>NC_140955.1:136083210-136683210 GCF_014529385.1 Adiantum capillus-veneris | reverse complement strand
TTTAGATACATAATTATCTTTCCTATAATGTACATATGCATATTTAAGTATAATAATAAGCCTTCTATCTCATCCTATTATTTTTCTCAAGGGTAACCTATCCTTACTTTACCATTAGAAAATACTATGGAAAAAGCTCAATAGCTCCGCCTCTTTAACTTGGGGCAAAAAGAATTGATTCTTTATTTCTACTATTTCATTATCATCTCACACCCTAGCTAGATCCTATATCTAGGGTAAACTCCAACATATATATATTCTATGTATTTTTTATACTTTTCTTATATTTCTTTTTAAATAGCTACTAGGAGAGAATCAAATCCTAGTGGGACACTAGGTGGCATGATTTCAAAGATACACTTATTTTAATGCATTCTTGCAAGCATGATTACAAAAATTTGTCAAGGAGCAATGTCATGCTTTCATATGGCATGAGGTGTCCTTGTGAATTAAATGAAAGTCTAGGCTAAGGAGACCACATGAAGACTTTTGCTGCCATAAATGGACCCTATTTTGATGAATTTTTTACACAAGGTTCCAATCCGAATTGGAAAACAATTTTAAAATAAAAATCGTAGCTAATGAGCTGAAGTTTTTTCCCATATTTTTACTTTTTCATTTGGAGCCACGGTTGAGGAGATATGATAAAAATACTGGACCCCAGTTTGCCCACATCATGCAAGGACAGCTCATTTCCAACTTTTCCAATTCATGTTCACACTGGCTACTCTCTTCTTGTGTAAAACCTTGGGGGTTCCCTTCACCTATAAAAGGGGACCTCTTCTTCCTTGGAGAGAACTCAAGCATTCAAGACATTGATGAGAGGAATTCTTGAGGGAGTGAGTAGTAATGCCTACTTGTACTTAGCCATTAACATAAGCCCAAGCCTACACTTTTTCCTAGAAGAAGACTAGCCATTCTTGCAACAAGCTACCCTTGGAAGATCAACTCTAATCAAAGAAGGTCTTACACTTGGTGTATCAATCAAAGTGGAATTCTCCACTCTTCTTCTCTCTCCATCAATAATGGTGTCGAAGGGTTTGTCAAGTAAGATGTGTTCTACATTGATCTTTTCTTGATTTCTTGTTGTTTTCTTTTCCATCTCTAATCCAACATATATATATATATATATATATATATATATATATATATATATATATATATATATATATATATATATATATATATATATATATATATATATATCTAATCTCATCTCTTTAACCAAATCTATCTCTTTCACTCTTAGTAATTCATCCTCTCTATAAATTTTAGGTTCTCCTTGCTACAGGTACATCTCTCCCCGCAGTATCCTTATTGCCTACGGGCAAGAATAGGGCTTGGGAGGGAAACTTCTCATCTCTTCTCTTCTCTTCTCTCATATCTACATTTCTCACATACTATCCTAAATGAATAACTCACATGATGATAATTTCTATCGCTTTCAATCTGTACGATCCATTAGAATTAACGTATGGATTAGCCGTAAAATACACTTTCAACAACGTATAGTGTTTCTCTTTGGCCCAGAAAGGCTCAATGAAATACTTCTATCACCGGATCCCATCATACTACCTCTCATAGACTATAATTTTTCTTTTGATGTAAGCGTAGTTATCTTGCTATGAACCAAGAGGATTTGTACACACAATTAATCCCAATCACTAGACAAAATATATATATTATGGTAAGCACAAAACTACAATTCCAAAGAACAATTCGTAGCCTATTTGGTCAGCCAAGATTGAATGCCATTAGCTCATCCATTAACCCTTTCATATTACCCATGATACGATATGACCATAGCCTTGATGTTTTCATCTTCGTATTGTTTTGACATTCTCTTTTGCGTTCTTTCTTTGTGTGTGTGAGTGCAAGAGAGAAAGAGTGAGTCTTCTTTGATTGCACTTCTTTCCAAACCCTAGTCTTCATGGCATCTATGGTTTAACTCCTTCATATAGTTTTTGTTGAGTTCTCTCACAAACTCTCACAGCCATAAGCCCGGTGCTTTCCTGGCAAGACCGCAAATTTTTCGACAGCGCTCAACCGCTTCATCGTCGTCGTGCCGCCGCAATGCTCGATCGCACTCTCTCTCTCTCTCTCTCTCACACACACACACACACACACACACACACACACACACACACACACACACACACACACACACACACACACACACACACACACACACACACACACACATACACACACACAAAAGGAGGTGAAGAAGAAGAAGATGGAGATGGAGATGGAGCAAGAGCACTCTTCTATTGCACAAATGAGAGAATAAGTGAATTTTAGGTTTAGTTGGCTTTTATATGAGCTCACCCCATTCACACTTGGGTGCCCATGCTTAGCCAACTAATCCCTTGAATGTCCCAATTAGAGTGCGCCTCTCATCGGCGATCACTCTTACCCTTTTCCTATTGGACAGACAAGCCCGGTACCTGACTCTACCAAATAGATAATACAATGTCCACCGTAGGTTGCAACGTCCGTCTCGTAGGTGATAGGGTGTCCGTGAGCCGTGAGGGTTAACAATGTGTCTTAGTTTGACTTTCAAACTATGTTCCTGATCAACCTGCACTCTGGCTACTCATCCAATTTTGACCCATCCAATGGTTGTGTAAATCAACCCTTGACCTTCTTCAAATCATTCCTTATCTATGACCGGCTTGATGTAAGATTTTATGTGTGACTTGATAAAAAACTTTCCCAAAATTCATTCAAGTTCTAGTGCATACCTATCATAATAACTAATATCTAATTCTCCTAAATGATTTTCTCATGTTAAACTGATCATTTAATATGGAAAAGTACTAGGGGAGAAAAAGCTAGAATATTGGTTAGGCTGGCAGACCGGTCATAGTAGGGATCCAAAGGAGGGCAAATATGGATTCAAAGGGGGGGCCATCTGCAAAAGAGCAATGTGCATCAATGGGATTCAAAGACCCTAAGGTTCAGCCCATTAAGACTTCCAAAATGCTAAGGTTCCAAAATTCAAAGGTTATGTCCAATGGTCAATCTTGGGGTAAATTGGATGCTTGTGGGAAGACTCAAAAGTCTTCCCACATCCCTATCCTTGAGGGAGCGAGCTATTTTAGTAGGGGATGAGAGAGAAACACACACACACTCTTGCAAGCTCCCTTCACACAAAGGGCATAGTGGACACATGTTAGCTCCCTAGCCCAGTTTCCCCCAAGGTGCATTCAAATCCTATTGGATGGCCATAGAGGTGGACCAATGAGAATTAGCCTAAAGTATATTTAGTTTAATTCATTTAAAAACACTTGATAAAAGAACCAATACAAATTAAGTTCTCTATAAGACTATTGGAAAGTCTCCCAAGGGGTCCAATGAGTGTTCAACAACCCAATGGCTTGCCTGATTCTTGTTGGCCAGAAGACTAAGGGGTCCAATGAGAGTTTAATAAATAGCTAAAGCTCTCAAAAAAGGGGAAACGGGGACACATGTCACAAGGCTATCACTTATGCTTCTTAATTATCATTGGCTAAGCTTTGCAGGTTCCAATAGGATGCCAGTGTGTGCATTTAGCAAGAGGGGTCGACCAAGAGAGAGAGGGGGCTGATTTTTGCAAGGAGTTATCACACTCACACTCACACAAGCTCATGTGTGAAGTAAAGAAAACTATCTCTCCTTCTCAAGCTTTAATGGAAAGCTCATCATCTACTCCAAGCTTGTGAGAAGGGAGGCCTACACCAACAACTCTTGACTTTGTGATGCAAATCCAACCAAGAGCCAAACTCCAATGCATGCTCATCTCCTCTACTATGCTAATTACTAAGCTATTATTAGTGATAATGTGAGGATACATATTTCTTTCTTGTAAGAATACTCCTTTTTCCCGTCGATCTACTCTCATACCGCGCTAGCTCTCACCATCTTCGAGGTGTGTGAGGTCTTGGGTCTGAAACCGTGAGGGAATTGATGTTGTGTTTTACAAGTGTGAGCTTGGTGCTTGAAGCTTCCATCTTCATTGCACCAACAAGTTATTTAAGGAACACAAAGTAACGGCTCCATGTAAATCCGGTCCTCAACTATTGTCAATAGTTAAATTTCTCTCTCTTTTTAAAGTATTGTTCATGCCAATCTAACTAGTTGTTATGCTTTTGTTACTCTCTCCATCCAAAGCACTCTTTCTATATGCTCATTATGAATCTATTCTAATGAAATGCTCACTATGTCTATGCTATTTTCCACTACACACAAGCTACCAGACCATTGAATGTTACAACACCGGTGACTAATCGTTACAAGTAATCAACCCCCCCCCCCAAAATATGATACCCACTCTCTTATTTTTAATCTTGGGAGATAAATTATTGGGGGCCTACCCCTAACTTATACACTTATGTAACCTGTAAAATAACCCCCCTCCCCTGCACTTACGTGGTGTGGTAATTTTTCCATGGTGAATCCCTCGGGAGATTCTTAGACCAATCAATGACATGGAAAAATTACCACACCACGTAAGTGCAGGGGAGGGGGGTTATTTTACAGGTTACATAAGTGTATAAGTTAGGGGTAGGCCCCCAATAATTTATCTCCCAAGATTAAAAATAAGAGAGTGGGTATCATATTTTGGGGGGGGGGGGGGGGGGGGGGTTGATTACTTGTAACGATTAGTCCATTCAAGTTGCCCATTCATTGGTTTGTACACAATGTTTTTAATGTGAGCCTACTAAAGCCTTACAAAGGAGAGACACCTCAAGAAACAACTATTGAGGAACCACCCGAGATCGAGGACCAAGAAGAGGTGCTGCAGCCCGAGTCCATTCTCTGACATGAAGGCAAGGTATTGAGAGGCTGTAAGATTATCTAACGGTATCTTATTAAGTTTAAGAACTATCCTTTTGAAGATGCTAGATAGATGCAAGGCATACAATTAAAAGATAACCCAAACCTTGCCAATGCTTACAATGCTTCGCTAGAGTAAGCAAATGTACAAATGTTTGAAATGAACAAAGTTTTTGTCTTATGGAACTCTCTTTTTCTTTACTGTGAATAAATGCTAAGTTATATGCATGCTTAGAATCAAGTTTATGGAGATGACGTCTTCCAAACACCAAGTAGATCTTGTCACTCTACTATGGAAGATTGATAGGACTAATGCATGGACATGCTTGCGGCAGCTTAGGCTCTCAAGCACCAAATGGATTAGTCATCCATTCTGGAAAGATGTTGTAGGGTAAGATAGGGATCCTTTGAATCACTCAAGGAAGGGGGAGCAACATCAATGACAAAACACTTTCAAAGCTAAAGACCATCCTTGAAGACAAACCTGACCCACTCTAATGACAAGGTTTCACTGTTGCTGAGGCATTAGGGGTTGAGTAATTCCATATATTTAACATAAAAAGTATTTCAACGCTTCAATACAGAATTAATACAGGTTAAACATCTGTTTAGGCTATGGAACAGAATCAAGAACAACACAGGAGCTGAATACAGAGAATGGACAGAAATTGAATACTCCATAGCCAGAACCTCTCGTTCATTCCCTCCTTCTTCCATACATCGTGTAACTACACGCCACGGGAATAACTTCTTCTAGGAATTAAGACGTACAATCCCATTAACTTACAAAAAGACTGAAAGTTTAAAGCTAAGGTTCTATTAACACTGAACTGAAATAATATCTAAGGCTAAAACTTGGCACAACCCGGTGGTAAAAAGTTTTTTGACTCAAAAAACATTTGACTTGACACCCATTAATCCCTTGTTCACAAAAAATTCTAAGAACTTACTAGATAATACTATGCAAAGTACAGAGCTTGGAACTTAATCCAAGTTGTACAAATACATACAATTATACCAATAAGACACTTCCCATCCATTAGTGTTTAAAAACACTATTCTAGTGACTGAGTATCAAAATTTTCTGGGAGCTCCTTCACAGATTCCTCCAAGGAAATTGATGACTGTGTCAATTCTGTAGGTTTGTTTTTAATTCCTGTGGTTGTTGTAACCTCCTCCTCATTGCTCTTCAGGTTTTCCTCTTGTTGACAACCAAGGAAGTTCCCAATTACATCTTCTTTACCCAAAATGTCTTGAAGCTGCACTTGTCTCCAACTTCTTCTGGGTCAGATCAGTAACCTACTCAAAAACAGGTGCTGCTACATTCAAATTCAGAGCCTCATGTGTCTCCACTGCATCCATAAGAGTGTGGAAGTCCTTTGTTCCCCCAAGGCCATGTGCATGTTCCACAGTCATCTGATGGATTCTGCTATGTTCAATTTTTTGCTCCTAAAAGAAATCTAAAGTTTTTATGCACCTTGAGATCATCAAATTCCTTTTTAAGATCCTCATACTATTTTTGAAGAAGTATATATTCATCATGCTCTTCTTCCTTTGTGAAACTTTGGTGTGGAATATCTACTAAAGAGATCATTCTCTTTCTTAATTCCAACCACACCTGTTCTCCTTGTTTTCTGACTTCATTCTTCAATACTTCAACATCATAAGGTAACAAATACCACCCATCTAGATCCAAATCCTCATCAGAAATTTCACTCCGTTTCATTTCCAGTTCTTGACAAGCCTGGACCCTGCTCTCAGAAGTACACTGTTGTGAGATTGCAATTTAGATTAATCATTACCCAAGA
The DNA here is from genome assembly GCF_014529385.1 of Adiantum capillus-veneris. Lineage (NCBI taxonomy): Eukaryota > Viridiplantae > Streptophyta > Polypodiopsida > Polypodiales > Pteridaceae > Adiantum > Adiantum capillus-veneris. The sequence goes on along the minus strand of NC_140955.1, from coordinate 136,676,584 downwards.
TTTCAAACTGATCTTATAAGGTTGACATCCACTGTTCCTTCCAAGATTGAATCATGTCTGATGAGTTCTCCCTTCTTTGCAGAATTTCTGAAGCCACATAATTTATTTACTTGCCTCTATCATTGCTACATACTCTGCTTTTGTGGTAGAAAGTGAGACCACTTTCTGCAGCTTTAAAGCCCAAAATTACTGTTGTGCCTCCAACTGTGAAGACATAGCCAGTAGTACTCCTTTGAGTATCTTTGTCACCTACCATATCTGCATCAGCATACCCTTGCAGGAAAATATTAGTGCCTTAAAAATACAAAGCATTTGTTGTTATCCCTTTTAGATACCTAAGTATCCACTTCACAACAGCTTGCCAATGATCTTTACCTATATTGTCCATGAATCTACTCACAACTCCCACTACATGTGCAATGTCTGGCCTTGTCTAGACCATAACATATATTAGAGAACCTACCACTACAACATATGGAACTTTAGACTCTATAGGCTATCTCTTCTTGTGTCTTTGGACACATTAACTTGGTTAGTTTAAAGTGACTAGCCAAAGGTGTAGAAATTGATTTTGCATATGGCAATGGTGTGTCACTCACCGCTCAATGCTTGCCCTCGTGAAGAATTTTGTGCTGCAAAGAAGAGGGAGCCAATGCCACCGCAATGCTCTGTGTGTGTGTGTCTCTCTCTCTCTCTCTCTCACACACACACACACACACACACACACACACACACACACACACACACACACACACACACACACACACACACACACACACACACACACACACACACACACACTCATGAGCACACGATGGAGAAGAAGGTAGAGGTATATCAAGAGCACTTCTTTAGCATGCACCTCTAGAATGAGTATTATAGGTCAAAATGGACCTTTTATATGCATATGATCCATTCACACATGGGTGCCCATAGTGGTCGGTCATTGCAAAAATAATATAAAAATGAGATAAGTGGTGCGTCTCTCATCGGCGATCACCTATACACCTATATGACCGACAAGCTCGGTCCATGACTCAAATAAAGTGATAAGGCGTCCGTCAAAGGTGGTAGAGTGTGCGTAAGTGGTTAACATGTCCCCATTCCTGATGTAGATTCCATCCTCGGAATCTAGTGAAGTGAAGCATGTTCATTGAGGTGGAAGAGCATCTAACATTGACACTACAACACAACATGGAGATATCGACGCGCGTATATCGACGAACTTAGCGGGCGTCGCTATATGCGTCGATATAGGTGTCTCAATGAACGTGGATATACGTGTGGAAAGGCTTCGCTTCCCACGCGTATATCGACGCCTTTAGCGACGCATATATCGACGCGTATAGCGATGGAAAAAGAATTGGGGGGAAAAAGCGAAACCCGCGAGCAGGGGCCATTTTCGCCGCGCTCTGCTCGAATCTTGGCCTCCACCTGCTGCGCAAGTATTATGCCCCCCCAATTCCTCTCTCTCTCTCTCTCTCTACATCGTGTGTGTGTGTGTAGGAAGAGAGAGAGAGAGAGAGAGAGAGAGAGAGAGAGAGAGAGAGAGAGAGAGAGAGAGAGAGAGAGCGGTGTGTGTGTGTGTAGGAAAGAGAGAGAGAGAGAGAGAGAGAGAGAGAGAGAGAGAGAGAGAGAGCGGTGTGTGTGTGTGTGTAGGAGAGAGAGAGAGAGAGAGAGAGAGAGAGAGAGAGAGAGAGAGAGAGAGAGAGAGAGGTGTGTGTGTGTGTGTAGGAAATAGAGAGAGAGAGAGAGAGAGAGAGAGTGTGTAGGAAAGAGAGAGAGAGAGAGAGAGAGAGAGAGAGAGAGAGAGAGAGCGGTGTGTGTGTGTAGGAAAGAGAGAGAGAGAGAGAGGTGTGTGTGTGTGTGTAGGAAAGAGAGAGAGAGAGAGAGAGAGAGAGAGAGAGAGAGAGAGAGAAGTGTGTGTGTGTGTAGATAATCAAAGAGAGAGAGAGAGAGATAGAGAATTAATGTATGCTTAGGAAATTAAAATTAAAGAAAAATAATTAAAGAGAGAAATGAAATGTTATATTAACGTCTTCGAAAGACCAAAGTGACCTATGAGACATGAGACAAGAAAGTTACAATGTGATGGATCTGATACAAAGTCAGAGTAAGAAGATGACAAAATAAAATATTATGGAATCCTAAACTGCTGGGTATGGACTAAACGGTTAAACGGCCAGCTAGCTAGGATAGGTAGATCATAGGAGATCCAGCAGCTGTCGCTGGCGGATCTCATCAATCTCCTCCATGGTCAGTAGTCTGACCGGGCGTTATGCATGTCGAGCCAAAGTGACCTAGCTAGATCCTCTGATGCAGCCTCTGTCGATGTTGCATGTGTAGTCCTCCGTAGTCGTGGACGTCTAGATCTCCCTAGCTCAGTCGCTCGTTCGATCAGTAGAGAGATAGGAAAGTAGAGAGAGAGAGAGAGAGAGAGAGAGAGAGAGAGATAGGAAATAGAGAGATAGAGAAAGAGAGCTATATATATATATATATATATATATATATATATATATATATATATATATAGAGAGAGAGAGAGAGAGAGAGAGAGGTAGGGAAGTGAAGAGCGAGACAGAGAGAGAGAGATAGGAAAATAAGGAAATAGAGAGAGAAAGAGAGATAGCGAGAGCGAGATCGAGAGAGAGAGAGAGAAAGAGAGATATCGAGAGTGAGATCGAGAGAGAAAGAGAGATCGAGATCGCTTTTTTGAGCAAGAACCATGCAAGGCTTCTGAATCTTTCTCAAGTTGCTCATCCATCTCCACATTATCTTCTGGCTTGGACATGGAGGCCCCGCCCTGTCCGGTTTACAATTAGGTAGAAAACTTTCATTGGACTGAGAACTTCCATGGCTTGTGCTTTCATCAAGTGCGGCATTGGAAAGATTTCTTTGACAGGCTACCTCGGAATGGAGGTAGGTGGGTTCGTAGACAGAGAAGAAACTATGGAACTAAAAGAGGCAAAGGGGTTTTGTCTGCTACATGCATTGCCATGTACACCTGGGAGTGCACGTATGTGTCTACCCATATAGGATTTGACCATAAAGACGAGAGTTTGACCCGGTGGTCCTGATCTCCGTACACCTCTGGACCGAGGTGTACGGAGATTGGGCAAGACTAGAGAATGCGAGGTAGTTTACATTGTGAGGAGTATATTATATTTATATATATATATATATATATATATATATATATATATATATATATATATATATATATATATATATATATATATTAAAACAACATTCATAATCATTGTAGATGGCAACGTCATCAACTAACATGGAGGAAAAGATTGCATGCTCGTGCACGCTCTGCAAGTATCAAATCCTGCACAAGCGTAGGATATGTAATGAGCATGTGCACAAGTACGGAGAGTTTGCTAGAGAAACCGTACAGAATCTACGATACGACTCCTACGGAACGGGCATTGATTTTCGCGACATAGCACCTACATCTGAGAGAGAGAGAGAAAAAAGATTATGCATGAAGGTCCTACCAATATAGAGCCACGGATGGAAGCAGAAAAGGGCTTTGGCAGACAGAAGACGACGGCATGGAGGAGATGCTGGATGCCTTCTTCCAGACAAGCGAGGAGAACGCGAACGAAGCAGCACCAGAAGCCGTGCGCCTATCTCCTGAGGACATGTTGAGGAAGTTGGCACGTCAACCAATCTATGAAGGCGCCAAAATATCTGTGCTTTGTACTTGTCTGGCGTTTTTGAATCTTCAATCAGTGTATGGGTGGTCAGATGCAAGAGTCACTGCTTTGTTTAGGTATGTAATTTACAAAAGAGATTTTCCGATTGCAACGGTGATGTGCTCAGAGAGCTTTTTAATTTAATGTGGCTTAAACAGGTTATTGCGGGAGCAACTTCTCCCGGCTGGCAATGAAATGCCCCCCTCTAGGCTAGACCTAAAGCAACTTCTGACCTCAGTGGGCTTGGACTACAACAAGATTCATGCATGTCCAAATGATTGCATTCTTTTTCGCAATGAATTCGCAGATTGTCTGTCGTGTCCTAAGTGCGGAGCAATGCGCTACAAACAAGATACAGTTGGCGAGACAGTGCCAGCTAAAGTGTTACGGCATTTCCCTATTATTCCTAGGATAAAAAGCATGTTTAGTTGTGGTTCCATTGCAAAGTTGATGCGATGGCATTCTACGAATAGATCCACTGATGCAACATTTAGGGTGCCCGCTGATTCGAAGGCTTGGAGGCACATTGAAGATACCTGGCCACATTTTAAGAGTGAACCACGCAATTTGCGTTTGGGCATGGCAATGGATGGAGTCAATCCATTTGGCTTGAGAAGCTCGTCATGGAGCACTTGGCCTGTGTGCCTTATCAATTACAACCTCCCGCCGTGGCTTGCTATTAAGAAGGGTCATTTGATTTTAAGCTTGATTGTACCTGGTAAGTTCAAGGCAAAAAACATGGATGTTTATCTAGCTCCACTAGTTGACGAGCTCCAGGAGTTATTGCATGGGATCGACATAGCAGATGCGGTTGAACCAGTAGGACAACAGCATGCAAGGATCCATGGACTTCTTATGTGGACTATGCATGATTGGCCAGGATATAGAGAAGCTTCTGGTAATGGTTATTGATTTACAAAATTCTCGCTATTCGCAAACCCTTTGCCTTGGCCCGATTCATGCTTTGATATATGCAGGACTAACAACTTCGAGATACAATGCATGTCCAATTTGCGTGCAGTCTTTGGATGTCAGATATTCTACCTCTCTTCGAAAGACAATTTATCAAGGCCACCACCGTTATCTTCCAGATGGCCATCACTTGCGCGAAGGCCAGCTTGGTCGCGTCGAATGTCGTCCTATGCATGTACAAGAGTGGCGTCACCGATGGGAGCAACATGAGGGGCAACCTGTCCCAGGAATGAAACGTTTGTCCATTCTCCATACGTTGCCGTACTGGGGTGATCTACTAATTAACCATTTGCTGGATCCAATGCATATATTCAAGAATGTGGGAGAGCTCCTCTGGAAGAAAATCATGGGAATGAAAGACAATCGAGCTTCACGAGATGATTTGCAGTCGGTTGGAAAGATGCCAGAGCTATGGCCTTTCACCAATGCAGCTGGAGACACGAATGAGAGCACTAGCAACCTGGATTACTGTGGTCTGGTGTCAGATATCCTGAAAGTAAGCTTCAGGCGGTTTGAGATGTTTTTGTTGGATGTGAAGTGGTTCAAGGTGATTACTTCTGGTCGCAATGCAACGGTACGCAGAGATGGAAACAAGCTTGTGGAAATAGATTCTACAAAGACTTGGACAGATGCGAGCGACACATTTGCTCTCCCCAAACATTGCGAGCAAGTGGTCTTTGTACCGGACCCTCGAGAGCGACAATGGTGGTTTGTGGTTTAGGTTGCTCCAAGAAATAAACAAGTATTTGAAGGGCAAGATCTCCTGGAGGAAAGTCAGTCAGACGACGTCCATACTACTGTGACATTAGATGAGATTGACGAAGGTATGGCAGAGGAAGATGACAAATATACGAGGGATGACGTAGACAAGCCAGAATTGACACTTGTAGATGAAGATGCAATGGATGAAGACAATCTGCCAGAACGAGTTGGGGCAGAGTTATGCTTGCAATTAGAGATAGACGATGATACGGTGCAAGATCTTATCGATGATGCCTCACTCGTCGAGGCCTAGGCCTGTAAGTGTTTGTGTGAAGACTTTGATTTAAAATTAAGCTTAAAGTTAATTTAAACAACTGTGTTCTGACGCTTTATTTTACTTTCTTTGTGCAGGTTCATTTAGTATGGCAGACGAGATTCCAGATCCCGCTTCCATGAGTGCAGATGCATTCATGGGCTTCGTTACACGGATGACGCCTGCTCAGATGGCAGAGGCTTCTCAGTACTGGGTAGCCAGAGGCACGGGTACTACGCCTCCGGGCTTCACACCCGAGGAACCGACGCCTAGGGGGGGGACGCCTACGGGGTTCAGGACGCCTATGGGTACGACGCCTTCTTCTCCCATCACGATCGCTTCGACACCTAGGGGTGGGCCAGAGGCGGGTACGTCCTCATCTCCGTAGCACAGGCGCACTCGCCGATCTCGGCGATCGTCAGATGGAGGTGGTGGTTGCTGTGGAGGAGGGTCCACAGATGCTTCGACCCCTCCTCGCTCACGACCCCCGTCTTACCCAGGCACACCTCTCGGCACACCTCTTGGCACACCTCGGACACCTTGGGGGGCACACAATCTTAGTGCCTCCAAGCTCTATACTGTACGGGGAGATGGTTCTGTTGACATGGATAGAGTCGGCACTGAGATGCGACAGCGGATTTGCCAGCTCGTGGAGCTGTAGTTTTCGACCAGCATTCTGACGTCTTGGGATTAGCAAGACAAGGAAAAATTCACTTACATAGTGGAGACCATCCTGAGAGAGTACCAGCCTGCTCCGGGTTCTTCCGTTGTTTCGGCACGGTGGATCAAGGGTGTTGCACGAGACACCATCAAACATCGACGAGATGCAACTCGGAAGGCTTTCAGGACCGGCTCGTCGAAGCCTTCGGTCATCCCACACGAGACGTGGCTGTAGATCAGGGAGGATGAGCGGACAGCGGCCACGCGGTTCAGACAACAGTGTGAGGCCGCGCACGTATGGCAGATGACTAGGGGGACATCTCATCTTGGCAGCGGAGGCTTCGACACCTTTCGCTATGAGTTTGTGAGTTTCTAATCCAATCTTAACTATGGCATTTTTTAAAACGCGATGAATCATGTATTCTTATTACTTTGATTTCTGTATAAACGCAAAATCTTGCGATGCATCGAGCTGCATCACGCGAGGAGGAGTCAGATGGATATCGCAGAGGTATCTATGAAGTACTGAATGATCTTGAAGCTTCAGGAGAGTCTGTAGACTGGGAGGCCTTACAGTTTCGCTGATCGCTTGAGGTGAGACGTTAATATCTGTGAGTTGATTTAATTAAGTCAATATATGTGAAGTAATATCAATACTAATTTTGTGAGTTGTCCTATGTGCAGGTTACGACGCCTAGTCATTAGTGGACCAGATTTCATCTATATGCTTTGTGAGACACAGACATGCTTTTGTGTCTCTTTTTTGTACAAACAGTTAGTGTTTAGACAGTTATTGTTTCCCTTATGGTTATGATTATTGTCATTGTTATGGTTATGGTTATCTGCATTATGGTTTTGATCAAAGTGGTTATAGCTGGTTATGGTTTTAAGTTATGGTTATGCTTTTAAGTTATGGTTATGGTTCGTTATGGTTATGCTTTTAAGTTATGGTTATGGTTCATTATGGTTATGCTTTTAAGTTATGGCTATGCTTTTCAGTTGGTACGGTTGTCTTTCATTGGCCTTAAATCTCATGTGAGATCCTACATGGATAGCATGTAGGAGGCGTATACATGACATGGTTTTTTTTGAAAAGTTTATGTAAAAACAAAGGGAACTCTGCCGAAATTTCTGCGCGCGGGAGCATGGTTGATATTTTGGTGCTGCTCGCTTTCTTGGGAAAAGGGCAGGAAGTCTGGCTGTGGCTGTGTCCATCTTTTAACTGGGCACAGGCCAGGCTACCTACCCTCTGCCCAAGAAAAACTTTTTCTGCTATGGTCGTCGCTATATGCTTCGCTATGCGCGTCGCTAATAGCGACTGGTTTCATAACGACGTGTATAGCAACGGGCCGCGTCGATATATGCGTCGATAACACCTGTTTTTGTTGCAGTGTGAATGTATTTAGTTTTCTTCAAATGCTGCAAAATCAACCAAAAAGGGCACAATAGTTGCATTCTCATAGATCATAGATAATTAAAAAGCATATGCAGCGAATAGACACATAGATTGATTGGTAATAGAATATTAAACAATTTTTCATCAGTAAACATTAAACTATAATACAATCAAGTGCATAAGCACTTGTAAAGGTAAAAAAATAAACAAGTCTAGGGTCGCTAATTTAACAATCGAGAGGCACTAGAGATCAACTATTAATACCACGGACAAGCTTCTTAATTCTTAATGGTCAATTAAGTTGTTTAATTGTGAGAGCAAAGTATTTCATGTCTGAGGGTTGACTAGAGGCTATACCTAGAACACCTTCTAGTTAAGCTACAATAAAAGGAATTGCATATGAAATCATTGCCTGAATTATTTACTTTGATTGACCCCCCAAAGTGTTTTCCACATTGATTCAATTTTTGACGTGTGTGCTTATTTTGTATGCCTTGGGCTTTTTTCTTTTCAAAGAAAAGCGCCCACACTGGGAACCTCTAGGGCTGTAGTACCATAGGCAATACATGTGAGTGAAGTACTAAATCAAGATGGGATTTCTCTTCCAGCTTAAGATTGTACATTTTTGGCACTTTTTTTTTCACTGTCTTTCAATTTTGTAACTTTGGGGGGCCATATTGACATTGTTACGCTCACCAGGCTCATCACAATAGTAAACTCCCTTTATAATACTTAAGCTAAAGGTCAAGAGAAATTAAGACCACTAGAAAGCACTATCACATTTCACACAATGCTTCATAATATCGGATTAAGAACCTAAAGTAATCATTGACAATTAGGAAGGCATTTCTCATGGTATTAAGAGAAGAGCTTTAATGTCTATCTTGGTCAAACTAGCTTAGTCAGACTTCTTGTTTCATAAACCTAAACAAGGATCTATGACATAAAATTATATTGAATCTAATGTTTAATACTAAGAAAATGTGTTAAATATTGTGCTACCAATCACAGTTAAAGCAGACAAACATGGATGCTTAAAAAAACAAGAGGAAATTATACTGGACAAGAAACACATGTTTGTGTGATAATCACGCTCGATTTGAAGAGTGAACTAGACATAGTTTGCATGAAGTTAAAAATCCCAACTACTGCAATGTGTTTTGCACACACTAGAAAACACAAGGAATATCTCTAGCCCGGGGCGGTCACTTTTTAGAATGTGTATGCTATCATGTGAGTTAACCGGAGAGGATTATTATAGGAAGCCCCGGGATCTCTTGGAGGCACATCAGTGGGAAGAGGCACCAACCTTTATTACTGAACACAATCACAAAAACATAAAGAATCCTAACCTAAGTATTTGTACCCCCGTAGAGGGTCAAGGGAACATAATATTGTATAGATGGACGGGTATCCCTAAGGCTAAACCCCTATCCTCATTATCATCAAGAAAAATAAAGTCATCATCAATGAGACCATACGTGCCATCCGTGTAATCATGTAAATCTTCCTTATCATTAGATGCACATATGTTCACTAAGAATATCACTAGGCATGTATAGTCATCTTTCTCAAAGGGGTAAGATTCTGTAAATGGAGAGACATTCTCTACTAAGTAGGGATAAGTCATGGTCAAGAGACATATCATCCATTCTGATTCCTCAAAATTTTTCTCACACGCTAGTGTATCTACCAAATCCCATTCACAATCAAGCACCGGGTAGACTATGTGAAAAGTAAAGAGGGTACCTCTCACCCAAGGTAGGAGTGGATGACTCTAGCACACTAACCATATTTGTACACGCAGATAGAATTTGTCTAGTGTGAAAATATTATAAGGGTCATGTCAAAAGGTCGTGTCCTTGTGCATAATGTGTTATTATGAATTTTGGGCCATGTATTAGAATTTGTAGGTTTTCATCTCTTTGTTTGGTGTCTCTTGCTCTTTTACTTGTTTTATTTTTGTTTCCTTGAGTATAGGGCTATATATATACATTCTCTAAGATTGGGAGATTGAGAGGTCAAGGAGGCAGGTTAAGAGGGGAGCAAGTAAATGATGGATGTCAGCAACACTCCCCACTTTCTTGGGTAGATCGTACCTTTTGGAACGATGCCATCATCTTTTGAAATCAATTGTTTCAAGTTGTAATGGGTGAAAGGTTTGACCAATAGTTTTTCACCACCCTAGGCATTTCATCTAGTTGCAAGAGTGGTAAGATACTCTCCCATGATTTCACTTGAAATGTTCTTTTAGGTAATGAATTTACAATGGAAGGTGCTATTCTTTCCTTGTTATTTTATACATTTTTGGTGGTAGGTGGAAGGTGTGAAGAAGTTTGTGTTTTTGTACAAGAACTACATGAAGAGGTTTTTTTTTCCATGTTTGAGTCGAGTGATACAAGTCGTTCTTGCTTGGGTACCCAAACAAGCTCCGGATCAGGTGTATAGTATTCTGTGATCTTTCCCTTCCCACGGTCTTCAATCATCTTTATCGTTACAAAATTTTGACTCACATGGGTCCATAGGTGACAGGTAAGAACACAATTTTCATTTAGGCACCCATATCTGATCATTCTCTTCATAGTAGCCTTGGGCTTCCTGAGAGATACCCCTCCCTGTGTTACCATATATACACACTAGGACCACCGGGGCATTTTTTCCCTCTTTAGGAGGTTTTTTCCCCCGTGCATTGTATGTACGCCCATCACTCTAGGGTTATCAATATTTCCATTGCACACCAAGTAATACACTCTCCATTATGTTCCTTGAGCTTCCTTCACCTTCTCAAAGCTGTGTGCATTTTTATGCAACCCTAATTCCAACAATTGGTATATCAGAGCAGGTTGCGTGCTCTTGGGCTTAGTCGCCAACTGCTCCAGCACATGTGTGCTCACTTTCTCCGATTTTAGTGAGGTTTGGCGAGTGTTTGCAGATCCACAAATATTGTGGGAGAAACTCATAGAGCTCAGTCTGCTCAGATTTGTGATTCGGGATCATTTTGGTCTCCTTTCACTACAGGAAGGTCTGCACAGGCAATTTTGTCATCTTGTGCGGAATTTTTGTCATTGCCGTTTTCTGCATAACAGGTGCCTTATAGTCTTCTATGGTTTGTGCTACATAGCACGTGTTCTTTCCGCTTCATTTCTCTTGGCATTTTTCACATCAGGTGCAACATTTACCATGGCTGACAACAACACAGATGTGTTCAAGATGTATGCAGAGGATAGGTTGGATGGGGACAATTACCCTATGTGAGCTTATATGATGCAGCATGTTTTTGTGTTAAAGGGCTTCTGGAATATTGGGCAGGGAATCGATGTACGTCTTGGTTCTGAGGATGTAGGCGATGTTGAGGATGTTGCAGGTCTTGCTGCAAGGATTGCTGCTATTCGAGTTTTTTTGCCTACTGCAAAACAATCTTGTCAGGATGTAAAGGATGTGCAGGGTCATGCATTGATTGCATTGTCTCTGAAGTGCACCATTGGTCGCATTCGTTCAGCAAAATCTACAAAACAGACTTGGGATATTCTAGCAGTTCTTTATGTAAGCCGCAATGAGGCTAAAATTGCTTTGCTGCGTAAAGAGCTAGAGTCGAAGATTATGCATGGGGAAGATGATATGGACACTTTTCTTGCTGGTATCAAGGATATCAATGAGAAACTTATTTCTGCAAGTGAAGTTATTTCAGACAATCCCCTTGTGCAGACTGTTCTTGATGCCTTACCAGATTCTTACAATACTTTTGCTAGTACTTGGAGACTTATGACCCAAGGAAATCCTGAAGTTGTCAAGTTTGATGTATTATGCACATTGCTGTTGCAAGAGTCACTTTCCAGAAAAAACAGGGCTGGAAAACATGTAGTTGAATATGCTTTTATTGCTTCTCAAAGAAAGGGTGGTAACAACAATGCAGCCACTTCTTATGGTTCTGCTGCCAGTGGCAAAACTTATGTTCCTAATGCTTTTGCTGGAAACAATTTATATGGAAATTTTGGTGATAAGGGCAAAAAGAAGATGCGTTGCCATTATTGTAAAGCCAATGATCACTTGATCAAGCAGTGTCCTAAGTTGAAGGCCAAAGAGGCTAAGAAGAAAGAGGGTGGTTCCACTGAAAATGCTGGCTCCACTACAAATGCATCCATTGTTGAGTCTTCTGTGAAAGGAGACTATGATGATGATGTTGATGTAGAATGGGCTTTTAGTGTAGAGTGCACTTACAATCCTGCTGTCCATGATGCATGCATCTAAGTTGCTGCAGATTCACATATGTGGTATTTCGATAGTGGCGCTACAAAGAACATTACCTCACATCATGAATTGTTCACCTCTCTTGAGTCCGTCCCTCATGGGAATTCTATCACTTGTGCCAACACTGCCTCTTGTCTGGTTCAAGGAGCTGGAAAGGTTGTGCTTATTGCTACAAATGGCAGTTCTTTCACACTTGTTGATGCACTTTATGTACCTAGGATCAAGAAGAATCTTTTGTGTGTATCTGCACTTGTTAGACTTGGACTTGTAGTCAATTTTGTGGATGAAAGATGTACAATTCATGATCTTAGTTTTGGTGATGAAATTGTTGCATCTGGGCTTTTGTGTCGTGGGCTATATAAGCTCATTTTGTATGACAAGTGTGGACAAAATTTTGCAAATGCAATTGCAGATTCAAGGGCTATTTCATATGCAAAACTTTGGCATGCACGTTTTGGTCATCTGAATTTTGCAAGTTTGCTGCATTTGCAAAAAAATGATATGGTTGCTTCTTTGTCGCCTACTCAAGAACCTGTCAAACATGTTTGTGAAGGCTGTATTTTGGGTAAAATGCAGCGTTCTAAGTTTCCAAAGGATGGTTCAGTTAGGGCAACATGCAGGTTGCATCTTGTGCATAGTGATGTTTGTGGGCCCATGTAGACTCCTTCTTTGGGCAATTACCTATACTTTGTGACTTTCATTGATGATTACTCCAGGAATGCATAGGCATTTCCGCTTAAAGAGAAGTCCGAAATTTTTACGTGCTTCAAACAATTTTTGGCTATGGCTAAAAATGTCTTGAAATGTACTATGGACACCCTCCGTTCCGATCGAGGGGGGGAGTATATGTCTCATGAATTTAATGTAATTCTGGCTAGTCGTGGGATAAAAAACCAATGTACAATGCCTTATACACCTCAACAAAATGGTGTTGCTGAGAGGAAAAAGAGGTCACTTATGGAAATGCCACAATGTATGGTCAAAAGTCAAGCTTTGCTGCATTCTTTTTGTCTTGAGGCCATCATGTGTGCCACTTATGTACTAAACATGTGTCCTACAAAAGCTTTGCAGTCTATTACTCCATATGAAGCATGGCATGATAGAAAGCCTTCTATTGAGCACATGCGTATTTTTGGCTATTTGGCATATGATTTGGTGCCACAAACACAACGCAAAAAATTGGATGATAAGGCTGTCAAATGCATTTTTGTTGGTTATAGTGCTGAAAGAAAAGGTGACAGGTTGTATCAACCACAAACAAAGCGTATTCTGGTTTCACGAGATATAGTGTTTGTGAAAGATTCTGTTTAGCCCTTGCTATCATGTACTAGAGACAATAATGTAAGCTCACATGACATTTATGACACTTTGTTGCCTCTTTTCAATGGTGCAAATACGAATGTAAATTCCAATGAGGCAAATGTACAGCCTATGGGGGTTTCTAAAAATGTTACAGATTGGCCATGCAGATGTACATGATGTACTTGATGAGGAACGGGTTGAAAATGAGTAGGCTAGAGGTATGCAAAAATGGCTGGTGCACACTTTGCATGATAGTAAATTGGATGCACCTTTGTCTAGGCGTACTCGTTTAGGCTCTTGCCATGCATCTTATGCATCAATTGTTATGATTTGGCTGTGTCTAGCTTACATGATGTTGAGGAACTTCTGTCTTTTGATGAAGCACAAAATTCAAAAAATTGGATGGTACGAAGTGGGCTTACAAGTGGAAACGCAAGCCAGATGGTGAGATGGATCGCCATAAGGCTTGACTTGCTGCAAAGGGTTATGCATAGCAAACAGGCATAGATTATGCAGAGACTTTTTCTCCCACTTATCGTATGACTACTATGCATTTTCTATGTGCATTGGCAGATCATTTTGGTTGGGATGTACATCAATCAGACACATTGTTACTGCTTTCTTGAATGGTGACATATTTGAGGAAGTTTATGTAATGCAGCCTTGTGGTTTTGTCAAGAAAGGACAAGAGGACAAAGTGTGCAAATGTAACAAGGCTTTGTATGGGTTGAAGCAATATCCTTGTGCTTGGCATGAGAAAGCTGACACTCATTTGGTCAAACAAGGCTTTCGTAACAGTCCAATAGAAATCACATTGTATGTAAAGCGTGAGGGTGATATACTTCTCATTGTGGTTCTTTATGTAGATGATTTGCTGATCACTGGACCAAATGAGAGACATATTGCTGAATTTAAGTCTGATTTGAATGCTACTTTAAAGATGAAATATTTGGGGCTATTGCATCATTACTTGGGCATACAGTTTAAGCAGTGTGATGGTGGTATTGCCTTGTGTCAGAAAAGTTACATAGAGACATTGCTGTGTAAATTTGGACTTGAGGATTGCAAACCTATTGCCACTGCCATGGAAACAAGTTTAAAATTGAGTCTTCATGATGCTGGTGATCCTGTTGATGTCACTCTTCACCAAACTAATGTTGGCTGCCTCATTTATGTATGCCACACGAGGCCGGATATTCAGTTTGTAGTCTGACAGGTTAATAGATTTATGCATAGCCTAGGGTCTAAGCATTGGTAGGCTGTCAAGAGGATTTTTCGCTACCTTAGTGGCACTTTACATCTTGGCTTGTTTTATCCCAATGGGGGATCATTGCCGCCAGACTTACATGCTTTTTTGGACTCAAATTGGGCTGGTTGTTTTGACACGCGAGTGTCCACAAGTGTTTTCTGTTTCATGCTTGGTAGTTCATATATATCATGGCTGAGCAAGAAGAAACCTATTGTGGCCACTTCTAGTTGTGAGGTTGAGTACAAGGCAGTCTTCACAACTACGGTTGAGTGTGTATGGCTCAGAATTAATTTGGGTGTTGGACAGGACATTGCCAACACTATCTACACTAACAGTCAGAGTGCATTGGTAGTTGCAAGGAACCCAATTTTTCATGCTCACACAAAGCACATTGAGGTGCAGCGCATGCTAAAGTTTTTGAATGGACGCAGGAATGTGATCTGGCTTTTTGGAGATTAAAACTTCAGTTGTCCAAAGCTCCAATTATGATTCCTCCGAATTGGGGTCAGGATTTTCATGTATTTGTGGATGCTTTTGACCGGGCTATTGGCAATGTGTTGATGCAAGAACAAAGTCAAGGGTGGTTTCAACATGTCTATTATGCCAGCAGAAGATTATCATCCGCAAAAATGAATTATACAGTAACAGAAAGAGAATGTTTAGGGATGATTTATTCAGTAAAAAAGTTTCAGCATTATCTATTGGGCCGACGGTTTTTCTTTCATGTGGATCATTCGACTCTTCTATACCTAGTGCGCCAACAGAATTTGACAGGAAGATTGGCCAGATGGGTGCTCTTGTTGCAAGAATTTGATTTTGAGGTCATACATCGTCAGGATCTTAGTGGCTGATTATCTGTCTAGGCTTGATTTCGGTGAGCCGCTGGGTGGCTGATGAATTTCTGGATGCATCTCTCTTTTTCACAAGCGTTGTTGTGGATGATCTTATAGTTCCTCAACAATTTAGGATTATCCCCAGCATTCCATGGATTTGGTATGAGGAGATGTTTCATTGTCTCAACAGTGAGAAAATGCCTTCATTCTTGTCCAGTCATCAAAGGAAACGAATGGCTATTAGAAGCAGGAATTTTGAGATTATTAGGGGAAAGCTATATTATCATACGGTTACGGATGTCTTACTCAGATGTGTTCTACCACAAGAACAAGAATTGGTTTTGGAGGAAGTCCATATCGGCATTGTAGGAGGCCACTTTGCAGCATTAATCACGGCAAGGAAAGTTCTACAACTCAGGATTATGGTGGCCTACATTGTTTCAAGATGCGAGAAGCTTTGTGAAATAGTGTGATGTGTGTCAGCAATTGGGAAAACCTACTAAAATGTCCAGAATGCCTTTTCAGCCGGTATTGCCTTTGGAGCCTTTTCAAAAATGGGGATTGGATTTTATTGGACCCTTTAAACCAGTAGTAGCTCACACTGGTAACAAGTATATTTTGACAGCCACGGATTATGCAACTAAATGGGTGGAAGCATGGACTTTGAAAGATAATACTGCAATTCCTGTTGCTAGGTGTTTATATAAGGCTGTTTTTTCCAGATACGGCTATCCTATTGAGCTCGTTAGTGATCGGGGTAGCCATTTTTTAAATAAGGTGATGGAGAGGATGCTACAATTTTACTTTGTATTGCATAGAAAATCTTCTCCATATTACCCTCAGGCTAATGTGCAGGCGGAATCAACTAATAAAAAATTGGTTCGTATTCTAAGAAAGTTAGTGAATATGCATAGAACGGATTGGGATGTGAAACTTCCTTCCGCATTATGGGCTTATCGGAAAACATATAAAGTGGCAACATGATTGACTCCTTTCAAGCTTGCGTTTGGTATGGAGTCAATCACCCCAGTGGAGCATGTGGTTTCGAGTTTGCGGATGCTTATTGCGGATTGAATTCTTTCGGAAGATTCTGTTATTTATCCTTTGGATATTTTGCAAAAATTAGATGAAGAGCGGTTGTGCAGTTTTGCGGTGTTGCAAGATCTGCAATCCAAGTGGAAGAAATGACTGGATCGCCCAAAAGCACGATAATTTTACGGGGGCAGTTGGTCCTTGTATTTAATTCTCGCCTTGGGAAGCTAAATTACGATGGTCGAGACCATTTTGGATTTTTAAAGCATACGGGCCCACCTCTTTTTATTTGGCGGATTTGCGGAGGGAGGTAATTTCTGTACCAGTAAATGGTTTCAAACTACGTCATTATTTTTTACCTACCCCGATTCAGTGCCTCTTTTCTATCGGACAAGAGCCAGAAGCCACCTTAATAATGTTTGGGCATTCTTTTGCATGCAATCTTGGAAAGCTGGAAAAGGGCAATGATGATTGCGACACCGTGGCATGCCCTATTTTGGGAACTCTTTGTGAGTGGTTTAGTGCATGCAATTGATTCCTTTTACTCTCCTCCTGTTTTTTACATCACGCTCGCAAGGTTCTACTATATCATTTCTCTACTCTTCTGTGTCTCTTCGCTACCATGACGTCTTCCTTGCTGCAATGCATTCCATTTACTCCCCATGTTATTCCTGCTGCAGAGGCGGAACAAGAGTTTGGTTTGGAAGTAAAATGTGAATACAAATTATCAAGGCTCACAAATACAGCAATAAGGGATGCCTATCGCTGGTTTCTTGAGGCAATTTGGATTCAAGCTAAAACGTATATGATTTCGGCCAAAGCACACAATGTATTGTATTCGGCTAACTTTGGGCCGGTGGAGTGGGCAGCGTTTGTCAGGAGACGGTTGCTAGTAGAGTTCCAAAGAGTGGTGGCACAGATGGGGCGAATTACACCAACAAACACCAAGGTCGGGCAACTGCTTACTTTAGTGTTTCCCTTGAGGGATGTTTTTCCTCTCACTCTTCGCCCTCTCTGTCATTTTGAAGATGACAGATTTGTAGTACGTGGTAGTGCTACTCCCTTGCCACAAACTCAGAATTAGGAAGTACCTACTGTGCGGGTAACTCAAACACCTGTTCGCAGTGGATATGCCGGGAACATTGACTGCAGTGGTAGCCTCTAGTGCACAGGAGATGGCCACTGCAGGAACATCTAGCCGAAAGTGAGGTCGGGAGGAAAACCTGTTCTCACACCACCTCTTGCATCCACATTGCCTTGCCGGAGGATTCTGTTGTGGCGTGCTGGAGATGCAGAACGCTGGAAAGGATGACAGCCTCCACTCCGGCTGGGACTGTCTCTGCGGGTGCGGATACTGCCTCGCAACCAGAAAATTTTGGAGTTACTACCACCACTGCTCCAATGGATGGCATTCCTCTAGCAGTTTTTCCATGGGAGACGACTGCCGCAAACCCCTTTGATCAGCTCCAGGTGTGCAGTACATTTTTGCAGTGTCTGGCGGAGTCCTTACGTTCGGCCTGGCCAGATACCGCAACTGACGCACGTGTCAAAGAGTTGGAAACACAGGTAACGGCTTTGCAGGCTAGCATCGCCGATTTAACAAATCAAAATGTAGCTTTCACTACGGCATCTTGGCAGCAAACTGAAGAAATCCAGACACAGAGGGAGGCTAACTCTGCATTCATCGCTTCTATTCAAGAGGAATTTCTTCAATTGCGAGCACAGAATAGCCTGGCTACTTACTTAGCATCTCATCCTGGTGATGTGATGATTAACATGAATGATCTGGATGCTTTAGCAGAGGAGATGCAGTAGGACCTCCACAGTTTTTTGAAGACTCAAATGCAAAGTTGGAGATCAAGGCTATTTGTCGAGGTGATAACGCAGCAACCAACTCAACAGGTTGTGCTGAGGCAAACTGAGCCATCGAATAATGATAGAGGTAAGAATATTGTCCCAGAAGGTTTTGATATTGCTGATTGGGCGCAAGCTACAGAAGATTGTGCTAAGACCCGGGCTCATGTCTCTCGTTTGCAGCAAGTGATTCATCGCCTTCGTAAGGAGCGATGCCGAGTATGTTTTTGGGTGGAGACCTTGGCTCATTCATTCTCCCTCAGTCTTCCACCCTGTCCACCTTTTTGGACTGCATTAAACAGATACTTGTCTCGGTATTATCCTCTGCATACCCCTCTTTCTCCTTTGCCACAGGCACCTCAGTCTATTTCTTTGCCAACGCAATTCATTCCAAGGGATCCTTGGCCAGAGCAACCTGAGATCGATCCACAGCTATTGGCCGAGGTGTATCGGGCTCATCGTTAGGATTTTTAGGGATTTGGCTATATCGACATTTCCTCCTCACCAGAGCAGGTGGAGGAACAACAAGAAAAACCTCAACAAGGAGGAATTAAGGTGTGGATTTGGCAATCCACCATGCGTGCGAGGTGTTACGGCTTAAGCCGCACAATGCGGTCCTCCGGTCCTGCGGAGTTCTGGACATTGCAGACTAGGAGTCATGCGGTTTTGGGACCGTTCTTCATAGGATATCATGGGACAGGGTATGGTTTTGCATCGTTTCGATCTGCGCTGGAGCAGCGGTTGTATATGGGGGGCATACTTGTCTTTGGAAATATATCTATTTTATGTCATCCATACATCTCCAGTTGTAACTCTGTGTCCGGTTACATATAAATGAAGAAGAAGGTGTTTTGTTCCTGTGTACTGTCTTCTATTCTGTCTTCATGTGTTTGATGTTCATATAATGTAAGGCAACGTGAGGGTAATCATTCTCATAATGCTTATTTCTCCTCTGTGGGCAATAGCCATTACACCCCCCTTGGTAGAACCCCCATACGTGTAGGTAAAACTGGTTATAGAACAATTAATAACTCGCATTTTCAAAGTGATACCAGAGACCAAAATTCACTTATCATCAACTTTCATCAAGATTTTGAATTGGTTAAGTGGGTTTGCCCATCTGGTGAATCTATATAGTGGCAACAAGCTGTTTTTTGACCATATCTCTTAGCTCATGAGTGTTTTTCAGATGACATCAAAGTGTAAAGTATGGATCCTGATTTACCCTTGTAATTTTCTGTGGTAAAAGCGCACATTTGTAAGGCCCCCATTATGAGGAGAAGCCATCGTGCATGAAGGAAAATAACTCACCGGAAACCAAAATTTTCACGGACAAGAATGGCAGGGACAACTTTAAAGGCCTCGGGGGCGGAGGCCCCTGAGACTTTTTTTCGCCGGAATATTCTTTTTCGCGGGAATATTATGGCCAGACGGTGGCTGGAAAGTGGTCGGAAAACAACCGGTCGGTTGGCCAGTGGCCGGTAGTCAATGGCCAATGGCCGGTGGTCGGAAGTCAATGGCCGGTGGCCGGTGGCCGAATTCAAAAGCGGACTTGTCTTCTCAAGGGCGGCCACACATGGGCGGATTGGAGGGTCCGATTTGGACTTATTCGCACAAGGGAGGCTACACATGGCTGTCTCTCATAAGAGAGGGCAGCCCTTTTGGCCTATATAAGGAGGCCATTTCTAATCACATTTCATAGTGTGAAGTTGATGCAACAAGGTGAGTGTGAGGTGGTGAGAGTGAAGCAAGGCGGGAGCTCCATTAAGGGTATAATCCCTTTGTAAACTACTTCTTGTTTTGAAGTACTAAAGCCATTGAGTGGCTGCTTTCCCGTGGACGTAGCCCACATTGGGTGAGCCACGTATATCGTGTGCACTCTCTCTCTCTCTCTCTCTCTCTCTCCCTACTCTATAATCTCATGTATATAAATCTGTCTCTCTCCATTAAGTAATCTACTCAATTATCTATTTAGCTACGTCTTATTTCCTAACAAATGGTATCAGAGCAAGGTTTGCTCGTAGCTAAATTATCTCAAGGAAAGGATTCCTTGAATTGAGTGGGAGTTATGGCGGAGGAAGGGAAGCTCAAGATTGAGAAGTTCAACGGCAAAAACTACCAACATTGGAAGATGCAGATTGAAGACTATCTCTACCAGAAGGACCTCTATTTGCCACTAGGCGGTCTTGCGAAGAAGCCCGCAACAATGGAAGATGAATCATGGATTGTCCTTGATCGAAAGACACTGGGAACAATCCGGTTAAGCTTGGCGTCAACGGTGGCCTTCAATGTTTCGGAGATGAAGACCACGGAGGACTTGATGAAGTCACTTGACGACTTCTACGAGAAACCATCGGCATCTAATAAGGTATTTCTTATGAAGCGCTTGTTCAATCTAAAGATGGCAGAGAATGGTTCAGTTGCAGAACACCTAAATGACTTTAACACAAACATAAGTCAACTTCGATCAGTGAAAATCAATTTCGATGACGAAGTGCGAGCTCTCCTTATACTATCATCTCTACCGGATAGTTGGGACAGCCTTGTGATGGCTGTAAGTAATTCTATCTCTGGCTCAAAACTCTTAAGTTTGATGATGTTGTGGGTGTTCTCTTAAGCAAGGAAATGCGAAGGAGAAGCACAGGGGAATCATCAAGTGCTGCACTATCAGTGGAAACAAGAGGAAGGCTTAAGGAGAGGTTCAAAAACCAAAAGGGTCGTGATCTCTCAAGGCGGAGCAAGTCACGCACAAAGTCAGTTCTTGAATGTTGGAACTGCGGCAAGAAGGGCCACGTCAAGAAGGATTGTTGGTCCAAGAAGAAGAAGGAGACAGAGTCTCAAGACAACAAGCCAACATCGGAGGCCAATGTGGCAGGTAAAGTAGAGCAAGATGCTCTAATTCTCTCATTAGACAATGTGTCTAATTCCTGAATAGTAGATTCCGGGGCTTCCTTCCATGCGACACCACACAAGCAACATTTCCAGACTACACCAAAGGTAATTTTGGGTATGTATACTTGGGAGATGATGAAGCTTGTGAGATTGTCGGCAAAGGTACAGTTTCTGTCAAAAGTGCTAACGGAAATGAATGGAAGCTTAAAGATGTTAGGCATGTTCCTTCTCTTTGCAAAAATTTGATCTCTACAGGACAATTAGACGATGAAGGTCACAACATTGCATTCGGAAACAAACGGTGGAAGATCTCAAAGGGATCTTTGGTGGTTGCCAAGGGTGAAAAAGTCGGTACACTTTACTTGTGTACTGTTAGCACGCAACCTTCAGCTTGTGCAGCAACTACAGAAGTTGACAGTACGGTGTGGCACTACCGACTTGGGCATATGAGTGCCAAAGGAATGCAAATCCTTCAAACAAAGAAGCTTCTACCAGGTTTGAAAGAAGTGGACTTAGAGTTCTGTGAAGATTGTGTTTATGGTAAACAAAAGAGGGTAAAATTTCAAAAATCAGGAAATGAAAGAAAAAATAAAAAACTTGAGTTGGTTCATTTTGATGTTTGGGGTCCTGCAAGTACACCATCACTTGGTGGCTCATTGTACTATGTAACATTCATAGACGATGCGACTAGAAAAACATGGGTTTATGTCATGAAGAATAAATCCGATGTATTTTCCATATTTCAAAGGTGGAAAGCCTTTGTGGAGAATGAAACAGGTACCAAGGTTAAATGCCTTAGATCCGACAATGGAGGCGAATATTGCAGCCAAGCTTTTGAAAGCTTTTGTGCTAGCAATGGCATTCAGAGGCAAAGGACAACCCCAAGGACACCTCAACAAAATGGGATTTCGGAAAGGATGAACAGGACAATCATGGAACGAGCACGAAGCATGCAGGTCTACCGCTTGAGCTTTGGGCGGTAGCTGTAAGTACGTCTGTGTACTTAATCAATCGGTCACCCTCAACGGCATTGGATGGGGGAGTTCCAGAAGAGGCATGGACAGGTAAACCGGTGAATTATGCATTTCTCAAAGTGTTTGGGTGTGAGGCTTTCATGCACATAGATAGAAGCCTAAGATCAAAGTTAGATGCAAAGTCCAAAAAGTGTTTCTTCATTGGCTATGGAGAAGGAGACTTTGGGTATCGCCTATGGAATTTTGAAGATGGTAAAATCTTAAGGAGTAGGGATGTAATTTTTAACGAACAAAATATGTACAAAGATTACTTGGAAAGAAAACAAACAAAAGAAACAGGTGATGAGTACATGGAGCTTGAGGACGGTGAAGACTCAAGGACTGCAAACGGTGACAATGTGCAACAACGTCAACCAAATGAGGAGCCTCAACCTATTCCCCGAAGATATACAAGAGCAAGTAGACCTCCAGAAAGGTTTGTTCCTTCCTTCAACCATCTCTTGATCTCAGATTCTGGAGAGCCGAAATCATATGAAGAAGCTATGCAACATGAATCCAAAGAAGAATGGACGAAGAGCATTCAAGTGGAGATGGACTCACTACATCGCAACCAAACATGGGAGTTGGTTGAGTTTCCTAAAGGTAAGCGGGCACTTCAAAACAAATGGGTGTACAAGCTAAAGGAAGAAGAAGGTGGGAAGAAAAGGTACAAGTCTAGGCTTGTGGTAAAAGGTTTTTCTCAAAAGAAAGGTATTGACTTCAATGAAATATTTTCTCCTATTGTAAAAATGAACTCAATTAGGCTTGTCTTAAGCCTTGTGGCTGCTCATGATCTAAATCTCAAGCAAATGGATGTAAATACGGCATTCCCTCACGGTGACTTAGGAGAGGAAATCTACATGCTTCAACCAAAGGGGTATGAAGTAAAAGGTAAGGAGAAAATGGTTTGCAGATTAAAGAAGAGCTTGTATGGTTTACAGCAAGCATCAAGACAATGGTACTTGAAGTTTGATCGATGGATGTTGGATCATGGATTCACAAGATGCAACTCAGATCACTGCGTCTACACGGAGAATTTGGGAGATGGGAAATTCATCATCCTAATGTTGTATGTTGATGACATGTTGATTGCAAGTGCTAACATGCAGGGCATCAAAGACCTAAAAGAGGAGCTGTCCAAATCTTTTTCAATGAAAGATTTAAGTGCTGCAAAGAGGATACTTGGTATGAAAATATCAAGGGATAGGACGAAGAAGACAATAAAGCTATCTCAAGAAGGTACTAGAAAGGTTTGCAATGCAAAATGCAAAACCAGTTTCTACACCTTTGGCTGGTCATTTTAAACTAACGAAGGATATGTGTCCAAAGACACAAGAGGAGATAGCCTATATGTCTAAAGTTCCATATGCTGCAGCGGTAGGTTCTGTAATGTATGCTATGGTCTGGACAAGGCCAGACATTGCACATGCAGTGGGAGTTGTGAGTAGGTTCATGGACAAGCCAGGTAAAGAGCATTGGCAAGCTGTGAAGTGGATACTTAGGTATCTAAAAGGGACAACAACAAATGCTTTGTATTTTGGAGGAACTGATATTTTTCTAGAAGGGTATGTTGATGCAGATATGGCAGGTGACAAAGATACTCAAAGGAGCACTACTGGCTATGTGTTCACGGTTGGAGGCACAGCAGTAAGCTGGGCTTCAAAGCTGCAGAAAGTGGTTTCACTTTCTACCACGTAAGCAGAGTATGTAGCAATGACGGAGGCAAGCAAAGAAATTCTGTGGCTTCACAGATTCTTAGAAGAGCTTGGATTCAAACAAGACAATTGTGTCTTGTACAGTGATAGCCAAAGCGCTATCCATCTTGCGAAGAACTCAGCCTTTCATTCAAGGACAAAGCACATTGAGGTGAGATATCACTTCATACGCACTCTTTTGGAAGAGGGACAACTAAAGCTAGGAAAGGTGCATACAAGTGAAAATCCTGCAGACATGTTTACAAAGGTGGTCAACAAGGAGAAGTTGAGCTTTTGCTCATCTTCAATCAGCATTCAAGGATAAGAAGCCAGAATGGAAAGCAGTCATAGGTTTGGTTTGGAGATCAGTCTCCAAGTGGGAGATTGTAAAGTATGGAGCCTGATTTACCCTTGTAATTTTCTGTGGTAAAAGCGCACATTTGTAAGGCCCCCATTATGAGGAGAAGCCATCGTGCGTGAAGGAAAATCACTCATTGGAAACCAAAATTTTCACGGACAAGAATCAGGGGCAACTTTAAAGGCCGGAATATTCTATTCTATCAGACTTTTTTTCACCGGAATATTCTTTTTCGCCGGAATATTATGCCCGAACGGCGGCCAGAAAGTGGTCGGAAAACAATCGATCGGTTGGCCGGTGGCCGGTAGTCAATGGCCGATGGCCGGTGGTCGGAAGTCAATGGCCGGTGGCCGGTGGTCGGAAGTCAATGGCCAGTGGCCGGTGGCTGAATTCAATGCCCGGTGGCCGAATTTAAAAGCGGACTTGTCTTCTCAAGGGCGGCCACACATGAGCAGATTGGAGGGTCCGATTTGGACTTATTCGCTCAAGGGCGGCTACACATGGCTGTCTCTCATAAGAGAGGGCAACCCTTTTGGGCTATAAAAGGAGGCCATTTCTACACACATTTCATAGTGTGAAGGTTGATGCAACAAGGTGAGCGTGAGGTGGTGAGAGTGAAGCAAGGCGGGAGCTCCATTAAGGGTATAATCCCTTTGTAAACTACTTCTTGTTTTGAAGTACTAAATCCATTGAGTGGCTACTTTCCCGTGGACGTAGCCCACATTGGGTGAACCACGTATATCGTGTGTACTCTCTCTCTCTCTCTCTACTCTATAATCTCGTGTATATAAATCTGTCTCTCTCCATTAAGTAATCTGCTCAATTATCTATTTAGCTACGTCTTATTTCCTAACACAAAGAGAGAAAATTTTTTAGATGACATGTTTTATCTCTGGTATAAAGGGTCCCTACTACCTCTACGACGTGAAACAAGAAGCGTTTTTTATGCACGCACGTGACTATAAACGCATCATGTGCATAAATCAACATGTTAAACATGATGAAATAATCATGGGGCAACTTTGTATGTACTAGGTTGATCCATAGATGCACTCATATGCTGAAAAACAATCGCCGAGTTGGTGACTACTCAGAAAAACGACATATATATATATATATATATATATATATATATAGAGAGAGAGAGAGAGAGAGAGAGAGAGAGAGAGAGAGAGAGAGAGAGAGAGAGAGAGATGATGGCTATGGAGTTTAGAGCTTCTTACCGTGCTTTAGAATTGATTAGGGGCTGTCGAAAGGCTTCTTGATTTTCTGCAAGAGAGTGGTCATGAGAGCTACGTAGAGGTATCCGCCAGGAAAGCCTCCAGAGAGCGCGTACACTGTGAAACGAGAGAGAAGATAGTAAGCAAGTAGAGAGAGGGTATCCTTCTTTTTCTTTGTTGGGGGTTTCCATCATTGCATAGCTCCAATGACCAACAAAATTATCAATCCATAGGGATGAGCTACCCGGATAGGGCATGGAAACACTCACACGATTAGTGAGCTAATCATGGCAACACAAATGGTTGACTCTATGAGGTGAGCTTCTCGGCTATGGAAAAGCTAAGCCACAATGATGGACAATCTCCACATCCACTTATCTTCACCTCTAATCAACCCAATCACACACACTAACGATTGCAAGACGCACACAACACTAATCCTATCATGCAACACACTAATTGCAAGCACACACAATAGATCTATCGAGTACCACACTGCAATCAAACCTACATGCACACACAAGCAAGAGAGGGCAATAATACAAGATTAGAGAGGAATTAATCACTAATTAGTTAAGATCTAGCTAATCTAAGCATCCTAGGCAATCATAAGAAGCATGAGAGAGGCATAGTGAGAGAGAATTAAGCATTGATTTAGTGTTAACCAAGTCACACGAGCAAGGAGAAGCTCAAGGACTCCAAGCCACACACATCAAGAGCTCTCACCAAAGAGTGCTCTCAACAAATGAGCTTGAGAAACCTAATTTCTATTACACACTACTTTATATACCTGGGGTAAAAATATGCAATGTCTGGGCACCCAAGGTCTTTAGGGCTCCACCACTTATTGAATCTGCTACCTAAGCACGCTAATTGACATGTTCTTTACAGCTTGGAACTCCCATTGAGCACGTAATACATTAAAATATTACAATTACTTGAAATAAATTGAGAATTTACAACACATATATGACCATTTTGGGAAAATGTAAAAAATGTGTAACTCCAATCATTACTGCCCTTCATGTTGATCTTCGATGTGTATCCGTAAGGCTCATCCTTTAGTAGCTCTTGTTAACCGATGTTGACTCAGGTAACATTCTTCTCCTTCTTCTTCCTCCCAAGAGAGAAGAGCTTATGGAGATGGTGATGAAGAGCTTACACCACTCCGAATAATAGATATGTATAGCCTTGCGGTGGTAGATGCAATAGACGGCACTGGAAACTGAGCACTCTATGCTAATTTATAGGTTCTGCAGTTGCCCGGAGTGTGTTCCAAGCTGTAGCTAGTGCTACCTCTTCTGCCAAGAATAGCTCCACATATTTTGGGACTTTTCTAAAAACAAGGCTTGGTTTTTGGTGGTCAACTCTCCCACTTACCATTCATTTTTACAGCAAAATTGCCTATCCGAGCAGTATCTGGCCAACTAATGGAAACCGTAGCTAGATTATGCTACACTGTAATGTCCCGACATAATTATGACTTTCTCGTACTGCCTCAAGGTATTAATGGTATTGCTTTTTATAAAAATATTTCTCGTAAAAATCCCGTCTAGTCCCGTTTTTTCTCCGGGTGACCAATTTTAAATCCGACGGAGACTAAAATTGATATTTTTATATTCAGGTCATCATAAAAAGCACATTGCTTTTCAAAAACGTCAAAAAACACGAAAAGCTAAAATTAGCGTAAAAAGCAAAAAAAGAAAAATTTTCTAAAATTGAACCACGGGTTCTCCTCGTCATTGGAATCAGAAAGCGGACTCACTTTTCACTAGAAAGCACTTAAAATCATGAATAATATAAATAGTGTGAAAAGCACTCAAAAAGCAAATTTTTACAAAATTGAACCATAGCTTCCCTGGAACACGTAGATTAAGGATCTGACCTTGCTTTTTGCAAAAAACCATGAAAAAGCTAAAAATAGCAGATTTTTCCAAAAACTGTACCAAACGTCCTTCTAACCTACTGGAATATGGAGTATGCATTATTTGTTATTTAGAGAACAATCCATTTCATATGTGTGCCTTAAATCCCATGTGGAAAGCCTACTAAGTACGTGGCTAGTATCATATGTTTTGAGATTGAGATTTGTATCAGTTTACAAGGCAAGTGTTATTCGTTTTTGACAAATTACATCGAAACGATTGGTTTATTTTAATTTAGTATTCATTATATTTATTTCTTTTCATGGTTTGTTCTCTTAACATCTATTGCAAATGAAAACACACTACAATGTACACTTCTGCTCATTTGCAGTTCAGCATGTATTTTTGCAAAGCATGTGCTTCTAGAATTGTTATGGTACTAGTATACATAAAATAGTGGGTCGTTACATTCCATACGAAATCCGTATGAGGGGGGATGGCTCATTGCGAGAATGTCTGTATCTTGTCTGTATGTAGAGGGGTAGGTTAGCATGTAAGATACCGTACATAGGGGAGTTTCTCTAATTTTGATGTACGCAGGTGACATCCCCCCATTACTAATAGTGAATCCCCCGCGAATATATTATATACTTATATTATACTTATATAGTATTTAGAGTTATATTACATTATATATATATATATATATATATATATATATATATAATGTAAATATATACTATACGTATAAATACTATATACTATGAGATAAAACACATAAGAGGTATTTTCAAAATATAAAAATAATACCATGAATGCATTCGGAATGTCCAAAACCTTAGGATGGCACTATAAAACGTTGAAATCTGACATCTCTAGCTCAAGATATAGCATTTTTAAGCCTAGGGACTCATGATGTCAATACCAAGCAAATAGAGGCCTTTGAGACCCCTCCACGGCCTATATTCGCTTGATTATGATCTTTTGAGGCCCTAGGCTAAAAAATGCTATATCTTGAGCTAGCGTTTTAAAGTGCTATCATGAGGTTTTTAAGACATTCTAGATGCCTTCATGAGGCCCTAGAATGCTATATCTTAAGCATAGGACCTCATGAGGTCTGAACCAAGCAAATAGAGGTCCCAGAGACCCCTCAAGGGCCTCTATTCGCTTGGTTCTAACTCCTTCATTGTCTTAAATAGTACTCCAAAAATGGTAAAAGAAGGGGGGACATAGCTCCTCCATCATCCGGCGTGCGTGCGGATGATAGGGGAGGTTCGCCTCTCCTTTTTTTTTTTGCCTTTTGAAGATGTCGTCAACGACAATTATGTATTTCAACTACGATTTTCTCAAGATTTATATTACAATATATATATATATATATATATATATATATATATTAATATAATAAATATATATTATATTATATATTTATATAGTATATGCTTAAATTTTATAGTTATATTGTACATATATATACTATATACTATGAGAGAAAACATATAAGAGATGTCTTTAAAATACAAAAAGAATACAATGAATGCATCCGGAACGTCCAAAAACCTAAAGATAGTAATGTAAGACGTTGAAATCTAACTCTCTAGCTCAAAATATAGCATTTTTAAGCCTAGGGACTCATGAGGTCAGTACCAAGCGGATAGAGTCCTTTGAGGGGGTACTGTCCGCTTGGTACTGTCCTCATGAGGCCCTAGGCTTAAAAATGCTATATCTTGAGCCAGAAACGTCAGATTTCAATGTTTTACATTGCTATCCTACTGTTTTTGGACCTTCGGATGCAATTGTGGGCTTCAAAATGCTATATCTTAAGCCTAGGGTCCCACAACATTTTGAGATTAGTAAATTTTGCTTCACCACAAAATCAAGTGGTACACCACATATTAGGGATCATTTTTTGGGTAGCCTTACATTCCATGCAACACCGCACAAGCAACATTTCCAAGACTACACCAAAGGTATTTTTGGGTATGTATACATGAGAGATGATGAAGCTTGTGAAATTGCTGGCAAAGGTATAATTTGTGTCAAAATTGCTAATAGAAATGAATGGAAGCTTAAAGATGTTAGGCATATTCCTTCAATTTGCAAAAATTTGATCTCTATAGGACAATTGGACGATGAAGGTCACAACATTACATTTGGAAACAAATCTTTTCCAAGTGCAAAAAGACGTGAGGTTCTTTTCTAACTGAAAATCCATCTTTACTTCTCTTGACAACTTTTCTTCACTTTCACCAACAACATTGCACTTGATTGTCTTAGGATTTGTGTCTGAATTGACTGCTTTTGTTGTGGCAACGTCCTATGGTTGAATTTTATTTGCATTTTCTTTGCTTTGACCACCTGCTTCTATTGATGTTGACTCCATTGGCTGTGACATTGCACTTTTTTGCAATTGTTGAGCATTGTCCTCCTGCATCTGAGTAACCTTTGATCTTAGAAGATCCATTGTACTTTCTGGTAGAATCTATCTCTTCGGAGGAGATTTTGGTGGTGACCTTTGTGTAGATTTTTGAACTTTATCTTTCATTGATTTTGACTTTTGTATCACCTATTGTGGAAGCTTGAGGCTTTGCATCATCTTTAGATAGTCTTTGACTTCAGTCGGGCCATCCGTAGGGGTTTGTACAAGGTCATGACCTGCCTAATATTTGTTACCATGTGCATCTTGATATGCATATGTGAGCTTGATCACATGTAACTGTTTGAACACTATTGGACTTGTTGGTTTTTTACTTTGACTTGTGGAGATCAGCTGAAACTTTTGTTCGTGATGATCTTCATAGAGGCATTTGTCTGCAGATTCTGAGGGAACCTGGGTCAATTGGAAACTTCCAACAACCATATGATCTCTCAATGGTTTGTGTCTTAAAGAGGTCTGTTGGTTAGAAGCTCTAGGGCTTCTAACTGGTGTATCATTTCCTGGTACATAAGCTGAACTTGATGAATTTACAGCTCCCCCTTCCTAGGGTGATCACTATAGCCTGCTTCATTGTAAGAGTTCAAAATTGTTTGGCTCTGGTTTAGTCTCACCTTTTGGGACTGTGAAGGCACACTTTGGGTATCACTGTTGACATTTGGCATCTTTAAACCTTCTGCATAGTTCCCTATGTATCTCCTTGAAACATGACAAATTATTTCCCAAGTCAAGTTGTAGATAGCATTATCTTTGCCCTGATATTGTCTATCCCATGGGTCTCCTATGATATGAGCTTCTGTGGTTTCAGGACCCAAGGCATCATAAGTGCTAGAATCTCATCTATATCTACGACTGTTTTGGTCAAAGTATATGTTCGTTTGGTCACAATGTCGAAGCTTGATTTCCGATGGAGGAGTGTTTGGCTCTGAACTGATTTTTGGGTTCACTCGGGTAATATACTTCAGCCCTAGAGAGGATTGGCTATAATAGATTCTTTCTTCTGAAATGAACCATCGTTTCTGATCTATCACTAGACATACTTCTATGAGCTGGTATGTGGGCCGTTCAAACACTTGTTGATCCTTTTTGTACAGTTTTCCTTTTTGGTCTACATAGTGTGCATATGAATTATGGGTACCATACAAAGCTAACATCATTCTGTTTGATGTGTCCCTTACACTCATGAATGATTTCGCACTTGTGGCAGTGGATGAAAAATCATTTGCGAGCGTAACAGTCTTTTCAACCTTTGGTGATATCTCGACACCTTTACTAAATTCATCCAAGAATTTGTTGTTCAATGAATCAATTTTAAGTTTTGCAGATGCCTATGCATCTTTATGCTCGTTTTGAACTTGCAGTGCAACTATTGGTGCTTTTAATGGTAATGTAGAATCATCTGATTGCATTAAAAGTGACGAGTTAAATGCACTTACATCAAGATTCGCATTTCCAATTTTCTTTGTGCCTTGCTTTGCGGTTGATATGTCTCTATTGTCAGGATTTCTTGGACAATCTTTAGAAAAATGTACACCTTTTCGTCCACAATTTGAGAAGTACGCCATGACTGGTGGTATTTCAACTGGCTCTGTGATGTCAAGCTCTAGCTGAGAAGTTTCTGCTTCTATGTTTACCAAGTTGTTGGCATCTTCTTTTAAAACACTAAGCATCAACCTGTAGATTGCTCCATCTTGACCTTTGTACCATCTTTGGCTTGGTTCTCCAATTAGATTTTCTTCTATTGGTGGATATGTTGCATCTTGCAATTCTGGTTCTCGACTATAGATCTGACCACTATAATCCATGTACAATGACCCTGATTGCATATGCACTAAATGTATGTTTTGTGGACTTGTGCAGGTCTCTGGATAAACACTTGGATTAATGTTTTGCACTTCTATCTACACTTCATCTTTAAGCTTGCAATACCTGGCTGCACTGAAGTCTGTGAACATATAGGAGTTCTCTAAATCAGCCTTTACTCTGATCAATAGGATCTTGGCTTCTGTGATGCGTTTACTACCCATTAAGTATCTATTGCCTTCTAAATCTGCATATAAGACTTTATCTCCATTGTAGCCATAAAGCTGTAGAATCTGCTCTATTTCAGTTGTGCAGATGTTACTACTGCTACTAGCTTGCTCTGCTGTACTTGAACACTCGGGTCGATCTGAGTCCATGTTGGCGGGTTTGGTAAAAACTATCTCCTAGCAGATTTTGATGTTGATTAGCATAATTTCTGTTGCTCGATTTTGATTAAACTGCTTTAGCCAAAGCATTTTTCCAAATGACTGCTCTTCAGACTCGCAAGAGTTGATTAACTCTACCTTGACAGTGTCAAAATTAATTGCAACCTTTTGAAATGATGAAACTTGGGCCTTTAACAGATTAATCTGCAATCCACCGTGGTTGGTGCCTCTGTTCGTGGAAGCTCAATTGCAATGTAATTGCTCGCACTTGCCAATTTCTAGTATGCAAAATTTTTGAAATTTGTCTACTGCTCAATTTCTTTGAGTTGATCTTTTTCAACTTTTTTCGGCTATTCAGATTCACTTCGACACAGTTTGTTGCTCTTTTGGCAGTGTGTGCGTGTTGCCACTTTCTGGCTTTGCTTCGGCTTTTGATTTACTCATTTCTGTGTTGTCTGCTTGACAATGTCGAGAAATTTGCGGTCTTGCCAGGAAAGCACCGGGCTTATTGCTGTGAGAGTTTGTGAGAAAACTAAAAAAAAAAAAAAAAAACTATATGGAGGAGTTAAACCATAGATGCCATGAAGACTAGGGTTTGGAAGGAAGTGCAATCAAAGAAGCTCCACTCTTTCTCTCTTGCACTCACACACACAAAGAAAGAACACAAAAGAGAATGTCAAAACAACACAAAGATAAAAGCATCAAGGCTATGGTCATATCGTATCATGGGTAATATGAAAGGGTTAATAGATGTGTTAATGGCATTCAATCTTGGTTGAACAAATAGGCTACGGATTTTTCTTTGAAATTGTAGTATTGTGCTTACCATAATATATATATTTTGTCTAGTGATTGGGATTAATTGTGTGTACAAATCCTCTTGGTTCATAGCAAGATAACTATGCTTACGTCAAAAGAAAAGTTATAGTCTATGAGAGGTAGTATGATGGGATCCGGTGATAGAAGTATTTCGTTGACCCTTTCTGGGCCAAAGAGAAACACTATATGTTGTTGAAAGTGTATTTTATGGCTAATCTTTACGTTAATTCTAATAGATCGTACATAGTGAAAGCGATAAAAATTATCATCATGTGGATTATTCATCTACGATAACTCTAGTATGTGCAAAATGTAGATATGAGAGAAGATAAGGGAAGAGAAGGGAAGAGAAGAGAAGAGAGTTTCCCTCCCAAGCCCTATTCTTGCCTGTAGATAATAAGGATACTGCGGGGAGAGATGTACCTGTAGCAACGAGAACCTAAAATTTGTAGAGAGGATGAATTACTAAGAGTGAGAGAGATAGGTTTGGTTAAGGAGATGAGATTAGATATATATATATATATTGGATTAGAGATGAAAAAGAAAACAACAAGAAATCAAGAAAACATCAATGTAGAACACATCTTACTTGACAAACCCTTCAGCACCATTATTGATGGAGAGAGAAGAAGAGGGGAGAATTCAACTTTGATTGATACGCCAAGTCCAAGACCTTCTTTGATTAGATTTGATCTTCCAAGGATAGCATGCAAGAATGGCTAGTCTTTCTCTAGGAGAAAGTGTATGCTTAGGCTTATGTTAATGGCTAAGTACAATTTGGCATTACTACTCACTCCCTCATGAATTCCTCTCATCAATGGCTTGAATGCTTAAGTGGTTTTCAAGGACAAAGAGATACCCTTTTATAGGTGAAGGGAACCCCCAATGTTTTACACAAGAAGAGAAGAGCCAGTGTGAACAGAAACTGGAAAAGTTGGAAATGAGCTGTCCCTGCATGATGTGGGCAGACTGGGGTCCAGTATTTTAATCATATCTCCTCAACCGTGGCTCCAAATAAAAAGTTAAAAATATGGACAAAAACTTCAGCTCATTAACTATGACTTCCGTTTTATATGAATTTTCCAATTCGGATTGGCACCTTGTGTAAAAAAATCATCAAAATAGGGTACAATTTTCGCAACAAAAGTCTTCGTGTGGTCCCCTTAGCCTAAACTTTTATTTGATTTCAATGGACACCTCATGCCATATGAAAGCATGACATTGATCCTTGATAAAGTTTTGTAATCATGCTTGCAATAATACATTAAAATAAGTGTATCTTTGAAATCATGCCACCTAGTGTCCCACTAGGATTTGATTCCCTCCTAGTAGCTATTTAAAAAGAAATATAAGAAAAATACATAGAATATATATAGATTGAAAATTATCCTAGATATAGGATCTAGATAGGGTGTGAGATAATAATGAGATGGTAGAAAGAAAGAATCAATGCTTTTTGTCCCAAGTTAAAGAGGCGGAGCTATTGACGCTTTTCCCATAGTACTTTTTGATGGTAAAGTAAGAATATGTTACCCTTGAGATAAATAATAGGATGAGATAGAAAGCTTACTGTTATACTTACATATGCATATGTACATTATAGAAAATATAATTATGTATTTAAAAAGTTACAAGATAGATCTTGTAGCATGCGTTCCCACTATGTATGTGTCACAACACGACATCCACCCCCTCTAAACCTGCACATCCTCCAGTATGTGCCACATTTTCTCTTTCTTGTAACATCAGTCCTCTTGTACATCTTCCTTGCTTTCTTCTTCACTAGATGATTCCAAAGATTCATCTTCACATGTGTTTTGCTCTTCCTCCTCGTCAACATTTTTTGGATCATTGTCACCTCTTCTCTTAAACATTTTGATCCTTTTTCTGGCAATGGGAATCTTTACTTCTGTACCATCTAGTTCAGACAAGCTGTAAGTAGCATTTTCATGCACATGCTTTACAACATACGGTCCAAACCATCTTTTTGAGAACTTACGCATGACTATGTGTTGGTTATAAAAGCTACTATCATACACTAAAACCCAGTCACCTTTGTCAATTGCTTTGCTCCTGAGCCGATGTCGCTCATCAAAGTAGTCCTTGTTTTTTAATCTTGCATTTTTTAGTCGTTCCTTTGCAGCCTCAATGTCTCCAGGTCTTCTCTCGAGTTGCCTTATGCACAATGCAAGGAGACCTTCCCTGCTAAGCCCCTCTTGCCAAGGTAGTACATTCCATGTGGGAATTGTATCTTCAATTGGCATCACTAGCTTTTGACCATACATTAGCTCCGCAGGCACGTAGCCAGTGACTGAGCTATGTGTTGTACGATCAGCCCATAAAGCATATGGTAACAATTTTGGCCACTCACCAACTCTTCTTTCGCAAGCCTTAGCCAAATCTTTGATGATAGGAGGATGCCCTCTTTAACTCTTTCCATTGCCTTCAGGGTTGTAAGCTGTGGTAAGAGAAATCTTGATTCCTAATTTGGTAAAGAACTCCCTTGCTTCCTTAGCGTCCAACTCACCTCTATCTGCAATGATCTTTCCCACACAACCATAACGGCAAATCACCTCATCAAGAAGGAATTTGCACATAGCTTCTGTGGTTTTATCTCTTAATGCTCTTCCTTCAACCTGGTTAGTTAGGTCCTCTCGTGCAAGAACCAAGTACCTCATCTTCCAGAGTCCTAAAGGCATTGTGACTAGATCCACAACCCATTTATAGTGCATGACTAGTGGATATGTAGGGTGAAATCCATCACGATGTGGGACATTTGAATACATTTGACAAGTTACACATGAATCTACAAATTGAGATACATACCCTTTCATCATTGTTTTTCTTTCAACTTAGAGAAGGTTGCCCACACACCGCTGTGTCCAGCCCATAGACTCTCATGAAACTCTTGCATGAGCTTTACTTGAGTCTCTTTTTTATATATAACCCGTTGTGGTGTGGCACCCTTTTGTTTAGGATGCTTCCACAAGTAACCATCTCTCAAAAAGTACCCATATGCTTTCCTACGTATCCTCCTGAATTCTTGTTTAGACCAATCATCCTGTTTTGCTAGAATACTCAAATAGCTTCCAATAAGAAGCCAATCACCTTCATAAATCTCTTTCAAGAATGATTCAAGTAGATTAGTCATGCAAACACTATTACCTTTGACATGAGAGACAGAATAGAACTTTGTGCCTACATCATCTCCCTCGTCAATCATTTGTGACTCATCTTCATACCTTGTCCTTGATAGCATATCTGCCAGCTGTAACCATACCCCATACTCTCTCTTTATCTGTGGATAGTTTCTTTGGAGAGCACTTAGTACCTTTGCTCCAAATATTACCACATACCTGTGTCCTTCTTTGTCATCTTGCCCTATTGCCCATCCAATCCCTGTAGGACTGGTGTCTACTGTCACAATTACTGACCTTCGACACTCATAGTCTACCTTTCTCAAAGTTATTGCTGACTGGAGCAACTCCTTTAGCTTCTTCATGGATTCTACATGTGCTTCTTTCCATTTAAACGTTTGATTCTTTCTAAGCAGCTGATAAAGAGGATCAGCTACATGTGCATAATGTGGAATCAAAATAACATAGAAAACACACGCTCCCAAAAACCTTCTAATCTCAGCGATGCTAGTGCATGTTTCTTTCATTCTTTGGATGGCATCTACCTTTGTTGGACAAGGTTTCCTACCATATGGCCCGCACATGTGCCCCACAATGAGCACTTCATTGACACCAAACATAGACTTTTTCCCTGACAATGTAAGATTGACTTCTTCCAGCCTAGACAAAACCTTTGTTGGGTCTTTCTTCTTTCTTGTTGTAGACTCCTCCATGATTACTTCAGCTGGAGATGCTCCTTGTGTTGAGGGTGTTTGAGAAGGCATTGAGTCGCTTCTTCTTTTTGATGGCCCTTCATCAGCATTCTCATGTCTGAGCTTCTCTTCTACAATCGCCTCATTTTGTTGGCATTTTGTAATGTAGACATGCACTGACAATGAGTCCACTGGATCAGTCCATCCTGTTTCTAGACGTATGCAATCACCTGCTTCATGTAGAATCTCTTTTGTAAGCTTTCCCTTTTTAGCTAATTGCATGACATTTGGCCAAATTTGACCATGATGGTCACTCATCTCTTCATCACTAAGATGCTCAATTTTTACTCCATAAGTAGCTGCCTCAACTGAAGAGGTGGCATGCTTAGTTGCCATATCTTCAACTAAGGTTTGTATTCCCCCCTTCCCAATGTTAGTTCTCAAGGGTAGGCCTGTCTCTCTTAAGTGGATCTTACCATCCTTAAAAAAGACAACATCTTTTGACAAAGCATCACTAAAATCATCACAATCCCTTCTTACATGGTCTGGACTATCACACCAAATAAATCTATTAACAAACCCTTCTTTGGGCTGTTGTCTTTTCCTAGAAAGTGGCCCTGACGGTTGGCCTTTTTCTTCAAGCTTTGCAAGCTTCACCTTCAAGTCACGCATTCCCTTCACAAGCTCATCTAGCAGGGACTCATCAAACTTCGGAGCGATAAAAGTAGGATTTACCATTTTGTCAGGAGTTGAGGTGGAAGGACTTGTAGTGTTTACTACCATCTTGTCCCTTCTTCTTTGTCGTTTGGCAAGCAGTGAGACAACACCTTCAACCTCATTCCAATCGGTCTTTACTCCTTGCTCAACATCTTTATCTTCAAGAAGAAGCTCCAAATTTTCTTGAAACTCTTTACCTGCAGCTTGTAAGAAAAGATCTGTCTTCTCTGCATCTAGTGTGGACCTTTCTGTCTTGGTGAGTTGTACATAGCGCCGCTCAAATTCCCTAAGTAGCTCTATTATTGATAGTCCTTGCTTTGGCTTGACTACCCATTCTAAGAATGTCCTTTTGGTCACTCTCTCAGAGTCCTCCATGAAATATTCCTCCTTTAAAGCTACTTTGAGTTCTTCTCAATTTCTCCCATGCCCATCTTTAATTCCCCTAACATGCTCTCTAATTTCTGGAGCAACAACTAGCTCAAAGCTTTGAATCATCTCACCTTCTGACACGCCATGCAGCTCCATCTCCTTCACATACTCACGTGAGTACTTGGTTACATATTTGCCATTGAACTGATCCATTCTATTGACGACTGCTTGTATGGCCTTCGTTGATGAAATCTCCCTTCTTTCAGTGGCATGTTGTTGTTGCATGAACATTGCAAATGCTTGAAACATTTGCATTGTTGTTGGGTCAAAATGCATACCCTGTTGCTCAACATGATCACCCATGGTTACCCACAAACTCTCACCCTGGCAGTTTTGCGTCGGGTTCACCAAAAATATGTTGAGAAATTTGTGGTCTTGCCAGGAAAGCACCGTGCTTATGGCTGTGAGATTTTGTGAGAGAACTCAAAAAAAAAACTATATGAAGGAGTTAAACCATAGATGCCATGAAGACTAGGGTTTGGAAGGAAGTGCAATCAAAGAAGCCCCACTCTTTCTCTCTTGCACTCACACACACAAAGAAAGAACACAAAAGAGAATGTCAAAACAACACAAAGATGAAAACATCAAGGCTATGGTCATATCGTATCATGGGTAATATAAAAGGGTTAATAGATGAGTTAATGGCATTCAATCTTGGCTGACGAAATAGGCTACGAATTGTTCTTTGTAATTGTAGTTTTGTGCTTACCATAATATATATATTTTGTCTAGTGATTGGGATTAATTGTGTGTACAAGTCCTCTTGGTTCATAGCAAGATAACTATGCATACGTAAAAAAAAAGTTATAGTCTATGAGAGGTAGTATGATGGGATCCGGTGATAGAAGTATTTCGTTGACCCTTTCAGGGCCAAAGAGAAAGAATATATGTTGTTGAAAGCGTATTTTATGGCTAATCTTTACGTTAATTCTAATAGAGCGTACATAGTGAAAGCGATAAAAATTATCATCATGTGGATTATTCATCTACGATAACTCTAGTATGTGCAAAAGGTAGATATGAGAGAAGATAAGGGAAGAGAAGGGAAGAGAAGAGAAGAGAGTTTCCCTCCCAAGCCCTATTATTGCCTGTAGATAATAAGGATACTGCGGGGAGAGATGTACCTGTAGCAACGAGAACCTAAAATTTGTAGAGAGGATTTCTTCAGACTCGCAAGAGTTGATTAACTCTACCTTGACAGTGTCAAAATTAATTGCAACCTTTTGAAATGATGAAACTTGGGCCTTTAACAGATTAATCTGCAATCCACCGTGGTTGGTGCCTCTGTTCGTGGAAGCTCAATTGCAATGTAATTTCTCGCACTTGCCAATTTCTAGTATGCAAAATTTCTAAAATTTGTCTACTGCTCAATTTCTTTGAGTTGATCTTTTTCAACTTTTTTCGGCTATTCAGATTCACTTCGACACAGTTTGTTGCTCTTTTGGTAGTGTGTGCGTGTTGCCACTTTCTGGCTTTGCTTCGGCTTTTGATTTACTCATTTCTGTGTTGTTTGCTTGACAATGTCGAGAAATTTGCGGTCTTGCCAGGAAAGCACTGGGCTTATTGCTGTGAGAGTTTGTGAGAGAACTAAAAAAAAAAAAACTATATGGAGGAGTTAAACCATAGATGCCATGAAGACTAGGGTTTGGAAGGAAGTGCAATCAAAGAAGCTCCACTCTTTCTCTCTTGCACTCACACACACAAAGAAAGAACACAAAAGAGAATGTCAAAACAACACAAAGATAAAAGCATCAAGGCTATGGTCATATCGTATCATGGGTAATATGAAAGGGTTAATAGATGTGTTAATGGCATTCAATCTTGGCTGAACAAATAGGCTACGGATTTTTCTTTGAAATTGTAGTATTGTGCTTACCATAATATATATATTTTGTCTAGTGATTGGGATTAATTGTGTGTACAAATCCTGTTGGTTCATAGCAAGATAACTATGCTTACGTCAAAAGAAAAGTTATAGCCTATGAGAGGTAGTATGATGGGATCCGGTGATAGAAGTATTTCGTTGACCCTTTCTGGGCCAAAGAGAAACACTATATGTTGTTGAAAGTGTATTTTATGGCTAATCTTTACGTTAATTCTAATAGATCGTACATAGTGAAAGCGATAAAAATTATCATCATGTGGATTATTCATCTACGATAACTCTAGTATGTGCAAAATGTAGATATGAGAGAAGATAAGGGAAGAGAAGGGAAGAGAAGAGAAGAGAGTTTCCCTCCCAAGCCCTATTCTTGCCTGTAGATAATAAGGATACTGCGGGGAGAGATGTACCTGTAGCAACGAGAACCTAAAATTTGTAGAGAGGATGAATTACTAAGAGTGAGAGAGATAGGTTTGGTTAAGGAGATGAGATTAGATATATATATATATATTGGATTAGAGATGAAAAAGAAAACAACAAGAAATCAAGAAAACATCAATGTAGAACACATCTTACTTGACAAACCCTTCAGCACCATTATTGATGGAGAGAGAAGAAGAGGGGAGAATTCAACTTTGATTGATACGCCAAGTCCAAGACCTTCTTTGATTAGATTTGATCTTCCAAGGATAGCATGTAAGAATGGCTAGTCTTTCTCTAGGAGAAAGTGTCGGCTTAAGCTTATGTTAATGGCTAAGTACAATTTGGCATTACTACTCACTCCCTCATGAATTCCTCTCATCAATGGCTTGAATGCTTAAGTGGTTTTCAAGGACAAAGAGATACCCTTTTATAGGTGAAGGGAACCCCCAATGTTTTACACAAGAAGAGAAGAGCCAGTGTGAACAGAAACTGGAAAAGTTGGAAATGAGCTGTCCCTGCATGATGTGGGCAGACTGGGGTCCAGTATTTTAATCATATCTCCTCAACCGTGGCTCCAAATAAAAAATTAAAAATATGGACAAAAACTTCAGCTCATTAACTATGACTTCCGTTTTATATGAATTTTCCAATTCGGATTGGAACCTTGTGTAAAAAAATCATCAAAATAGGGTACAATTTTCGCAGCAAAAGTCTTCGTGTGGTCCCCTTAGCCTAAACTTTTATTTGATTTCAATGGACACCTCATGCCATATGAAAGCATGACATTGCTCCTTGATAAAGTTTTGTAATCATGCTTGCAATAATACATTAAAATAAGTGTATCTTTGAAATCATGCCACCTAGTGTCCCACTAGGATTTGATTCCCTCCTAGTAGCTATTTAAAAAGAAATATAAGAAAAATACATAGAATATATTTAAAATACACCTAGTGTCCCACTAGGATTTGATTCCCTCCTAGTAGCTATTTAAAAAGAAATATAAGAAAAATACATAGAATATATAGATTGAAAATTATCCTAGATATAGGATCTAGATAGGGTGTGAGATAATAATGAGATGGTAGAAAGAAAGAATCAATGCTTTTTGTCCCAAGTTAAAGAGGCGGAGCTATTGACGCTTTTCCCATAGTACTTTTTGATGGTAAAGTAAGAATATGTTACCCTTGAGATAAATAATAGGATGAGATAGAAAGCTTACTGTTATACTTACATATGCATATGTACATTATAGAAAATATGATTATGTATTTAAAAAGTTACAAGATAGATCTTGTAGCATGCGTTCCCACTATGTATGTGTCACAACACGACATCCACCCCCTCTAAACCTGCACATCCTCCAGTATGTGCCACATTTTCTCTTTCTTGTAACATCAGTCCTCTTGTACATCTTCCTTGCTTTCTTCTTCACTAGATGATTCCAAAGATTCATCTTCACATGTGTTTTGCTCTTCCTCCTCGTCAACATTTTTTGGATCATTGTCACCTCTTCTCTTAAACATTTTGATCCTTTTTCTGGCAATGGGAATCTTTACTTCTGTACCATCTAGTTCAGACAAGCTGTAAGTAGCATTTTCATGCACATGCTTTACAACATACGGTCCAAACCATCTTTTTGAGAACTTACGCATGACTATGTGTTGGTTATAAAAGCTACTATCATACACTAAAACCCAGTCACCTTTGTCAATTGCTTTGCTCCTGAGCCGATGTCGCTCATCAAAGTAGTCCTTGTTTCTTAATCTTGCATTTTTTAGTCGTTCCTTTGCAGCCTCAATGTCTCCAGGTCTTCTCTCGAGTTGCCTTATGCACAATGCAAAGAGACCTTCCCTGCTAAGCCCCTCTTGCCAAGGTAGTACATTCCATGTGGGAATTGTATCTTCAATTGGCATCACTAGCTTTTGACCATACATTAGCTCCGCAGGCACGTAGCCAGTGACTGAGCTATGTGTTGTACGATCAGCCCATAAAGCATATGGTAACAATTTTGGCCACTCACCAACTCTTCTTTCGCAAGCCTTAGCCAAATCTTTGATGATAGGAGGATGCCCTCTTTCACTCTTTCCATTGCCTTCAGGGTTGTAAGCTGTGGTAAGAGAAATCTTGATTCCTTATTTGGTAAAGAACTCCCTTGCTTCCTTAGCGTCCAACTCACCTCTATCTGCAATGATCTTTCCCACACAACCATAACGGCAAATCACCTCATCAAGAAGGAATTTGCACATAGCTTCTGTGGTTTTATCTCTTAATGCTCTTCCTTCAACCTGGTTAGTTAGGTCCTCTCGTGCAAGAACCAAGTACCTCATCTGCCAGAGTCCTAAAGGCATTGTGACTAGATCCACAACCCATTTATAGTGCATGACTAGTGGATATGTAGGGTGCAATCCATCACGATGTCGGACATTTGAATACATTTGACAAGTTACACATGAAT
Organism: Adiantum capillus-veneris; assembly: GCF_014529385.1. NCBI lineage: Eukaryota > Viridiplantae > Streptophyta > Polypodiopsida > Polypodiales > Pteridaceae > Adiantum > Adiantum capillus-veneris. Next base: position 136,634,100 of record NC_140955.1, on the reverse strand, counting down.
CTACAAATTGAGATACATACCCTTTCATCATTGTTTTTCTTTCAACTTAGAGAAGGTTGCCCACACACCGCTGTGTCCAGCCCATAGACTCTCATGAAACTCTTGCATGAGCTTTACTTGAGTCTCTTTTTTATATATAACCCGTTGTGGTGTGGCACCCTTTTGTTTAGGATGCTTCCACAAGTAACCATCTCTCAAAAAGTACCCATATGCTTTCCTACGTATCCTCCTGAATTCTTGTTCAGACCAATCATCCTGTTTTGCTAGAGTACTCAAATAGGTTCCAGTAAGAAGCCAATCACCTTCATAAATCTCTTTCAAGAATGATTCAAGTAGATTAGTCATGCAAACACTGTTACCTTTGACATGAGAGACAGAATAGAACTTTGCGCCTACATCATCTCCCTCGTCAATCATTTGTGACTCATCTTCATACCTTGTCCTTGATAGCATATCTGCCAGCTGTAACCATACCCCATACTCTCTCTTTATCTGTGGATAGTTTCTTTGGAGAGCACTTAGTACCTTTGCTTCAAATCTTACCACATACCTGTGTCCTTCTTTGTCATCTTGCCCTATTGCCCATCCAATCCCTGTAGGACTGGTGTCTACTGTCACAATTACTGACCTTCGACACTCATAGTCTACCTTTCTCAAAGTTGTTGCTGACTGGAGCAACTCCTTTAGATTCTTCATGGATTCTACATGTGCTTCTTTCCATTTAAACGTTTGATTCTTTCTAAGCAGCTGATAAAGAGGATCAGCTACATGTGCATAATGTGGAATCCAAATAACATAGAAGACACACGCTCCCAAAAACCTTCTAATCTCAGCGATGCTAGTGCATGTTTCTTTCATTCTTTGGATGGCATATACCTTTGTTGGACAAGGTTTCCTATCATATGGCCCGCACATGTGCCCCACAATGAGCACTTCATTGACACCAAACATAAACTTTTTCCCTGACAATGTAAGATTGACTTCTTCCAGCCTAGACAAAACCTTTGTTGGGTCTTTCTTCTTTCTTGTTGTAGACTCCTCCATGATTACTTCAGGTGGAGATGCTCCTTGTGTTGAGGGTGTTTGAGAAGGCATTGAGTCGCTTCTTCCCCCACTTCTAGAAGCTCTTTTTGATGGCCCTTCATCAGCATTCTCACGTCTGCGCTTCTCTTCTACAATCGCCTCATTTTGTTGGCATTTTGTAATGTAGGCATGCACTGACAATGAGTCCACTGGATCAGTCCATCCTGTTTCTAGACGTATGCAATCACCTGCTTCATGTAGAATCTCTTTTGTAAGCTTTCCCTTTTTAGCTAATTGCATGACATTTGGCCAAATTTGACCATGATGGTCACTCATCTCTTCATCACTAAGATGCTCAATTTTTACTCCATAAGTAGCTGCCTCAACTGAAGAGGTGGCATGCTTAGTTGCCATATCTTCAACTAAGGTTTGCATTCCCCCCTTCCCAATGTTAGTTCTCAAGGGTAGGCCTGTCTCTCTTAAGTGGATTTTACCATCCTTAAAAAAGACAACATCTTTTGACAAAGCATCACTAAAATCATCACAATCCCTTCTTACATGGTCTGTACTATCACACCAAATAAATCTATTAACAAACCCTTCTTTGGGCTGTTGTCTTTTCCTAGAAAGTGGCCCTGATGGTTGGCCTTTTTTTTCAAGCTTTGCAAGCTTCACCTTCAAGTCACGCATTCCCTTCACAAGCTCATCTAGCATGGACTCATCAAACTTCGGAGCGATAAAAGTAGGCTTTACCATTTTGTCAGGAGTTGAGGTGGAAGGACTTGTAGTGTTTACTACCATCTTGTCCCTTCTTCTTTGTCGTTTGGCAAGCAGTGAGATAGCACCTTCAACCTCATTCCAATCGGTCTTTAGTCCTTGCTCAACATCTTTATCTTCAAGAAGAAGCTCCAAATTTTCTTGAAACTCTTTACCTGCAGCTTGTAAGAAAAGATCTGTCTTCTCTGCATCTAGTGTGGACCTTTCTGTCTTGGTGAGTTGTGCATAGCGCCGCTCAAATTCCCTAAGTAGCTCGGTTATTGATAGTCCTTGCTTTGGCTTGACTACCCATTCTAAGAATGTCCTTTTGGTCACTCTCTCAGAGTCCTCCATGAAATATTCCTCCTTTAAAGCTACTTTGAGTTCTTCCCAATTTCTCCCATGCCCATCTTTAATTCCCCTAACATGCTCTCTAATTTCTGGAGCAACAACTAGCTCAAAGCTTTGAATCATCTCACCTTCTGACACGCGATGCAGCTCCATCTCCTTCACATACTCACGTAAGTACTTGGTTACATATTTGCCATTGAACTGATCCATTCTATTGACGACTGCTTGTATGGCCTTCGTTGATGAAATCTCCCTTCTTTCAGTGGCATGTTGTTGTTGCATGAACATTGCAAATGCTTGAAACATTTGCATTAATGTTGGGTCAAAATGCATACCCTGTTGCTCAACATGATCACCCATGGTTACCCACAAACTCTCACCCTGGCAGTTTTGCGTCGGGTTCACCAAAAATATGTTGAGAAATTTGCGGTCTTGCCAGGAAAGCACCGTGCTTATGGCTGTGAGATTTTGTGAGAGAACTCAAAAAAAAGACTATATGAAGGAGTTAAACCATAGATGCCATGAAGACTAGGGTTTGGAAGGAAGTGCAATCAAAGAAGCCCCACTCTTTCTCTCTTGCACTCACACACACAAAGAAAGAACACAAAAGAGAATGTCAAAACAACACAAAGATGAAAACATCAAGGCTATGGTCATATCGTATCATGGGTAATATAAGAGGGTTAATAGATGAGTTAATGGCATTCAATCTTGGCTGACGAAATAGGCTACGAATTGTTCTTTGTAATTGTAGTTTTGTGCTTACCATAATATATATATTTTGTCTAGTGATTGGGATTAATTGTGTGTACAAGTCCTCTTGGTTCATAGCAAGTTATAGTCTATGAGAGGTAGTATGATGGGATCCGGTGATAGAAGTATTTTATTGAGCCTTTCTGGGCCAAAGAGAAACACTATACGTTGTTGAAAGTGTATTTTATGGCTAATCCATACGTTAATTCTAATAGATCGTACAGAGTGAAAGCGATAAAAATTATCATCATGTGGATTATTCATCTACGTTAATTCTAGTATGTGCAAGATGTAGATATGAGAGAAGATAAGGGAAGAGAAGGAAAGAGAAGACAACAGAGTTTCCCTCCCAATCCCTATTCTTGCACGTACATAATAAGGATACAACGGGGAGAGATGTACCTGTAGCAAGGAGAACCTAAAATTTGTAGAGAGGATGAAAAGTGAGAGAGATAGGTTTGGTTAAGGAGATGAGATTAGATATATATATATATGTTGGAGTAGAGATGAAAAAGAAAACAATAAGAAATCAAGAAAACATCAATGTAGAACACATCTTACTTGACAAACCCTTCGGCACCATTATTGATGGAGAGAGAAGAAGAGGGGAGAATTCAACTTTGATTGATACGCCAAGTCCAAGACCTTCTTTGATTAGAGTTGATCTCCCAAGGATAGCATGCAAGAATGGCTAGTCTTCCTCTAGGAGAAAGTGTAGGCTTAGGCTTATGTTAATGGCTAAGTACAATTTGGCATTACTACTCACTCCCTCATGAATTCCTCTCATCAATGGCTTGAATGCTTAAGTGGTTTTCAAGGAAGAAGAGGTCCCCTTTTATAGGTGAAGGGAACCCCCAAGGGTTTACACAAGAAGAGAAGAGCCAGTGTGAACAGAAACTAAAAAAGTTGAAAATGAGCTATCCATGCATGATGTGAGCAGACTCGGGTCCAGTATTTTGATCATATCTCCTCAACCGTGGCTTCAAATAAAAAAGTACAAATATGAGCAGAAACGTCAGCTCATTACCTACGACTTCCTTTTTATTTAAATTTTCCAATTCGGATTGAAACCTTGTGTAAAAAAATCATCAAAATAGGGTACAATTTTGACAACAAAAGTCTTCTTGTGGTCCCCTTAGCCTAGATTTTTATTTGATTCCAATGGACACCTCATGCCATATGAAAGCATGACATTGCTCTTTGACAAAGTTTTGTAATCATGCTTGCAATAATGCATTAAAATAAGTGTATCTTTGAAATCATGCCACCTAGTGTTCCACTAGGATTTGATTCCCTCCTAGTAGCTATTTAAAAATAAATATAAGAAAAATATAAAAAATACATAGAATATGTATAGATTGGAAATTACCCTAGATATAGGATCTAGATAGGGTGTGAGATAATAATGAGATGGTAGAAAGAAAGAATCAATGCTTTTTGTCCCAAGTTAAAGAGGCGGAGCTATTGACGCTTTTCCCATAGTACTTTTGGATGGTAATGTAAGAATATGTTACCCTTGAGATAAATAATAGGATGAGATAGAAAGCTTATTGTTATACTTACATATGCATATGTACATTATAGAAAATATAATTATGTATCTGAAAAGTTACAAGATAGATTTTGTAGCATGCGTTCCCACTATGTACGTGTCACAACACGACAACGTGTCATTTTTTCTGGCGATGCATGTGTTTTTTGCATTTCAGCCTCGTTTTGGTTTTTCTAACTTTTCTGGCACTTTCTGGTACTTCCAACAACTTTTTTTTATTTTACTAAATATTTTTGTTAAATTTTTGATTTTTTTTCTTTTTATGATTTTTCACAATTTTTGTTTTAGAAATTTTTGATTTTTTATATTTTTGTTTGAGAATTCTCTTATTTTTCTATGATTTTTAAAAAGTTTTGATTATTTTTACCATTTTTAAAGAATTTTTAATGGATTTTTAAAGGTATTTAGTTCTTTTGTGATTTTTTTGTCAATTTTTTATTTTTATAGAATTTTCTACGATATTTATGTTTTTTTAGTAAAATTTTTATGATTTTCTTTTTTATTGTGATTTTTTTACTCTTTTTGTGTTTTTTTATATCAATTTTGATTTTATATGAGTTTTTGAGTTTTTTAAAATCATTTTTTTAAACTTTTTTTGAATTTTTATGGTTTTTAATGTTTTTTGTTTTGATTTTTTTATTGAAGCTTTTATTTGATTTTTTGTTTTTTATTTTTTTGTTATTTTGTTATTTTTTTATTTTTAAAGGTATTTTTTAATGCAAAATAGATTTTTTTAAAAAAATGAGAAAATAAAAATAAAAATAAAAAGAGCTTTATCTACTTGTAGTCTGGCAACTTGCGGGGTTGACCAGCTAGTGGTGGGGTCGGCGGCGACTGCGGGGTTGACCAGCTAGTGGTGGGGTCGGCGGCGACTGCGGGGTCACTGGCCTGAAGAAGAAACGCGTAGCGAGGACTCGGAGTAGGGAGGCACGTGGACAGGACAGCCCGCAACAGGTGATTGGCGGCGTTGAATGCGGGGCGCAGAGAGAGGATGGCAACAAAGCCAAAAGCAGGTAGGGGGGCTGGGGGGTATACGAGGCGTGTGTGTGTGTGTGTGTGAATAAGTCAAAAAGAGAGATAGGGGGGGTTCATGCAAGTGGGAAGAGAGCGAGAGAGTGGAGAGACAGAGTGAAAGAGTGGGAAGAGAGAGGTGATTGTTGAGTGAGGGGTTAGTGAGAGGAGAGAGAGTTAGTGAGTTAGAGAGATAGGGAGAGTGAGTTAGAGAGATAGTTACTGAGAGATGGGGAAAAAGGGAGAGATTTTAGAGAGAGAGAGAGAGAGAGAGAGAGAGAGAGAGAGAGAGAGGGTGTGTTCTGACGGAACAAGAGAGGCCGGGCGAGAAATTTACATTTTTTCTAATCGAGGAAAATAAGGGCAAACTCGAAATTCTCCCGGTTTCCAGTCGAAATTTGAAGCTTTTGCAAGTATTTACACTAAAACTTGTGAAAATTTCCCGGTTTTCTTCAAGGCAAGCTCAAAATCTATCGGGATTTTATGAATTTGGTCGGTTAAAATACATTGGACCCAAGGAAGAGAGAATAAGGGAGAGAGAGAGAGTAAGAGAAGAGAGAGAGTGAGTGGGTGGGGTCACGCGAACGGAAAGAAGAGAAAGAGAATTTTGAAGCTGACAAGCAATCGTAAGGATCTAGTCGATGAAGATGTTTTCTGCGCTGCAAGGCATGAGCTTCGAGCTCGAACCGGCTTTCTTTTATTTATTTTTTACTTTTTATTTTCAAATCTCCAAGAAATACCAAAAATAGCCATAAATTAGCCGAAATTCCACAAAATCGCCAGAAAAATCTCAAAATTTGCCAGAAAAATCCAAAAATTCTAAGAATCTTAGAAAATTACCAACATTCACAACCAAACATTCACGATACGCAAAAACACACCGAAAATAGAAAAAATTACCAAAAAATTGTAAAAATTATTCGAAAAATATCCAAAATTTTTCTACAAATTCTGCACACATTGAATCGCACACATCACATCAATTCAATTGCCAACAATTTTATCAAATAAAATCAAGACTAGGCAATTAAACCGATAAAATTTGTCCAAAAATTGACGCGATTAGAGTGTGTAAATCCCTATTTTGAGCACAAAAATGCAGCATTTAATCATTACACACATCATTTATGCAATCAAAACATAGAATTAACCATGCAAATTAAACATTTTTTTAGGCACACACACACACACACACTAAAACATTGGCAGTTTTTACCAATCTTTAGGTGCGCACACAAAAAGTTCTAAACTTGTCGGGTTTGCAATGTGATTTCACAAATCAATATTTGGGCATGATCACAACACAAATCAATCATCACAATTGAAAAATTATAACGCGCACATTGATTTTTAGGTGCACAAACATGGGCAAAATAGTGCACACACACATAAAATTAGCATACACACACTCAATTAAAATTCACACACACTTGATTTTAGTGCACACACACTTAAAATTGACCATCCAAGTATGCAATCAACTCAATTAGGCACCCAATTAGCAATTGAAACTTATCAAATTCATGCTCCACCAATTCTTTAAAATTTCGGCATTATGACGGCGTGAAAATGAATAATCGTGAAATTTTCAATCCATAACATCAACATTGCATTGCATCACATAGCATTACATTACATTGCATCATGGTGAGATTTCTACACATCTCTAGATTTTAGGGAGGTTGAGAATACCACCTTGATTACCTTTCCTTGAAGATCAATTGAATGGTCGAATGCTCCAATCCTTCATAGACATTACTAAGCTAGCAAAAATTAGTCAAATTAGCAAGGGGTTAGTGTCAAATTAGAGTGTGTAAACACACAATGGGCAAGATATGGTCACACATTAGGGAATTATGAACACAATTCTTCATTCACACACTTTCAAAATCCACAAAAACATAAACACACAAGTGAAATTAGTGAAGGAACGCATTCGTTTATGCCACAATTACATTAGCGTAGGCTATCGTCACCGGCAGTGGTGCCAAATTTTGCAGGTTCCATCGATGCAATAGCTCCAATGACCAACAAAATTTCAATACGGAGGGATGAGCTACCCGGCTAGGGCATGGAAACACTCACACGGTTAATGAGCTAATCGTGGCAACACAAATGGTTAACTCTATGAGGTGATCTTCTTGGCCTATGGAGGAGCTAAGCGGCAATGAAGGGTAATCTCCATATCCACTTCTCTTCACCTCCAATCAACCCAATCACGCACACTACGATTGCAAGATGCACACAACACTAATCCTATCATGCACTAATGGCAAGCGCACACACATAGATCTATCGAGCACCACACTCCAATCAAACCTACATGCACACACAAGCAAAAGAGGGCAATCACACAAGATTAAAGAGGGATTAACCACTAATTAGTGAAGATCTAGTTAATCTAAGCATCATAGGCAATCATAAGAAGTAAGACAGAGGCATAGTGAAAGAGAATGAATCATTGATTAGTGTTAATCAAGTCTCATGAGCAAAGAGAAGCTCAAGGACTCCATAGCCACACACCTCAAGAGCTCTCACCAAAGAGTGCTCTCAACCAATGACTTGAGAACCCTAATTTCTTTTACACACTGCCTTATATACCTAGGTTGAAAATATGGAATGTTCAACCGTCCAAGGCCTTTAGGGCTCACCATTTACTGAATTTGCAACCTATGCACAATAAGTGACCTATTCTTTAGAACTTGGAACCCCCACTGAGCCCATTACACATTAAAATATTACAATGGCTTGAAATAATTTGGGAATTTACAATACGTGACCATTTTGGGAAAACGTGGAAAATGTGTAACTCCAATTTTTATTGCTTCTTCACTTCGATCTTCGATGTGCATTCATACGTCTTTGGTCTTTAGCACCTTCTGCTAACTGACGTTGACTCAGTTAACAGTGTGTGTGTGTGTGTGTGTGTGTCTGTGTGGAAGAAAGAGAGAGAGAGAGAGAGAGAGAGAGAGAGAGGGAGAGCGCGTTTACCTCTTTCTCTTGAGCACCGAAACTCAGATCTGAGATCTGAGTTTCTAGCACTCTCGATTTCTTTTTTACCCCTGTCGGCATCGCTATGAGCGTCGCTATAGGCGTTGCTATGCAACAAATAACATAGTGACGCTAATAGCGACGCCTTGGATTTTCACTTTTGAGCGTCGCACTGCGAGCATCACTAATGTGAGGTACCTCTTGTAGTGTTATTGCCTACAGGCAAGAATAGGGCTTGGGATTGGAACTTCTCATCTTCACTTCTCTCATATCTACATTTCTCACATACTATCGTAAATGAATAATCCAAATGATGTGAATTTCTATTGCTTCCACTTTGTGCGATCTACTAGAATTAACGTATGAATTAGCCATAAAATACACTTTCAACAACGTATAATTTTTCTCTTTGGCTTAAAAAGGCTCAATGAAATAATTCTTTCACCGGATCCCATCATACTATCCCTTACAGACCATAAATTTTCTTTTTTTGTAAGTGTAGTTATCTTGCTATGGACCAAGAGGATTTGTACACACAATTAATCCCAACCACTAGACAAAACATATATATTATGGTAAACATAAAATTAAAATTCCAAAGAATAATTTTTAGTTTGTTTGGTCGGCAAAGATTGAATGCCATTAACTCATCTATTAACCCTTTCATATTACCAATGATACGATATGACCATAGCCTTGATGTTTTCATCTTTGTGTTGTTTTGATACTCTCTTTTGTGTTCTTTCTTTGTGTGTGTGAGTGCAAGAGAGAAAAAGTAGGGCTTCTTTGATTGTACTTCCTTCCAAACCCTAAACTTCATGGCATCTATGGTTTAACTTCTTCATATAGTTTTTGGAGTTCTCTCACAAACTCTCACAGCCAAAAGCCTAGTGCTTTCCTGGCAAGACCGTAAATTTCTTGACATCGTTGAAGGCATGTGGATCCCTTTGTTATGCCTCTTCAGCTCAATAATCATATGGATGACATCACAAACTCTTTGTTGTTGCTCCTCTACGCTAGTAGCACCCGATGTGGATTGTAGGACATCTAACCATCCCATGTGATAGGTGTGATATGTATATAGGTCGGTTAAATTCTCTATTTGTAGTTCATATTCCAAATTTTCATGTAGAAATGCTCCATCCAGGATTGAGGTGCTAGGGGTGTCCAAGAAAAAGTTTAAATATGTGGGAAAGGACCATATAGAGTATGCAAAATCATCACAGAAGGTACCTAAAACCATTGGATTCCTCAATGGGAGTAAATTTAAAAGATACTATGATCGTTTAAGCCAAGAGGAGCTATATGCCATCCATAAAAAATGGCAGCCAAGGCTCAATCAAAATTAATCCAAATCAACCCGTGGTCATGTTGGCTTCCTCTATTCTGGAATTCAATCACGAAAGAAAAGTCGATAATCTCACCAAGTATTTTGCAGTTACGTTTAAGCTCTTTCTTTAGTGATTTGAATCTATGAACATAGTAGCGAGCAGTGGTTATGGGATCAGAACAAACCAAGGCTCGAATGAAAGCACTATTGCTCTGGAAATCACATGCGCATATTTGTGGGTTAAGAAGTGCAAGACATTTATGCAAAGTCTCCCACCTCTACTCTGCGCATGATATGGTGAGATGAAGGATGTAGGTTGACCTATTTGTCAAATCATTGCAAAGACATTGCGCTTGAGTTTGGCTTTGTAATCGCATGATGTGCGAAGAGACTCAAAATCACGATAGCCAAGTTGAGACTGGAGAACTTGGTCAATATTAGTACTGCCTTGGACATCACATGCACATAACTATTTTCCTTGTAGTTTTCCTTTTTGTAGACGCACCCATATAGAGCCCAAAACCTTGGCAATGATGATTTTCATGACCATAAACTGATTTTGGAGTCTGTTTTGGCCATAAACTGCTCATCCGAGGTCGGATTTGACTCCACTATGGCATTGTAGACTAGGGTTTTGGGCCGTTTCAGACGCGATGGTGCTGTCCATTTTGCCAAATTTCTCACTATTTTTTTTGCTGTTTTGGTTGTGTAAGTTTCTCCTGTGAGCGAAGCCTTTGCTCCAATTTGTGATTGTATCTCGCGTATTTTACCCATATTGTGTGAGCTATTTGCCCCATTGGTGTTGGCCCAAGCTCAATTGTATTTAAACATAAAAAATTATCCTCTTTTGAGCTGAGTTTTGTGTGTATGTGTGTGTGTGTGTCTCTGTGTGGAGTGGGCAAATGGATAGTCTCTCTCCTGTCACTCCATCGGTGTGTTCCCTGTCTCGGCTAGGTGGGTTGGGTAAGCCGAGTTGTGCCCCATAGTGTGTGTGTGTGTGTGTGTGTGTGTGTGTGTGTGTGTGTGTATCATCCCAAGAGTGTGTGTTGGGTCATTATAGAGGCGTTGTGTGTGTTTGCATCCCGCTCACAACATGATCATAAACGCATCACGTGCATAAATCAGCGTGTTAAAAATGATGAAATATTCATGGGGCAACATTGTATGTACTTGGTTGATCCATACATACACTCGTATGCGAAAAAACAATTGCCGACAAGGTGACTACTCAGAAAAATGAGAGAGAGAGAGAGAGAGAGAGAGAGAGAGAGAGAGAGAGAGAGAGAGAGAGAGAGAGAGAGAGAGATGATGGCTATGGAGTTTAGAGCTTCTCGCCGTGCTTTAGAATCGATTAGGGGCTGTCGAAAGGCTTGTTGCTTTGCCGCAAGATAGTGGTGATGAGAGCTAAGTAGAGATATCCGCCACGAAAGCTCTCGGACAGCGCGTACACCGTGAAACGAGAGAGAAGATAATAAGCAAGTAGAGAGAGAGTATCCTTCTTCTTCTTTTCCTTCTTCTTCTTCCCAAGAGAGAAGATCTTATGGAGATGGTGATGAAGAGCTTACACCACTCCATATAATAGATACATATAACCTTGTGGTGGTAGATGCAACAGACGATACTAAAAAATGAGCACTTCATGCCAATTTATAGGTTTTGCAGTTGTCCGGAGTGTGCCCCAAGCTATAGATAGCGCTACCTCTTCTGCCAGGAATAGCTCCACATCTTTTGGGACTTTTCTAAAAACAAGGCTTCGCTTTTGGTGCCACTTACCATTCAATTTTTACAGCAAAATTGACCATCGGAGCAATATCTGGCCAACTAATGGAAACCGTAGCTACACTATGCCGCACCGTAATGTCCTGACATATTTATGACTTTTCTGTACTTCCCTGATGTATCTATGGTATCACTTTTTATAGAAATATTTCTTGTAAAAATCTTGTTTGGTCCCATTTTTGCTCTGGGTGATCATTTTTAAATCCGACGGAGAGTAAAATTAATATTTTTATATTTAGGCATCATAAAAAGCACATTGATTTTCAAAAATGCTAAAAAGCACAAAAAGCTAAAATTAGTGTAAAAAAGGAAAAAAAATCTAAAAATTGAACCACGAGTTTCCTTCGTCCATTGGAATAAAAAAGCAGACTCTCTTTTCACTAAAAAGCACTAAAAATCATGAAAAGCTATAAATAGCATGAAAAGCACTCAAAAAGCAGATTTTTACAAAATTGAACCATAGCTTCCCTTGAACACGTAGATCAAGGATCCGACCTTGCTTTTTGCAAAACAACACCTAAAAGCAATAAAAAAACTAAAAATGGTGGATTTTTCCAAAACTGCACCAAACGTCTGTCTAATCTACTAGAATATGGAAACGACCTTGCTTTTTACTTTAAAACCTTCCAATACAGTCAATCAAGCATCTTAAGTAAAATTTTGGCAAAATAGATATTGAAAGCTATTTTTCTTATTTTTAGAAGAGACCCAAAAATTGGGAATCTTACACTTCCAATAGTCGTTTAGGATCCAACACAACGTTTTATTACATTTCTTGGAGCGAGTGGGGCGTCTCTTACAAGGATTATATTTTTTCGCATAGAAATGATCGCTAAAGAAGCTTTTGGGACCCATTTGTTTGTTTTCTTTTTTATATTACGATGAGTCTTGTGTGTCTGATGCTTTGTTCGAGCTACAAAAGTTGAAGCTCTAGAGGGTTGGGCTATAGGTACAAATGGTTCAACCTCTTGGACATGCAATGTTTTGGGTTGTATTTCCTCAGGAGATGATATCTTAGGGACTATCGCTTGAGCGGAAGGGCTAAGAGTTGGTTTCTGTGTTGTGACACTCCCAATCCTCCAATCATTAGTGCATTTCGTCACTAACATCTACTTGCATCCTAGGGTTTATATGCCTTCCTTAGTACCAGCAGGCATGACCAAAAGTCTTGAGCTACAACTCCATTGTCATAACTTACAGAACTGTGCCAGATTCCAGAAATAGTAGTTTTATTATTGTTGATACCCTTGACTTGGGTGGTACTCTTGGATAGAGATGGATTTAATAATTGACACCACACTCTTTATGATAGAATATTATATTTAGCACATGTGTCAAATAAGGCATTATATAGCACTTTTCCATAGGCGCTATTTAGCTCAATAGGGTATCGTCGAGGTGTGCCAGAGTCCAACCAATCATCCTATGTTTCAACTTGAAATGCATGTGTAACTTCAAGGTTGGCCTCTTGTTGGCGTCTAACACGTTGCTATCGCTCCTTAGTCTTGGCTGCCAAATCAACCCGTGGTCATGTTGGCTTCCTCTATTCTGGAATTCAATCACGAAAGAAAAGTCGATAATCTCACCAAGTATTTTGCAGTTACGTTTAAGCTCTTTCTTTAGTGATTTGAATCTATGAACATAGTAGCGAGCAGTGGTTATGGGATCAGAACAAACCAAGGCTCGAATGAAAGCACTATTGCTCTGGAAATCACATGCGCATATTTGTGGGTTAAGAAGTGCAAGACATTTATGCAAAGTCTCCCACCTCTACTCTGCGCATGATATGGTGAGATGAAGGATGTAGGTTGACCTATTTGTCAAATCATTGCAAAGACATTGCGCTTGAGTTTGGCTTTGTAATCGCATGATGTGCGAAGAGACTCAAAATCACGATAGCCAAGTTGAGACTGGAGAACTTGGTCAATATTAGTACTGCCTTGGACATCACATGCACATAACTATTTTCCTTGTAGTTTTCCTTTTTGTAGACGCACCCATATAGAGCCCAAAACCTTGGCAATGATGATTTTCATGACCTTGAAGAAAAGATTCTCAATGTCCAAAGCAAATCTTCTATCTTTGTGTTTAAGTTCCCATTGTGCAATCTTTTGGTACTTAGTCTTAGCAAGTTGGGAATATATTCTTATTTGTCCAAAGAATAGAGATGGGAATGATAGATCTTGACATGCATCATCATCAAATAAGCTAAGGGGACTAAAACCTTCAGATGGTGCAACACTATGCGCATGCACACTATGATCGACCACTTGTTGGGAAGAGTAGATTCCATGCACAAGTGTATCAGATTTCTCACCCATTGAATCCCCCAATTTATTTGGTTTGGGCAACTCAATATCAAGAACTATTTGGATAGTGGATGCCCAAGATTCATTTATGCAAGTATTTTGTTCAATATACAAGGGAGTGCGAATCAACAAAGCCAAGGCTCTAAGCACATAAAATGTAAAATGGACAGATTGCTCCACTAACGTATGCATGATGAAACTCAAGCTTCCGTTTCACTTGAATCAAAATTGTTGCATGTTGATCTGCAAAACAAGGTAGTATTCTCTGAACCCTAGACAAGTCTTCCATAACATTCACTACACTTTTTCGCAGACCATATTGTCCCTCATAGTTGAGCTCTCGTATTTGTGTGAAAGGTATACAAAGTGACACAAGACGTATCTCAATAGGGTTCAACATCACGACCTCATCAATGGATTCATTGAGCTTAAAAGAAGCATTCATGTGAAAAGAAGAATTTCTTTTAGCCCGCAATTTCATCTTACAACCTCTACACACTTTCACACATACATCCAAATATGACATATCTTGTCCCAATTTTTTTTTTCAAACAACCAACTTCAGCTTGAGTCAAGCGATGAAGACTATGCCCAAATACTAGAGTACCACAACACAAACAAGGAAAAGAAGGTGTATCAAGTATTTCCTTTGAGTATTTGTGTTTTTTGGGTTGAGCACTTGAAAGGAATCCCACATTAGTAAGTAATGATTCCACAAAGAATAAATCTTTGTTTGAATTTGTTTTAAGTTATAAGGACAAGCTAGTTCTTGTTTAAATTTCAACGCTATATCAAGAGCACTATATTGTGGGAGAGAATGAACAAAATCTTATTAACTTGAGACACGTTCTTTTGACCACACACAACGCTTCCTCTTGGATAGAACTTTATTTTGAGGAAAGAAGAATATGTCAAATTCGAAATAAAACACAAGCAAAGATTCTTTTTCTTTCACTGCAGTTAGTATTGTATTATGAACCAAAGATTTCTCAAAGCTCAAACCATTAAACACATGAACAACGCATTGTTCTCTTAGCACACGACAAGCAAGAGAGATTAAATGATCGGAGATGACATGAGATTTATTACTCCCAAGATAAGAATGCAATAGAACTTAAGTGAATTGTTGTCCAAAAGTCAAGGCATATTGTCATTCTCCCATATCTTCGACCAGAAATCTAAGATACCTTCATTATTATTCTCAACATCTTGCTTGATCGATTGAACAATAGATTCAAGCAAGATATCAGAGGTCCAATCAAGCTGAAACATAAAGAGAAACGCACACAACACATCTTGATTAAGAGGATATTTCTTCAAGTAAAATGGATCAATTTTTACATTCTTGACGTTGACATCAAAACTTGAATCTGCAATAAAAATCACAACTCCTTCATGGGCAGGCATTCTAGATTGCTTGCTTAGGTAATATAGTAGCCAATAAGGTTGTTGAGCAGAGATTAGATATGTAGAATATGTCAAAAAGGAATGATGCCTCTGGTTTGAAGCTAGTTACATAACCTTGCTTGTTGATGGAAAATGTGCCAATCTTCTTAATATTAAGAAGTGTACACTTTAGATCAACAAGGTTAGTGTCATACAGCTGAAAAAAACTGCTAGGCAATTGCAAGACCTCATCAACCACTTTACCATGCAGCACGACAACTATTTCTTTTCCATCACGATCGACCACTTGCACGTGAACTATGGGGGCTTGAAAAATCTTCACCACTTTGTTGCATGCAAAACAAAAGGGATTGGACATTTGACGGTTTACTTGGCTGATTTTACAACCACTCTAGCTAAACTCAAATCCAAGGCTATTTACATTCACCACCTCAAGAGTGCCAAAGACCTGAGCCAGCAAAAAGTGAGTTAAAAAGTGGAAAAAAAATGATTGTTTACTAAACAGTGATGAATCACCTTAGCATCAAATCCTAGAAGAGAAAGCTTCTTAGCATGTATGTCTTTGAAACTTGCTGTCAAACTCTCAGGCAAGTGACATATAATTGTGTAGTCCACAATCGAAAGGGTATTAGAGAACTGCTTGTAGACGTTAATGTTGTGAGCTCCACATGCATAGAATCCATGCTCTTGGAATTTTTTGACAATATTATGATAATCACCTCTCCTAGATGGAACGAAAACAAGCTGCAACAAAGGAGTTTAGACACACGTAAGAGACATAAACCAGCTTAACACAAAGATACTGACACTAGATCTATTGGTGAAGTCGGGACCATCAGTGATAGTCAACAATGAAGAACTTGTACCATCACTTTTTGCAATGTTTTCAACTTGCACCACTATGAACGTGATGGTCGGCATAATATCCACCAAAGAAGAATCTTGGTCAACCAACTCCTTGATTTTGTGCTTAGGAAACAAGGCTAAGATGCAATCAAATGGTTCACCCTTCACAATGGAGGTGGTGGCCTCGACATACAAAGATAAAAGGGATGTCCCCCCATCATTAGCGTTTCTCTTTCTCACAGCAACACCCTCTATGCGAACATAAGCACCCACTTCAAATGACTCCACAAATTGAGAGATATATCTTTCACTAACAATGAAGATGATAGTATGATTAGCTAGCCTATCGGTTAAATCAGCTTTCAAGAACCTGTTATAGGCATCTTTTTGGACTTTATAAGTGCCATACTTAACAAGGATTTTACCCTCAAATGCAAACCAAGAGAAGACAAAATCAGAAATCTTGGAAACTAGCAATAATGGAAGGGGCTTCACTAGAGCAAGCTGAGAACTAAAAATTTCAAAAAAGGGCTCAACGTTTTTAATGCCTTGGCTTCCAACTTTCCCACAGTCAAAGACTTCATTTAAATCTCTAGAAACTTTTTTAGGAACTGAACCAGAACCATCATTCATGTGACCTACACAAGAGGCAAATTCAACACCTCAAAACCAAAGAGCCATTTCAAACACAAATTTGCCTCTGACAATGGAGAGAGCCTTTTTGATTGATCTAGAACGCGAATACTTTTTTAGCTTGCAACTTGGGCTAAGAAACTTGGACAGTGATGCACTAGCCAAAACACCAACAACAAGAGAAGTCTTGGCAGCAAAAAAGGACAGAGGAGAAATTATTTCCACTTCCTTCTTATTTGTTTCACATATGTCAGCAAGATCCTCGTTGAATAACGGATAACTTTCAGTGTCTGATGAGAACAAAGAGTAAGATTCAATAGATTCAAGATCAAGGAAGCAAGATAAATAGAGAAAGCTGCCAACCATTCATGGTAGAATCCATTCGGAGATTAATGAAAGTTGTTTAGAAGCTGTAATTAGTGATTAATATGCATCAACAATCTAGTATGAACTTGTAATGGCTCTATAGCATAAATTCACTAGCAAGGCTAATGCCCAACTAAAGAGCAAGATAGACTTTTGTTGCATAAGCTGATAACATATGCATGTATAATATGAGATATGTAAAGAAGGCTTTGAAATAATTGAGCACCAAAAGGTACTAAGTAAAGATGCAGGTAGAGAAAAACGTGAAGAAATTGTAAGGAAGACAGAGGCGTCTGTCTTTTTATAAGACAAAAGAGATAAGTGAGGGTAAAGGCCTTTTCACACCTAGTTTTGGCTCCTGAAATTTATCTTTTAATAGGAACAGCCTAAAAATAGAATAAATTTATTTTTCAAAAAAATAAAATTCTTTTAATGGGTGTCGGGACATTATTTGCACAAAACCATATAACAAAATATTTAAATATCAAATAATATAGATAATATTCTTCCATGACTCCCTTCTTAAATGCCTTTGCTCTCCACAATGATGTGGTAGTACTCTCTTCCCTAGTCGATTACATTATATTGAAATAATACAGATAATCATATAGATATTAAAGAATATTTTTTGAATTAGTAGGAACGTCAATTTTCTCTATTTTTAAATTATCTCGGATTATCAAAGCTTAATAAAAAAAAAGTCGAATACATTTCTCTTGAATCGATAGACTCTGGATTTCCAATATCCAAAAATACAATCTCAAAGGAGTAATCTAAGTGTGTTAATATTCAAATTTATAAAGTCGATTTCTTGACAAGCAAGAAAATACACACGAGTGACTTCATTAAACGCTCACACTGGACAGTTATGCACTCTCACACCAGAGTATTGGCTAGGTGGGGAAATCTAGACATATATAGTGCAGGGCAGAGAGGGTAAATGCAATCAATGCTCGTCAAGATAGGCTTGAGGGGGTAGGCTTCTGATACTCAGACAGAAGAGCTCGTGCATACTATCGCTGAGACTTGTCTGCAGGCTGCAGGTGAGGCTCATGAGCAGAGGAGGAAAGGGAGCAGATTTGGTATTCAGAGGGAGGCAAAGTCTAGTACTGGCATGGCTAGATCGCCCTTGTAGCTGTGTTGTCTATATCTACAAGCATGGAACATATTAGAGTGTGGCATGGCCTTGTAAACTCTAATGCATGACGGCATACCAAATAAAGCAGCAACCCCTACACGACAGCATACCAAATAAAGCAACATAGACTATACATGTTCATTAACTCTCTCTCTCTCTCTCTCTCTCTCTATCTCTCTCTATCTCTCTCTCTTTGCGCGATACATCATAGTCAATGACTCAAACTCGCCAAGAAACACAAACTCAGCACATCTTCTTCAGGTGTGGCTCTCTCACTATGTGCGCAGCTCACATGCTATCTCTTTCTCTGTGTGCGGATACCTCCCCTTCAAACCAAGCCCTCGACTGCAGCCCAGAAAGCCTTGCTCAAGGGCGACCTGCCCGACTCAGCGCGAGACAGCCTGCACAAGGGCGACCTGGTGCGACTCGTGCACATCCCATGGCAATACGAAGTGCACACAACCCATTTCAGGCCCTCGACTGCAACCCAGAAAGCCGGGCTCAAGGGCGACCTGCCCGACTTAACACAAGACAGCCTACACAAGGGCGACCTGCTGCGACTGGTGCACATCCCATGGCAGCACGAAAGACGCACAACCCATTGTAGCGCCTTTAGAGAGGGCAAGAAGGTGTGGGTGAGTGATTCTGTGTGTGTGTGTGTGTGTCTCTAGCCGTGGAGGGGGTGCACAACAGTAGAGCCGCCACTACCTCGACTCCCTCAACAAAATGAGCCCTCAATGATATATTGCTCCTAACCCTATCGCACCCCAAAGAGAATTCCAATGTCCAATAAGAACGTGACATCAAAGCCCCCTTCTATCTTGCCAAAGACACAACAACCATTTTATTTTTTTGTATTTTTTTAAACACTTTCTTTTTCATTAGCAAAAAGGGAAACGACCACTAAGGCCTCCCCCCTTTGGGCCAGGCCAAAAAAGCTATGCTTGAAGGGTTTTTTTTAAAAAAATTGCAATGCCTTAAGTGGCCATGGACCCTGGAGCTGCCATGTGGCACCACATGGTCCCATATGCGCAATGAGGTGGTGAGAAGCAAGTGTATAAGAGTTGGTGCATGTCCCCCTTTTCTTGTGTGGTGAATGGAGAGAAAGAGATCTCTTGGCCTGAAGGTATGAGAGCCCGCTCATGACACTGCGCTAGTGACGCCTGAGGTGGCGACGCTAGGTTTTGGTGATAACGACGGCAGCGGGGGTAGGCGGCCAGTGTCCGGGGGCACTGTCGGGCGGTGGAAGTTGAGGATGACATGGCACACTTGTTGGGGGGTTGTTCCTGCCCATGCCCATTGGGGCAAAACATTTTAAAGACAAGGTCCACCCCCCCCAATAGCGATGTCGCTATTCCTACAAAGGGGAGGGGTCCCGCCAGTGGACAACAAGGGAGTTGGAAAGAGAGAATGAGAGTTTGGCCCCATTCAAGGGACTTAGCCCGCCAAAAATGTCAAGCAAGGTGAATGGGGAGAGGGAGCAAGAGCCCAAAAACTTCAAGGGGACTATCCCGCTTGCTACAACAATCAAGTAAGGGAAGAGAGAGAACCAATCGAGAGGAGTCCAAAGTACCAAGAGTGAATGCATAAGTGCAAGGTTGGCCAAATTGAGCGGATAAAGGGCCATGAAATGTGCATCATGCAAATACCAGAAAAACAAGTGTGCCAAGTGGTGACAATGTAAAGAAAATTCCAAATGAAGCTGCAAGTGAAGTGCACGAGATGGGAGCTCACCCATTATTTATTTTTTAGGTCTCCTAGATAAACCCCTATGAAAGGAGGTAAACGTTCATCTTTTGGGGTCTTTGACCAGTATTATTTTTTTGGGCAAGGGGTCTTTTTGGCCAGAGAGAGTGATTGGGGGTTTGCAAACCTGTGTATGGAAAGCTTGTCATTGGATTTGCATACTTGATTGTACTATCCTCCTATGCAATACTACTAAGCATTTGCCCCTATTTCTCGTGTTGCTTCTCCCCATCCCCCTTCTTTTCTCTCGCTCATTGTGTATTTGCCAGTGTTTGCGGAGGGTATGCCTGCAACTTGAAGGGTGTTACCAAGAGGGTAGAATCGCGGTGTTTTGTGAGTCAAAAAGGGTGAGTCGAGCAAGTGTGGGTGCAGTTGTGCTGTAAGGAGTTTTTGCAAGGTATAAGATAGATGTTCTGTGTGCTAAAGCTGAGCTATTAGTGTCAATTAGCCAATTTGAAGGTGTTATTTGAGAGATTAGGGTGTGGAATCCCTGGGCTATAGAGAGGCAAACATTTTGTGTGCTGGTTATGTTCCCTATTCCCCCTCTCCATATTCTGGTGCCCCCACTGAGGAGTTGTTTGATGCTCCGATTTGAGGTTTGAAGCTGTGTTTTTGAGCCGACAAAGTGGTTGGCTGATAGTCAAAGTGTTTGATGGTTGAGTTTGAAGCTAGCAAAGATGGTGGAGCCAGGTTTTGGCCCCATATTTACGGGCGTTGAAGATCCTGAAGATTGGTTAGTAGATTTTGAGCTATGGCTGTTGTCGATGCGTATGTCGACGGAGGCAAAAAGGTTGCAGATGATGCCATTGTTAATGAAAGGACGAGCCAAGATCTGGTTTGATGCTTTGGAGAGCAGTGATTGAGGATCATGGCAAAGATTGCAAAGTTAGTTTTTGGAGTGGTTTGGAGAGGTGATTACGGCAGAGGAAGTTGGTGCAAGGCTAAAGATGGTACACCAAGAGTAAGTAAGGATTTCTCTATTTTCATTGAGCAGTTTGAAGCTTGCTGGACACAGCTAGATGTTGTTGCTGGGGTCAAAAGAAATCAATACTTGAAGCTGTCAAAACTGCTAGAGTGCTTGCATCCGAGGATTAGAGAAAAGGTGAAAGACAGTGTGGATACTTACGAAGACATGGTCTATCTGTAAAAGATAAAGAGCAGAAAGGTGAAGCAAAAGTTAGAATAGGGCATGTTGAAGGTAGAAGATTATATGCTTGTTGTGGAGGTAGCAAAGTGCTTGGTTCCAAGTGTTCAAAATGAAAAACCTGTTAAGGTAAGGCCTACTATTGGTTATGTTCCTTCGAGGTTTCTTGTTCGTGATGTGCATGTGTCAAGGGTGGATGATCTTGTCAACGAGGAGAAGCTCCATATTGAGGTGAACAAGGGTGTAAAAGTCGTAGCATATGTGGAGGTTCCGGTGCAGATTGAAGCGGTAAAGCCTGTGCTTGTGAAAAGTTTGCCTGAAAAGGTAGCAGAATGCAATGGAGATGCAGATGCTGAGGGTTCAGAAGCTGATGAAGAAAGTGTGCAAAGCCATGAAGATAGTCAAGTTTTTGTGGAGAAGCAAGCAAAGGAAGATGCAGATACGGAATCGATATATGATGGAGTAGTGATGAAGAAACAAGCTCCATTAGTTGGGAGATAAGCAAGGAAGATAGAGTGAATGAGTCCACATCCTATGACGAGGAGATAGAGTCTGATGAACCTGAGCTGGTAAAGGTAAAGCTGCCTTATTATATGTTTGATGATATGGTAGTAGCCCATGTGGAAGAAGAGCAGGGAATGAGCAGGTAAAGGATGTATGTGGTGCATTGTTAATGGCTTTGCTGATGAAAGTAGCGGTGGAACGTGCCATGGTGGTGCAACAGGTGCAAACTTTTTCCAAGAGAGATAGAGCAGCCCTGCCTATGAAGGAAGTCAAGGTGGATGCAAAAGAGAACGAGTTTCTCTTTTCCCAGGAGGAGCATGATGCAGAGATAGACGAGGTGATTGAAGAGAAGACGGTTGAAGCTGAAGAGCAAGAGGTGTTGATTGACCTTGAAGGGCCGATAGAGGAGGAAGGGTTCGATGATGGTGGAATTGGGTGTGTGTCCAAAGAGGAGGTTGTGTTGTCAAAAATGGTGGAGATTCCGATGCGACAGACATGTCCAATGTGGAGAAAGGATAATCCCAAGCAGTGAATTTGATTCCATTGAAGGTATGTAATCTAAGGTTGATGAATATGGTGGTAGATGCAGCTATGTGGTGGTTGGCTCACCAGATGCAGGGTTCTATGGTGAAGTCCTCCACTTTATTTGGTTGGGAGGAAGGGTCAGACATGTGTTGGAGATCCATGTCAGGTACATGCTTTTTTGATTGTATGCTTGATGGTGCTTGGTATGGAGTGGATGCAAGTTTGTAGAGGGAGGCAAGGAGTGCTGAAGGTAGGCTATGGCCAGCAGCCTACACACATGGTGGTCTAGGTGTTGCGGTGCAACACAATGGTAGGTGGAAGATATAAAAGGCAATTATTCAATCCAGGTGGAAGCTATATGATGCAGGGCGTGGGGAAACCCACTTGAAGGTTTGGCAATAGGAGGGAATAAAACTCAGTACATATGGTTTTGGTTTTTTCGTAGTATATGTCAGGTTTTGCAGTTAGAAGTGGAATAAAGCTCTTATGTGGTTGAGCATAAATGCTCAACTAGGGGATGGGAAATGATGGTAGAGCTAAAGTGTGTCGACCATAGAAGATGGCATGGGCAGATATGTGCAAGCTAGTAGAAGCATGGAAAAAGGCTGGAGAAGCTAGGAAGATCATGGGCTGCTAGGTAGTAGCGGAGATGTATGACTGATGCGGTTATAGGCCAAGAAGGCTCCAGAAGGGTTAATTTGGGTAGCAAGTGAAGATGATGCAAGGTGTAGGTTTTGGGTCCAAAAATGTAGAGCTTGAAATGATGAAGAATCAGGTTCAGAAGGCTCACCAAACCAAGCTACGGATCCCAAGTTATTAAAGGTTGAAGGTTGAGTGTGTTGCAGAATCTTTTCGGACAGGGCATCTAGGGATAGGTGGTCTAAGTGGAAGTCAGGGTATAGATGTGTAGTGCTCAATTTAGTGAGCACACCTGTCCTTTTAGATTGAAGATCAAAGCCACGGTTTGCATTTTATGGCCAGTTGAAGTTTTGTCGGGGGCTAGGTTGGTGCCCACCTGACCACATGGGGGGGGGGTGCCATTTGGCTTCCTTTGAGCCTCACCAAGGTTCTAGAGTAGGGTATGCTAGGAATTGGATCATGCTAGCTATGGTGGATGAAAGAGAAACATAGCTTCAATGTGTGAGCGTGTGTGTAAGCAAGGTTATCACTCAATTGAATTAGGTTCCAAGATAGAATTAGCTTGGACTCATAAACACAATCTTGAGTATTGAATTAGCTTAGCACAAGCTCACCATAGACAAGCATGTAGTGCAAAATGGAGTTGTTGTTTATTCATTCATGAAATGAGCTTTAAGTATCTCTACAACCTTGCTCCACAGTATGTGCGATAAATCCACTCTCCTCTCCTTGACTCACACCTTAGGACAAAGCTCACACTTTACAATCCTCCCCTTGAGGTTTGGACTGAGACAAGATACTGAAGATGCATGATCCGCACAGGCCAACAAAATCCACATTGGATGGTGATATCCACACTGGAAAATAAAGTCCACAAAGGATGGTGATATCCACACAGGATGGTAAAATCCACACAAGAAAAATCCACAAAGGATGATAAGATCCACACAGGAAAAAAGTCCTCCCCTACAAGTAGAGAGTCTGCATCTTCAAAATGGGTCTTCATAAAAGACAACGTTGCTCTTGTCTTCATCCTTTTTGTCTTCTACTATGTGAGCTAATCCTCTGTCGAGTCTCTTGCCTTCATTGCTTCTACTGTTGCTTTCAACTGCTTCATGGTCTTTGACTTCGTATCCTCCCCTCGAACAAGTGCTTCTGTCAGGCCTTTTTTGTTGTGCAACCAGGCTTTATTGAAAAAACGAACACAATGCAAAAATAATGATGTAAAAGACCTACTGATGCATATGTTAATGCTGCCAATCTTTCTCTGGTCATTCTTCCTTGGTTGATCAATGCCTTTTCTTTTTCCATTGGAGTCACTCAATTTGCTGGATTTGCAATTTTTGACTCGGTCATGTGCTTTGCAGTCATTAATTATTTATCTAGTTCCATGAGATCCCGTGCATACGAGATCCTTTTTGAAGCTAAATTTGACATACAAAATATAAAAGGCGGTCTTACCAAGTGCAAAATTACACTGGCAATGTCTAAACCCCATTGCAAGTGGTAGATACAAGAGATGTGGGTTCAAAAGACTTAAAGACTTTTATTTCAATCTTAATAAATGGACTTGAAATCTTTGTGAAGCTCCTCTTCACTAGAGTGAAGCTCCTCTTCACAAAGAGGTATGACTGGAATGAGCCTTTGAAGTTGCCTTTGGATACCTTTGGGTCAGCTCTTGGCCAATCCTTTTTAAATTTTCCCGTGAGACAATGCCTTGTTAACTTTAAATCCAATGTGGGAACCGATGCCTAACAAATTCACCTTTTAATTTTTTTCAATGCAAAAAGAAAACGAAACAGCTGTCGAATTGCAGACAAGGACGGTGGTGGGAGAATGTCAAGGGCAGTGAGTTGTTTTGAAAAGGTCGTGTTGGGGTTGGTGAGACCATGTGCTTTGCAGTATTTGGCACCCTGTCCTTTATGAGCCTTACAACAGTGCCTTTCGAGTTTGCCTCCTCTGTCGATTACCCCCCCTTTGGCCTGCCAATGCTCTTGATGCTCTGCAACTTAATGCTCTCAATGTTATTGTGCAGTAGGTAGCCATCGAGAGAGGGTCCACCGGGTGCAGGGGCGAGGTCGCCAAGCCTGATGAAGCTATGGCAGAGTTACGAGACAAGCATGCAACAGGTCGGCAGGACCGGCACTGCTTTAGGCTGTCGTAATAGCCGAGGGCCCGAGGGGCTTTGTGTAGTTTTCAGCCAGGTAGGTACAACTGTGGATGATACCCGAGGGCCAGGGGTTTTGTGAAGCTGCCAGTAAAATGCAGATGTGGCACACTGCTTGATGGCAAGGACGCGCAGCCAGAGGGTTGATGCCGCAGGCTATGGTGGACGCTCAAAGGAGTTGGGGGCCGTGATGGAGCTTCGACAAGAGAAATCACCACTGCCCGACAGAGATTTGCGCTCAAAGAACAACAGATTGCAAGATTCAATTCTTCAGGCATGCACAAGAGAGAGCACGAGAGACTCCCTGAAATTATTGTTCGTAATTGCTCTTCCACAGAGATCTTTGATTAAATCTCCATGGTTGTCGCCATCTGAGGCCTCTTCTTCGTAGCTCTTCAAGAAGCCGAAACTTCCAATTTGATGGTGTGAGGGCCACATAGTATCTCAAACCTTCTCTCTCTCTCTCTCTCTCTCTCTCTCTCTCTCTCTCTCTCTCTCTCTCTCTCGCCATGTACACAGTTTTAGAACTACATGAAAAGCCAAAATGCTCGTACACAAACCATAGAATTATCACTAAGGAAGGAGAGGAGTGTTACAAGGGCTACATGTAGAGTTCATGGCAAGAAAGCTATGACAATATCAGGCTCATAGTGAACATAACTATCCTTAAGAGTAGTCAAAAAACTAAATGTTCTAATCCGAGTCTAATGAATGCCAAAATCAACCCTAGCTAATATGCCATGGCTCTGATACCAAATGTTAGGAATTGGATCGTGCTAGCTATGGTGTATGAAAGAGAAACATAGCTTCAATGTGTGAGCGTGTGTGTAAGCAAGGTTATCACTCAAGTGAATTAGGTTCCAAGATAGAATTAGCTTGGACTCATAAACACAATCTTGAGTATTGACTTAGCTTAGCACAAGCTCACCATAGACAAGCATGTAGTGCAAAATGGAGTTGTTGTTTATTAATTCATGAAATGAGCTTTAAGTAGCTCTATAGCCTTGCTCCACAGTATGTGGGATAAATCCACTCTCCTCTCCTTGACTCACAACTTAGGACAAAGCTCACACTTTACAGGGTATGCATCATACAGAGCTAGCAAGAATTGATTGCATGTTAAACGGAGCTCAGAGCAGAAAGATATAGAAGCCGGAATATTGTGTGCGCTTGTTTGGGATTGATTGCAGATGCTTTGATCATTTTTTACCGCCTCGGTTTGAGGGCTCGGGGAATGGTGAAATGCCGTGAGGTTGGATCGGCTCAATGAGTTTTTGGCCGGACTTTGTGTCTTGGAAATCCGACATTGGAAGAAGACATGGGAGCCTGGGGAAGGAGGTCGAAAGAAAAAAAGCTATGCTTGAAGGGTTTTTTAGAAAGTTTGAAATGCCTTAAGTGGCCATGGAGCCTGGAGTTTCCACGTGGCACATCATGGTCCCGTATGCGCAATGAGGTGGTGAGAAGCAAGTGTATAAGAGCTGGGGTGTGTCCCCCCTTTTCTTGTGTGGTGAATGGAGAGAGAAAGCTCTCTTGGTGTGAAGATATGACGGCCCGTTAAGGGTGCTACACTGGTGGCTCATGAGGCAACAATGCTACGTATTGGAGATAACGGCGGTGGAGGGGCTAGGTGGCCGATGTTCGGGGGCGTTGTCGGCCGGTGGAAGTTGATGATGACGTGGCACACCTGCTGGGGGATTGTTCCATTGGGGTCAAACATTTTAAAGGCAAGGTGCCCCCCCCCTCCCCTCCCAATAGCAATGTCACTATTGCTACAAAGGGGAGGGGTCCCGCCAGTGGACAACAAGGGAGTTGGAAAGAGAGAATGAGAGTTTGGGGCCAGTCAAGGGACTTAGCCCACCAGAAATGTCAAACAAGGTGAATGGGGAGAGGGAGAAAGAGCCCAAAAACTTCAAGGGGCCTATCGCGCTTGCTACAACAATCATGTAAGGTAAGAGAGAGAACCAATCGAGAGGAGTCCAAAGTACAAAGATTGAAAGTATAAGTGCAAGGTTGTCCAAATTGAGTGGACAAAGGGCCATGAAATGTGCATTATGCAGATACCAAAAAAACAAGTGTGCCAAGTGGTGACAATGCAAAGAAAATTCCAAATGAAGCTGCAAGTGAAGTGCACAAGATGGGAGCTCACCAATTATTTCCTTTTCAGGTCTCCTAGATACAACCCTATAAAAGGAGGTAAACGTTCAATTTTTGGGG
This sequence comes from Adiantum capillus-veneris, assembly GCF_014529385.1. NCBI lineage: Eukaryota > Viridiplantae > Streptophyta > Polypodiopsida > Polypodiales > Pteridaceae > Adiantum > Adiantum capillus-veneris. The sequence goes on along the minus strand of NC_140955.1, from coordinate 136,606,916 downwards.
TCTTTGACCAGTATTGTTTTTTTGGGCCAGGGGATTTTTTGGCCAGAGAGAGTGATTGGGGGTTTGCAAACTTGTGTATGGCAAGCTTGTCATTGGAGTTGCATACTTGATTGTACTATCCTCCTATGCAATACTTCTAAGCATTTGCCCCTATTTCTCATGTTTCTTCTGCCCATCCCCCTCCTTTTCTCTCTCTCTTTGTGTATTTGCAAGTGTTCACGGAGGGTATGCCTGCAACTTGAAGGGTGTTACCAAGAGGGCAAAATCCCGGCAGAATCGTGGTGTTTTGTGAGTCAAAAAGGGTGAGTTGAGCAAGTGTGGGTGCAGTTGTGTTGTAAGGAGTTTTTGCAAGGTATGAGATCGATGTTCTGTGTGCTAAAGTGGAGCTGTTAGTGTCAATTAGCCAATTTGAAGGTGTAATTTGAGAGGTTAGGGGTGTTGTGGAATCCCTGGGCTATATAGAGGCAAAACTTTTGTGTGCTGGGTGTGTTCCCTATTCCCCCTCTCCAGTGGGATGCTTTGACATTGCTATGTCTAATGTATGGAAACAACAATGAGAAAACAACGATCGACGTTCCTTTCGTCCCGGTACCTTGGAAGTTATTCTTTGACTTATTTGGGAATTCACGAATCTACAACACTCGCAATGTAAAAAGTTTATACAATTCCTAAAGCAGCCCTTAGTGCCTTGCAAACTGTGAAAACATACACAGCTCAGTGGGATGGGACAAACCGAGTGTGTTTCCAAAGGAGTTTGCTTTCTTCAACGGGTACATGAAGGCGATTATTCACACCAAAATGGGGGTACCTGTAACAAAAAAATCTCTTACTCAAGAATGGTATGACTCACACGCCAACAAAGAGATGTTCCAGCCAAAGATCGTAAAGGATTATTGGAATCACACCTTAAGGGTCACATGTGTGTGGAGTCCGATCGATTACAGGGGATGTGTCAAACTCCAAGTGTGGGAGTTGGTTCACTGTGATTATGATTTATGTTTAAAGGTTGAGATTCCCTCATGGATTATGGCTGAAATTTTATGGTGGAAGCCGGTGTGGCTTATGGGTTTTTGTTTTTGGATTTGGTTATGCTGTCGAAATGCTGCCAAAATTTTTGCAACCATGTTATGTTCTAAAGTGGTTATGCAGGATTAGTCATGCCTCACCTGAGTAGGGTGGAGATCTCGCCCTTGTGATGTGATTGGATTATGGTTTATGGTTTTTGAATTGTATCACTAAGTGATCAAGATGGTTTATGGTAGACGTGTAAGGGTAGAGACCCTGTATAGACTAGCTGCTTGGAAAATATTTTTTGTGCATACAAAAAGCGCTATTGTGATTGGACTCATGTGTTATGTTTCTCATGGCAGCGTTGCTACAAGACTAGGATCACCTACATTGCTTAGCCTTAGACTAAAGGGTTGTTGACCTGGGGCTTTGGTGGATCGAGGGTGTCTTCTTCTTGTTGTTGGTCTCATCTACACGGTTAGTGCATCGAGGGTTGAATGACCTACATGGCTAACATGTCGGGGATTGTGCCTTGGCTTTGCCTAAACACTGATGGTGGCCATCAAAGAGGCATGGCGCCTAAACTGGTATGGTTGGTGTTGATACCCTACCACCTGCTAGTATTTGGGATCCTTTCAGAGCTCGTGTTCATGGAGGGAGGCAAAGCGGCCTCGACTTATGTCTGGCTTAGGTAGGTTGGAGGTGTTTTGGCTTGCTCCCGGCAAAGTGAAATTCTCTTTGTCCGTAGTAGAGCGGAAGTGGATGGGTGGACCGGTCGATGCATTCGGTGCTCTATTAATTATTTTGTCATAAATTATTTGATGTTATGGTATACCCAAATTTTGTCATTGTATAAATACATGGTTGCATGTTTCATTTAGATGGGGTATTTAAAGATTCTTTGTTGTCATTCTCTATGAACTCTATTTCACCCTCCACTATATTCTCTCTCTCTCTCTTCCTACAACCTGGTGTACACACATATTCACCCTCCACAATGTTATATTTTTCTTGAGTACGATTTCGTTCATAACACCCATTCAAGGGTAGCACTACTCGCTAGGTACCTCTAGATGCAGACTAGCTCATGGCCTAAACTCCATGCTTGGTTGGGTGTTGAGAACTCCTCTCCTATGGAAATGCTTCCGCAACTCTGATGTATATTGAAAATTGTATAAAAGTGTAAATTGTATATTTTGCGCATAGACCCCCGGGGAGGGGTATCTCTCACTTGGTTTTAGAGCCAATGCTTAAGGTTAAGGGCATATCATAAAGCCTTATTCTAGGCGGGTTAGTGATGCATTGTGCATGCATTCATGCATGCTGTTTGAGAAAAGATATAGTATTTGATGCATCTATAAGTGACATTGGTTGGTGGTACTTGTTTGACTTGTCTTCCTGAGTGGAAGTGTTTGGTTTGAGTTAAAGTGTTTGAATTATTCAACAATGACAATGTAGTTTTATCTGAATGTTTGTTTTGTAGTAACAAATGGCTCCCAAAGTGACGTTTGAATGCTTTAGCCAGGGAAAGGTTTTGGCCATACTGTTCAACAATATGGTGATACGATTGTCTAGGGATGAATGGAAACTCTTTTACTTAGAAATCGGGACCAAAGTTTTTGGCATACCAAGAAGCACAACTTGTTGGAAGAGTGTTGACCATAGTTACCTTACCTGTCACCAAGAACCCTTTCGTTAATTCTTTATCTATCTTGACGACAGTCCAAGAGATTGGTTTGTGAACCTTAGATTACTTCAACTCAGAATATGGTTAGGCATAGAAGACATGTTCTACTACTTGACGATGCATTCCCAAATGTGAAGGATTGCCAAAGTTGCTAAGAAGTTTGAAGTCTTGCATCCGTCATAGGAAAAGAAAAGCTAGAGGATAATTATAGACCACGTTATCACGTGGGAGGTTTGAGAGAATACCTTGTTATGAGAGTTAAAAAAATATTTAGAGAACTAGCTCCAATCCACCCATAATATTGTGATGAAATCATAAAGATCAAATTTTGATGAATAAAAGAAGTATATACTTATTTTCGGTTCACATGCATACTAAGTTTTCTCTCTCTCATTGTCTTGTTTTAGATGGATCTTCTTAATTTTCTTGATGAACTCTCGAGTGATTTTTCACAAAGAATCTTTTTCAATTCTATGGTTGGATTCAGTCTCCATTGGGGAATTGAAGTGGTTCGAATTTCAAAGGGAACTAGAGATTACCTTATACCCAGCACTTACGTAGCATAGGAGTTATATATTGAAGCTCAGCCTGAACATCAAACACAAGTGCCTGATATGTTCATGACCAACCCACAGCTTTGGGTGAAGGAAAAGATCCAAGAAGGCGATGTTAAAGTGCAAGGATATGTTCTTTACCTTAACTTATGCTCTCTTTTGGACATACCAAGTCATGAACTTATACTTAGTAAGAAGGCTCTTATGCTAAACCAAAGATACGGCTTTTGTGAGAAGGTCATAATCAGATTATGGAAGAAGTCAAATGGTGGCAACCAATTCTATTATGTACCCTACGATTGGTTCAATAGAGTCTATGGACCTATTCTCAAATACAACCCTCATAATGTTACCATCTCGGGGGGTTCACTATGTGTAAAACTACCATATCACGTGCGTTCAAGACATGTTTGTAAAACCCCTTATCTGTGATTTTTTTAAGGAATATAATGTACCCTTTTCTTTTAAAATTTGTAAGTTTTTTTCAAATTTGAAAAAATAATGCCCTTCTGTATATATATTTTTGTAAGTTTCAAGAACTTTAAATACCCTTCTGTTGAACTCACGTGATAGGTTACATTTTTATTAGGTGACCTCCCCAGGGTTACCATTACCTTTCATGACTACAATAAGCCAAGTTGCATTGGTGACTTTGCATGAGCCCAACCAATAGCAGTGAACTCGAGTACATACTTCTACAAAAATGATGTAAATGAATGACTTGCTCATGTCAACTGCTTTAATGGATTATCACCCAAGGATGTATCACGGGGGAAGACGAGACTTTTAGTGCACAAGTTGAAGTGTTGAACTTTGACACCCTAGATGTAAACAAGTATAAGGGTAGAACCACAATTGTAGGAACCAAAAATTGGTTCATAAGACCCTTTCGTATTTATGTATCTCCATAGAAATACTATGTACTTTTTTTGGCCTTTTGCGGTTATAAAAATTTGATTTTGATATAACACATATTTTTTTGTGGATATAATATTTAAGTTTGAATCTCTGTTCTCATCATTCTAACTAACATGAGCGATGGGTGTGTGTGTAAATGATTGACCGTTTACCTGGAGGGATATGGGCGGATATACTCTCTTGTCTAATGGTGGAAGAGCATTTCCAAACTGGAGTGGAAGTGCAAAGGCTTGTCAGTACCACGCACAACGGGGGAGAGAAGAAAAGGTTGATGTCTACGGATTTTGTTGTACCAAATACCTTTCGAGCTTGGTATCATTATGCTGCACGGAACCCTGATTTTAGACCACCTTAGCACAACCCTTGCCTGTTGGGAGTATCAAATGGATACAATCTACGTTGGGAACGGAGATTGTTGTTACTAATCAAATATTGTACATAAATGCCTATGAACTTACCCTAAGACCGACAAAAGAAACATGGATTGCCAGAACTATAGTTCCTTTAGTAATGGATACGGGATGCTTTGACATTGTTATGATTAATGCATGGAGATGAAAATGGAAAAACAATGATCAACATTCCTTTAGTGCGGTACCTTGGAAGTTATTCTTTGATTTATTTGGGAAGTCACTAATCTAAAATCCTCGCAATGTAAAAAATTTATCCAATGCCTAAAGCAGACCTCAGTGTCTTGCAGATTGTGAAAACATACACAGATCAGTGGGATGGGATACATCAGGTGTGTTTCCAAAGGAATCTGCTTTCTTCGATGACTATTTTGGGTACATGAAGGCGATTGATTATTCACACCAAAATGGGGGTACCTGTAACAAACAAATCTCTTACTCAAGAATGGTATGACTCACATGACGCCAACAAAGAGATGTTCCAACCAAAGATTATAAAGGATTATTGGAATCAACCATCAGACATACTCAAGGAATGGGACAACTATACTCCATTGGTGGAAGGATGTTACAATGGATATTACCAAGTGCATTATATTAGAGTCACTAGGATTTATTAGAAACTTTTGAAACACCTTGTAGATTTTAAAAACCCAAAGTTTTGTGATATAGAAATTGGATTAATTTATTCATTATTCTTTCTCCTATTTTCTTCTCATCTTATCTTTAAATGTCTATTCTATTTTATTTAAGGACTTCGAGTAGAATAGAATATTTTGCTAAGTGAGACCTTGGTTGATATGGTGCAGTAAGTTATCATGTCTCCTAGAGGAAATGGAGCTGCTCCTAACACAAATGTGCCTATTTTTCCTAAACATACCATCATTGATAGAGACATCGATGCTATGCTTTGCAAGTCTCAACCTGGGAATTTTAGCGGGGAAGGCAAAGATGTAGGAAAAGTTCTTGAGGATTGGATTGAGTGCATGGATGACTACTTTGATTTCACTCAGTCATCAGTGATAAAAAAATCTATCATTGCTAAGTTTAAACTAGAGAAAACAACCAAGCGTTGGTGGAGAGACCATTGCACAGAGAACAATGTTGATCCTAATGCTACAACTTGGAATTATCTTAAGACCCAACTTAAGAAGAACTATTAGAATAAAGTTTATCATTTAGCTCGTATGAATGAGTTTCTTGACTGTACTCAAGGAACCAAAGATCTTGAATCATACTACCAACATTTCTTAACCCTTGTCAAGTATGCTCTAGCAGGCAGGGATGACTCAAGAGGTCAAGGTAGCTTGATTCGTGTCAAGGCTACATAATCCTATGAATACTAGACATCAGATTCTTCATCTTACCAATTTTGCAGAGGTCCTTCATGCAGGAAAACCAATTTGAAATAGAGTTATCTACTACCAGAAAGAGGAAACCAGAACCTGTTCTTGTTCGTGAAATCAAAAGACCTCATCTCAAGGAGGAACAAAGATCTGGAAATCCACAGCAAAAAAGAAAGAACTTATTACGTATGAAGGCTAGACAGGGTCATTTTTGCTACACTTGTCTTGATCCCGGTCAACGATCCAAGGATTGTCCCTTTAACAATTCAAGCTTCACAGGATTGGTGGACAATTATGAGCATAGAAACTTCAATCCAAATAGGAATTTTGGAAACTTTAGACCCAGGCTATCGACAATTTGGAGGAACTTCAATCAACAAAACTTTAACCAAAACCAGCGACAACCTCAAATCCAGGGGAATTTTAGACCAGGCAATCCACCTTTTGTTCGGAATGGACCACCTACCAACAATAGCAACAATGAAATTTTAACTGTCAACTTTGTCCTAGAGAAGGAGGCAATCAAAGATCTCAAGCTAATAGAGCATCTCAAGGGGATAGAGGTGAAGAAAATCATGCAAATGCGTATGCTCACGTTGTAATTGAACATCAGGGAGCAAAAGAATAATTTTCAGTTATTCAAACCCCAACGGAGTATCAAGGTAACCATTTTACCTTATTGAATTGATTCATGGAGTACACATTCTTTCATATCTCCTAAGTGCATCAGAAACCTCATTTTTGCTGAACATCCTGATACAGATCTTACAGTAGAATTAGCTACGGGTACGAAGGTTAGATCTTCTACTTCAGAGTGGGTAACTTGAATTTTGTTTTGGATGATCATAATACTTTTGCAACCTTCAGAGTCTTACCCATTGGAATCCACGATGCAATCCTAGGAATGGATTGGCTAAAAGCCAATGATGTTCACGTACATTGTAAAGACACTTCATTGACTTTTCAAAATGATCAAAACCCTAGAGTTACACTTACTGGGAAATGGGGAAATCCTAAGCTCAGACTAGTGAACTTTACCAAACACATGAAGAGTCATAAGAAAAATGAAAGAATTTACGCAGTGAAGCTTAACCCTAAAGAGAAGAAGATAGATTCACCCGGACCCGAATGGATAACAAAATTTGGTGATGTATTTTTTGAAGAAATTTCACAATTACCACCCAAGCGTGATGTTGATCATGCAATAGAGCTTACTCCATGAACTCAACCAATTGCTTGTAGACCTTACAAAATGTCAGCAGCTGAATCTGCAAAACTCAAGGAGCAATTAACTCAACTCTTTGAACAAGGATTTATTCAACTCATCGTTTCTCCATGGAGTACTCCTGTTCTCTTTAATTAAAATAAGGATGGTACTCTACGTCTTTGTATTGACTATTGTGGATTGAACCAGGTAACATTCGAGAATAAGTATGCAATACCAAGGATTGATGAATTGCTTGACCGATTACATGGAGCTACTATCTTCACAAAGATTGATCTTAACTCAGGGTATTACCAAATCCAAATCAAGGAGGAGGACATACAAAAGACCAGCTTTAATACTCGTTTTGGACATTATGAATTTATACTTATGCCTTTTGGACTTACTAATGCTTGTGAGACTTTTAATTGTCTTATGACCGACGTGTTTTGAGAACATCTTGATGATTTTGTTGTCTTCTTTGATTATATCTTGGTTTACTCAAGAAATGGAGAAGAACACGAACAACATGTGCGACGAGTACTTGAACTTCTCTCTCGTCAAAATCAACTTTATGCCAAACGTAGCAAATGCACCTTCTTCACTGACAAAGGTGGAATATTTGGGATTTATTGTATCCAAAGATGGTGTTTCTATTGATCCAAGTTAGATCAAAGCTGTTATAGCTTGGCCTACATTGAAATTACTACGATAAGTACATAGCTTTCTTTGTTTAACACGATGGTATCATATCATTAGGAGAAAGTTGGACTCACTTTTGGGCCCTGTAAGAAGTGCCACGTTGGCTTAGAGAGAGAAAATGAAAATGTTAAATTGTGCATTTTATGTGATACTTTTTTGCACAACAAAAAGCCAAAATAACATTCTTTGGTAGGTAGCCGCCGTCTTTATCATTCTTATCCTCCGTTCTCTTGTCCGGAACCCAACTAACCGTATGACTAATGATTTGAAATGCCAACTTACAAGTGTTCCCTCCAGAAACATAAGCCACACGAACTCTATCAACTCTAAACTTGAGAATATGGTCTTCCCTCTCAAAACCTGAGATATTTCATGAGTTTCGAGTATCCGTCTTTTTCTCTATCAACTCTAGGAATGGAGAACGCTTCTTTTTCTGATGAAAACACCAATTTGAACTTGCAATATTAGTCCCTTCCACTTACCCAAAGAAAGAACACACATCATCTTCATGTTGATGTATTGCAAGAGTATGTACCGTTGCAGAAACGTAGGAGGGAGTCCTTCTTATCTCAACGGGAGAAAGAACTTAGAAGGACAAACAAGGGACATCATTGGATTTGTGGACCGATGGGTCTATTTATCCAAAGGATCCTACGACAAATGTGCCACCTCCCTTTGCTAATATCACTTAATGAAGCATGCTCTCAAAAGATTTCATAAAACAAAGAGACAATCCAAGGCCTTGAGAAGAAGATCACAAGTTTGTGAGAGAAAGACACCGTGCTTGGTAGTCGGAAAAGAAAACGAGATTTGGGCAACATTGAGAACATGAAGATTGGTAGTGGTGGCCTAAAAAATGAATACGAGCTTTAGGGTAACTCGAAGTTTGTTTTTGCTTTTGTATCTTCAATGTGCTTGACTAAGAAATGGATACACTTTCCTATACATGATCATAACGCATGGTGATTTTTTGGCAGGTCTTTACTGCATCCAAACTCGAACAGTTCAGGCTTCAATGCCAGATTGCATTACAGCCGTCTAGTTCCAAAAGAGGTAGTTGAAGACATGATAACTCAAAAAACATTTCGTAAGTTGAAAGGGAGGCTCCTTACCTCCTTCATGAATGAGAATCAGTTGGAACCAATGGAAGTCAAGCAATACTTGATGAGAGTGGCATCTTGCAGATGGGATATAGGTCACTGTTCAAAGCATTAGCTAAAAAGTCTCAAAATAAACTACAGAGAGGATCATTACTGCCAAAGCCATCACATGTAAAGGCTGCTCACTGGCACGTAAACGATGAGGTGTTTTAGAAACTTGGGTCACCATTCCATATTGAAGCAACGTTCTTAGGCAAGGGCGGCAGAGAGGTATAGTTTAACGAGCACAACAACCTCTTCGTTGATCTTGAAGCATTGCAAAGGTATGCAGTTCACTTCTTTGACATCAGTCGAGAGGTGTGTGGTGGGGTTCTCAAGTTTATTTTGAAGCTCAACGAGTGTGAGGTCCTGAAGAACAAGAAGCTGGAGAGAGTCACCATTATCCTCATGAACAGAGCTCTAGATCCATCAGCGTGCAATCCGAAAACAACATTATAACTCTAGGATCATTTCACGTATACTTCATTCACTCTATAATAACAAAAATATTGATTATTTGATTGTTGATTTTGTGTTTTTTTTTCACTGCAGATTGATAAGGAAAATTTTGAAATCCTCGACTGGGTTTTTAGTCAAACCCAAATTCCTTCTATCATTAGTGAACAAAGAAACGGAGCCGTTCTTTCAATGGAAGGATTTGGTGACTATAGAGTGGAATGGCACATGGCAGGTGACTTAAAGACTTTTAAGTGTATGTACAACATAACACATAGAGCAGTTGTGGCAAATCCATGCTTATATTGCATGGCTGAGCACAATCTCTTGAGAGTGTGCAATGGAATAGATGTCCCAACAGACATCTTCAAGATAAAACTTTTAGACCAGTGCTTGATATTCCTCTGAGTAGAGTTCACGTTTGTACACTTCATGCACTCTGCTGAATAATTGAAAAGGTGTTTCATTTGTACATATGTTTTGCATGGACATTAAAGCCAGAGAGTGAGTCGAAAAGAGTGATCAAAGCATTAGAGGGAGTGCTCTCATACATTGGTTTGCATGGAGGCAATGTCAAAATCGAAGAGGACCCTAAAATGTCTCAAAATCATTACAAGGTACCTAGGAAAGCATCAATAGGTGGCGTGAAGGCAAGAAGGTTTCTTGGGTTTAGCCTCAAAGATTCAGATAGAGAAGAAAGGAGAAACCTGTTCAACAAATGGAAACAGTTACATAGAGTGGTTAAAGACAATGCTGGTGGTGGGGCAATCCAGAATCACAAGGCAAACGTGTGGAAATCACTGGATAAAATTTTCAACTATGTTGAGCAGCATTCTTGAGACCAAAGTAAGCTCACATCATTTCAAGCAGCCTTGCTGGACTAGAAGAAGGCTTACCTTACAAGGTGGGGTGGGCAACATATCACACATTACATGGTGGGTTAGCATTCTACATATACAAAACAAAATTTTAAATTGTACTCTACTGACCATTTTGTTTTATTTCAATGCAACACATATTGTCCAACCATGGTCTATATTTTGCCAAGACATATGGCTTGCTATCAATATGGTCCACACAAGGCATGGAAAAAACCCACTACATGGCAAGAACAGGTTATTTTAAGCACACTAGACATGGGGGAGGAAAGGATAAGGCCAATAGCCTATTAGAGTTACACCAATGGACTTATAGATGACTAATTCATAGAGCAAGGCAGAAGGAGCTCCTTAAGATTTCAGAAATTACATAGTCTTTACAGCACATCCGCAAAGAGAAGAAACAGGTGGCTTGGGGAGCTTCAAATGCGAGGGAGCGCCATGCAAGGTGGCAACAGTCATGAGTCAGGAGCAGGAGAAGATGGACCTGATCGTTTCTCTATTGATGGCAGAATCCCCAAAGGCATCAAGCATCTTTTTTCCCTCAGAAACAATTGCTTGTTGTATGGATCTAAGTTCTCAGGGTCTTCAACCCCTGCAGCCAGAGCCTGAGCATTGTAGGACATGAAATAGGGGGCTCTGAGTGCTTGGCACCCATACCATTAGGAAAAATATGGACTCTCCTTGGGCCTTTTTGATTAGTGAAGGCTTAAGGGAGAACCAATGAGAGGGATCTTGGGATATCACCTAGACGGGGAGGAATGGTAGGGGTGCAGCCTAATTGTCTCCCTCTTCAATGCTTGGTTCTTAGAGAGAGGTGGCAGGGAGGCTGGGGGGGGGGGGGGGGGGGGGGGTAAATAGGGGGAAAGAGGTGTCATAAAAGAGGGAGGGACCCCCCAAAAGAAAAAATGTGCAGGCTTAAAAACCCTAAAAAATGATTTTTTTTTTAAGTGTCAAAATTGACTCATTTGCCTCCAAACTGTCCCAAAACATAAACTAACTTCAAAAAGTCAATCCCCCCCCCCAAAATCCACTTTTCTCTCCCTCCCTCACTACTTTTCTCTCCCACACTCTCCCTCTTCTCTCTCCTCCCATTCTCTCTCTACAGTCAAGGCAGCCATAGCCAAAAGCTTTCCACCACTCTCTTCCTCTCTCCATAGCTTCCCCTTATCTCACACCTCCATCAACCCTCTACAGTCCCACACCCCATAGCCCACAGCTCCACTATCCTCTGTACCTCTCACTCCTCCCCTCTTTCTCTATCTCCACTGTCAAAGCCACCATAGCCACCATAGGCAGCTCACCTCACCCTCCCCTTAGCTCCTCATTCTCTCTCCACAATACCTACACACAATAGCCCACAGCCTTGCCCACTTCTCTCCCTCACCTTTCTCCCACCCATTTCCAATCCCTTCCTAAGCCCAACTTCCCAGGCATGTCCACCGCTAACATGCATAGACGGCCCAAACCAGAGATACACGAGATTGTGTTGCACAACACAAAAAATTCAGAGGGGGGATGGATCTCACAGGTATTCAAGAAGGGTTCATGGGTCTACATGCAACCGTCCAGTGCTGGACCTCATCGCATACGATGTCGAGGCGTATTGGAACTCCATTGGAAGGGAAGACTATTGGCATTCAAAGAAACCAAGTCTGGAATGGTGTCCATCGTGCAACACGTGTACAGTGCAGCTGAGATCCACCTGAAGAGAGCTTCAACTCAATTTGCACCTCATTGTAAGTCCTCATGGTTTAGCTATCCCATGCATATATCATGTTTACGTTTATGCGATCATTATGTTTGACTAAGGGCATTTGTAAAGATGTTTTTCCATCGAGCTTAGTTGAGGAGTAGCCGCTTGAGTGCCTCTCAGGCACGTTCATTGTTGTGCATGCTCATAGGGAGCTTATGTTTCCTAATGTCTCGTCGAAAAAACTTACTGAGCAACGAATATTCATGTACTCCCACAAGTACGTGGTGAAGAAGTCAAGCCAAAGCTATGGTAGGTTAGAAGCCGTGGAGACACCCTCATTGCAGAGTGCAGAATGGCCAATTCCAGACCATTGGGCCTTGCTTTCTTTCAAGCACAAGGTGCTGCAAGATTTCCAAGGGTCCCTAAAGTTTGGTAAGGCAACCCGATCGGTGGGTCTCAGTTGGCATTGTCCCATTCATTTGTTTGTGCATGCATTCCGCTCTCTGTCGATTGTAGAAACACAGACAATGTTTGTTTGCAAAGAAGTTGACATAGATGCAATGGACACCATTCTAGGTGTCAATTGGGGCTATGTTGACGGTTTGCATGATGGTGACCGTTACTAGTGCAATGTGTTCCCCACATAGCTTTGCCTTCGATATTTGAAAGCATGGTGTACCTTGTATGCACGGTTTAGCTACGGAAGCTAGATGCACAAACGTGGCAAATAGATACCCTTGCAACTGACAGCCGAAGAGGTTCAATCCTTTGAAATTCGTGTCCGCATGCCCAATAATGAGGTGGAGGTGGTTGCAGTGAATCCACATTGGACTCTTGCCAATATTCGGGAACACTTTGTCATAGTGGGATCCGAGGATGTCGGCAATGCAAGTTTCAAACTGGAACAACGCAAGGTATGGTTTGTGCTTGCTTAGCTACCTTTTCTTAATTTTTTTGGGTATTTGTATTTTGATTGCCCATTTTTTGGTTGTGTAGATTGGAAGGTGGATGGAGGCCACTATGCTTGTTTACAAAGATTGGGCTACAGACGAAGTCATCTTGTCTAAGTGAATTGGCTTGTAACTTTAATCGTTTATATGTTGGATATTTTATTAAAGATTTTGAAAATTTTTGAGATGTTGTACTTGAGTTTTAAGGTGGTGTAAATTTATTTTTAAAATGCATATTTTATATATTTTTTTGAGATGGAATATGTCTATATAAGCGGGACCACCTCCTCATTTCACCATTTTCATCCCAGCATTGCAGAGAGACCTAGCATACCAATCACACAAAGAGAAGACATGGCTACTACTAGCGCTTTAGATGCATTCCTTACTGAGGCTCGGCATGCAAATCGCCTTGAGCTTCAAGCATTTTTCACAACCCAACCCGATTTGGAAACCACCTTGACCCTCCACTCTCAATCTCTTGAGAACATTACTTCATACATTTCCACGTGCATGGGGAGATTCATTGTTGAGTTACCAAAACAGCAAGGGAAATGGGTCCCTGAGGGCCTTCTCCACCACATCTACCAAGGGGATAGGCCATTTCATCAGCGGCTTGCACGCTTTGCCACCATAGCACAACCCGCCGGACAATATGTGCGGCTTGAAGCTGATGATGTGTGAGCAATGCGTAAGGGAAGGATCGGAAACAATTTTTCTTATGTCCAGGCCATAATGATCTTCCTCCTTCATGAGTGCCCAGCAGGACGTGACGTAGTGCTACCACACTTGCAGATCGGCGGGGTACTGGTTAATGTGAAGGACCCCAAGCCCGCGGCCATTAACACATCCACAGAGGAGAGGATGCTTGCCTTGACCTACCCTGTAGGGATTCAAGGCCTCTTGGAGGTCTCTCCATCTGTCGGTTCATCCTCGGGACCGCCAGAAGGAACCACCACTCGGGATGCCATCCCTGAGGTAGAGATTACCCACTTCTCCTCCATTGTGGTGGGTGGGGAGGAGTTTGGGTTTATGCACGATCTGGAGAAATCCTTTGAGCTTCGCATGGATGAGTGTTTCGCCATCCTCGATGCCCATGGCAAGTTTGAGGCTGATACCACCACCTCCCATGAAGATGATCTCCTACTGCCCATGGGGAATACTTTGGCGGACACAGTGGCGATCGCACAAGCCGAGGTGGCAGCGGCCGAGCAGGCCAAGGTCTCTGAGGAGGAGTTTGCGGTCGTGAAAGCCATGTGTTTGGCTAAACGCGCAAGAGTGGATTCTCCATCACCTAGTGCAACACCTGTTTTTCTTGATCCAAAGGGGAAGTCAAGTGTGGATCTTTACTTGCACCCGGATGCTGATGAGGAGGATCGTAGACACGAGGTATAGATGCTCACTTACATTTGATTGTTAAAAATGATTTTGTTAATGTTATATCATAATTCTCTGCCATATTTCTCACAAAACCTATGTTTTGCAGATGTTTTGGAGGTTGACGCCTAGGCGCAACGGTCAGGGGGGAGGAGGACACCGTTCGGACCTCAAGCGGTACTTGCTCACTACCTCGGCACACTTTCGATTGGTGTCATGGTGTTTGTGCATGCCGACTACTCTCCCAATGGTTGCTACAACATTTTTGCTCTCCGTTCACTCTCCAAGGAGTTGTGCTTAACAACCCTTGCCCAATCGGCCAACCTTGTAGTGCTTGTAAAGAAAGATTTTGCAATATCCACTTTCGGCGTTAACTTTCGCGGGCACCTTATCACCCATGTCAGCATGAACCAAGCTGTAGGGGTTAATGACACCCAAGAAATCACAACCACTTTACTTAGCAGGGAGCCACCCCAAAAGGCCAAGCGCCAAAAAATTGTAATTCTAAAGATCCTAAAGCAAAAGCCAGATATCATGTAGAGCATTGATTTCTTTAATGAAACTAATTTTTGGTGTCTACGACTCTCTTACTTGCAAGTTTTTTAATTTGTTATATGTTTGGCTTCCATTGTGTATGAGAAGCACCATAATTTCTTATATGACTACTAAAGGGTTTGGCAGGCCTTAAAATTATTAATATGCATACTTTGTTATATGCTAGGCTTCCAAAGTTATTGATTTTCCTACTGAAGGGCTTGGAAGGCCCCAAAATGGGCTGCCACAAGGGCACGCATTTGGGCCTTCCATTAGCAAATGAAAGGGGCAAATGCACACCCTTATGGCAGCTCATTTTGGAGCATGTAAAGCCCATTTAGGAGCATACCCAGGTACCCAAAGACAAGAGATAGATATGTTTTGGCAGCTCATTTGGGGTAATCTCAAGCCCATCTTGGACTAGACCCAGATACTTAAAGTTGTTATATGCTAGGCTTCCAAAGTTATTGATTTGCCTACTGAAGGGCTTGGAAGGCCCCAAAATGGGCTGCCACAAGGGTGCGCATTTGGGCCTTCCATTAGCAAATGAAAGGGGCAAATGCGCGCCCTTGTGGCAGCTCATTTTGGAGCATGTAAAGCCCATTTAGGAGCATACTGAGGTACATTACATGTCAAAACCCAAAGACAAGAGATAAATATGTTTTGGCAGCTCGTTTGGGGTAATCTCAAGCCCATCTTGGACTAGACCTAGATACTTAAAGTTGTAATAACAAATCACAATAGGAAACCATGTGGCAATCTCTAGCCCATTTTGGAGTATAGGGCCAGATCCTTCACAGTTGCAACAACCATCCTTCAAAATTTCTATGCTACATGGACTAAGGGGGGATGATTTCCAGATGCATCTATGATAATTGAAGCATTGAAGAAAATAAAATATCCTTATTGCTTGTTAAATTTTTTTGGAAACCATTGGAAAGGGCTTTGAATGCCCTAGAAAAGGCTGCCACAAGGGCGCACATTTTGTCCATCCATATGCCTCTGGAAGCCCCAAATGTGCACCCTTGTGGCAGCCACTTTGGGGGCATTCCAAGCCATTTTCAAGACTTTCTAGATGCTTTTTCCATGCAATAGTGAGTTTTCCCGTGCTTCAATGCTTCACATAGCATGGATGCATCATGAAGTTCATGCCCCACTTAGCCAAGGTGCTTAACGTAGGCAAGTTTTCACAATAACAAGCTAATGGCTACGTACATACAAAAGAAGGTAGACAAAACATGGACCAGTGCTACATCGCATGGTAGAGAATTAAAGCAATACAATGCGCAGTGGAGTATACAATAAAAGACACTTATATTCAAATTCTTCCCATTACAATGCAAAGAGTGGGGTATACAATCAAAAGATGCTTATATTCAAATTCTTCCCAATCTTGGAAGTTCCGTAAATACAAAAAGGTTTGATGCCTAATTACAAGCTATTCCTCATGGTGCAAACGGTGAGCAAGCTGCATATCCTTGGGCAAAATGGTTAAACGCTTTGCATGGATGGCACATAGGTTCAAATCCTCAAATATGCTAGTTAGATATTGCTCTGTTGCCTCTTGGACTACCTCTATGGCCACGGTGCCCATCCGAAACTGAGTGTTGTACAATTGCAAAACCTCCCTCCATAGCCTTGCAAAAGGGGCCCTCTGAATCAAGAGCTCGGTGCTCTTCTGATAGTGGCAAATCTCCACAAAAGCACGGCTGTGCTTTCGCACCTTCTGAGGTCGACGGGGAGGTGCATTTGTTGCACGAGTTGGGGCATCTTGCTTCCTCTTCTTGTAGACAATGCTCTTTCTCTTTTTTTTCCGCACAGGCACTTCCAACACCTCATAATCTGATTCCACCCACTCTCCATCTGATTCGTGCTCTTACTATTGAGCGGATGTGATGGTGTAGGTCTTACCCCCGGTATACATGTGAGCCTCATAAGTTTGTATTTTGATGCCAACCCATGGGGCATCTTCATCCGTTTGGGTCTCTTCGGAGCCTTATGACAGTTGCTTTTGGCTGTTTTTTTCTTTGCCTTGGTCACTCTCATCCTCCCTGTTGCCATCAGAATTGTTGGAGTCCGATGAATAGACAACAAGGCGATGCTTCCTTCTATCTTTTGCTGCTGTAGAGGATTGGCCATGCTGATTTGAAGCTCCAACTTCTTTTGTGTGGACCTCACCTTGAGCTTGTGAAGCTCCAGCTTCTGTTGGTGTACCTTTGAGTCGTTGGCCATCCGGCCCCTTTGGATATGCAATCCTTGCTGTTTGTTTTGTTCTTGCCATGGTAGCACCTAGTAGGGAAAATGACAAAATGAGCGCCTTCAACCTTTAAATAGGTTTTTTGAGATTTGGGCCCTTTCACACTATGCGGCCAATTAAGTGAAACTCAAATAAACCAATTGAATTTAACAAGTAAACCTGGATAATGCGGACGGTTGACGCGACGCCCAAACGCTGCCTTTTAGATACGTAGTTGCACGTCCAGCTTCATGGCCCAGGGAGCTCGCGAGCGTTTCCACTTCTCGGATGCTGCAGTACGGGAGGTGTTGCATAACCGCTTTGCTAACATCGACTCTCTTGCTTTCTCAATAGTGCGAGTTCTCCCAAAGGTGTGCCTAAAAGACCAGTTAAACATCCCTTGGAGGTAGTTGGAGTGTGAACCACCACCACCATGCCGAGTATTCTTGAAGTAGACTCCTTTTGCTCGATAGTGGGACTTCTCCATGCCTTGTGTACTCCATATATCAAGCGAACCATAGCGGTCCATGAAGTATGCACCATGCGCAAAGAGAATGTGGTAAAACAACCAAAAAGGAGATAAGCCAATAGAAAAGTTGCATTTTCAAACATTGCATATGTATTAAGTCCGTTAAAACAAACCATGTAGTGTGTAATCTTGCTTTCAGACCATCCGTCCTTAGCGGCCTTTGTGAATTCATAAAGCACCTTCTTGAACTCCTCTTGCTGCTCAATGGTGGTGCTTGAAAGATTCATCAATTGCACAACCTTTTGAAAGGATGACCATACTAGCTTGCGTTGGTTAGCAACCTCCACATTGGGATCTTTGTCCATCGTGCATGAACACAAATCTTTCCACAACTCCCATCGCTTCTTACTTGCTAGATCGACACTTGCCTTGGATACCTGCATTGGAGACTTTGACATCTTTTTGAAAAATCAACGTGCCTTGGCTCCATTCATGGAAACCTTCTGTGCCACCTCATATGTCTTCTCCCTACAAGTCTCTCCTACAATCTTCACCCTTGATCGGTGACATCCAATCTCATTAAGGAGCGTCTCCACCCCCTGCAAGGAGTCTTTTGATCGTTGAAGGGGCTTCATTGTGAAAGCATAATCAATGTGATGCTTTAGGATCCTATCAAATATTCGCATAAACGCATGCAATGTACAAAAGTGAACATTGTTGAGGGAGAAGGGAATTATGGGGCTCCACCCAGGATCTTTGCTATCCCTATTGGGCACCTCTAGCATATCACATGAAAGAACCAAAGTTTGTGACTCCCTATTTATATGGTCATCATTATCTTCGTCTGACCTTCCACTTGAGTTGCTTGACTTGTCTTGTGCCCTTTCACACTGAATGGGCAGGGAAGTAAAGAATTTGCACCTTGTTTGCATCCAAGCATGCACTTTATGGTCTTTAGATCACCACCTAAATTCCATTCAACATCAAACTCCCCACGTCCTGGAACCATGAGCTTCTCACTGTTTATTTGAGCTTTAATGACCTCTGTGACCCAATTCTACTGAAAATCCATGCAAGGACTTCATGTGTCTCTTTTGGAACTTCAATTGCACCAAGCCACCATATATCCTTCTCTGATTGCACCACTAAAAGAGGGCTTTGTCGCTTCACTCGAACTGCAAGATTGCTTGGCATAAGCTAGGGCTTCATTCATAAGCGTGATGCTCATTCTCTCCAACTTTCTCCCTTTTACAATTACACACTCATCCAACTTCAACACAAACACAAGCTTGCCTTCAAGAACTGCCAACAATATAAAGCCTCAGAATGCATGTTATGACACATCATAGATCATGTAGGCAACCCTAAACTAACCTGCATCACTCAAATTGTAGAAAACAACCATGGACTGCTGCAATCGTATCAAGTCCACAAAGATATTGTTGAATTTGGTGTAAACAAACCCTTCGGTCTGCAACACACTGTTAGAAACAACACCGCTTCCCTTCCCGCGGCCCTTCCTTCCTTGTGATTTTCTACAGAGCGGCTGAAGAGGCATCGTGTCTTCAATATACAAGTAGTCTCCTAATCGGTGAACAACATATTCATTTGATACCCTCTTGGCAATCGCCACTCTGTGAGGAAGTGGGAATAGGTTTTTCGTGACTCCTCGACTTCTTAATGCAACTTTTAACACTTGATGTATTGCTTGATAGCCCTTCGTACTAATCCCAACAACATCACAAATATCCTGAACATCTAGATCAGTGACAATATTAGAAAAATCACTAAGAATTCTCTTAGTGATTGCATCTTTCAAGTATTTTGCCTCTGGAGCATCAATCATCCCAATAAATTCCTCTTTTTTGAAACAAGAACGAAGTAAAGAAGCCCGAGCTGATGCATTCTCGCCACCGCACGTTTCTTGGACAAAGTTCCTACTACCCAAAACAACAATGATGAGCGGTATTAGACATGAGGGGCAGAACATCTTACCTCATAGCTGTCACCCTTTGTTTTCTTGCACCACCACGTGGTGCAAGAGTCTGAATTTCGGACAACTCTCATTTCCTCACCCTACCTCCCATGGCAATAATCTTCATGTGTGAAAGAGTATCCTCAAGATTTTTAATTACATTTTCCTTGGTTGCGATGGTGCTCTTTGCCTCCTCAAGTGCACTAGTAGCTGTTTGCATCTGATCTTGAAGATTGTGGAAACTCCCATTCAGCAAAACTGCCAATGACGCAAGTAGATCGCGGACCGTGCAATCTCGTGTCTGTTGAGTCTCGTGCAGTAGCCCAAGAAACCTTGCTCTCCATTTCCAACGTATTGCAACAGTGATGGAATGTTTGTAAAAGGCGGATGGACATTGAGAGAAGGATCCTTTGGGTACAAGCATCCGTCTGTCCAGAGATCCACATTCTTCTCCCCTTGAGCGCGGTGTTCGTTGGCTGAAGGTAATGTACCCAAGCATGTATTCTTTGTCGGAACATACTCTTGAGGTAGGCGTAGGAAAAGCCCTGGAGACCTACCGCGTGAAAAGCTTGCTGGGACATTGGTCACATTGTCAAGAGGCATTGTAGGATGGAGAGATGGAGCTTGAAGGATGGAGAGATGGGTGTGTAGGTGCAGCAACAGGTGCAGGTGCAAGGGGGATGGGTGTAGGAGAGGAGCTTCGATTAGGAGGGAAAGTGGTCAATTTCGGGGGGAATTTCCTAAAAGTTTTGGAGGGAGTCAAAAAATGATGAATTATGAGTAATTTAGCTTAAAAATCTTTTTTTAAATATGTATATATGTTGGGGGTACTTTTAGGGGGAAATCGAGTTTTTTTGAAAGTTTTTGAAAAAAGTCATTTTTTTGACCTCTTTGACCCATGGATTTGATTAGGTGGCATGGGAGAGTTAAGAGGCCACTTACAAGTTGGCCAAAAAGCTAAAGAGAGAAGACCCCCTACCCCCCTACTTTTCAAATGGTTTACCCCCCCCCCCCCCCCCTTCCCTACTTTTTAAATGGTTAACCCCCCCCTTCCCCCTACCTTTTTAAGGGTCAAAGGTGGAGGAGACCCTACCAAAATAGCCCCATTCAAAGCCTTTGTCCCCCTTAATCTTGGCAAGCTTCCTTGAAATTAGGGATTCTTACAAGGCCCATGGAGAGTCCATATTTTTCCTAATGACCCAATGCCAAATACGCGTAGAGCAAACTCTTTCTCAATCAAAATTAGTCTTTCTACGTCTAGTGGGAGGGGGTGCCCACCACACAATCTTGTAATAAATTTCATTGCAAACAATGGGAACTTTGCATTGTCCTCGGAGTATTCCTTTTGGTGTATTATGATCTACATAAAAATTGTAATGAATTTATGGGCCGTAAGTGAGATGAGTACAATTGCCAAGTACTTGAATTGTTTCTACAAACCTTTTTGTGGTTGAAATGCCCGATGTAGTGAGACAACGCCGCATCCTTGCCTTGGACTCTAATGACAAGCCCTTGCCGTGAGCCTCCGGCTCTTCTAAGGAAACTATCGTCATACACTAGCACCTATCAACGAAAAAATTGATCATGATATTTTATCACTGGGCCATCTCCAGTACCATCTGAATGCACGACAAAAATTACCATCTGATTCTCGTCCATTTCCAGCATCGACCTCCCCCACAAGTGAATAGAGTGACTATTCATTACCTGAGCTCTGGGTGCCACGGGCCTACCCATGGTTTCTAAGCCAAGTTGTTTTGTTGTCGATTTAAACTGCTCATTTGTTGGAAAATTGGCCTCTCCAGACTTCGCTTCATTGAATGTATCTTTGATCAATTGCCACCCTGAAGTGAACCGTGAGTCGTGGACAGCTGTGTCAGCAATAAGATGTTGGTCCACTCCATCATCATCCACAAACCCCATGTTTGCCTCACAAAAAATCACAATTTCAGCTAGGCAATAGTCCTCCCATATATTCAGCTCATGCATGATATCTGTGAGCAGAACATAGTGGGTGTCTCCTGCCATAGCAAAGCCGGGAGCGCAATTCAGAGGCAAAGTCACTTCCTTACTTGGGCTTTCTTGCTTGCACCCTATTGCTGCATCCGCAAGAGAAGCAAGAGTTTAGCCCGCATCAAATGTTTCGTTTAATACCTCTACCCGCTCTTCTTCTGGGTCAAACTACACCTCCACATCCTCTACCTCTTCCTCCGACACCAATGGATAACTACCGAAAGTTGTTGACTGGGAAGTTTCTGACTCACCATCCGTCTGCAAGTATAAGTAACAGACAAACCCGTGGTAGAATTCCACTAAGCTACACTTTTTGAAGTGCTTCATACACCTGTCTTGTACAAGCAGTGCATTGGAGGGACACTTTTCTAGACAGCGATTCAGTCTCCTTGAAGCACTCTTGTCAGGGTCAAGGTTGGTTGGGTGCACATATCTCATGCCATCAATTGTCATGGAATTGTCATAAATGACTGCCTCATACTATTCCAAATGGGTTTGTAGGTACTCAAATGAGCAATCTATAATCCTCTGTATAGAAAAATCGTCATTAAACATTCTTGATAGTTCTGGTGCACGGTGATGAGCACGGGCGTTCTATAAGAACGTGAATAGTTTTTCTTCACATGTATCCTCTCCCACAACATCTGTCTCTAGGACTATGATCCCCATGATTGAAAGAAAAAGCAAGCTATACTATTCAAAATTGGTCTATATTTGGTGTCATAAACAAGCGAATATTGAGCCTCGAGTACCCCTCAAGGTCTTTATTTACTTGGTTCTATCCCGTGTGCTAATTTCATAAAAGGTGACGTCACTTGAGTCAGAACCAAGAGAATAGGGACCCCAAGAATCTCCAAAGTGCTCTATTGTCTTCTTCTGACCCAAGCATTCAAAACAGGTGGATAAGAATAGAGCATTTAATGTTTTCAGTGATAGATATATAGGCCTACTCCTCACTATGCCCAAACTCAGGCACGGTCACATAAGGAGTAATTATTCCAACCATGCGATGCGAGACTTCTAATCTTACCCTAACAGCCACTCTTTGACCCTTGGAGTGTTGTTTCCATTGTGCTCTAACCCCGTAATGCAGTGGCTTCAGTGTGCACACAGTTAATAGCACACAGGAAGGGGAGAGAGGCAGGGAGAAAGAACCTGTCTCTGCAATATCCAATGGTTCCGAGTTGGATGGTGATGTCATAGACCGCCAATAGCAAGAACCAGAAGATGAAGATGGCAATGGCGACGTGGCAACAAAGGACCCAAACTAGTGGAGGTCGCTCAACACAGGATCGTGAGAGGTGGCCAAGGGGAAGAGTGCAGAAAAGGCAAAGGCAACGGCAATCTGTTTGTTCTACTTGGAGATGGAGATGGCGACTACAAGAGCGATCGACATCTAACGCAGGATCATGAGAGCTGGCCAAGGAAAGAGGGAAAAAAAGGCAAAGGCAATGGCGATCTGTATGTTCTACTTGGAGATGGAGATGGCGATTGCAAGGGTGATTGGAGTCTGACTCTAAACGGTCACTCGAAAAAGGCACATGAGATGCGCTCACAAGGACAACCAGTAATAAATGGGCTCAGATCCCCATGCAGTACGATTTACCAACCACAATCTCGGGTGTAATCATGCGCATAAGTGAAGTTGTCACCCTCGCCAAGGTAGGCATTCTAAGTTTAGAGGCAGTACCCCCGCCAAACATTTTAACTATACTCTCACCCCAGATGAGCGCTCTTCTGCCTCTTTTCGCATCCTCTACTACCCATCATTTTAACTCTACCCCCATCGATGCTACGCGGTAAGCAAACCATCTCTTTTGTGCTCCCAGCCCTTTTTGGGCATCTCCTCTTACTCTCTAGTGCTCCTCCTTTTTGCACATCCTTCTCTTACTCCTATTCTGCAGTGCTTTAGTGACACAGAACTCTACACACAATGAAGAGGTATGCTACTACACATTTGTGCACTTGTATTTTGTGTAGTCATTACCAAGCGAATAAGGGAAGGTAAACCCTGTTTGTTGCACGTGTTCGCTTGGTACTGACCATCGTCTTTATTAAGGATGTTTGATATTACACTTTTCTGAGGTCAGTACCAAGTGAATAAGGGAAGGCAAACTTTGTTTGATGCACCTGTTCGCTTGGTATTGACCTCGGAAAATATAAATGATGTTTGCTATTACACTTTTCTGAGGTCAGTACGAAGCAAATAAGGGGAAGGTAAACCCTGTTTGTTGCGGGTTTAGGGTTTTTTTTACCAAATACGCGTTTTGAATTTATAAGGGAGAAGCAAAATTACAGCTTAGCACCCATGTAGAGGGTTTTGAGTTAGAACCACTAGGGACATGCACAAAGGCCAAATTTCAGACTTTACAAAAAGTGGCCTACTAATTTCCGGGGGATACAACTGGCAATAAACATTTCAAAGTTAATCCTTTTCCTTCACAGCCAGTCTATCTCTTCCTGAATCTTGTTGGCAAAGTTCAGGGCTTCCTCATATTTACTAGACTAGCTCAAGCACTTCATCCTTCATCTCCTATAGCCAGTTATAGATAGCATCTAGAGAGCCATTCTCGGTGAGAAATCCCTGCAGGTCTGCAGGCCTTCTTGCTTCCAAAAAGTCTTTGAGGATTGAGACTCTCTGCCTGTAGATCCTTATTTGTTCTAGCTTGAGGCTAGCATCCTGCACAGAGCATTTAGCAAATAGATCTTCAAACTAGGAGCTTCAAAATTGGAAACAAAAAGGAAAGAATTTCTGAGCTTCCAAGGCTTGGTAGCTCCCGTGTTGGTTTGACAGTTGAGGAAGGCAGAATTACCAGCGGCTTACCTCAAGGATTGGCTCCCGTGTTGACAGTAGCCACTCTCGGGCTGTGTTGGTTGGGAATGCTAAGGGTACCATCGGGGGAGGACCAAGGGGGGACCTCATGAGGAGGTCCTGGATGCGGTCCTGCTGGCGCTACGAGAGTGTCCCTTGGAAAGGCATCACCACTATCCTAAGCTTCATGTAGTTGCTCTACAAAACCTTGAGGGAGGTTCTGAAAAAACTACTAGTTAAATAGACTAGATGGACATGCCTGAAAAGCAGGGCCTAGGTTCTGGCTGATGAGTG
The DNA here is from genome assembly GCF_014529385.1 of Adiantum capillus-veneris. Classification (NCBI taxonomy): domain Eukaryota; kingdom Viridiplantae; phylum Streptophyta; class Polypodiopsida; order Polypodiales; family Pteridaceae; genus Adiantum; species Adiantum capillus-veneris. The sequence goes on along the minus strand of NC_140955.1, from coordinate 136,582,258 downwards.
ATCTGTGAGGCAGTGGTACTGCCATGCATTTTCATGAGAGGTAGATGTGGGAGGGAGAAGAATGGTACCACCCCCCTAGATTAGGGGAGGTGATGGGAGGGCACGACATGACAGTTAGGATAGCATGGACTTAAACGTCTCCTCCACATTGGTTTTTTGTTGTAGGGGATGCAAACCTGTTCGCTTGCTATTACACTTTTCTGAGGTGAGTACCAAGTGAACAAGGAAAGGAAAACTCTATTCGATGCACCTGCTCGCTTGGTACTGACCTTAGGCAATATAAGTGATGTTTGCTATTACACATTTCAGAGGTCAGTGCCAATCGAATAAGGGAAGGCAAACTCTATTTGATCCACCTGCTCGCTTGGTACTGACATCAAAAAATATAAGTGATATTTGCTATTACACTTTTCTGAGGTCAGTACCAAGCGAATAAGGGAAGGCAAACTCTATTCGATGCACCTGCTCGCTTGGTACTGACCTCAAAAAATATAAGTGATGTCTGCTATTACATTTTTCTGAGGTCAGTACCAAGCAAATAAGGGAAGGCAAACTTTTTTCGATGCACCTGTTCGCTTGGTACTGACCTTTTCTAGAATCTTAAGTCCCTTGTGCTGACAAATGAAATGTCATTTTCTGTTATGCTATTTGTAGAGATGCCTCGTGCAAAGGCCACGCCTAGAAGGGCAACAATTGAATCTTTGAATACTCAAGCAAGAAGACGCCAATATGAGGCACACAAAGGTGTACTACAAGAGCTGCAAAGGATTGAATGACACGTTCAACCGGCTATTCCACGTCTTCCTTTTCAGTGAGTAGTGCGAGAGATTTGCGAGTAGTGGAGAGTCAGCATGCAATGGTCCAGTGGTGCACTTCTCTGCATTCAAGAAATTGCAGAAGACTACCTCGTTGAATTCTTCAGCGATGGATATATCCTGGATGCCCATGCACACCGCGTTACTATCATGGCGTGGGATTTTGATACTCTTCGGAGGCTACGCTTCCGCTACGATGGGCTGCTTCAGCCAGTACCTATCCAAGATAGTAGAACCATGGATATTCTTAACATTCCCCCTCTCCATCCTTGTGCACGACAGACAGAGCCGATGGTTCAGTTCGGGCCACATGCATGTTGCAGCTTGTGCATAGTGATGTTTGTGGGTCCATGCAAACTCCGTCCTTGGGCAATTACCTTTACTTCGTGAATTTCATTGATGATTGCTCCAGGCATGCATGGGTATTTTTGCTTAAAGCGAAGTCCGAAGTTTTTATGTGCTTCAAACAATTTCTGGCTATGGCTGAAAATGTCTCAAAATGTACTATGGGCACCCTCAGTTCCGATTGAGGGGGGGAGTATATGTCTCATGAATTCAATGCATTTCTGGCTAGTCCTGGGATAAAACACCAATGTACAGTGCCTTATACACCTCAGCAAAATGGTGTTGCTGAGAGGCAAAACAGGTCACTTACAGAAATGGCACGATGTATGGTCAAAAGTCAAGCTTTGCCGCATTTTTTCTTGGCTTGAGGCCATCATGTGTGCCACTGTTTGGTGGATGCGAGCGAACAGGCGTATGCACACGAAACCCGGTGGATACTCTATTTTTTCGGCAAAAACCCTGTAATTCTGCCTAAAATGAGTTGTAATCATAATGAGGTTAGACCATACTCTTTTTTAGTTTCTCTGAGTCTACCCCTTGTAAGAGGCCGGATGGCCATGGGAAAGCCCCCTAACTTTTAAAGTCAAAACCCTTAGTTTTGCAAGGAGGGATTATCATTAGCGGGGAGAAGAAAACGTGCACTGCAAAAGCTTCTTGTGACTACAATTTGTAATCATCATTTATCCTGAACGGGTAATCAGAATTCTATTCCGAATAGTACATTGTGTTCCTTGTCTCTTGCTCTGCAATCTAAGTGTAATCATTTCCAATTCTGATGTGGTTTGCGACGAGTCTTTTGTGAGCTAAATGCATTCATATGGGAGTTTAAATGGTTTTTTTTTAATGTTTTGACCATGGATAAGTGTTTCTATGCTTAAGGTGGATATTTCCAAGTACTTTTGTTTCAGTTTTCTGCACATTTTTTGTGATAGATCTTGATTTATGTACCTTCCCAGATGGTGACATAACTTGGTAGGATTGAGCCCATAAGTGTTGTGATACCTCTCCTTAAGTTTCGTGACATTCTGGATTCGTTTGGATACCAAAACGGTGTGATTATGTTGAGTGTTGAGAATGGACGCATACTGATTGTCTGACTAGGAAGTGGTCGATTTGCTTTTGTTGTAAGAATGAGTAGTCTTCGCGTTCACTTTGGTGAGATTGAAACTCTAATTAAGTCTCCGTGCCTCACCCCGAGTCGCTTCCTTGCATATTGACATTATGTTAGTACAAAAGAGCTATGATGTAGACGTCCATCTCGCAGCGACCCGCTAACATTGGCGTTGTTGTCGGGGAAACCGATGCTTAGGTGGTGAATGACTCAGTGTACAAAAAAAAAAAGAAGATAAATCTGCCTTCAAGCTTTTGATACCCGTTCTGTTTACCTATAGACAGTGAAGCAACTAGACGTAGGTTTAGTGCTTAATAGCAACTGGAGTCTGAGACTAGCCAGTGCTATTCCTTAAGAGCAAAGGAAGCTGTGAGTGAAGTACAAGATAGTATTTCATTCTTTGAATTTTCACATGCTTGGAAAGGGCTGTTCCACCACACACATTGTTATTATTTATGTACTATTAAGTTCAGTTATGTTTGCACATTCATTTCAGTTGTAGGAGTAGGTTAGGTAACAAATTACACCATCATTTGTGGCCAAAAGTATCAAGGGAAAAATGGTCAAAAACCTTATTTTGGTGTTGAAGACCACAACTCGGAAAAATTGAAGAAGTGATGGTCAGAGCTTCAAAACTCGACCAAACCCAGTAAAACTTTCAAGAAGGGGATAAAAACACTTGTTGAAAAAGACTGTGCAAAAACCTGTTAAAAATCTTGCTCAACATGGATCACGATCCATGTACTTGTTTGGCAAAACGTGCTAAAATTATTTCCTCTGCTTAGAACAGGCTCTCAGGCATCAAAACATTGAGTTTGGTGAGAAGAAGAGGACCAGAAGATCATAAAAATCAAGGTTGGGGTGAGCAGAACAAAAGCCTTGGAAAAAAGGGGAAAACAAGGAAAAATTGAACTTTTAATTGCCGAAATCCAAAAAGAGATGAGAATTGGGACCAACTAGAAGCAAGGAATCCACTGAACCAAATTTCATGCCCAAGTGCTTCCCAACATGGATCGCGATCCATGTTCCAGGTAGACATCTGACATCAATATTTGACCAATGTACTCCTGATTATTAGTTGAAAACTTTTCCAAAAGGAGCCATAGACAAAAAGTAAAAAAAGCTGGTCAAAATACCAGAAAGAGAGTGGTTTGCAAAACACTGAAAACAGACACAAAACTTTGCTTCTCACTTGGAAAAAACTGGCCAAGTCCAAAAATACTTGGGGAATAGCATCATCATACCTTGTGTGATCAACTCACAAAGTGTCAGTCCAAAATCATGCCAAACATGGATCGCGATCCATGTACCTTTTTGGAAGTTTGAGCTGATAAAAGACAAGCAGGGAATTGATAACAATTGGAGCACTTTCTCCTAAAGGATCCTTATCAAGAAATTTCAAAAAGAGGGCAAAAGGTGGCAAAAATCAGGTCCAGGGAGGAAACCACTGACATAAACCCTGAAACTGACTTTTGTTTGTCCTAAAAAGCTTTAAAGCATTCAAAAATTATATAGGCAGCATCACTAGGCGAAGGACTAGTTGTGGAACAAAATTCAGTGTATTTTGACACAAAGGTACATGGAGCACGATCCTTGTTCCTCTGATACAAATTGACACCAAACTAATACCATAGCTAGAGAGTATCACAGAGAGTCTAGTGGTCCTTCCAAAGTTGAAATTGGGTGCAAGAAACCCTTCCAACAGCTCAGAACTCACAGAAGCTCATGCAAAGTGACAAAATCAACTTAGCTTCCAATCCAGAGATTCATTTCTTAAAATTTTGATACCATAAGATCCCTTAATCATGCTGAAGCTAATGGTATTAACAAGAGTTCAAATGGCTTCCCAACATGGATCGCGATCCATGTACCTCTGAGCCAGAACAGAGACAGAAACTTATCACACAAGGAGCTAGGCCACAGCAACCAGTTGCTTCTTTCAAAATTGAAATTGGATCAAAATTGTTGAGGTTGTGTAGAAAATTGTGTGCCAAGTTTTGTCGAACAAAACCAAGAACTAACAAGTACAGTTGTAAGCTTACAACTATCAAGCACATTCTTGACAGGTTACAGGTACTAGAAGATACTTTCTAGGAAGCAAGAACAAATGGGAGATTCAAACTATTTCATGAGGTAACTTGGTTTGCATTTTTCTTGTTACCAATTATTCATGAATCTGCGATCAGGAAGATTGTACCAGAATAGGAACCACAACATCTTTGATCAAGGGAGTAATCACTCAACAGAAGAAAGTGTGAATCAGAGACCACTATCGCCTTTGGAACCCATTTTAGAAGAGAGTTTCTCTAACACTTCATCTGAGAGATCATACGCACTCATGTGACTGAAAATTCTAACAAGTCAAACCCTAAGGGAACATATTCAATGGGTGCAGGTCCTTCATAGCCCACATCTGATGTGAAGTTTTTGTATCTGAAGTTTCAATTTGAAAATGTGTTTAAAGCCAAAATCTATAAGGATGAAATGGACCACTACTTTGTTAAGTTGGAAAATAGGCCAAGCGAGTTCAGAGACCTTGTAGATGTTGATTATGATGGGGATAGGTATTTCGATCGAGAGGGAATGATGTACTTAGTGGTTCATAGCCCGTATATTGTGGATAAATGGGGAATGACCGGCACCAAGGACAAAGTAGACAATGAACCGGCCGATGGACCATCCGAAATGGAGAAACAAAACGTGGTACTTAGACGCACCAATGAGACTGAATGCCTTAACACAGACAACACATATGTGGGGCTTCATAAGTTCAATAATGGAGACCAAACACTCTATTACAGATGTGATGAGCCCCACATCAAAGAATTAACCAATCAAAAAAACTTGTATGTTTACACTTACACGGAGGGTAGAAGTATTTAGGTGGTCATAATGGACAAGTATGGCCGAAAGTACTCCCCAATGGACCAGAAGGAGTTAGAGAGATATACATATTTTGTAGGACCACTCCACCACTACTATATAGATCCAAAAGCTAAAAAAACCACGACTACTCACATCAAACCTAATACTGTACTTGAGAATCCCTTGAGAACAAAAGTGTAGGATTCTTATGGACATGAACGAGTTCTGAGAGCAGAACCATTAGGGTCGACGGAGACTAGGGCTTCCATGAACACACATAGGGGCAGCTCTGTTCCTGAATGCACTTACACCACTGGAATCCCTCCGACTATCACTAAAGATTAAATTGATGAACGTAGGGTGGATAGGATACCACTATTGGTACCAAGAGGAGATTACAAACCAAGAGAAACCATCCCAGGGGGACCAAGAGTTGTTAGAACGGTTGCAAAGGCCAGGCATATGCGACCATCCCAAGTGGCAAAATGCTTACCCAAAAAGTATAATGGATCTGGCGATCGTATGTCCATGTTTCAACCTTCAAACAAGTATTGAGAGCAGAATAGGTGATTGATTTCCACAATCAGTATGAAGGATTTGGGTTGACATTGGAAGGTAATACCTGAATTGGTTTCAACCATTAAACAACTTAGAATTCCCAAGTATTGAGCAACTTCTTCGAGAATTCGCTGAGGAATTCTCAAAAAGAGGGATCAAGCATAACACTATCTCCCAGATCTATGCGTTGTCGAGAAATTTGCGGTCTTGCTAGGAAAGCACCGGGCTTATGGCTGTGAGAGTTTGTGAGAGAACTCAACAAAAACTATATGAAGGAGTTAAACCACAGATGCCATGAAGACTAGGGTTTGGAAAGAAGTGCAATCAAAGAAGACTCACTCTTTCTCTCCTGCACTCACACACACACAAAGAAAGAACGCAAAAGAGAATGTCAAAACAATACAAAGATGAAAACATCAAGGCTATGGTCATATCGTATCATGGGTAATATGAAAGGGTTAATGGATGAGTTAATGGCATTCAATCTTGGCTGACCAAATAGGCTACGAATTGTTCTTTGGAATTGTAGTTTTGTGCTTACCATAATATATAAATTTTTTCTAGTGATTGGTATTAATTGTGTGTACAAATCCTCTTGGTTCATAGCAAGATAACTACGCTTACATCAAAAGAAAAGTTATAGTCTATGAGAGGTAGTATGATGGGATCCGGTGATAGAAGTATTTCATTAAGCCTTTCTGGGCCAAAGAGAAACACTATACGTTGTTGAAAGTGTATTTTTTGGCTAATCCATACGTTAATTCTAATAGATCGTATAGAGTGAAAGCGATAGAAATGATCATCATGTGGGTTATTCATCTAGGATAGTATGTGAGAAATGTAGATATGAGAGAAGTGAAGAGATGAGAAGTTTCCCTCCCAAGCCCTATTCTTGCACGTAGGCAATAAGGATACTGCGGGGAGAGATGTACCTGTAGCAAAGAGAACCTAGAGAGGATAAATTACTAAGAATGAGAGAGATAGGTTTGGTTAAGGAGATGAGATTAGATACATATATATATGTTGGATTAGAGATGAAAATGAAAACAACAAGAAATCAAGAAAACATCAATGTAGAACACATCTTACTTGAAACCCTTCGGCACCATTATTGATGGGAGAGAGAAGAAGAGGGGAGAATTCAATGTTGATTGATACGCCAAGTACAACACCTTCTTTGATTAGTGTTGATCTTCCAAGGATAGCATACAAGAATGGCTAGTCTTCCTCTAGGAGAAAGTGTAGGCTTGGGCTTATGTTAATGGGGCTAAGTACAATTAGGCATTACTACTCACTCCCTCAAGAATTCCTCTCATCAATGGCTTGAATGCTTGAGTTATTTCCAAGGAATAAGAGGTCCCCTTTTATAGGTGAAGGGAACCCCCAAGGGTTTACACAAGAAGAGAGGAGCCAGTGTGAACAGGAATTGGAAAAGTTGGAAATGAGCTGTCCCTGCATGATGTGGGCAGACTGGGATCCAGTATTTTGATCATATCTCCTCAACCGTGGCTCCAAATAAAAAAGTAAAAATATGGGCAAAAACTTCAGCTCATTAGCTACGATTTTCATTTTAAATCGTTTTCCAATTCGGATTGGAACCTTGTGTAAAAAATTCATCAAAATAGGGTCCATTTTTTGCAGCATAAGTCTTCATGTGGTCTCCTTAGCCTAGACTTTCATTTAATTCCAAAGGACACCTCATGCCATATGAAAGAATGACATTGCTCCTTGACAAAGTTTTGTAATCATGCTTGCAATAATGCATTAAAATAAGTGTATCTTTGAAATCATGCCACCTAGTGTCCCACTAGGATTTGATTCTCTCCTAGTATCTATTTAAAAAGAAATATAAGAAAAGTATAAAAAATACATAGAATATATATATATTGGAGTTTACCTTAGATATAGGATCTAGCTAGGGTGTGAGATGATAATGAAATAGTAGAAATAAAGAATCAATGCTTTTTGCCCCAAGTTAAAGAGGCGGAGCTATTGATGTTTTTCCCATAGTGTTTTCTGATGGTAAAGTAAGGATATGTTACCCTTGAGAAAAATAATAGGATGAGATAGAAGGATTATTATTATACTTAAATATGCATATGTACACTATAGGAAATATAATTATGTATCTAATATAAATACAAGATAGATCTTGTAGCATGCGTTCCCACTATGTACGTGTCACAGCAGGATATCCACCCCCTCTAAACCTGCACATCCTCCGGTATGTGCCACATTGTCTCTTTGTAAGATTAGACCTCTTGTACATCTTCCTTGTCTTCTTCTTCACTGGATGATTCGAGAGCTTCATGTTCACTTTGATCTTCACCTGTGTTTTTCTCTTCTTCCTCATCCATATCTTCTAGATCATTGTCTCCTCTTCTCTTAAACATTTTAATCCTTTTTCCTGCAATGGGAATCTTTACTTCTGTACCATCTAGTTCAGACAAGCTGTAAGTAGCATTTTCATGCACATGCTTTACAACATACAATCCAAACCATCTTTTTGAGAACTTACGCATGACTGTGTGCTGGTTATCAAGGCTACTATCATACACTAAAACCTAGTCACCTTTGTCAATTGCTTTGCTCCTGAGTCGATGTCGCTTATCAAAATAGTCCTTGTTTTTCAACCTTGCATTTTTGAGTCGTTCTTTTGCAACTTCAATGTCTCCAGGTCTTCTCTCTAGCTACCTTATACGCAGTGCAAGGAGATCTTCCCTACTAAGCCCCTCTTGCCAAGGTAGTACATTCCATGTGGGAATTGTATCCTCAATCGGCATCACTGGCTTTTGACCATGCATTAGCTCCGCAGGCATGTAGCCAGTTACTGAGCTATGTGTTGTACGATCAGCCCATAAAGCATATGGTAACAATTTTGGCCACTCACCAACTCTTCCTTCGCAAGCCTTGGCCAAAGCTTTGATGATAGGAGGATGCCCTCTTTCACTCTTTCCATTGCCTTCAGGGTTGTAAGCTGTAGTAAGAGAAAGCTTGATCCCTAATCTAGAAAAGAACTCCCTTGCTTCTTCGGCATCGAGTTCACCTCGATCTGCAGTGATTTTTCCCACACAACCATAACGGCAAATCACCTCATCAAGAAGGAATTTGCACACAGCTTCTGTGGTCTTAGCTCTTAATGCTCTTCCTTCAACCTGGTTAGTTAGGTCCTCTTGTGCAAGAACCAAGTATCTCATCTGCCAGAGTCCTAAAGGCATCGTGACTAAATCCACAACCCATTTATAGTGCATGGCTAGTGGATATGTAGGCTGCAATCCATCACGATGTCGAACATTTGAATACATTTGACAAGTTACACATGACTCTACAAACTGAGATACATCTTTATACATACCCTTCCACCAATATTTTTCTTTCAACTTGGAAAAGGTTGCCCACACACCCCTGTGTCCAGCCCATAGACTCTCATGAAACTCTTGCATGAGCTTTACTTGAGTCTCTTTTTTACATATAACCCGTTGTGGTGTAGCACCCTTTTGTTTAGGATGCTTCCACAAGTAACCATCCCTTAAAAAGTACCCATATGCTTTCCTGCGTATCCTCTTGAATTCTTGTTCAGACCAATCATCCTGTTTTGTTAGAGTACTCAAGTACCTTCCAATAGAAATCCAATCACCTTCATAAAAATCTTTCAAGAACAATTCAAGTGAATTAGTCATGCAGACATTGTTACCTTTGACATGAGAGATAGAATAGAATTTTTTGCCTACATCATCTCCCTCATCAATCATTTGTGACTCATCTTCATACCTTGCCCTTGATAGCATATCTGCCACTGTATTGTCTTTACCTGCAATGTGCTTAAACTCGGGATTTAAGGACTTAATGTAGGCAATCCACCGCAACATAGCAATGTCTGGTGTTGAGCAGCTTGTAATCATCCCAAGAAGTGGTAGACAATCTGTTTCTACAACCACAGATGCACCAATTAGGTACTCTTTCCCACTTTTCAAGGCTATAACCATACCCCATAACTCTCTCTTTATCTGTGGATAGTTTCTTTGGCGAGCACTTAGTACCTTTGCTCCAAATCTTACCACATACCTGTGTCCTTCTTTGTCATCTTGCCCTATTGCCCATCCAATCCCTGTAGGACTGGTATCTACTGTCACAATCACTGGTCTTTGACACTCATAGTCTACCTTTCTCAAAGTCGTTGCTGACTGGAGTAACTCCTTTAGCTTTTTCATGGATTTTACATGTGCTTCTGTCCATTTAAACTTTTGATTCTTTCTAAGCAGTTGATAAAGAGGATCAGCTACATGTGCATAATGTGGAATCCAAATAACATAGAAGACACATGCTCCCAGAAACCTTCTAACCTCAGTGATGCTAGTGTATGTTTCTTTCATTCTTTGGATGGCATCTACCTTTGATGGACAAGGTTTCCTACCATATGGCACGCACATGTGCCCCACAATGAGCACTTCTTCGACATCAAACATAGACTTTTTCCCTGACAATGTAAGATTCACTTCTTCCAACCTAGACAAAATTTTATCACAATCATTTATGTGATTTACCACAAACCTGCGACATCCCTTGAGATCCAAAGCTTCATCTTTGTCACTTTCTTCACATCCTTTGATAGGCAAATCATCAATGAAAGGCATTGTGATTTGAGGAATAAAGTCACGTAAGACCTTATTCATCCCATTCATCATATGTGCAACCGAGTTGGTTGCTCCCTGTGGCAAGGTACACATCCTTACCAAACCCAAAGGTGTCCTCATGGTTGTCAAGTCTCTGCTTTCGATTGCAAGCTGAAATTGATCATTCCCTGAGTAGAGATCCCCCATTGAGTAGATTGCCCTCCCTGCAAACGCCTCTGCAAATTCATCCACAATTGGACCTGTACCTACATTTCTAATTGTCACCTTGTTCACTGGTTGCATATCTTGGATGAAGCGTAGAGAACCATTCTTCTTTGGAACTGTGAACCACCTGTTTGAGTATGGAGCACAAGAAGGCTCCAAGATTCCCATTTTGATTTTCTCATTCAGTAGCTCTACTAACTTTGGCAAATGAGCCTTTGGAACCGGAATAGGCCGCAGATTCCAAGGCACATGAGGTATTGTGAAAATTACCATAGGAGCTACAATATAAGGATCAACACATCCTATCTCATGTGGCTCAAATGCAAAAGCCTTACCATGCTTTGAAAGCATTTCTTTGAAGCACTTTGTCTCCTCCTGTGTTAGAAACTCCTCGCAACCAATCTGCAACTCTTGAAAAGACTCCTTTGTGAAGGTATGCTCGATCTTTTTAGGATTTCGCAAACTTGGTTGTAAAGAAGCCTGTTCAATCTTTTCCCTGTTGTTGGGTGGTAAGGGTGAAGCTACTGGTTTCACCTTCTTTGCTACACTCTTGTATTTAGTTTCAACATGGACTTCTGGGCCAACTATTTGGCTTTCTTTAAAGGCTTCTATTACTTGATACATTTCCATAGAGCAAACTTCCACAACTTCATTTTCAAGATGCAAACTAGACCTCATTATAGCATCAAGCTCACCCATAGTATCTACAAAAGAAACTTGTTCACACAAACCCAAAACATTTTCAGTAGGCTTTAACAACCCACTCTTTTTCATGCCTATTTGTACATTATGCACATATTGCCTCTCATATCTCTTCAAATCTTCAAGTTTTGTAAAACATATTGATCCATTCCTTGTTACCAAGGAGCTCATTGAGAACATTTCACCTATTTTTGGATCAGGCGAGACCCTTTTTCTTTCTGTACCACTGCAATCCCGCTTTACAATGGTACTTGGCAAAAACCCATCATTTCTCTATGATCATGAAACTCTTTGCTTACCTTTGGTAGAGGATTTTCTCTGAGGTTGTCACGATTTCTTTCATGGTTTATACAGACTATGAGAAATTGGACAGCTCGTTTACCATCTTTGCTACGTATTCTAGCATATGCTGAACCATCATCCATTACCTTTGTTTCCATTCGAACTCCCACAATGTAGGGTTGTCCAAGGATGAGATGATATGAAGATGTATCCTGTACAAAGAAGTTTTGGTCAATCTTTACATCACCTATTGTTACCTTCACACCTGGACATGCTACATACAATTCACCGGATGAATTGTTTGCCACTTTTACCATCCAGCCATGATCTGTGTCCATCGGCCATTTGCACTTGTTGTAGAGACTCTTTGACATTATGTTTATTTCTGAACCATGGTCAATCAAGGCAACAAATGGCTCTTCAAGATCACCTACCTTGACCAAAGTTTCTGTAGTAGCCCTTGCCCAATTACTTTGTGAAAAGTAACTCTTAGGAATATCTTCAACTTCTTCATCATCATTTGAGAAATGCACTTGCTTCACTCTCCCACTAGATTGGTAGCATCCTACCATAGCTCCATCATTCTCCTTATTTTGCAGTTGCATCCCTTGTGTCTTCGAGGTTTCCCCTTCAACCTGTGGACGAGAAACTTCAGCAAGGGTTTGCCTCTTCCTCTTGATAATGTCAATGATCTCCTTGTGGAATTCATGCTTTGCAATGCCAAGAACTTCTCCCAGAGTGAACTCAATCTTGCTATTCAAGATCCTTTCCTCCAAGACTTTCTTTAAATCTGTAGCAACCTCAATATCAGATTGTAGTTTATAAGTTGAGCCTTTTGTCTTACCTTTTGTTGGCTCTTTCTTCTTTCCTGTTGTAGACTCCTCCATGAGTACTTCAGGTGGAGATGCTCCTTTTGTTGAGGGTGTTTGAGAAGGAATTGAGTCACTTCTTCCCCCAGTTCTAGAAGCTCTTTTGGATGGTCCTTCATCAGCATTCTCACGTCTGCGCTTCTCTTCTACAATTGCCTCATTTTGTTGGCATTTTGTAATGTAGGCATCCACTGACAATGAGTCCACTGGATCATTCCATCCTGTTTCTAGACGTATGCAATCACCTGCTTCATGTAGAATCTCATTTGTAAGCTTTCCCTTTTTAGCTAATTGCATGACATTTTGCCAAATTTGACCATGATGGTCACTCACCTCTTCATCACAAAAATGCTCAATTTTTACTCCATAAGTAGCTGCCTCAACTAAAGAGGTGGCATGCTTATTTGCCATATCTTCAACTAAGGTTTGCATTCCCCCCTTCCCAAAGTTAGTTCTCAAGGGTAGACCTGTCTCTCTTAAGTGGATTTTACCATCCTTAAAAAAGACAACATCTTTTGACAAAGCATCACTAAAATCATCACAATCCCTTCTTACATGGTCTGTACTATCACACCAAATACATCTATTAACAAACCCTTCTTTGGGCTGTTGTCTTTTCCTAGGAAGTGGCCCTGATGGTTGGCCTTTTTCTTCAAGCTTTGCAAGCTTCACCTTCAAGTCACGCATTCCCTTCACAAGCTCATCTAGCATGGACTCATCAAACTTAGGAGCGATAAAAGTAGGCTTTACCATTTTGTCAGGAGTTGAGGTGGAAGGACTTGTAGTGTTTAGTACCATCTTGTCCCTTCTTCTTTGTCGTTTGGCAAGCAGTGAGACAACACCTTCAACCTCATTCCAGTCGGTCTTTAGTCCTTGCTCAGCATCTTTATCTTCAAGAAGAAGCTCCAAATTTTCTTGAAACTCTTTACCTGTAGCTTGTAAGAAAAGATCTGTCTTCTCTGCAACTAGTGTGGCCCTTTCAGTCCTTGTGAGTTGTGCATAGCGCCGCTCAAATTCCGTAAGTAGTTTTGTTATTGATAGTCCTTGCTTTGGCTTGACTACCCATTCTAAGAATGTCCTTTTGGTCACTCTCTCAGAGTCCTCCATGAAATATTCCTCCTTTAAAGCTACTTTGAGTTCTTCCGAATTTCTCCCATGCCCGTCTTTAATTGCCCTAACATGCTCCCTAATTTCTGGAGCAACAACTAGCTCAAAGCTTTGAATCATCTCACCTTCTGACACGCGATGCAGCTCCATCTCCTTCACATACTCGCGTAAGTACTTGGTTACATCTTTGCCATTGAATTGATCCATTCTATTGACGACCGCTTGTATGGCCTTCGTTGCTGAAATCTCCCTTCTTTCAGTGGCATGTTGTTGTTGCATGAACATTGCAAATGCTTGAAACATTTGCATTGTTGTTGGGTCAAAATGCATACCCTGCTGCTCAACATGATCACCCATGGTTACCCACAAACTCTCACCCTAGCAGATTCACGTCGGGTTCACCAAAAATATGTCGAGAAATTTGCGGTCTTGCCAGGAAAGCACTGAGCGTATGGCTGTGAAAGTTTGTGAGAGAACTCAACAAAAACTATATGAAGGAGTTAAACCATAGATGCCATGAAGACTAGGGTTTGGAAAGAAGTGCAATCAAAGAAGACTCACTCTTTCTCTCCTGCACTCACACACACACAAAGAAAGAACGCAAAAGAGAATGTCAAAACAATACAAAGATGAAAACATCAAGGCTATGGTCATATCGTATCATGGGTAATATGAAAGGGTTAATGGATGAGTTAATGGCATTCAATCTTGGCTGACCAAATAGGCTACGAATTGTTCTTTGGAATTGTAGTTTTGTGCTTACCATAATATATATATTTTGTCTAGTGATTGGGATTAATTGTGTGTACAAATACTCTTGGTTCATAGCAAGATAACTACGCTTACATCAAAAGAAAATTTATAGTCTATGAGAGGTAGTATGATGGGATCCGGTGATAGAAGTATTTCATTAAGCCTTTCTGGGCCAAAGAGAAACACTATACGTTGTTGAAAGTGTATTTTTTGGCTAATCCATACGTTAATTCTAATAGATCGTACAGAGTGAAAGCGATAGAAATGATCATCATGTGGGTTATTCATCTAGGATAGTATGTGAGAAATGTAGATATGAGAGAAGTGAAGAGATGAGAAGTTTCCCTCCCAAGCCCTATTCTTGCACGTAGGCAATAAGGATACTGCGGGGACAGATGTACCTGTAGCAAAGAGAACCTAGAGAGGATGAATTACTAAGAATGAGAGAGATAGGTTTGGTTAAGGAGATGAGATTAGATACATATATATATGTTGGATTAGAGATGAAAATGAAAACAACAAGAAATCAAGAAAACATCAATGTAGAACACATCTTACTTGAAACCCTTCGGCACCATTATTGATGGGAGAGAGAAGAAGAGGGGAGAATTCAATGTTGATTGATACGCCAAGTACAACACCTTCTTTGATTAGTGTTGATCTTCCAAGGATAGCGTACAAGAATGGCTAGTCTTCCTCTAGGAGAAAGTGTAGGCTTGGGCTTATGTTAATGGGGCTAAGTACAATTAGGCATTACTACTCACTCCCTCAAGAATTCCTCTCATCAATGGCTTGAATTCTTGAGTTATTTCCAAGGAATAAGAGGTCCCCTTTTATAGGTGAAGGGAACCCCCAAGGGTTTACACAAGAAGAGAGGAGCCAGTGTGAACAGGAATTGGAAAAGTTGGAAATGAGCTGTCCCTGCATGATGTGGGCAGACTGGGATCCAGTATTTTGATCATATCTCCTCAACCGTGGCTCTAAATAAAAAAGTAAAAATATGGGCAAAAACTTCAGCTCATTAGCTACGATTTTCATTTTAAAATCGTTTTCCAATTCGGATTGGAACCTTGTGTAAAAAATTCATCAAAATAGGGTCCATTTATGGCAGCATAAGTCTTCATGTGGTCTCCTTAGCCTAGACTTTCATTTAATTCCAAAGGACACCTCATGCCATATGAAAGAATGACATTGCTCCTTGACAAAGTTTTGTAATCATGCTTGCAATAATGCATTAAAATAAGTGTATCTTTGAAATCATGTCACCTAGTGTCCCACTAGGATTTGATTCTCTCCTAGTAGCTATTTAAAAAGAAATATACGAAAAGTATAAACAATACATAGAATATATATATATTGGATTTTACCTTAGATATAGGATCTAGCTAGGGTGTGAGATGATAATGAAATAGTAGAAATAAAGAATCAATGCTTTTTGCCCCAAGTTAAAGAGGCGGAGCTATTGATGCTTTTCCCATAGTGTTTTCTGATGGTAAAGTAAGGATATGTTACCCTTGAGAAAAATAATAGGATGAGATAGAAGGATTATTATTATACTTAAATATGCATATGTACACTATAGTAAATATAATTATGTATCTAAGAAAAATACAAGATAGATCTTGTAGCATGCGTTCCCACTATGTACGTGTCACAGCACGACAGCGTTTAGGCAAAAGGAAATGAAAAAAGTGAAAGAAGCATCACTTTATTTCAAGAAGTACATAGAAAGATGTCCTACTAGAGAACTACCTCAGGATGAAAGACTATCAGTCCTCTGAGGGGCTGTAAATGACACGCTCAAAAAGGACTTGCACCTGAAAGCCTGTGTAACCTTTGAGCAAGTCACAAAAGAGGCATTGTATCTTGTAGATAACTGCAAAGCATATGGGGAGGTGACTGAAGACACATATCAAGGGACTAGTATCACCTCTTCAATGACGAGTGAGTCCACAAAAAAATCGGGAGGGCAAAACCCAACTGTGCCGGATGTTGATCGAGTGATCAAAGAAGTGATCAGGAGGATGAACCAAGGAAACAAGACGAACCCAAATACACAACAACCGCCCACCCAAAAATGCAATACTTGTGGAGGTGACCATCCAACCCAGTGGTGCAACCTTCAACAAAGGCCAGGAGCTAACGCACATCGGATATTGAAATGGTGTGCTATAGAACAATAATGGACAAACCATGAAACTCACGAATGTTTCTACAATCGGAACTATGTTAGAGACAGACAATACGGACCACTTGGAGGACAACAACTTCCACCCCCTCCAAGGTACCAAGTGGGGCCAAATAACGCAATCTTGGGTCAGGAAAAATCTCAACCGGTGTTGGTACATCAACATCCTTTACCCTAGGAAAATAGGGCTATGGTAAGGATTTATCAACCCATAGAACCACCATATCATCAGAGTATGATCCAGGTAATCTCACACCGAGAAGATTCAGACAATACTTATTAAAGTGAAATTGATAGGAATGCATATGCTCCAGAGGGATATAATCCATGGATAATTCTAGAAGAAATTCCCAAGCCCTCATACATAGCACAACCAACCAAAAATCATTACCTGGTCGATGAGAATATGCTAATGTTTATGGAAAATCAGGGCTACAAACCTAGAGGCTACCCTCCTAGAACAGGACAACCAATGGGAGCTCCTCAAGCTTCTCCACCACCTGTAGGACCATGCTATAAATGCGGCGAGGATCACTGGGCTAGAGTGTGTCCGAAAAAAGGAGAGCGGGTGAAATTTTTTAGATTCTGCAACGGATGCACGATGGACCATCTTATTGCACACTGCCCAAAAAACCCCAAACATAAAGGAAAAGCAACCATGAACAAAATAGGGATTGTGCCAAGCTCAAGTGGATCAGAAATAGAACAGAACATTCCAATAAAAGCGGTCACTAGAGCTCAAGCACATGAGGTAGCAAAGACTGTCCCGGCCAGCCAAACAGAGATAGACAACTTGTCTGTCCGAACCCCTAGAAAATTTTGGAAGGCAAAACAAAACAAGATGAAAGCTAAAAGAGAAAAGGAAAAAACGGCATTGGAGACCAAATTGCGGTTAACGGAGGAACAACTTCAAAGGGAAAGAGGCCTTAAGGGAAATAACGAGACAAAGAAATTGTTGAAACTGCCATCGGAGGAGTCGGTCCTAGTAGACAAGGTGGTTGAACCCTTGGACGCAATTCTGAAGCTTACAAAGCAAGGCTAAAGCCTAACCAAACCCAAGAGGATCGGTGGTTAACGTATCCCCATCCAGGCTATGCGAAAGAGAGGCTAAAGATGTGCAAAGAGCTCATTCAAACCGCTCAAGCGCTTATGGAACCATCAGTTCCTACGACTCCAAAAACTGAGGTACTCATAAGAGAAAAGATTCGAGAGTAAGATGAGAGGGGAATTGAAGTGAATAACTTACCCAATCTGGTCGATAAAACACCTTTGGATACGAGGGTGGTAGCCAATACAACAGATGGAACGCTTTCTCAGGTACCACTACCAATTCCAGAGGTAGAAGAACAATGGCAATTCCAGAGGTAGAAGAACAATGGCCTCAAGAGCTATGGGAACAGATCAGGAATAGGAAGGATGGAAGTGCCACACTTGTGTCAGCTCCTATCCCGGAAATCCACTTGGAGCATAAGCTCTACCCAAATGATATCCAATCATTGTATGGAGATGCAGGCACATCGATATCGGAAGACAGTAAACCACAGTCGTTGAAGACTTTACCTTCATTTATTGGTAGCCTTGAAACTCGATCAGAGGTAAGAAAAGCTCCATCTCAATGGAAAGCCAATCCAAAGATGATGGACACTAAAACTCTTCACGAGCTAATGTCATCACCTATCCGTTGTACACTGACTTTGTCAGAGTTGTTGAACATTAGACCACATCTTTGGGACGAGGTCACGTAAAATTTGAAAAAAATAGGGCTTGTAATTCCTTCAACCGAGGTTTCTCGAAACACGTTAAAAACACAACCCTCGAAGCAAACTAGACATGAGCCAGTGCCAGTAAACAAGGTAGGGGACTATTGTGAAGGTGAAGAAGGAGATACTACCCTATCGGTCGAGTACAAGGATGTAA
This sequence comes from Adiantum capillus-veneris, assembly GCF_014529385.1. Lineage (NCBI taxonomy): Eukaryota > Viridiplantae > Streptophyta > Polypodiopsida > Polypodiales > Pteridaceae > Adiantum > Adiantum capillus-veneris. Next base: position 136,563,908 of record NC_140955.1, on the reverse strand, counting down.
AATCAATAGCGATATTGGATAGTGGAGCCGGAATTTCCATAGCCACCAAAGCAATGTGGAAAAAATGGGGAAAACCTGCTTTAAGAAAAACGATAATGAAACTTCAACTAGCAGATGGGTACCTGGAGAGACCTATTGGCATCTTGGACCAGATTTTAGTAACCTCTTGTGGAATTGCATATGAACACACCTTTGCTATTATGAATTTAGATGAGAGCAGCAATTTCGACATCATTCTGGGCAGACCATTCATGCGTCAGCTCAAAATGGTCCAAGATTAGGGTTACGACGATAACTGTCTTAGGAACAAGGATGTCACTATGAAAATTAGTGACATAGATCATAGCTATAAGGATGTAGACAGAGCCCCAGGATAAGACCTGCATTCCACAACTGACCAGGAAGGAGGAATACCGGCCTAGATCCAGAACAAAGCTTACCAATGGACAGGAGAAGCTTCGGATTCTGGAAGTCTAAAAAAGGAAGACTGCATTCTTGATAGGACTGCACAAGATGAAGCATACATACCAGAGCCTTTTCCAAAGGAGATGTTCAAACCGTTTGGATGGCAACAAATACTAGCTACTCTTGATGTTTGTGTCAACGAAGTGACCCTCACCAAATTTTGTGACGAGGAAGGGTACAATGTCATTCCATTCCAAACGATGAATGTTCGCCTAACTTCGAAGACTGAGGAAGACGTACCTGACAAAGAAAGGGTGGCCGAGTACCAACGCATAGTGGATGAAATCTCTGTAAGGGACCTTGTCCAAACGAATGACGAAGAGGAGTTTCAAGACTCGAGTGATAAGACGCTAGAGGATAACGCAAACGATGAGCTATCCAGTAGCTCAAGACAGAGCATCAAACGGAAGGATCTTCGAATGATCTACTATGATTTCCCCAACCAAAACCCTCGAAGACAACGCAAGTATCGAGATAAACGCAAAAACAACCACAACAAGCACCACGAGGACTCAATACCTCTGTTAACTGACAAAACGTAGTACTTGAGATTAGTCAAAGCGACTCACTGCCTCAAGGACAGGATATCCAAGCGATATATGAAACATGACTCAACCAAAACAACATCAAAACATAAACCAAAAAAAGAGAAAAATACCAAAAAATTGTCTAAGTTATCCAAGATGGAACACAAATTCAAGTACAATTATTTAAAACGGGCAGTGAAAGAAGTTTGGACAACCAAAATGGAAACTGGCTAGGAATCAAATGAGGACAAATTCGATGCACCATCCCACTATAAGAAGTATACCATTCAAGATAGGAAGATAGTGGTACAAAAACCCAAACGAAATCCCAAAGAACCAGGAACTTCATATGATGGGCCCGAAAACACAAAACGCATCAACTTAGTAAAACCCGGACAGGAGCCTCAACCGGTCTATATTGCCACGGACCTTACTGAAGAGGAAGAGCAATTTCTAGTCAATACGCTCAGGCAATATAAAGATGTCTTCGCATTGTCTTACAAAGATCTAAAGGGGATAGATCCAGAGATATGTCAGCACACGATTCCCCTTAAGAGTGATGCCAAACCAAGAAAAAAACGTCCTTACACGTACAATGAAACTTTTGCACAGAAATCAAGGAGGAAATAGAAAAATTAAAGGACGTCGAGTTTATCTACGAGATTGAGCACACAGAGTGGCTGTCCCCGATTGTGGTGGTACCCAAAAAGAATGGCAAACTGTGGGTTTGTGTAAATCTTAAGCAAGTAAATGCAGCCACCATTAGGGATAACCATCCACTGCCAATAATTGATCATGTTATTGAGAGGCTAGTAGGAAAAGAGGCCTATAATTTCTTGGATGGGTTCTCAGGCTACAACCAGTTGACAATTAAGGCGAAAGATCAGCATAAGACTGCTTTTGCAATAGAGTGGGGTATATTTGCATATAGGGTAATGCCTTTCGGCTTGACCAATGCCCCGGCCACATTTCAAAGACTAATGACCCACGCATTCAAAGAATATCTCAGACAATTTTTGGAGGTCTACATGGATGATCTTTGTGTTCATTCCCACCGACGGAGTAACCACATCACTCATTTGAGTAAAATCTTTGAAAAATACAAAATGTATCGTATTTTCTTAAACCCGGAAAAATGTGCCTTCATGGTGAGAGAGGGTAGAATTATGGGCCACATAGTGTCAAAAAACGGCATTTCAACTGATCAAGAAAAGGTGAAGACAATTGTTGCACTATCGAGACCAACGAAGATAAAAGAAGTACAAGCATTTATGGGGCATTGCGGATACTACCGGTGATTCATATATATTTATGTTGTAATAGCTAAGCCATTGTACGTCCTCATAACTAAGTTTGAATGGACGGAGGAATGTAAGCCAGCTTTCCAAAAATTGAAGCAAGATTTGATTTCAGCTCCAATTTTGCAAGCCCTTGACTAGAGCAAAATCAATGTCCATATTATATAAAATCTTGCGATAAATGTATAATACAGCCACGAGTGGAACATGCCACAATGTTTCGAGTAGTACAACCACCGAAATGGAGTGCTCACATCATTGAGTACTTAAAAAACAAAAGCTTTCCAGAGGAATGGGACAAATCAAGAAGGAAAACTATTGAGGAAGAGGCCAAACACTATCTACTCATTGCCAACCAATTGTATAGGCGGGGAAAAGAGGAACAATTATGGCTGTGTGCTACAAAAAGCGAATATTACGTCATCCTAGATTAAGCACACATGGGACAACCCAGAGGACACTTCTCTGCAGATAAAACAGCAAAGCTAGTGCTAAACTCAGGTATATGGTGGCCGCCACTATTCATGGATGCAACCACATACGTCAAACGATGTGATGAATGTCAATGCATGAAACCGCCCCTATGGAGAGATGACATGCCGCTGAGGCCGATGATGGGAGTTCGCGCTTTTTCCAAATGGGGCATTGACTTCATTGGTCCCACCAACCCTCCAGGATACATGACACACGCACAATACATTATCGTAGCAACAAATTACATGACGAAGTGGGCGCAAGCCAAAGCAACCCAAAAAAATGATGCAAGGACTACAACTCGGTTCCTTTTTGAAAACGTCTTTAAGCAGTATGGACTACCAATCAAAATAGTGAGTGATAGAGGAACACACTTTGTGAACGACGTCATTGAGACTCTCCTTAACGAATTCATTGTGGTCCATCAAAAGTCAGCACCCTATCATCTGCAAGCCAACGGACAGGCAGAGAGCACCAACAAAATCCTATACACCGTGCTCACCAAAATAGTCAGTGACTCAAGGAATGATTGGGATCAGAAATTACACACCACTTTATGGGCTTACCGTGTAGCTTTTAAAACTTCCATTGGCACGACTCCCTTTAACCTGGTCTTCGGAATTAATGTGACACTACCATTATAATTCCTAGTCAAATCCCTCAGAGTGGCAACACAGTTAGGATGGATGGGGGCCATGAGCTATTGGAGAGACTAGACACCCTAGAACAGTTAGATGAAACTAGACTCAAAGCGATAGCTGGGATATATGCTCAAAAAAAGCAAATAAAATCTTTTCATGGTCAACCCGTGATTGGTAAGGAGTTCCAGAAAGGGGATTACGTTCTCATGTACACCCTGAAACAACACTCTAGAAAACTCGAAAAGCGAGGAATGGGGCCTTTTGTGATCCATGATATATCGCAAAGTGGCACCATTAAACTTGCAACATTGGTTGGAGAGGAGATGCCTAATTGGACGAGTGGTTGCAGGTTAAAGAAATATCTTCTTCCGCTGACACCAGACGAACTCACAACATTCCATGCGACAACTCAACGCAGTTGTCAAGCACAGGACATTCGTGAACAAGCATAGCAGGAGGCCAAACTCAGAATATTGAAATGCAAGGAAAAATCAAACTTCCAGAGGAAAGAACAACAAGCAGTGGCTAATCAGCATGCTCCGATAGCATCCATACAAACGGTGACTACATGGTTAGGAGGAATGGATCTACGTATTCAGTTACAACTTGTTGACGATACCATCGAAAGAGCATTAGTGGATACAGGGGCTAGAGCTAATGTGGTTAACTACTCCACTTTCAAAAAAATCACAAAGGAACCTTTAATGCCAAACACTATGGGGTTCAAGGTCGCCAACTGAGAAACTATGGACAGTCTAGGCCACATAAATTTTCCAATCAACATTGATGGAATAGTTTATCTACATCAATTTCATGTGGTCAAAGATCATCAGCTGAACGAACCAATTATTCTGGGAGTGCCATGGATGCGCACTCATCAGGCAACACCAAACTGGTAGGACAACACTTTACGCATCGAACATGAAGGCCAATCTTTAGCCACACCATTGGTACAAATGGACTATGAATGGGAACCTCTACCTTCGCCACATGTGACAGCCCAGCAATCATCCACCGGCAAGGTTTCAAAAATATGGGTTAAATCAATCATGGAAACCAAGCCCAGGCAATCGTGGATACCTAAACGTCAAATCAATACACGTAAACCTACGTTGCCTTCCAAAAAATTAAACCATCCCGAATTGCTCACCTCTGTTGTTAAACGGCCTAAACCAATGCACCCCTCTCTTCGACATCCAACCACACTCAAATGGGTATGGCAACCAAAACAACATCGCCTTCACGATGCCTCTTCTAGTGGCTCCACACCTTGGGAATTTCGATGGCAACCCAAAAAATGCCAACAATCGACACCATCGACATCAAAACTTTTTCAATTCACAATCAAACACAAAGCACGCCTTCTACAATTACTATTGTTTGGGCCACGTAGCTTCCAAGGAACCTCGCCACCAGCATCCACTGAACATATTGTTGAGCACCTATCTCTTGCACAACAATTTGTTTTCCCATGCATATCTTCCATGAGCATCATAGAGCCACACTTTACGGCTATGCATAGACACGTGCTTTATTCCCATGCACTCTTCCACATGCTCATCGCAGACGACTCACTTTAGGAAGGGGGGAAAAGCGGTTGGAGTACCACTTGTATATACCATTATTATCATCCTATTTCTTTTCTTTTCTTTTCGTTTCCTTTCGTTCCCGTTTCCTTAAAAAACACAAGTCTTTCGGAGCTTGACAAACTCTTAGTTGGCATAATCATGAGCCATACAATCACAATCTAATACCAGAATAAGAGTATGTATATAAAGGAGGTGACACTAACTTTGGCTAATTTTTGGCCGACTAATAATGATTGTAAATAATTTTCTTTTACAAAAATGCAAAAAATGACAGGTAATCAACAAAAAATTGATAATTCGAGCCAAGAAAGTCAGAATTGACTTTTGAAAGCAAACATTGAAACTTCAAAGCAAGGACTACAAACATGGAAAATATGGAAAAATTCAAAAAAAAATGAATTTTGGACCAAAATCTGAAGGATCAAAACTGCAGATTGGACGCCATTTGTAAATTGAGAGTGAGAATGATGAACAGTACGAACAGTAGGTGATATGCCCAACAAGATATGAGCAATGAAGGTAAGTATAAATGGGACATTCCAAGTAGATTGGGATCATATAGTCAAAAAAGGGCAACAGAAGTTCATTTGCATTCATAGAGTGAGAGAGAGAGAGAGAGAGGACCATAGGGTTTTTGGAATTGCTTCTGCCTGCTTTGACCACCTCGGTGAATCTCACTACACCAGATTTGACATGTATGATCATTAACCTTGCAAGAGCATGTGTGTGTGACCCATACTGCATCAACAGTACCAAAACAAAAAATGAAAGCAGTACAAGGTCACAAAATTGGCAAACTCGAAGGGCCAATGTGGGAGTTCAAAACCCATCAAAAACAAGAAAAACTTCATCAGTAGACCCCAACTACCTAGAAGAATTAGCAAAACTAAGAAAAGTGTCGGAACATGGATCGCGATCCATGTTCCAAAACCCTAAAATCAAGGAAACTTCTACAGGAGCAACTTGTTAAGTATGGAGCCTGATTTACCCTTGTAATTTTCTGTGGTAAAAGCGCACATTTGTAAGGCCCCCATTATGAGGAGAAGCCATCGTGCGTGAAGGAAAATCACTCACCAGAAACCAAAATTTTCACGGACAAGAATCAGGGGCAACTTTAAAGGCCTCGGGGGTGGAGGCCCCCGAGACTTTTTTTTCGCCGAAATATTCTTTTTCGCCGGAATATTATGGCCAGACGGCGGCTGGAAAGTGGTCAGAAAATAACCGGTCGGTTGGCCGGTGGCCGGTAGTCAATGGCCAATGGCCGGTGGCCGGTGGCCGAATTCAAAAGCGGACTTGTCTTCTCAAGGGCGGCCACACATGGGCGGATTGGAGGGTCCGATTTGGACTTATTCGCACAAGGGCGGCTACACATGGCTGTCTCTCATAAGAGAGGGTAGCCCTTTTGGCCTATAAAAGGAGGCCATTTCTACACACATTTCATAGTGTGAAGTTGATGCAACAAGGTGAGTGTGAGGTGGTGAGAGTGAAGCAAGGCGGGAGCTCCATTAAGGGTATAATCCGTTTGTAAACTACTTCTTGTTTGAAGTACTAAATCCATTGAGTGGCTGCTTTCCCGTGGACGTAGCCCACATTGGGTGAACCACGTATATCGTGTGTACTCTCTCTCTCTCTCTCTACTCTATAATCTCGTGTATGTAAATATGTCTCTCTCCATTAAGTAATCTACTCAATTATCTATTTAGCTACGTCTTATTTCCTAACAACTGGTATCAGAGCAAGGTTTTCTCGTAGCTAAATTATCTCAAGGAAAGAATTCCTTGAATTGAGTGGGAGTTATGGCGGAGGAAGGGAAGCTCAAGATTGAGAAGTTCAACGGCAAAAACTACCAACATTGGAAGATGCAGATTGAAGACTATCTCTACCAGAAGGACCTCTATTTGCCACTAGGCGGTCTTGCGAAGAAGCCCGCAACAATGGCAGATGAAGCATGGATTGTCCTTGATCGAAAGGCACTGGGAACAATCCGGTTAAGCTTGGCGTCAACAGTGGCCTTCAATGTTTTGGAAATGAAGACCACGGAGGACTTGATGAAGTCACTTGACGACTTCTACGAGAAACCATCGGCATCCAAAAAGGTATTTCTTATGAAGCGCTTGTTCAATCTAAAGATGGCAGAGAATGGTTCAGTTGCAGAACACCTAAATGACTTTAACACAAACATAAGTCAACTTCGATCAGTGAAAATCAATTTCGATGACAAAGTGCGAGCTCTCCTTATACTATCATCTCTACCGGATAGCTGGGACAGCCTTGTGATGGCTGTAAGTAATTCTATCTCTGGCACAAATACTCTTAAGTTTGATGATGTTGTGGGTGTTCTCCTAAGCGAGGAAATGCGAAGGAGAAGCACAGGAGAATCATCAAGTGCTGCACTATCAGTGGAAACAAGAGGAAGGCTTAAGGAGAGGTTCAAAAACCAAAAGGGTCGTGATCGCTCAAGGCGGAGCAAGTCACGCACAAAGTCAGTTCTTGAATGTTGGAACTGCGGCAAGAAGGGCCACGTCAAGAAGGATTGCTGGTCCAAGAAGAAGAAGGAGACAGAGTCTCAAGAAAACAAGCCAACATCAGAGGCCAATGTGGCAGGTAAAGTAGAGCAAGATGCTCTAATTCTCTCATTAGACAATGTGTCTAATTCCTGGATAGTAGATTCCGGGGCTTCATTCCATGCGACACCACACAAGCAACATTTCCAAGACTACACCAAAGGTAATTTTGGGTATGTATACTTGGGAGATGATGAAGCTTGTGAGATTGTTGGCAAAGGTACAGTTTCTGTCAAAAGTGCTAACGGAAATGAATGGAAGCTTAAAGATGTTAGGCATGTTCCTTCTCTTTGCAAAAATTTGATCTCTACAGGACAATTAGACGATGAAGGTCACAACATTGCATTCGGAAACAAACGGTGGAAGATCTCAAAGGGATCTTTGGTGGTTGCCAAGGGTGAAAAAGTCGGTACACTTTACTTGTGTACTGTTAGCACGCAACCTTCAGCTTGTGCAGCAACTACAGAAGTTGACAGTGCGGTGTGGCACTACCGACTTGGGCATATGAGTGCCAAAGGAATGCAAATCCTTCAAACAAAGAAGCTTCTACCAGGTTTGAAAGAAGTGGACTTAGAGTTCTGTGAAGATTGTGTTTATGGTAAACAAAAGAGGGTAAAATTTCAAAAATCAGGAAATGAAAGAAAAAATAAAAAACTTGAGTTGGTTCATTCTGATGTTTGGGGTCCTGCAAGTACACCATCACTTGGTGGCTCATTGTACTATGTAACATTCATAGAGGATGCGACTAGAAAAACATGGGTTTATGTCATGAAGAATAAATCCGATGTATTTTCCATATTTCAAAGGTGGAAAGCCTTTGTGGAGAATGAAACAGGTACCAAGGTTAAATGCCTCAGATCCGACAATGGAGGCGAATATTGTAGCCAAGCTTTTCAAAGCTTTTGTGCTAGCAATGGCATTCGGAGGCAAAGGAAAACCCCAAGGACACCTCAACAAAATGGGATTTCGGAAAGGATGAACAGAACAATCATGGAACGAGCACGAAGCATGCGGCTACATGCAGGCCTACCGCTTGAGCTTTGGGCGGAAGCTGTAAGTACGTCTGTGTACTTAATCAATCGGTCACCCTCAACGGCATTGGATGGGGTAGTTCCAGAAGAGGCATGGACAGGTAAACCGGTGAATTATGCATTTCTCAAAGTGTTTGGGTGTGAGGCTTTCATGCACATAGATAGAAGCCTAAGATCAAAGTTAGATGCAAAGTCCAAAAAGTGTTTCTTCATTGGCTATGGAGAAGGAGACTTTGGGTATCGCCTATGGAATCCTGAAGATGGTAAAATCTTAAGGATTAGAGATGTAATTTTTAACGAACAAAATATGTACAAAGATTACTTGGAAAGAAAACAAAAAAAAGAAACAGGTGATGAGTACATAGAGCTTGAGGACGGTAAAGACTCAAGGATTGCAAACGGTGACAATGTGCAACAACGTCAACCAAATGAGGAGCCTCAACCTATTTCCCCGAAGATCTACAAGAGCAAGTAGACCTCCAGAAAGGTTTGTTCCTTCCTTGAACCATCTCTTGATCTCAGATTCTGGAGAGCCGGAACCATACGAAGAAGCTATGCAACATGAATCCAAAGAAGAATGGACGAAGAGCATGCAAGTGGAGATGGACTCACTACATCGCAACCAAACATGGGAGTTGGTTGAGTTGCCTAAAGGTAAGCGGGCACTTCAAAACAAATGGGTGTACAAGCTAAAGGAAGAAGAAGGTGGGAAGAAAAGGTACAAGTCTAGGCTTGTGGTAAAAGGTTTTTCTCAAAAGAAAGGTATTGACTTCAATGAAATATTTTCTCCTGTTGTAAAAATGAACTCAATTAGGCTTGTCTTAAGCCTTGTGGCTGCTCATGATCTAAATCTCGAGCAAATGGATGTAAATACGGCATTCCCTCGCGGTGACTTAGAGGAGGAAATCTACATGCTTCAACCAAAGGGGTATGAAGTAAAAGGTAAGGAGAAAATGGTTTGCAGATTAAAGAAGAGCTTGTATGGTTTAAAGCAAGCATCAAGACAATGGTACTTGAAGTTTGATCGATGGATGTTGGATCATGGATTCACAAGATGCAACTCGGATCACTGCGTCTACACGGAGAATTTGGGAGATGGGAAATTCATCATCCTAATGTTGTATGTTGATGACATGTTGATTGCAAGTGCTAACATGCAGGACATCAAAGACCTAAAAGAGGAGCTGTCCAAATCTTTTTCAATGAAAGATTTAGGTGCTGCAAAGAGGATAGTTGGTATGAAAATATCAAGGGACAGGACGAAGAAGACAATAAATCTATCTCAAGAAGATTACATCAAAAAGGTACTAGAAAGGTTTGCAATGCAAAATGCAAAACCAGTTTCTACACCTTTGGCTGGTCATTTTAAACTAACGAAGGATATGTGTCCAAAGACACAAGAGGAGATAGCCTATATGTCTAAAGTTCCATATGCTGCAGCGGTAGGTTCTCTAATGTATGCTATGGTCTGGACAAGGCCAGACATTGCACATGCAGTGGGAGTTGTGAGTAGGTTCATGGACAAGCCAGGTAAAGAGCATTGGCAAGCTGTGAAGTGGATACTTAGGTATCTAAAAGGGACAACAACAAATGCTTTGTATTTTGGAGGAACTGATATTTTTCTAGAAGGGTATGTTGATGCAGATATGGCATGTGACAAAGATACTCGAAGGAGCACTACTGGCTATGTGTTCACGGTTGGAGGCACAGTAGTAAGCTGGGCTTCAAAGCTGCAGAAAGTGGTTTCACTTTCTACCACGTAAGCAGAGTATGTAGCAATGACGGAGGCAAGCAAAGAAATTCTGTGGCTTCACAGATTCTTAGAAGAGCTTGGATTCAAACAAGACAATTGTGTCTTGTACAGTGATAGCCAAAGCGCTATCCATCTTGCAAAGAACTCAGCCTTTCATTCAAGGACAAAGCACATTGAGGTGAGATATCACTTCATACGCACTCTTTTGGAAGAGGGACAACTAAAGCTAGGAAAGGTGCATACAAGTGAAAATCCTGCAGACATGTTTACAAAGGTGGTCAACAAGGAGAGTTGAGCTTTTTCTCATCTTCAATCGGCATTCAAGGATAAGAAGCCAGAATGGAAAGCAGTCACAGGTTTGGTTTGGAGATCAGTCTCCAAGTGGGAGATTGTTAAGTATGGAGCCTGATCTACCCTTGTAATTTTCTGTGGTAAAAGCGCACATTTGTAAGGCCCCCATTATGAGGAGAAGCCATCGTGCGTGAAGGAAAATCATTCACCGGAAACCAAAATTTTTACGGACAAGAATCAGGGGCAACTTTAAAGGCCTCGGGGTCGGAAAGTGGTCGGAAAACAACCGGTCGGTTGGCCGGTGGCCGGTAGTCAATGGCCGATGGCCGGTGGTCGGAAGTCAATGGCCGGTGGCCGAATTCAAAAGCGGACTTGTCTTCTCAAGGGCGGCCACACATGGGCGGATTGGAGGGTCCGATTTGGACTTATTCGCACAAGGGCGGCTACACATGGCTGTCTCTCATAAGAGAGGGCAGCCCTTTTGGCCTATAAAAGGAGGCCATTTCTACACACATTTCATAGTGTGAAGTTGATGCAACAAGGTGAGTGTGAGGTGGTGAGAGTGAAGCAAGGCGGGAGCTCCATTAAGGGTATAATCCGTTTGTAAACTACTTCTTGTTTTGAAGTACTAAAGACATTGAGTGGCTACTTTCCCGTGGATGTAGCCCACATTGGGTGAACCACGTATATCGTGTGTACTCTCTCTCTCTCCCTACTCTATAATCTCGTGTATGTAAATATGTCTCTCTCCATTAAGTAATCTACTCAATTATCTATTTAGCTACGTCTTATTTCCTAACACAACTATAGAGGCCCAGGAACAAGACCCCATGACTATTTTTGCAAAATGCTTCCAAACATGGATCGTGATCCATGTACCTTTTTGACAAAATCAGGATCAAGGAGGTCCACTAGCTGGACAAGGTACAAATAGTCCTGGGGTTGCAAAATGATCACAAACAATGCGCTAAAAATCATCTAATCCACGTGGATTGCTACAGTCAGTTTGTAAATGTTCTTTTGGTCAAAAGTACTGCTAAAGTAATTTGAAAAACTTTAAACTTTCCTCGAAATCTATCAACAAGCAATTGTAACCTAAGAATGGTGATGGGATCAAAACCAAGCAAAAGTATACTTGCAAAATGGTGAAACTTTCAAGATTCAGCTGCCTTCCCAAAAGAATTCAAGGTCAGGGGAAACTTGCCAGGGAACCAAGAAAAGCTGTGAACTATAGACCTCAACCATCAGAAATCAATGCAAGGAGATATTTCAGGCAAAACATGACTCCAAAAGTGGTGGCCTGAAACAGATTTGGTCAAAACGGGAAAAACTTGGCCATAAACTAATAAATGGGGCAAACTATGGAAAAACATGTCCAAAGTTGAAAGAATTTCACCAGTGTACTAGAAAAACCTATAGGAACCAATGTGCACAAGAACTGTGTTCAAATGCTTCCCAACATGGATCGCGATCCATGTACCTTTTTGCCCGAAAATAAGTAAAACCCATGCCATTTGATTCAGTATGATCAAGAAAGCCAAGCCATGAAGTGTCAAGCCATTTGAATCCCAAAAATCCACTTCCAAAAGCCAAAATCTTTGAATTTGTACATGATTTCCAAAATTTAGCCCAAGTGTCAAACTAGTGATCCAAATCCCAAACTTTTTGGACCAAGTCATAATCTAGATGAACCCTACCAGATGGTATTAGCAGTTTTCCAAAATATTGCCCAACATGGATTGCGATCCATGGACCTTTAGCTCTAAATCCAGAGAAAATTGCTCAGTAGCATCTCCTTATGCCCAGGGACAACTTCCCAAGGTTAGAATTTTAAAATTCTTTCCAACATGGATCGCGATCCATGTTCCTTTTGCCAAAATCTATTTGTTTCATTATAGTTTTGTGCTTATATTAATCCTAGGTGCACTGGTGAAATTTGGTCAAATTTGGAGTAGTTTTGACAGAGTTAAGCTCACTTTTTTATTTTATTGTCAAGTTTATGCTTTCTGACAATTTTGATCAATAGCTAAAACATGATTTCACTTGCAAATTGGCAACAGGATGCCTCGAAGGAAAGCACAGAGGGAGTGGCATGTGGCACCCTATGAGATAACCGATATCTCATCCAATGAGAAATCTCATCTCACCGAACAAGTACTTGAAGCAATTCCGGCAAACATTTTCATTGGAAATTTCCAAGCCGTAGACGGAGAAATTGTAAAGGCCACCATCTTCCCACAGGAAATGTGGACTTTTCACCACAAACCAAAAGTGCAAGCAGGGGTCAGGTGTTTGCATCTTGACAATTTCTTAAGACTGCCTCCTTGGGGAACAGACTTCAGACGGGCTCACAAGCTCATAAGCACAATTCAATATAATGGGGAAGCAACTCTGACAGACAAGGACGGGGCAGCCGTTAAGGTAAAAATTACGGCTAAAATCATCAATGAATCCCTCCATCTACCGCAAGGGACGCACAATCTCTTGCAGAAAACGAAGGCAATCGACAATGATAAGGCCTTTTTGAAGCAATGCGGTCACAAGCTGACATATCAGGACCTGATCTACTCAGAAAATGAACTGCCATTACGTCTTATATCCCAGCGTTTCAAGGTACAGAAGCCACCCAGATATACTGAACCCTTGTTGCATATGGCAGTGGTGATGGCGATGGGTTTTTGGCTGAAGGCATGGTGGTTAGTTGTGACTTTGGCAACTACATTCTTGACACAATTGTGGAAGCAAACCTAAAGGGCAGTCAACAAAGTAGAGCTTACATGAACGGAGGACCCATGCTCACACAAATAGCCTATCGAGCATTGGTCATGATAGATGATCTACCACTTGCCCAAGCGTAGATAGACCTAATCCATAGGTCCAAAAGAGCCGTGAGACCAGTGGTTGGACCTTTTACAAGACCAAATCTTGGAGTCAAGCAAACTAGGCAAAGTGCACCTCTAAGGGATTTGGATAGTGAGAAAACAGAGTCAGATTCTCAGAGCAGCCAGGAGGAGGGATCCAACCCACGAGATACTCCTTCTGAGTACCAGTCTTCAGAAGAAGAGAAGGATACCCCTTACACCTTGGGATACACTTGATTAAAGAAAAAGGCAACACATTTGGCAGAATCTATCCTCATCACTCATGCCAGGAGGACAATGGAAGAGGCACAGACATTGAGGGAAAAGCTCCGCCAACAAAAGAAAGACCACCAGGAAACCCAAGAGACAGAAGCATATGACGAGAAAGAAGATGATGAAATCGAGGATGGTCCGTTGATACGCAGGCAAACAGAGGCCTTGGAAAGGATCAAGAAACAAAAGAGGAAGGAAGCTGAAGAGAAACGAGAAATTGCTAGTGCCATGCGACAAAGAATTCACAATGAGCTCAAACGAAAGATGGAGCAGAGGCAGCAAGAAGAATCAAAGAAGCAACGTGTCAATGATTTAGAATCATCTGACGAATCTGAAAAAAGAAAAGAGGAGAAAAGTCTCTTGCAAGGAGAGGGACAATAGGAGACATAGGAAGGACAAGACCAAGACCTCAATTTGCCAAAGATGCTGAGATAGTTTCAGAGAGGTCAGAACAAGAGAAAGGGGAAAGTGTAGGACAGTCAAAGCAAAGAGTAAACAAAAAACAGACGGAACAGCAAGGCAATCAACAAACGGAATCACAGACAAAGCCTGCCACAACTTCTGCGCAATAGAGGGTTAAAAAAAAGGAAAAGCAAGCTGAAGTGGTCGAGCATTCAGATCAGTAGGGGCCAAGAACGCAACGCACTCAAGCGGCCATAAAAGAAGGAGCGGAGATGGTTAGCTCCTTTGATATTGACAGTCACCTCGAGCAAATCAAGCTACAATTCCAATGTCAAAGAGCTCTTTATAACCTCAAGGAGTTGAAATTGGAAGATAACAAATAGAAGGTATCTCGAGCAGCAGCAGAATCCGAGCAATTGAAGCAACAAATAGAGGCACTAAAGAATGCAGAGAGAACGAGAGAATGCAACCTACTATTATAAAGAAGTGCAACAATTCAACGAGGCAAACTCAGCTTTACAGATCAAACAACAACGCCTCGAGGAGGAGCTAACCAGAAAAAAGGAACAAAATGAGAAGCTACAAGGCTTGTATGCCGTGGTTAGCAGGTCTCTCACTCAACTCTTGGCAATATAGGAGACATCCTTCTCTTCGACTATGCCTGTAGACTCTACTTCCTTGATCCAGGAAATCAAAGAGTTAAAAGAGGCCCTAAAACAAGAAAAATATGATAGACAAATCATGACAGAAGGTCATAGGGCCCTACAACATGCAAAGGATGAGGAAATTGAAGACTTAAAAAAGCAGCTAGCTGAGGCAAGAAAGGAAGCAGAGGATCCATTAGGAAAAGTTTGGACTCAAAAATGGGCCTTGTAAGAATTTTTGATGTGGCATAGCTTTCAAAAAGTGGGGATGGGTAAATTTTTTGCAAATAAGATCCAAACTTGTCAGAGGTTGGATATTTAGAATCTACTCTTCAAATGCTATCTATTGATATATAGCATGCATGTATCGGACATTGCCTTCATGTAGATCTAGAAAAAGGTGATTTTAGATTATCGTAACGGTAACAAAACCTGGCTGATTGAAAAAAATTGGCATAACTTTCATAGAAGTCATCCAAACTTTTTGGACCTTGGCTCTTTAGAATCCATTTTTCAACAACTTTCCAATGATAGGTCATATCATGGGGTTCTAAGCAATATTTAGAGGGGTCTATCGGGTTGCTTTCTTTTGTACAACTTTGATGATGTGGCACTCTTAAAAGGCCCAAAAATGAGTTCAAAATTTTCCTAATGTGAAAGAAAATCAAATAAAGGATCAGCCGGACACAGGAGAATTTGAGCAGGGAGAAAGATTCGATCACTTCGAGTTGGAAACTCAACACTCGGAGATGGCAACTACAAGCACTAGAAAAGGCATGCAAGAGTCTGCAGATCCAACCACGACATCAACCTCGGAGTCGGCAAAAGATGAAATTCAGTGTTGGATCTCAGAAGTCAAAGACCCGTCACACAAGGCATATCTGCAATATGAATTAAAAGTCCTGGAATTAGCTGCCCTCCTCATGATCACTCCAGATGAGGTTGTAAAAAATTTTGGGCACAAAATGATCGCACTACCGTTGATGCAGCAAGAAGTTCGATTATGGCAGCAAAAAATGCTCCCAAAAATTGAACCAAACAGCAGAGGGAACTACGAAGAAGTTCCAATTACAGCCCTTCAAATTGAAACTATCCTTGACAACCAACCACTCTGGAGAAAGAAATGGTTCGATCAGCGGACCGACTGACGAAACATATTATAGGAATGCACCCCAACATCTCAGGATTGACCCCACTTATTGTCCAACCAACAGGTGGCGATCCTGGGACAGTATTTACAGTTGGCAAAGCAAAAGATCGGCAATGCTGAACTATCCTATAATAACCAAGCTAATCAATAACAACCCCCCATCAGAGCATTACATGGTTCAAACTCTGAAAGGAGTCATCAATATGAAGAAGGAGATCCCAGATCTTGCTTACCAGATGCTGGTAAAGATTGCCAAAATGCTCATCACGTGCATTACAACCTTCAGAGACATTGAAGTAGCAAAGCATCCATGGTAGGTGTTTGTTGAGGGCACACGGGGTATCTATTGGAATAAGGAGACTGAAATCCCCAGCAGAAATATTATCATGGGATTATATTCAAGAGTCATGTTTCTCCCATATCAATACATGCAGACCCTCGAGGAACCTTTCATGACAGGTTTCTTCGAAGTGGACTCTTCCATATTCAATCTAATGACGAAAGATCTGACAGCCCGTCACATCGCTTATCAGAGCACCATCGCAAATAATCCCTTCAGAGAACTGGCAACAAAAGTCGAGATTGAAGCCAGAGTGTAGAAGTTCAGAAATCTCACTGCAACACTCAAAAGAAGGCACTTAAGTGAACTCCCTCAGCTGCAGCCGAGGGCGTGCAATGAATAGGAAGGGGGAATTTTTGGTGGATATGAGCGAATAGGCGTATGCACACCAAACCCGGTGGATACTCTATTTTTTTGGCAAAAACCCTGTAATTATATGTAGAATGAGTTGTCATCATAATGAGGTTAGACCATACTCTTTTTTAGTTTCTCTGAGTCTACCCCTTGTAAGAGGCCGGATGACCATGGGAAAGCTCCCTAACTTTTAAAGTCAAAACCCTTAGTTTTGCAAGGAGGGATTATCATTAACGGGGAGAAGAAAACGTGCACTGCAAAAGCTTCTTGTGACTACAATTTGTAATCATCATTTCTCTTGAATGGGTAATCAGAATTCTATTCCGAATAGTATATTGTGTTCCTTGTCTCTTGCTCTTCAATCTAAGTGTAATCATTTCCAATTCTGCTGTGGTTCACGATGAGTTGTTTGTGAGCTAAATACATTGATTTGGGAGTTAAAATTGTAGTTTTTTGATGTTTTGACCATGGATAAGTGTTTCTATGCTTAAGATGAATCTTTCCAAGTACTTCTGTTTCAATTTTTTGCACAATTTTTGTGATGGATCGTGATTTATGTACCTTCCTAGATGGTGATAGAACTTGGTAGGATTGAGCCCATAAGTGTTGTGATACATCTCCTTAAGTTTCGTGACATTCCAGATTCATTTGGATACCGAAACGGCGTGATTATGTTGAGTGTTGAGAATGGACGCATACTGATTGTCTGACTAGGAAGTGGTCGATTTGCTTTTGTTGTAAGAACGAGTAGTCTTCGAGTTCACTTTGGTGAGATTGACACTCTCATTAAGTCTCCGTGCCCCACCCCGAGTCGCTTCCTTGCATATTGACATTATGTTAGTACAAAAGAGCTATGCTGCAGACGTCCGTCACGACGACCCGCTAACAGCCACTTATGTACTAAAGTGGTGTCCTACGAGGTTGTCAAATGTATTTTTGTTGGTTATAGTGCTGAAAGCAAAGGTTACATGTTGCATCATCCGCAAAAAAAACATATTCTGATTTCACGAGATGTAGTATTTGTGGAAGATTCTGTTCAGCCCTTGCTGTCATGTACTAGAGACAATAATATAAGCTCACAAAATATTTATGACACTTTGTTGCCTCTTTTCGGTGGCGGAAGTATGAATGTAATTTCCAATGAGGCAAATGTATAGCCTATGGGGGTTTCTGAAAATGTTACAGATCAACCTATTACTGATGCAGATGTACATGATGTACTTGATGAGGAAAGGGTTGAAAATGAGCAGGCTAGAGGTATGCCCAAATGGTTGGTGCACACATTGCGTGACAGTAAATTCGATGCACCTTTGTCTAGTTGTACTTGTTCAGGCTCTTGCCATGCATCTTATGCATCAGATTGTTATGCTTTGGCTGTGTCAAGCTTACATGATATTGAGGAGCCTCTGTCTTTTGATGAAGCACAAAATTATGAAAATTGGATGGCTTCCATACAATCAAAATATGATGCATTTATAGAAAATGACACATGGAATTTATGTGATTTGCCTCTTGGTAAAAAGGCCATTGGTACAAAGTGGGCTTACATGTTGAAACGCAAGCCGGATGGTGAGATCGATCGTCATAAGGCTCGACTTGTTGCAAAGGGTTATGCACAACAGAAAGGCATAGATTATGAAGAGACTTTTGCTCCCACTTGTCGTATGACTACTGTGTTTTTTCTATGTGCATTGGCAGCTCATTTTGGTTGGGATGTGTACTTCTTTCTTGAATGGTGACATATTTGAGGAAGTTTATGTAACGCAGCCTCGCGGTTTTGTCATGAAAGGACAAGAGGACAAATTGTGCAGATGTAAGAAGGCTTTGTATGGGTTGAAGCAATCTCCTCGTGCTTGGTATGAGAAATTTGACACTCATTTGGTCAAACGAGGCTTTCGTAACAGTCCAACAGAAAGCACATTGTATGTAAAGCATCAGGGTGATGTACTTCTCATTGTGGTTCTTTATGTAGATGATTTGTAGATCACTGGACCAAATGAGAGACATATTGCTGAATTTAATGTTGATTTGAATGCCACTTTCAAGATGAAGGATTTGGGGCTGTTGCATCATTATTTGGGCATACAGTTTAAGCAGTGTGATGGTGGTATTGCCTTGTGCCAGAAAAGTTACATAGAGACATTGCTATGTAAGTTTGGACTTGAGGATTGCAAACCTATTGCCACTCCCATGGAAATAGGTTTAAAATTGAGTATTCATGATGCTGGTGATCCTACAGATGTCACTCTTTACCAAACTGTTGCTAGATGCCTCATTTATGTATGCAACATGAGGCTGGATGTTCGCAGTCTCATAAGTCAGTAGATTTATGCATAGCGCCCCAGGGTCTAAGCATTGGCAGGCTGTCAAGAGGATTTGTCGCTACCTTAGTGGCACTTTACATCTTGGCTTGTTTTATCCCAAGGGGGGATGATTGCTGCCAAAATTTCATGCTTTTTCAGACTCAAATTGGGCTGGTTATTTTGACATGCGAGTGTCCACAATTGATTTTTGTTTTATACTTGGTAGTTCATGTATATCATGGTTGAGAAAGAAGCAACCTACTATGGCCACTTCTAGTTGTGAGGCTGAGTACAGGAGGGCAGTCTTCACAACTACAGTTGAGAGTGTATTGCTCAGATGCCTTGGCTGATTTGGGTATTAAACAGGACAATGCCAACACTATCTACACTGACAGTCAAAGCGCATTGGCAGTTGCAAGGAAGCCAGTTTTTCATGCTCGCACAAAGCTCGTTGAGGTGCATTACCACTATGTTAGAGGGAGAGGCTCTCAGCAAGAGAGATCAGCTTGGCTTATGTGCCAACACAGGACAATCTTGCAGATCTTTTCCCAAAGGCATTGTCTCGTGAGAAGCTCAAAGCTTTCCACAAATCTTTGGGCTTACTCCCCTTTGTGGACTTATCATGTCCTCTGGGCATGGCACTTCCCTTTACTCATGTGCCAGCTATCGTTCACCGCACCACTCCAGGGAGGATTTGTTACCATATACATGTGGTAGTGATGTGTGTGAACACACTAGGACCGCCGAGGCATTTTTTCCCTATTTAGGAGGCTTTTCCCCCGGTGCATTATATATAAGCCCATCACTCTAGGGCTATCTATCTTTCCTTTGCACACTAATTAATACACTCTCTATTGTGTGCCTTGAGCTTCCTTCATCTTCTCCAAGCTGTGTGTGTTTTCTTGCAACCCTAATTACAACACTATGTAACCACAGCGTTGCAACTTCACATGATCCTTATAAAAGTGTGCATAATCCAAAGTACCACTCACATAGCACAATGTGCACCTCACTATATCCAAGTGTGGTTTCCTAGGAGATTGCATAAACTGACTCACCAATCCAATTGTGTAGCTCAAGTTTAGATGTGAGATAGTCAAGTAGATCAAGCTACCCACAATCTTCTACTACATGGTAGCATTCTCACGTATTTGACCTACATCATTCCCCAAATTTGAATTTTGATCTAAGGGCATCACAATCGTTACAATCAGCCATACCACACTTTTTCAACATGTCCAAAGCATACTGTCTTTGTGGTATCCATACACCCTCTTCCATGCAAACAATTTCAATGCCCAATAAACGTCCTCTACCTCATCCACGTTATCAGCCCCAACAACCAAGTCATCCACATCAATAAAAACAAATGAGGGCCCCCCTCATTTGATTCCTTATATTTTCATATATCTCTTTTTTCCATTTTATATTTATATATAGGTGACAGTATTCTAGATTCCACAAATTGTTTATACACTAACCTGTTTTTTTCATCATATCCATATATTATATTTATGCATAATCCACAACCATGCATATTTTCAAACCCCTAAGAATCAATTAGGTCATGCTCTCATGCAAAGAGAGGATCACCTTTGGAGCCATATGCAGATTCAACAAAGGGGGGGGTCATTGAAGACTTTTTTGTGAAGAAAAATAGGTATTTTGGTGGGATTTTTTATATCCATCTCCACTTTGAATTTGAAGCGGTGGTCAAAAGAGAAAATGTGGACCAAGAGCTGAATAATCACCTTAAACATTTTGGTGATTTTTGGAGCAACCACCGGTGAGATAGGATTTCTTGAGTGGACCCCTGTCTGCCCACTTTTCTCACAAGTAGCCCATAGTCTTCTCTCACCTCTTTCCACACTTCTACACATACACACACACACATTTATTCCTCTCAATCCCTCACTCAAACCTGTACCTTTGATGGTTTCTCTCACCTTCTTCACCATTAAGCTCCCCTCTTACTCCCATAGCTCTCATATGAGCTCTCCATGTACATACACCATCTCTATGTCTCTCTCTATTACTTTCAAAGTACAATTCCATCTTACCCCTTCTCTATATACATAAAATTCAGCATGTAAACCATGCCTAACCTCTGCAAACTAAGAGATATCATCAACAAAATTGCCATTTTCATCATGATAATCAACCTTGGCGTCGGTGGCGTAAAGAAGAGAAGACGAAGAAGAAGATCGATAGCCATTTTGAGAACCTACACAAGTAAGTCAAGAACTTCTTCAAACTTCACTGTCTCAAGTATTTCTTCACTTGATTCAACCATCCACCCCATTCTACCCATTTTAAATATATCATTAACGTTCTAGTGATTACTAACACTAACATACTAACACAAAATAGCCATTGACCTAACCATAAAAGACACCTCACCTCAAGATATGTGCATAGTAACTCTCTCTCTCTCTCTCTCTCTCTCTCTCTCTCTCTCTCTCTCTCCTTAAAAATCTACTTTCACCTTATCTACCATCAATAATGCTCTCTTTTGTAAAGAATGAGGATGCAAGAGAGATACACAAGACAAGCACAAACCACACAGAGATGGAAAGCTTCTTCTCCTTCTTCACAGAAAAGAGAGTACAAAATGACTAAGTGCTAAAGCTGAAAAGTAGCACATATGTACATGCGGTCACTAAGTGTGAACTCACTAGAAGCGTACTAGGTTGGCACTATAAGTGTAGTCCACCTGTAGAATCACTGGCAGAGATCCTCCGTGTAGGTCACCTAACACGCCAGTGAGTAAATGTCGTAAGTGGCCAAGACCTGTAGTGGATGCCAGCTCAAGATGTAGAGCTCGACATCTCAACACTCCCCCTTGAGCTCTGCATGTCATAGATTCCAAGCATAGTCTGGAAACGTGGAAGCTTCTCAGCTCCGAGGGCCTTGGTAAAGGTATCCCCTATCTGCTCCTCTGTGCTGACGTAAACCAAGTCGATGTCGCCCGCCAACACTCACTCTCGAACGTAGTGGTAATGGACCTCTATGTGCTTGGTCCTGGCATGGAACACTGGGTTCCTAGCTAACTACATGCTGCTGAGGTTGTCACAATGGATGAAAATCTGCTGGTTCACCTGCACTCCCAAGTCCTCAAGTAATGTGCA
Source organism: Adiantum capillus-veneris (assembly GCF_014529385.1). Classification (NCBI taxonomy): domain Eukaryota; kingdom Viridiplantae; phylum Streptophyta; class Polypodiopsida; order Polypodiales; family Pteridaceae; genus Adiantum; species Adiantum capillus-veneris. The sequence continues at coordinate 136,541,820 of NC_140955.1, read as the reverse complement.
TAGTCAAGCTACCTCGCACGCCGCAACTGCTGCACCTCTGTACTCGGCCTCTGTGCTCGATAAAGCAACCGTAGGCTGCTCTTTGCTGCTCCGAGTAACAGTAGCACTCCCAAAAGAGAACATGAAGCCACTCGTAGATCTCCTATCAACAATGCTACCTGCCCAATCTGCATCTGTATACCCATACAATGCTAATGGTGCATCTGCTGCATCGAACAATGCGTAGTCAAGAGTACCTTGCACATACCTAAGTGTGCATCGTACTCCATCCAAATGTGGCTTCCTCGGAAGCTGCATGAACTGACTCTCCAAGCCTACTGTGTAGCTCAAGTCTGGCCTCGTGATAGTCAAGTAGATTAGACTACCCACAATCTTCCTGTATATATTGACATCCTCAACAACATCACCCTTCTCTGCACTCAGCTTTGCATTCACATCCATGGGAATAGAAATTGACTTACAATCAGCCATACCATACTTTGACAACATGTCCAAAGCATACTGTCTCTGTGACAGCCATACACCCTCTGGAGTCCTGATCACCTCAATGCCAAGAAAGTAGCGCAACTCGCCCAAACCTTTCATTTCAAACTCCTGTTTGAGAAGACCCTTCACATGGTCAATCTCCATAGCATTGTCACCAACAATAATAAGGTCATCTACATATATGGTAATGACCACAATCCCCACATCACTCTCACGTACATAGAGTGAATGATCAGCATGAGCTCTCCTAAAACCAATATTGACAAGATACTTGGCAATCCTGTCATACCATGCTCTAGAGCCCTGCTTCAAACCATACAAAGCTTTGAGAAGTCTTCATACATAATCTGGGTAACCTGGATCGACATAACCAGGTGGCTGATCCATATACACTTCCTCTTGCAACTCACCATTCAAGAAGGCATTCTTTACATCCATTTGATGCATAATCCATCCTGTAGATGTAGCCACTGCTATGACAACTCTCACAGTCGTCATCTTTGCCACTGGAGCAAAGGTCTCCTCATAGTCTATGCCATACGTCTGTGCATAACCCTTTGCGACCAGCCTTGCCTTGTGACGCTCAAGGTTACCATCAGTCTTATGCTTGGTTTTATACACCCATTTACAACCAATAGCTTTCTTGCCACTTGGCAATGTCACCAACTCCCATGTGTCGTTTGCTTCCAATGCAGCCATCTCTTCATTCATTGCATCATCCCAACGCACATTTCCAACTGCATCCTCAAAACATGTGGGCTCCACATCCTGTATCACCTTAGCCATGTAGGCTTGGTGATGCACTAGATACCCATCATAAGTCAATTTCTGAACTGGATTTCTGACTCTATTAGATCTGCGCGGTCCTGGGTCACTCCTTTGCCCTCTAGCATCTTCTTGTACTTTCCTTACACCAGGTGTCCTAACAGCCGGAATTCCAAATTCCTCATCAAGACTTTGTTCAGAATCATCTGAATCCATGTCTACATGTGAAAAACCTAATGATGCATCAGCCATAAAGGGAGGTTCATCAACCTTTTCTTTTCCTTTTCGTGATACGTTCCCTGTATCTGCTGGTGGAGTAACCTGCGTACGTAGTCTACCATTCCATGGCTTCTCAACAGAGCCACGAGAAGAGGACACTTGTGGTCCACTCAAAACCTGTGACTGTGGCCTCACATTTTGTACAACCACATCATCTTTTACATCAGCCCCAATAGTGCCAAGTGCATTACTGTACCAGCTGCTCATCTCATCAAAGACTACATCTCTGCTCACTCGTAATTCTCGTGTAGTAGGATTGTAGCACCTGTACCCCTTTTATTCAAGGGAATATCCCACAAGAATACATTTATCTGCTTTAGGATCCAATTTCCTACGCAACTCATCTGGTACATGCACGTAAGCTATGCAGCCAAACACTTTCAAGTGTGCCAAATCAGGCTTTGTACCTGTAAACTTTTCATCAGGTGTTACATCATGCACCGCAGCTGTAGGTGTCTTGTTCATAATGTACACAGCTATATTTATAGCTTGAGCCCAGAAATGATGAGGCATATTCTTCTCATTCATCAATGCACATGCAACCTCTGCAATGTGCCTGTTTTTCCTTTCTGCGGCCCCATTCTGTTGTGGAGTATATCTGCATGTAAACTGCTTGCGTATACCATGCATTCGTAGAAAATCTGAAAAATCATTGGAGAAGTACTCTCCCCCTCCATCTGACCTCAATGTCTTGATTTGCATATCTGTCTCCTTCTCAATCATGACTTTGAAGTCTTGAAAGTGACCAAACACTTCACTTTTGTTACGCATGAAGTAGACCCATACTTTCCTTGTATGGTCATCAATGAAAGAGACATAATACCTGCAACCATGTATACTTGCAATATCGGTTGGACCCCAAACATCTGTGTGCACCACCTCAAGTGGATTTTTACATACATTGCGCTCATGTGGAAATGAGCCCTTTGACTATTTTCCAAACTGGCATGCTGCACACACTTTATGAATACCATCCACCTTGAATTTGGGCAAACCTTTTACGATCTGTTTTGATTGCATGCTGCGCAATCTCTGCTCATTAACATGGCCAATGCGTTTGTGCCAAATGTCAACATCAGCCACAACACCTGTGCCCTGTGCAAATAATGCAGCTTTTACCTCAGGCATGTCTACATTCAGCGTAAACATTCTGCCCACACATTTGCCCTCTGTGATCAGCTTACAACCATTCTGAAAATCTTCTATATAACAGCCATTCGGATTGAAACGAACTTGCAAACCCTGCTCAACCATTTGTCCAACAGAAACAAGATTCTTTGTAATGTTTGGGACATGAAGTACATCTGCTAAGTAATTTGATTTGCCACTCTTCGTATTTAGAGGTATGTCTCCTACATGAGCAATGGGGTGAGCTGTGTCATCTCCTGTCTGCACATAGCCTGACACATCTAGTTTGCGCATATCTCTAAACCACTCTCCACGAGACGTCATGTGATTAGAGACACCTAAATCCACATACCAAACATCATCTTGGGTGGAATTCTCTGCAGTCATTGTATTCATTACATGCTTCATAACAAACATGCGCTCGTTTTTGCTGTCATCTGCATCTCTGCTAGTAGATGCATAGTTGCCATGTTCTCTCTTTCCACTTGCTTTTCCCTTTGGACAGTCACGTGACATGTGACCTCTTTCACCACAAGTCCAACATTCTCTGCTATCTCGAGTATGTTGCTGCCTACTTGATCCTGCACCACGACCTCTTTGACTCCCCCTGCCTTGAGACTGGTTTCCCCTGCCACCTGTATTGTTTTGATTTGATTGACCTTCCAGAAATTGGCCCCTGCAACCCCTTGGGCCTCAACCATGACCTCTACCTCTACCTCTGTTGGAGTTAGAATAGAAGGCATGTTCAGAATTATTTCTACCATGAGAAGAAGATGTGTCAAGGTTCTTCTCCTCAAGAATAAGCATAGAAATCAAATCTTGGAACACGGGGATGTCGTCTCTTGTATTCATGGAAGACCTAAAATGTACATACTCATCTCCTAGACCATCCAAGCATGCACGGACAATGTCATCGTCTTCCACTGAGACTTTAATAGATCCAAGAGCCTCAATGATACTCTTGATCTTCAAGGCATAATCATTGATTGAGAGGTTGTTCCTCTTAACCTGATTTATCTCCGACTTTAGTTGAAGCTTCCTGGCCTTGGTGTTCACCTCGAACACTCTGCCTAAGTTTCTCCATGCAATGGCGGGGGTTTCAGCATCCTGTAGATAGCCCATCATGCCATCTGTGATGCTCATAGAAAGCCAATACATCACTTTGCTCTGGCCTTATTGCCAGTCCCTCAAAGCTTTCCTTTGTTCTGCTGTAGCATTTGCCTCGGGAATCTCTGGTTCCTTTTCATTGTCTCCTTCTACATAGTCCCAATAACCTTTTCCTTTTAGAAAATTTGTTATTCTGAACTTCCATGCAGGGTAGTTATTTTTCTCAAGCTTCTCAGTAACAATCTGACTGAAACCGTCAGACATCTTGAAGCACTAAGACAAAATAGCTGCAATCTGCAAAAACCTGCAAATCTGTTAAACCTGCTATCGTGGTACCTGTAACGCTTTCTACACTCAACGAGTGTCCACAATCAAGCGTACATACAACCACTGTACTTGTACAGTAAATCTCTATATACTGCACTTTGGAGACCTGTTCAGAAACTTGTGCAAAAAACCCCTAAAAAAAATTTCGTTGTGCGGGGCGCCTTCGGCATCTGGTCGCTGATTGCGAACGAAGGGGTTGTGATTCTCTTGCTCTCTTAGCCTCTCTTGCCTGCACCAGGCTCTGATACCATGTAAAGAATGAGGATGCAAGAGAGCTACACAAGACAAGCACAAAGCACACAGAGATGGAAAGCTTCTTCTTCTTCTTCACAGAAAAGAGAGTACAAAATGACTAAGTGCTAAAGCTGAAAAGTAGCACATATGTACATGCGGTCACTAAGTGTGAACTCGCTAGAAGCGTACTAGGCTGGCACTATAAGTGTAGTCCAGCTGTAGAATCACTGGCAGAGATCCTCCATGTCGGTCACCTAATGCGCCAGTGAGTAAATGTCGTAAGTGGCCAAGACCCGTAGTGGATGCCAGCTCAAGATGTAGAGCTCGACATCTCAACATCTTTTGAGCCCACATCCATGACTCAAGCAGACAAAGAAGGCCCGCAATGTTTTGATATTCAAAAAAATCATAATCCTAATTTGTTAGCTTGTAAATTAGGATTTCCAATAATCTTAATGAGGGGTCTCCAACCTATACATAGGCCCGTCTCCTTCTTGTAAAAGAACCCACAATATCTCACATAGCACCTCAACACTCTATGTGTGAGGAGAGACTTAGGCATAGCAACCACTTTGTGAGCTTCACTTTTGGTGTGAGGGAAGCTTTCATGCTACACATTCCAAGTGAGAGAGCCTGAGTTCAAAATCTCAAAACCACTATTGTATATGTTCCTCCATCATCAATAAATTGAAGTTTGGTGTATCAAAGGCGTGAATCGACGCTCAAATATTCGTCCTTTCACTTGTGCAATACGGTTTGATGAATTCAAGGTGACTTGTGTATTTTAAGTTTCTATCATTTGATATTGTTTGAGAATGTGTTTTAGTGTGTTTTCATTGCCAATTTTGTGTCCATTGTAAGAGGGTATTGTGGTGAGAGGTCTCCCACACCCTAAGACACTGTGTGTGTGTTGGCAATGTTTAGCATTCACTAAGCATTGAGTTAGCTTTGTACAAGTTCTATGATAGCATCATAACAAACCATCTCCATTTGCAAGTCACAAACAAGGTATTATGCAAGTTCCATTCCTCTCTCTCTCTCTTCCCTTTGCTCTAGCTCTCTATGGTCCATTTTGTGTGTGTCTTCGTGTGAGGTTGCTTGTGTGTGTTTTGTGGAGAATCTTCTTGGGTGTGAAAAACTCTCTCTTCTTGCATCCTAGTTCGCATACCATAACTAGGTGGTTCCCCTTTACTTGTTTGGTTGTGGGTTTGTTGTTGTTGTTTCTTGCTTGTGGTTGCCCCAGCCCCAATCAAGCAGCACGGGAGCCTTGAGGGGTGTTTAGAGGTTGCCTCTCTTATTGCCTGCCCCGGACCGCCTCAATTTTGGTGCCCCAACCGAGGACAACTTGTGTATTTTTGTGTAGGATCAACCTTTAGCATAGTCAAGTAGTTTGCATGAATCACGAGAATTTGTATGATCCTTTCATTCCCATTGCAAGGCAAAAGGTACACATAATTTTAAGTACTAAGTTGCAATTTCAACGTGTAATTCGTAGAATTTTAGGCCCTCTTAAGTTGGCCAACATAAACGATTCAGTAAATCCTTTTATTTTGCCTCTCATTAGGTACGACCTTAGTTTGGACGTTTATATTTTTGTTTTGTTTTAAGCATTAGGTCATGCATAGACAATGGATAATGGCCCAGGAATAGAGGTTTTTTCCTTCCATTTCACTCCAGACATTAGAATAAACATTGCAGTTAGTAGAAAAATCCATTTCCAACAACGTACGATGTTCATGTTTGGTGCCCAAAGAGTAGGAGAAATTCTCGCGTCACCAAACCCTGTCATCCTGCCTCTTATTGATTATCATAGGTCATTTGATGTGAATAATTTTATTTTGTTGTAGAATAGATTGCAATTTAGAAAATCTTATTGTGTAAATATTTTTGAGAAAGAAAAACAAAAACATGTTGTCACTTTGAAACTCATTCAATGGAGGCCCAATGCCAAATGTCCGGGTATCCTCTTTTCTTTGGAGAGCCTGGAGAGGATGCAAAATTATTTTTAGCAAATTTCAAGATACCTTGCCATATCAAGAGGATAGTAACTGATCAAGAACGTGTAGAGATATTTGAGGTGGTCCTTAGGAAAGATGCTAGCACTTGGTTTGACTCTTTGCCCAATCCTTTGAAAAAGGAAAAAACTGTAGTAAACATAGTCCAAGTGATGCCTAGTAGCTCATCAGACAGCGAACCGATTGTTCCAATCAAGGTAATCACTAGAGTCTACGTAAGGAAAAAGAAACACAATTCCGCTGATAATTCAGAGGACACAAAAGTTTCTTATCAAAGAATCAAAAGGAGTAGAAGCAAAAGATATGAGATGAGAAAACAAAAACAACGGATTGAAAACGAAGAGAAAGCAAAAATGCTAGTCCAGGACAAGTTGAAAGAAACTCGCAGTGAATTCAAGAAAACAACCGTGAAATCTAGAGGATCCATTCTGGTTGATAAGATTTTTGAGCCTATCAATGCTGCCTTGGAAGCTTACCAAGCAGGACTCAAAGCAAGCCAAAACATGGAAAACAAATGGAAAAACTATCCATCTCTAGACATGTAAGCAGCTAAGTTGGAAGCTTATCAAAACTTGGTAAGAATCATGCAGTAAATGCTGGATAAACCAAAACCCAAGCTTGAAAATATTGCAAAATCGAAAGAGCTTACGGTAGAAGAAATGAAAGAAAAATCCAATGTGGTGGCAGAACCCCACCTTGAAACAAATGAACCAGAGCTCATAGTGCCGAACAACAAAGATGCCTTAGACGAAATTCCATTTTTAGAAGAAGACTCGCCAAGACACTTATGGGAAAAGGTAAGAGAGATCAATGATGGGAGATGGGAGCCTAACTTTAAGGTCAGCTCCTATAGAGGAAGTCTAGTTGGATAACCTACCATCTGATATAAACATGGATTTACAATCGTTGTACGGGGATTGTGGATTGGAGGCTTCAGGAATATCTAAACCTATGTCATTAAAAACATTACCTTCATACTTGGGAGATAACGAAGATGTATCTATCATTTGCAGGACCACTCAAGTAAAAAGAGCCAAACAGACCCTAGAAGTAGACAACATTCGTTCAATCATGTCTACACCTATCCAATGCACTCTTACTTTGGGAGAATTGTTGAAACTTAGGCCATACTTATGGAACGATTTACAGAAAACCCTAGAGAAGGTGGGGATAACGGGGTTAATCTCTAAGAATCTGGGAAACTTGAAAAAAGAAACGGAAAACAAAGAGATTCGATCAGTTCCTATGAACAAGGTCAGAGAATATTATGAAGGGGAAGAAGGAAACACAACCCTCCCAGTGAGATATAATGACATTGAAACCATGGCGATACTGGATAGTGGAGCTGGCATAGCCATAGCCACTAAAGCAATATGGGAATCCTGGGGACAGCCAACCATTAGACAAACGCGAATGAAATTACAGTTGGCTGACAGACACATTGAGAGACCACTAGCTACTAGAAAATGTGATAGTCAACTCCTGTGGAATTGAATATCAACACACTTTTGCCATAGTAGATTTTGGGAAAAAACTCAACTATGAAATCATATTGGGAAGACCTTTCATGCGACCGGTACAACTTATCGAAGAATGGGGAAACGACTATCTGTACTTGAAGCAGGTGGGATCTATAACAAGAGTCAATTTTAAAGATCACACCTATAGAGATGTCTTGAAAACAACCATCCAAGAGTTTGATTCAGTCTCTTTGGCTGAAACTAAATTCCCATCTTGGCTAAACAAAGACACTCCTATTTGGATGTACGGAGCTTCAGAAAATGGAAGCTTAAGACGAGAGGAATGTATCCTAGAAAGGGACTGTACAGACGAAGCCTACATACCGGAACCCTTTCCAGAGCATTTATTCAAACCATTCGAGTGGACTCAAATTTTAGTGACAATGGATGTATGTGTGAATACGTCTATGCCTACTCAATTTTGCAATGAGGACGGCTACGATATAATTTCCATCGAAATAATGCCAGTCCTTAACATTGAAAACAAAGATGAGGAAACAAAGGACTTTCTGAAAGCTCAACAAATCTTTTCTGCCCTCTATTACGACACAACTGATGAGTTATATGAACACTCAGCTACCTCAGAAGATTCGGGATCAGAGAAAGATCATACGAGGGATCAGTTACTCTTAAAGGGAGGGGAGAAAAAGTTTTTTGACTTTCCAAACCAGAAATCAAGAAGACAAAAATGGTATAGAAGAAAAAGAGACACTGAAATTGTGAAAGCACGACCTATACCATTAGTCTCCAGTAAAACACAATTCCTGAAGCAAATAGATGCTAATGATTGTGTCAAGGACAAAATAACTGGCAGATATCCTTCAAACAAAAATTGAGAAATGTCTCAGACATCGAGAAAAACAAGGAAGGGTACTCACAAAGAACATCAGGATAAAAAACCACTCATGACCAGAGTCGAGCAGAAAAAGAAATATCAAGAGTTGAAAAAATCTTTAAAGGAGATATACACCACCGAAATGGAAACCACGGAAGAGGATGGTAAGGATGTAATGCATGTTCTATCCCATTACAAAAAGTATACTCTCCAAGATCGGAAAATCATAATCGAACAACCTGTTAGGGAACTAAGGAAACAAGGTGAGTCTTACGAAGGGCCTGAAAATGCTAAAAGGATAGACTTGCTTAAACCAGGAGAAGAGCCTAGACCGGCTTACATTGACCTAACAGAAGAAGAAGAAAAGATTTTGTTGAGCTTGTTAAAGGAATACCGGGATATCTTCCCTTGGTCTTACAAGGATCTCAAGGGTGTTGATCCAGAAATCTATCAACATACTATACCCATGAGAGATGATGCTAAACCAAGTAGACAAAGATCATGCACTTATAACGAAACATTTGCCAGAAAGATCAAAAAAGAGATTGAAAAACTAAAGGAAGCCGAATTCATTTACAAAATTGAACACACTAATTGGGTGTCTCCAATTGTGGCAGTACTTAAGAAGAATGGGAAATTACGAGTGTGTGTTAATCTCAAAAAAGTGAATGCAGCTACCATTAGAGACAACTTGCCTCTTCCGATAACTGAGCATGTTTTAGAACGAGTGGCAAGAAAAGAAGCTTACAGCTTCCCAGATGTCTTTTTGGGATACAATCAACTTTTGATTGACCCAAAAGATCAGCATAAAATTGCTTTTACAACAAAATGGGGTATATTTGCCTATCGGGTTATGCCGTTTGGGTTGACTAATGCTCCAACCACATTTCAGAGATTGATGAGCCATGCTTTCAAAGAGTATCTTCGAAAATTCTTTGAAGTATATATGGACGATCTATGTGTACATTCATCAGTCCGAGCTAATCATTTTGAACACCTCAAAAATGTATTCAGAAATGTAGACTTTACAGGATTTTCTTAAACCCTGAAAAGTGCACATTCATGGGAAGACAAGGGAAAATCCTAGGACATATAGTGTCTACAAATGGCATAGCTACCGATGTTAGGAGTGTTTTGCAGCAAGGCAATTGCACATATGTACATACACATGCATGGTGCATAAAATAAAGCATTGTCCATTTTCCAGAGCCAGGTGGTTGCATGGGGCCCACATGTGTACAGGTAGGACAGCATGTACATAGTGCATCGATTTTCATCGTCATCAGTATCAGTGTTTTTTTCCTATAATAATGAGGCGTTGGTAGCACTTAAAGCTTCTCAAGGAAGCTATCCACGGGCCGATGACATGAGGTAAGCAGGCGCATCAAATGGCATCTAGTGGCGTAAAGAGGTCGAATGGGGTCAATATTTGCACGTGGATAAGTATTGACACAACGTGGGTGTTTTCTTGTGATAATTATGCAAAAAAATCATCATAAGAATTGTATATGGGTTCCACTTCACGTGGTTACGGGATGCATTATTGGAAAAAGTTGAGTGCCAGGTGTGCGGATGGATGCAGTAGGGTGATAACTATGCACTGCGATGCCACTTTTTGGCTTGTTCGGGGTCCGTTTGAGGTCAACTAAAAGGACAAAGGTGCCCAAGTAATAAAGTTAAGTTTCGGAACTGAAAAACCTGAGAGAAGACTAGAAAAAAAGTGGAGAGAAGAGGAGGAACAACCGCAAGTGAGTTTTTGCTGATTTTGGAGCCTGTTTTGGCCATAAACTGCTCATCCGAGGTCGGATTTCAGCACTTTGACATTGTAGAATGAGGTTTTGGGCCGTTCTTGACACGATGGTGCTTTCCATTTTGCCAAATTTCTCACTATTTTTCTGCTATTTTGGTTGTGTAAGTTTCTCCTGTGAGCGAAGCCTCTACTTCAATTTGTGATTGTATCTGGCCCAAGCTCAATTGTATCTAGACATCAGAAATTATCCTCTTTTGAGCTGAGTTTTGTGTGTGTGTGTGTGTGTGTGTGTGTGTCTCTGTGTGGAGTGGGCAAATAGATAGTCTCTCTCCTGTCACTCCATCGGTGTGTTCCCTGTCTCAGCCAGGTGGGTTGGGTAAGCCGAGTGGTGCCCCATAGTGTGTGTGTGTGTGTGTGTGTGTGTGTGTGTATCATCCCAAGAGTGTGTGTTGGGTCATTATAGAGGCATTGTGTGTGTTTCTATCCCGCTCACATTCTTTTGGCGCCCCCACGGAGGATCTTTTTTGAGTACCTTCTGCTTCGAGCTTCAAGCTTCGAGATTCATGATTACAGATTACAAGTTACAAGTTACAGGTTACAAAGATAGGTACAAGTACACGTGATTCACACAGGTACAGGTAGTTGTAGTGCAGTGATATAATGGCAAGTGAAAGTCACTTGCAGTTTCTGAGTGTATGCATCATTGGGCGTCTGTTTGAGCTCATTGTCTTGTATTGTACGCTACTTGTGGATACTGCCATTGTATGCCTTTGTGGAGCCATACTTGCTTTTATTTGGCAGTCCCATCAATTTTTGAGATTTGGTTTGGAAGATAGTCATTTCTGAGACTTGATTATACAAGATTTGCATAAGCTTTCGTGAGAGGGTCGATAGTGTGAGGTTTTATTGAGCTGGGGGATTCTCAAACGTGAGATCCTTTCGGTGATATAGGTGGCTAGAGCACCCTTTTTGTGACATTGCCATAGGCTATGTACTAGTGATTCCTACTTGTTGCTTGGGTTCTATTGTTGGCAGTGTTAAGTATAAAGCCTGATTTACCCTTGTAATTTTTTGTGGTAAAAGCACACCTTTGTAAGGCCCCCACTATGAGGAGAAGCCATCGTGCGTGAAGGAAAATCACTCGCCGGAAACCAAAAATCAGGGGCAACTTTAGGGCCGGAATATTCCTTTTTGTTGAAATATTATGGCCGGACAGCGGCCGGAAAGTGGTCGGAAAACAATCGGTCGGTTGGTCGGTGGCCGGTGAGGGCGAGCTTTTTGAAATGGGGCTTCTAAACCCAAACCAATGGGCCTACCCTCACAAAATGTTCGTAAAGAGGTACGCACACTACTTGGGGCACCACCTTCTTTTGGGAGTGGAGAAGGAAACCAATCAAAATAACACTTGCACTCACCCACTCAAGCAACACACTTTGAAAACCCCCTTACTCTATATACACTTTGGACACTTGAACACCATCAACGATTATGCAACCCAATGCCATGCATCAAAATAAAATATGCAATTTGTGGAATAGGATTCACCTTCTCCCCATAAGAATACCCATAATACATCCAAACTCTTCCTCTCTCAAGCACTCATAAAAAAAAAACATGCGCACAAGACTTGCCTCTCAAACACACAAGAGAATCACTTACATCAAACTAGCACACTTTGCATAGAGAGCTCATCTCCATCTATGGAATGCCATGACACAAATAAAATCACCATGAGAGGTAGCCACATGCATATGTAATGAAGCAAAAGAGAGTTGGAGTGAGAAATTTCTTTAGACCAATTGAATAATTGTGGAGAAACAAACCAATGGTAAATTGAGAATAGAACACTTACTTGATTTCTCGCACACCTTTTAAGGGGAGGACAGACGCTGGCTAACTATCACGAATTGCGACACTTGAAAGTTTTGAAGATGATTTCATGATCATTAACATAACCATGAGAGAGATCATGATGTATTTACAAGTTATTGAGGTGCTACAAATGATTTATTGGGTTGATGGAGTAAGAGATGGTAGAATGGAAAGAGTGGAGAATAGAGTTGCACTTCCTCCAAAGAGGAGGGTTAGGAGGGAGGATGTGAAAGAGGGAGAGTTGGGGTTTTCTCTACTATTGATCAAGAAAACAACATGAGGTTGAAAATATAGGTGTGTGTCCTTGAGTCTCTCCAAGGGGGGCTATTTATAGTTGTGTAGGAGTGGGATTATGCTACACTTAATTAGAGTAAGTGATTAGACCTAATTAAGTGTCCTTTGACCACTCATTGAATATTGGACATTAAAGGGACTATTTATTCACCAAAAATATCATTTTAGACCATGAAGGCTCCATAGGGGTGCATAATGTAGGTGGGCCCCACCATGAGGCCCTACGGGTGGCTCCTGCGGGGTATCTCAACTTGTCTATCTTGGCATTTAGAAAGCATCTTTAGGTTGGTCCCATCACATGCAAGTGACCTTGAACACTCATTGCTCTTCTAGAAGATGAGTAGGGGAAAAATAAGATCTCACCCTCTTGATTTACTTGATTTACAGTTCCCTTTTGCTGCGAATCTGACAGATTTACACTATTTTGACCATAACTTTTTACCTGTAGCTCGGAATGACATGCTTCAAAAGGAAAAATTGACCTTCTCAACATGTTTGATATGAATTTGGACTATTCTTCACGCCCATGCACCAAGGAATTCGGTTTGGAAGGTCCACACTAGGCTAGGGAACCTTTTGCTTCCAAGTCTTCTTGTATGGGCCCTTTGCTTGTATGCATCCAAGGGGAATTATGCTTTTTCAAAAGGCTATGATGCTTAAACAAATAGAGGAGGGCCCAAATTATTTGCTTGTGAAAAGAATATGCAATTGGAGTCTTTTTGAGAGGAGAGAAACTATATGTATATTCTTAAGCGATATTGGGCCACCTATGTAGGGGGCATAGAAGACTTGTAGAGAGGGACCATAATCTTTGGTAAAGACAAGTGGAGAGTTGATTTCCATGGGAATTTATCTATATGGGGTGGAAGATGGATATATTATTTTTCTACTACTAATTCACGAGAGGTAAGAAAGTTTGGGGGTATATAGTTGGTTATTGTATGCTTATTCTATTTACAAAGCAAAAAAGAAAAGGGTGGTAATATAAATATATGACTAAGGTGACATTTTTGGGAAGAGTATAATGTATGTGTCGCCACAAAGGTTAAACGAAGAGGGGGAATTTACTCTAGATAACTTAAGAGCGTAGAAAAATATATACACATATGAGGAAGAGGACGTTGAGTAGGCTGAAAAATGTTGCAAAAAGATGGTTACCATTTTATGCCACTCATATTAGCCCTCCCCCAAGCCTAGAGATATTCATATCTTTAGGAGGACGGTGTTGCTTCCTTTTCTTCTTTTTTTTTTCTCTTTTTTTGGTCATTTTTTCTTTTTCACTTTTTTTTTCAATAGGAGGAGTGTCATGCACTCTTTTACTCCATTAGACCTGCTTTTCATTACCTCAATCCCATAAATCGGAGATGAGAGGGTTGCCTTGGGTATGTTTAGATTCCAAAGCTGGTTCTTCTTTGCACATCAAAGCTTTAAAAATAGGTGGAGCATTTGCCAAGCCGAAGGGATCCATGTCAATTTGGAGCTTAGACGATGTAGGTAGATGACTGCCTATCAATGGATTGATACGTTGAAAGTAGGGCTTTAATCTCCATCCATTGACTCTGGTCTTGTGGAGTTTTCCTGATAAATCTACTAATCTATAACTACCATTCCCAAACTTTGTTTTTATCATGAAAGGTCTCTCCCATCTTTGCAAAAACTTTTTGTTAAGTCGAGTATCAACTCGGTTATCATAGCGAAGAACCAACATACCTTCCTTCAATCCTTTCCCCTTGAGCTTCTTGTTGATTTTATCCCTTTGGCTTGTCGCTTTGGTGATGTAGTGATCAATGGACTCTTCTCTATTTAGCTCAAGTCGTTGGAGATCTAAGATCCTTTCATGTAGAACCTCTTTTGGTTTTTTTGCCACTCTTGCAAGAACGCGCAAGCTTGAGAGCTCTACCTCAATGGGGAGAAGTGCTTCCTGTCCATAAACTAGATGAAAAGGGGTGAATTGGGTAGATACCTTGAAAGATGTCCTATACGCCCAAAGAGCAGCCATCAAATGGCAATCCCAATCATTAGGCCGGTCCACAACCTGCTTAGAAATGATCTTACATATCATTCCATTCACTATTTCCACCAATCCATTGCATTGAGGATAGTAGGGTGTGGAATGTAGGTGTTTCACTTTTAACCTCCTCAAGAGATCATTCAGAAGGTCAGCCCTAAAACCCGGGCATCGATCTGATAAGATTTCTAGGGGTGTTCCAAACCTACTATTGCATCCACACCCCACTTTTCAGAAGGGCCATAAGATATTATTGGGACTCGAGGCTCATATGTTAGTCGTCTATCCCCAGCAATTTGGCATGGCTTACATGCCTTACACCAATATTGGACATCATGATGTAAGCTCGGCCAAATAAACCATACTTGTAAAATCTTCCTACTTGTAATATCTTGAGAAAAGTGACCACCACAAACATCATCATGACATCAAAGAAGAATTTTCTCTATCTCTTGTACACCTGGTACTCTCCTCAAGACCAAATCTTTCCCTTTGTGATATAAATCATCCCCGATCAACTGGTAAGGTGTGGCCTTCTTAACTATTCTATGTCTTTGCACCTTGTCTAAGTGTTTGGGACACTCAGCTGCTTGTAGAAAGAAGATAATGTCTTTTAGCTCCTCTTGACCTTGATATTTGGGTTCATATAGTTTCACACCTCCTACCGCCATTTGAATCTTTTCATTTGCGAGTAAGTCTGCTTCCTTGTTATGAGTTCTCACAATGTGTTGTACCTGTGTTGCTTTAAAACCCTTCATCAAAGCTCTTACACTACTAAGCCACTCAAACAATGTACGATTCTTGCACCTCCAAGTCCCTTGGATTTGCCTGACCACTAGCAAAGAATCACCTTTTATAATAAGTCTTTGTATGCCTAATTCTTTGCATTCTTCTAACCCAAGGGTTAGAGCAGCATACTCAGCCTCATTGTTAGAGTGAACATTGGGTAGAGTGATACCTTTTCTAACCATTACCTCCTTTTGTGGGTTTAAAATGATGATCCCCCCTGCTGCTTTGTCTTGTTGGCGTTGATAAGATCCGTCAAAGCACAAAGTATGGGCATTATCAATCTCCTTCACTTTGAACTGTTTTGAGCCTTCCTCTCTTTGTAGTCGTGATCCTTCCCTTTCTCTCACTTTGTAGGTGAGAATGTCTACAAGTCCTGCTCTTGTGCTATCTTCTACAAGGAAAGTGTATTCAAATTCTTGGAGTTCAAGCACCCACTTTGCTATTCTAGATGAGAGGCTCATGTGTTGTACTACATATGGTAGATTGTGCTCTAAGGTGAGAAAAACAAATGGCACAGGGAGAAGATACGATCGAAACTTCCTTACCGCAAACAAGATTGCAAAGACACTTTCTCCATTTCAGTGTATCCCTTCTCGGCCGGAGTCATCACCTTGCTTGCAAAATAGATCAACCTCATGTATGATGTTTTAGGATCTTTTTGCATCAAAACAACACCAATTGCTTCGAAACCTACACTTGGAGTGACATAGTAGGTCTCCTTTGGATCTGGTGGCATTAGGATCGGGAGAGAGCTAAGAATGCCCTTCACTTCCTCAAAACATTTTGCATGTTCCCTCCCCCATTCAAATGTAGATTGGCTTGCCAACCTATGCAAAGGGACGATGGCTTCTACTAGGAGATGGATGAAGCGAGACATGTACCTCACTTTGTGGTTGAAGGTCATTAGCTCCTTAGTTGTTGTTGGTGGAGATAATGACAAAAGGGCCTCTACTTTAGAGGGATCCACTTGAATTCCTTGTGAAGAAACCACATGGCCTAGCAAAACCACCTGAGATTCACCGATATGACACTTCTCTGGGTTGAGTTGTCCCCCAAATTGATGGAGCCTCTTAAGCCCCTCTTCAACCTTTTGGCAATGAAGTGATCTACAACTATAAATACAGAAATCATCCATAAAGACTCTTATGGATTTTCCAAAGAATGGCTGAAATACAAATATTGTGAATCTCATGAAGGTGCTAGGAGCATTGGTGAGCCCAAAAGGCATTACTCTAAATGCAAAACATCCCCAAGGTGTGATAAAGGTGGTTTTTGGTTGGTCCTCTTCTGCTATTCTAATTTGAAAATATCCTGAATACCCATCACACACAGTGTAGCATTCGTGACCTGCTACTTCATTCAAAATTTCATCTTGGAAAGGGAGAGGAAAGTGGTCCCTCTTTGTCGCAGCGTTGAGGGGTTTGTAATCCACGCAGAACCTCCACTTACCATTCTTCTTGGGAGTGACTACAATAGGTGATACCCATTCGGAGTTGGATACTAGATAGATGAAGCCAGCCTTCAAGAGTCGATTCACTTCTTGTAGGAGAGCCTTTTGTTGCACAGATCCTAGTCGCCTTAACTTTTGAGCCACGGGTTTGGTCCCTGGTTTCAATTCAATTCGATGCTCTATTACATCTACACCTCTTATTTTTGAGTAGTTAGTGATAAACAAATTGGGATACCTCCTTAACATATTGATGTAGGACCTCTTCTCCTCACAAGTAAGATCTTTTGCAAGCATCTTCTCAAATCCTTCTTCAAGGTGGTGGCATCTTTCATCCCCTCGTGTGTGATTGTCCGTTGGCTTTTCTTCTACTGGAACATCTTGAGTGTTGGCGTTGAATACAATTCCCATTACCTCCAAAGAAGACTCCTCTTCACTGGTTGATGCACTGGTTGATGCTTCCTCATCACTTGAGTAAGGACTCTCCTCCTCGCTCTCTTCATCTGCCGTGGTTTCATAGTTGATATCTAGTTGCTTTCCTTCTCGCCAATCATACACCACCGGTTGACCCTTCTTAAGAATCAAACGACCACTTCCCCATTTTTGATCTGCATTCACAGCAATGAGCCAAGGCCTCCCTAGGATGATGGGATAGCCCTCCCCCTTAGCTGGCATGACATACATATCCACTCGTGCATCTATGTTACATACAGAGACTTTTACATTTTTAATGATCCCCAAACACTTCACACTTGAGTTGTGGCTAGCCTAGCTTGACAATTAGAGGACTTTGTAATTTCAAGCCCTAACCTGTTCATTGATTTTTCCGTGATCACACACATTTGAGCTCCACCATCAACATATACATTAGACACCTTTTTACCCCTTATGTAAGCATCCACAATGGGTTCCACATCTTTTTGTAGCTTTGAGGCCACAACCTTAATGGAAAGATTTTCTTTCTTTTTTGGAATTCTTGTACTTACCAACTTTGGCCATTGCCTTCTTACTTTGGCTGATAGGTGTAGAAGTTGAGGCCATGAAATGTTTGGCTTTTGGGTTTGTAAATCCTCCAGGATGTTGTAGGGCTCTAGCTCCTTTCCCAATGGGAAGTCGTTGATACCAATTTCCCTTCGCCTTGATCTTTTCTTCCTGCTACTTTCAGCTTCTTCCATCTTTGACTTCTTCTTCTTGTCCCTTCTGGCTGACTTTGTTCCTTCACTTCTCATGTCTTCATCATTATCATGTGCTCTTGTGCGTTTTTCTGCTGGCATAACATCAAAGTTTAGAGTATGCTCATCTATTACCTCTTCTAGCTTGATGATGTTGACTCCTCTTTCTTCCTCCTCATGTGGGACGGGAGGTATATTTGCTGGTGGTGGTGGTCGACGAAGGATTTGTTGGCCTTGAGCTTGTTCTTGCTGCACAGTGAGAGGAGGCGGTCTGGGGGGATATATGTCTTCCGGAAGTCGCCTTGGATGCGGACAATTGTACATGCCATGGCCCATTTCATTGCAATTCCAACATCGCAAATCTTGAGCTTGTCTTCGTTGATTGCGATTCCCTTCTCTTGGTTGTCGTTGTTGAGGTAGGCCTTGTACTAGATTCAGAGTGAGGTTCTCAAGCTGTTGAGTTAGCCTTTGTAAAACCTCTTGTTGAGAGTTATCTCCTATTTGTGAAGATTGTGCAAGAGGGGCCCTAATTGGTGCTTCCATGGTTTGTGAAGACTCCCTCTCACTCACTTCATTCAAACCCCTTGCTCTATGTGCTTGGAAGTGTAGTTTTCTAAACTTGATGATGGCTACCTCATGTGCTTCTTCGAAGGTGGATGGGAATTTTAGCTCTACTTTAGCCTTTAAAAGTGGATACAAGCCAACCATGAATCTCTCTTTTTTTAGAAAGTTAGGTGCACCACCATGATTTTCTAATGTAGCCTCCCACCTACCCCATAGATTGACAAAGGTTGCTTCATAAGAGGGATAGTCTTCAAGTGATACCTGCTTATGTCCAATAAGACATTTCCATAGTCCTTCAGAAATATCACCTTGCCCGAACTTGGAGAGGAAGCTTGCTCGCAATCTCTCCCAATTGGACTTGATTTGGGGTTGCAAGGTCTCATACCATGCTTTAGCTTCTGCTTTTAGAACCAACGGGAAGGTTCGTAGCTTTACTTCCTCTTCATCTCTCCCGGATATGAGATGTGCCATCTCCAAGTTGTCAAGAAACTCTTGCGCATCTTCCCCACTTCTTGCATAGAACGTGGGAAAAGAACTTGTCATTTTGTTTAGACTTTTTGAAATTTCTTTTTTTAAAAGAAACTTTTCTCTTACGGGCCGCACAAGATTGTTGACACTATAAATCTGATTACATTAAAATGAAGATGTACACATCCATTGTTAATTCGTACTTTATCATAGGTAGAATAAATGGATTAATTGAAGCATTGATTTCATTGAGGCGAGTGGATCCAAATATCCTCCTTATGATAGATTGAAACCTAAACTTAGTTGCAATGATTATATGAATGGATTGCCGAGCAATAGGCCTAAAAGTTTCATTGTTTTGATCGTGATTCATGTGCTACTCCTCGTTGTTGGTTTGAAGACCTCGTTCCTTCATATGGCCTTGAGCACCCCTTCACCACTCCTTGTTCCTGTCTTTAAAACAAAATGAAAACGTGAACATCAAAAGAAGTTTCATAATTGATGATTGGAAGTATAATTGGATTAGGTGATGCCAGTATTTCTCTAAGTCTTTCTGCACCAAACATAAAAACAATGCATTGCTGGAAAAAGACTTTTCTATCTATGTGAACATTTACTCTAATGTGTTGTGAAAAATGAAATGGATAGATGGGAACTCCATTGTTCATTACTAAAAAATTTGAAGGTAACTTGGAAATATGTTCCTCAGTGGGGGCACCACTTTATGAGGGCGAGCTTTTTGAAATGGGGCCTCTAAACCCAAACCAATGGGCCTACCCTCACAAAATGTTTGTAAAGAGGTACGCACACTACTTGGGGCACCACCTTCTTTTGAGAGTGGAGAAGGAAACCAATCAAAATAACACTTGCACTCACCCACTCAAGCAACACACTTTGAAAACCCCCTTACTCTATATACACTTTGGACACTTGAACACCATCAACGATTATGCAACCCAATGCCGTGCATCAAAATGAAATATGCAATTTGTGGAATAGCATTCACCTTCTCCCCATAAGAATACCCATAATACATCCAAACTCTTCCTCTCTCAAGCACTCATCAAAAAAAAACATGCGCACAAGACTTGCCTCTCAAACACACAAGAGAATCACTTACATCAAACTAACACACTTTGCATAGAGAGCTCATCTCCATCTATGCAATGCCATGACACAAATAAAATCACCATGAGAGGTAGCCACATGCATATGTAATGAAGCAAAAGAGAGTTGGAGTGAAAAATTTCTTTAGACCAATTGAATAATTGTGGAGAAACAAATCAATGGTAAATTGAGAATAGAACACTTACTTGATTTCTCGCACACCTTTTAAGGGGAGGACAGACACTGGCTAACCATCACGAATTGCGACACTTGAAAGTTTTGAAGATGATTTCATGATCATTAACATAACCATGAGAGAGATCATGATGTATTTACAAGTTATTGAGGTGCTACAAATGATTTATTGGGTTGATGGAGTAAGAGATGGTAGAATGGAAAGAGTGGAGAATAGAGTTGCACTTCCTCCAAAGAGGAGGGTTAGGAGGGAGGATGTGAAAGAGGGAGAGTTGGGGTTTTCTCTACTATTGATCAAGAAAACAACATGAAGTTGAAAATATAGGTGTGTGTCCTTGAGTCTCTCCAAGGGGGGCTATTTATAGTTGTGTAGGAGTGGGATTATGCTACACTTAATTAGAGTAAGTGATTAGACCTAATTAAGTGTCCTTTGACCACTCATTGAATATTGGACATTAAAGGGACTATTTATTCACCAAAAATATCATTTTAGACCGTGAAGGCTCCATAGGGGTGCATAATGTAGGTGGGCCCCACCATGAGGCCCTACGGGTGGCTCCTGCGGGGTATCTCAACTTGTCTATCTTGTCATTTAGAAAGCACCTTTAGGTTGGTCCCATCACATGCAAGTGACCTTGAACACTCATTGCTCTTCTAAAAGATGAGTAGGGGAAAAATAAGATCTCACCCTCTTGATTTACTTGATTTACAGTTCCCTTTTGCTGCGAATCTGACAGATTTACACTATTTTGACCATAACTTTTTACCTGTAGCTCGGAATGACATGCTTCAAAAGGAAAAATTGACCTTCTCAACATGTTTGATATGAATTTGGACTATTCTTCACGCCCATGCACCAAGGAATTCGGTTTGGAAGGTCCACACTAGGCTAGGGAACCTTTTTCTTCCAAGTCTTCTTGTATGGGCCCTTTGCTTGTATGCATCCAAGGGGAATTATGCTTTTTCAAAAGGCTATGATGCTTAAACAAATAGAGGAGGGCCCAATATTATTTGCTTGTGAAAAGAATATGCAATTGGAGTCTTTTTGAGAGGAGAGAAACTATATGTATATTCTTAAGAGATATTGGGCCACCTATGTAGGGGGCATAGAAGACTTGTAGAGAGGGACCATAATCTTTGGTAAAGACAAGTGGAGAGTTGATTTCCATGGGAATTTATCTATATGGGGTGGAAGATGGATATATTATTTTTCTACTACTAATTCACGAGAGGTAAGAAAGTTTGGGGGTATATAGTTGGTTATTGTATGCTTATTCTATTTACAAAGCAAAAAAGAAAAGGGTGGTAATATAAATATATGACTAAGGTGACATTTTTGGGAAGAGTATAATGTATGTGTCGCCACAAAGGTTAAACGAAGAGGGGGAATTTACTCTAGATAACTTAAGAGCGTAGAAAAATATATACACATATGAGGAAGAGGACGTTGAGTAGGCTGAAAAATGTTGCAAAAAGATGGTTACCATTTTATGCCACTCACCGGTAGTCAATGGCCGGTGGCCGGTGGCCGAATTCAAAAGCGGATTTGTCTTCTCAAGGGTGGCCACATACATGGGCAGATTAAAGGGTCTGATTTGCGGTTATCTACACAAGGGCGGCTACACATAGCTGCCTCTCATGAGAGAGGGCAGCCCTTTTGGCCTATAAAAGGAAGCCATTTCTACACACATTTCATAATGTGAATTTGATGCAACAAGGTGAGTGTGAGGTGTTGAGAGTGAAGCAAGGCGGGAGATCCATTAAGGGTATAATCCCTTTGTAAACTACTTCTTGTTTTGAAGTACTAAATCCATTGAGTGGCTGCTTTCCCATGGACGTAGCCCACATTGGGTGAACCACGTATATCGTGTGTATACTCTCTCTCTCTCTCTCTCTACTCTATAATTTTGTGTATGTAAATCTATCTCTCTCCATTAAGTAATCTACTCAATTATCTATTTAGCTACATCTTATTTCCTAACAACTGGTATCAGAGCAAGGTTTGCTCGTAGCTAAGTTATCTCAAGGAAAGGATTCCTTGAATTGAGTGGGAGTTATGGCGGAGAAAGGGAAGCTCAAGATTGATAAGTTCAACGGCAAAAACTACCAACATTGGAAGATGCAGATTGAAGACTATCTCTACCAGAAGGACCTCTATTTGCCATTAGGTGTTCTTGCAAAGAAGCCCACAACAATGGCATATGAAGCGTGGATTGTCCTTGATCGAAAGGCACTGAGAACAATCCGATTAATCTTGGTGTGAACGGTGGCCTTCAATGTTTCGGAGATGAAGACCACGGAGGACTTGATGAAGTCACATGATGACTTCTACAAGAAACCATCGGCATCCAATAAGGTATTTCTTATGAAGCGCTTGTTCAATCTAAAGATGGCAGAGAATGGTTCAGTTGCAGAACACCTAAATGACTTTAACACAAACATAAGTCAACTTCGATCGGTGAAAATCAATTTCGATGACGAAGTGCGAGCTCTCCTTATACTATCATCTCTACTGGATAGTTGGGATAGCCTTGTGATGACTGTAAGTAATTCTATTTCTGGCACAAATACTCTTAAGTTTGATGATGTTGTGGGTGTTCTTCTAAGCGAGGAAATACGAAGGAGAAGCATAGGAGAATCATCAAATGCTGCACTGACAGTGGAAACAAGAGGAAGGCCTAAGGAGAGGTTCAAAAGCCCAAAGGGTCATGATCGCTCAAGACGGAGCAAGTCACGCACGAAGTCAGTTCTTGAATGTTGGAACTGCGGCAAGAAAGGCCACATCAAGAAGGATTGCTGGTCCAAGAAGAAGAAGGAGACAGAGTCTCAAGACAACAATCCAACATCAAAGACCAATGTGGCAGGTAAAGTAGAGCAAGATGCTCTAATTCTCTCATTAGACAATGTGTCTAATTCCTGGATAGTAGATTCCGGGGCTTCATTTCATGCGACACCACACAAGCAACATTTCCAAGACTACACCAAAGGTAATTTTGGGTATGTATACTTGGGAGATGATGAAGCTTGTGAGATTTTCGGCAAAGGTACAGTTTCTGTCAAAACTGCTAACGGAAATGAATGGAAGCTTAAAGATGTTAGGCATGTTCCTTCTCTTCGCAAAAATTTGATCTCTACAGGACAATTGGACGATGAAGGTCACAACATTGCATTCAAAAACCAACGGTGGAAGATCTCAAAGGGATCTTTGGTGGTTTCCAAAGGAGAAAAGGTCGATACACTTTACTTGTGTACTATTAGCATGCAACCTTCAGCTTGTGCAGCAACTACAAAAGTTGACAGTGCAGTGTGGCACTACCAACTTGGGCATATGAGTGCCAAAGGAATGAAAATCCTTCAAACAAAGAAGCTTCTACCCGGTTTGAAAGAAGTGGACTTAGAGTTTTGTGAAGATTGTGTTTATGGTAAACAAAAGAGGGTAAAATTTCAAAAATCAGGAAATGAAAGAAAAAATAAAAAACTTGAGTTGGTTCATTCTGATGTTTGGGGTCTTGCAAGTACACCATCACTTGGTGGCTCATTGTACTATGTAACATTCATAGACGATGAGACTAGAAAAACATGGGTTTATGTCATGAAGAATAAATCCGATGTATTTTCCATATTTCAAAGGTGGAAAGCCTTTGTGGAGAATGAAACAGGTACCAAGCTTAAATGCCTCAGATCCGACAATGGAGGCAAATATTGCATCCAAGCTTTTGAAGGCTTTTGTGCTAGCAATGACATTCGGAGACAAAGGACAACCCCAAGGACACCTCAACGAAATGCGATTTCGGAAAGGATGAACAGGACAATCATGGAGCGAGCACGAAGCATGCGGCTACATGCAGGCCTACCGCTTGAGCTTTGGGTGGAAGCTGTAAGTACGACTATGTACTTAATCAACCGGTCACACTCAACGGCATTGGATGGGGGAGTTCCAGAAGAGGCATGGACAGGTAAACCGGTGAATTATGCATTTCTCAAAGTTTTTGGGTGTGAGGCTTTCATGCACATAGATAGAAGCCTAAGATCAAAGCTAGATGCAAAGTCCAAAAAGTGTTTCTTCATTGGCTATGGAGAAGGTGACTTTGGGTATCGCCTATGGAATCCTGAAGATGGTAAAATCTTAAGGAGTAGGGATGTAATTTTTAACGAACAAAATATGTACAAAGATTACTTGGAAAGAAAACAAACAAAAGAAACAGGTGATGAGTACATGGAGCTTGAGGACGGTGAAGACTCAAGGACTGCAAACGGGGAAAATGTGCAACAACGTCAACCAATTGAGGAGCCTCAACCTATTCCCCAAAGATCTACAAGAGCAAGTAGACCTCCAGAAAGGTTTGTTCCTTCCTTCAACCATCTCTTGATCTCAGATTCTGGAGAGCCGGAACCATATGAAGAAGCTATGCAACATGAATCCAAAGAATAATGGACGAAGAGCATGCAAGTGGAGATGGACTCACTACATCGCAACCAAACATGGGAGTTGGTTGAGTTGCCTAAAGGTAAGCGGGCACTTCAAAACAAATGGGTGTACAAGCTGAAGGAAGAAGAAGGTGGAAAGAAAAGGTACAAGTCTAGGCTTGTGGTAAAAGGGTTTTCTCAAAAGAAAGGTATTGACTTCAATGAAATATTTTCTCCTGTTGTAAAAATGAACTCAATTAGGCTTGTCTTAAGCCTTATGGATGCTCATGATTTAAATCTCGAGCAAATGGATGTAAATACGGCATTCCCTCACGGTGACTTAGAGGACGAAATCTACATGCTTCAACCAAAGGGGGTATGAAGTAAAAGGTAAGGAGAAAATGGTTTGCAGATTAAAGAAGAGCTTGTATGGTTTAAAGCAAGCATCAAGACAATGGTACTTGAAGTTTGATCGATGGATGTTGGATCATGGATTCACAAGATGCAACTCGGATTGTAAAACTACTTGTTTTGAAGTACTAAATCCATTGAGTGGCTGTTTTCCCGTGGACGTAGCCCACATTCGGTGAACCACGTATATCGTGTGTATACTCTCTCTCTCTCTACTCTATAATTTTGTGTATGTAAATCTGTCTCTCTCCATTAAGTAATCTACTTAATTATCTATTTAGCTACGTCTTATTTCCTAACAGGCAGGTTATGCATACATATATAGTCTATATTTTGGGTTCTTACTGCTCTACTTCTGGGGAAACTCTGCCAAAAATTTTCCAAGTTGTGATGGCTGGTTTTTTGGTCTTTTGAGCCGTTTATACTATTATGCTGCTGAAATTCTGGCAAAATTAGAGGATAAGTCAGATGTGCCTTTTTGGAAGCTGCATGGTTGGCTTTAATGGATAATCAAAACGGACCTCAATTCACTCCTTTTCATTTAACACAAAGAATCCAAATAAATGTGCATGTGTCCAGGAAGATTTTTTCCCAGCAGCACATAGTCTTTATGCTCGGGCCAAGAAGATTAAGAGAGATACTGGAATGTCCTTTGCCTGTTGTTATTCCGATGATTAACTATGAAGACTCATTTGATGTTCATGTGTTTGTCCTTATCTAAAGTTGAGCTCCATTAAAGTTTCTGGGGATTGGGTCACTCAAAAGATTTGGGTTCTTGTACATGTGTTCAAAGGGGTTCTCAAAGCATTAGAACTTGAGTAGCCATGGATTTCTCTTATCCGGAGTTTCATGGAAGAAGTGATGAAGATGTGGAAGATTTTTTGTAAACGATGGAGGTTGCTTGCATTAGCAACCAAATTCATGACCTGGCACAGATGTTACTCTTCTCTAGATTTGTTTGAAGAGTGATGCACGAGTTTCGTCCAAAGCATTTGAAGAGGAGTTGCATGCAACGGATCCACCTGTAAGATTGAGTTGGGACAATCTATGGCATGGATTGGAAGTGGAGTTTGTGAAGATAGAAGATCTTGACAAAGTGTGGCAAGAAGTACAAAGTTTGGTGCAAAAGAAAGGTGAGTCAATAGATGTGTACATATGTAAGTTTTCATTGGCATGGGAGCGGATGTGCAAGGCCTTAGCACCACAGGTACCCCCACCTGACATGATGAAGAAGGACATATTCTTGGCTGGTCTTTGGAAGAATATACATTGGAGAGTGGAGCTAAAAAAGCCTAGAACATATGAATATGCGTTAGAGGTAGCAAGGAACAAAGAGTGGAAGCTGACAAGAATGAGCCAGCTAGGGGTGGAGTCTTTGCCCGTGAGGTCTGAATTTCAGCCTATGGACCCTTTACAAGGTCGCATGCCAGGGGTTCATCATAAACCAGTGGTTTCTGTTACTCCTCAAGTATGCCAGCAGTGGTCACTACAGCAGTGCAAGATGATGGACTAAGACAAGACATGAGGCAAGTGGTAGATTTAATGAATAATCTCAGCCTAAACATGTTAGGTAATGTGGAAAATAATCGAGGTCGAGGGAGGTTTGCAAATCAGCCAGGAGGTGAAGAGAAACCCAGGAATGGTGTTGGACAAAGCAATGGTAGGTTCTAGAGGCAGACGCCCACGTGTTATAATTGTGGAGTGTTGGGACACATCAGTCCGCAATGTGATAAGCCACCAAGGATGGGGGGAGACATGTATCCATTGTCAAGACAGGTGCTAACTAGGTCAAATGATTATGGCATTGAAATTAAGGGAGAAGAAGGAACTAGTGGATTAACCCAAGAGGAAAAAGGAAAGATAAAAGTGATAAGTGTAGTCACCTTGGAGAAGGCAGCAAAGATAAAGGATACATTAGTGATGCCTATGGGAAAGAGGACCACAGAGGAGAAGGAAGGAAGAAGTGCCCTAGGTCCTAGTAAGAAGAAGGGAAAGAGACATGAAGGCGAGGATGTCAAGGCCAAGAGGAAAAGAAGAGCTTGTCGCAAGTTTCATGTTTCAGATTTTCCACTAGGGGATGGGCAATTAAGCTATGACTTGAAGGAGGATTTGACAAGTAGGAAAGCCGATGTTACTTTTGAGCAACTTATAGAGATGGTGCCTAAGCTAAAGAGACAATGGAAGAGGATGGCTAACCCAATGGAGAAAGAGCCAGAGAGAGGTTCAGTGAAGGTGTTGGCAATGGACGAGCTACCATAAATTTGCTCAATAGTAGATGTGTGGCACAAAAGAAAGAATCCAGAACAAGGTTATGTGGATGGTGGAGCCCAAATATGTGTCATAGAACACTCATGTGTTGAGAAGATGGGTCTTACAGTGACTGGGGTATCAGGCTTTCGGATCAGATTGGCAAACCATCAGAAAGTAAAATGTTTGGGTGTTGTAAAGAGCTTAGAAGTGGAGGTGTAGGATGCAAAGGCGGGGGTTGATTTTCATGTGATGCCAGTGGGGTTGGGAGCATATCCTATTATACTAGGAAGATCATGGTGATGTGCAGTGGGAGCTGTTCAAGATTGGAGACGTGGTACAATTAGCCTCTATGGAAAGACAGGTGCCAAGAAGCTATATAATATGGACACAAGGAAAGTATTGGAAGAGATTTATGAAGATGAGGATGAGCCTAGTGATGAAGACTATTCCACAGTGTCTGACGAGGATAGTGATAGTACTACCAGTAGTGATGAGGATGTTGATGTTGCATTTCTTTTGATGGACAAAGAAATCGAGGAGTCTGGTTTAGTTGTATTTGCAAATGAGGTTGGAGATGAAAGTGAAGGGCCTTATGAAGTGATTGAAGGGCTGATGCAAACCAAGGTTGAATTGTCAAAGAAGCAGGAATTGATGGCACAAATGATCATTGGAGACCTCTCAGCCATGGAGAAGGAGATATATTTTCACATGATGGCTAGTTTTCTTGATTTGTTCATTACTTCATATGAAGAGATCAGAGGGTTAAAAGGAGAAGAGATGCATATAGAGCTGAAAGAAGGTGTTAAGCCAGTGCGGCAAAGGCTAAGAAGGATGGGTCAAGAGCAAATGGAAGCCTTGAGGGAAGAGGTGGACAAGTTATTGAAGGCAGGGTCATAGTCCCAGTGGAGCCACAAAATGGGTGAGTCCAATAGTAGTCATCCCAAAGAAGGATGGGAAGTGGAGGATTTGTGTAGATTTTAAATCCTTAAATGCAGCCACTAAGAAGAACCCATATCCTCTTCTATTCATTGATTAGATCTTGGATTCTGGTAGGTTATGAGAGATATAGTGTGTGTGATGGTTTTCAGGCTATTTTCAATTGAAGATTTCTCTTAAAGACCGAACAAAGACAACTTTCATTACACCATGGGGCTGCTATTGCTACACAGTATTGCCATTTGGGTTGTCAAATGGAGCATCTTTCTATCAAGAGAGATCAAATTGGGTATTGGAACCATTCACTGGTAGTTGTATTAAAACTTTTATGGATGACTTTTGTGTCTATAGCAGTAGAGCTGAACACCACGAGAAGCTGCAGATGGTATTGGCTGGATATGATGAATGTGGAGGACAACTAAATCCAAAGAAATGCCATCTAGCACAACCAAGGGTGAAGTTATTGGGCCATATGGTGTCAAAAAATGGCATTGAGGCTGATCCAGACAAAGTTAAGTCTATTATTCTTCTTCCATCACCTACGAGTACAAAGAAATTGGAAACCTTTATACAAAAAGTAAAGTACATGGCGCAGTTTATTCCATTGTCTTCACAATTCCTTTATCCATTACAACAAGTGGCAAAGCATGATCCATTGCAATGGGATGACAAGTGTGAAGAAGTGTTTCAAGAGGTGAAAGAGGTGTTAGGGGGGTTGTCAACCATGCAAGGGAGAAAGTTGTTAATGTAAATCCATCAGTAGGGGATGATGCCATTGGAGCCATGCTATTCCAAAAGGGGAAGGGAAGCCATTATATGAGGCCACTGTATTGTGCAAGCCGAGTAAAGTTGGTAGCGGAAAGAAAATTGTCGGAAGTAGCTAGTGAGGGCTAGTGTAATATTTGCTTGTCGACGATTTCGTCATTACTTGCTACCACGGCCTTTTGTTTTCTTGACAAGTTATGCCTTTTTGCCATAGTTAATTAATGGCACTAACATGTCAATGTGGTCAAGAAATGGGTAATTGAGCTGCAAGAGTTTGAGTTCTCTTTTTTAGTGGAAGACAGTACAAGAGTTACCCTAGCTGACTTGTTGACTTACAATGAGAATCCCGTTCTTGTTAAGGAAGAGGTGGTGAGAAGGGTAGATGATAAAGTGCCATATATCAGAAATGCACATGTGTTGTTCTTTGATGGCTCATACAGAAAGAGCCATGATGCAGCTTCAAGGGGTATAGCACTTTATGATCCAGATGGTAAGCTAGTATGCAAGAGAGGCTTCAAATTGGATGCTCATAGTAACAATGAGGCTGAATATGCTACTTTGGAGGCCAGACTACACATTTGTTTGAAGCATGGGATTAGAAGGTTGAGCATAAAAGGCGATGCCTTGCTAGTTGTGAAGCAAGTGCTGGGTGTGTGGAAGAGCAAGAACGCCGAGCATTGAAGGAAATGTGTTTCAGAATTAAAGGCTTGTTAAAAAAGTTTGAAGCATGGAGCATCAAACACATTGAACGTGCTCTGAATGGAGAGGCACATGAAGCAGCTCAAAGCATGATTGGGGAGCTATATGTGTTGAGGACCAATTTACCTCTTTATTATGGCCGAGAAAGTTTGGCTCAAGAAGAGGAGTTTCTGCTAACAGGAATCATTCCGAAGGACATTCAGAAGTCTAAGAAGTATGGTTTTGTGCATAGAGCATCTAGGTACAAATTGATTGGTGATGTCTTGTACATGAAAGGGCCTGATCTCGTGTTGAGACGTGTACCTTGGCAGGAGGAGCTTTATAGAGTGTGGGAAGAGAATCATGAAGGCGCATGTGGCGGCCATTATGCTCTAAAGATCACCTTGCATAAGATCTTGCAAGAAGGGCATGTTTGGCCTAGTTTTCACAAGGATGTTCACCATTTTTGTAGGTCTTGCAATAGGTGTCAAGCATTTGGGAAGAGAGTGTTGAAGCCAGAGCTACGAAAAATCACTATGGCGTTTAATGTGTTTGAAAAGTGGGGGATTGATGCAATAGGCCCATTACCTATCACAAGCAGGGGCAAACGCTATATTTTGACTATAGTGGACTATCTCTCTAGATGGGCAGAGGCTATAGCAATAAAACAGATCACTGCAAAGGATGTGGCAAAATTTGTGTATGATGAAATATGTTGCAAGTTTGGGGTGCCACTAGAGTTACTTTCGGACAAGGGGCCAGGATTTAGAGCTAAGCTACTATACTTTTTATGCACAAAGATGAAGATTAGGCACCAGCATACCACTCCTTATTACCCACAGTGCAATGGCGTAAATGAAAGATTCAATGGTGAGTTGGTACAAATTCTTTTGAAAGTGACAGAGCACCAAGGAAATAATTGGGATTTGGAAATGCCTAGTGCATTATGGGCTTACCGTACTTTAGTGAAGACAGGTACAGGGTTTACTCCATTTTATTTGGTGTATGGAAAGGTAGCACTATTGCCTGTGGAAGTAGAGTTGTCTGCGGTCAAGATGCTAGAGAAATTTCTTGGGCTGCCTAGTGATGCATTCAAAGAGAGGCTCTTACAATTACAAGAGGTTCAGCTGGATAGGATGAGTGCATTGGAACATTATGGGCAGATGCAAGATAAGGCTTTGGCAAAGATAAATGAAAAGGTAAAAAGTAAAGGTATCAAAAAGCATGACTTGGTTTTGCGCTACAACAGTAAGCTGGACAACACCTTCCAAAAGAAGTTTCAAGTTAAGTGGGAAGGCCCTTTCAAGGTAGTGGAGTGTTTCCCGAATGGTACATATCAATTGGCTAACCTGGACGGGGTTTTACATAAGTCAAGGGTAAATGGATTGTGTCTTAAATTGTATCATGCCAGGTTAATGATGGTGGAGCAAGATGAGCTGTCTGTGGAGAAAGTAATGTTGGTGAGGGATGAGGAGACTTCTGACGTGGAGAGTCTCATATCTCTTTTTGATGCTACTGATATGAATGATCTAGCCGGCTAGGGGATGGGCAAACTATGTTAGGATTTTTCTCAAGCAAGGGATTTTTCATATGTATATACACATCCATGGTGCATAAAATAAAGGATTGCTCATTTTCCAGAGCCAGGTGGTTGCGTGGGACCCACATGTGTACAGGTAGGACAGCATGTACATAGTGTATTGATTTTCATCGTCATCAGTATCAGTGTGTTTTTTCTATAATAATGAGGATTTGGTAGTGCGTAAAACGTCTTGAGGAAGATATCCGCGGGTCGACGACATGAAGTAAGCAGGCACGTCAGATGACATCTAGTGGCATCAGGAGGTCGAATGGGGTCAATATTTGCACGTGGATAAGTAAGGATACAACGTGTGTGTTTTCTTGTGATAATTATGCAAAAAGGTCATCATGAGAATTTTATTTGGGGTCCACTTCACATGGTTGCGGGATGCATTATTGGAAAAAGTTGAATGCCAGGTGTGCGGATGGATGCAGCAGGGTGACAACTATGCACTGCGAGGCCACTTTTTGGCCTGTGCGGGGTCTCGTTTGAGGTCAACTAAAATGCCAAAGGTGACCAAGTAATAAATCTAAGTGTGGAAACTGAAAAAATTGAGAGAAGACCAGAAAAAATGTGGAGAGAAGAGGAGGAACAACCGCAAGTGAGTTTTTGCTGATTTTGGAGCCTGTTTTGGCCATAAACTGCTGATCCGAGGTCGGATTTGAGCACTTTGACATTGTAGACTGGGGTTTTGGGACGTTCTGGGCGTGATGCCACTGTCCATTTTGCCAAATTATTCACTATTTTTTTGTTGTTTTGGCTGTGTAAGTTTCTCCTGTGGCGAAGCCTCTACTCCAATTTGTGATTGTATCTGGCATATTTTACCCATACTGTGTGAGCTATTTGCCCCATTGGTGTTGGCCCAAGCTCAATTGTATCTAAACATCAAAAATTCTCCTCTTTTGATCTAAGTTTTGTGTGTCTCTCTCTCTCTCTCTCTCTCTCTCTCTCTCTCTCTCTGTGGAGTGGGCAAATGGATAGCCTCTCTCCTGTCACTCTCTGCCAGGTGAGTTGGGTAAGCCGAGTGGTGCCCCATAGTGTGTGCGTGTGTGTATCATCCCAAGAGTGTGTGTTGGGTCATTATAGAGGCATTGTGTGTGTTTCCATCCCACTCACATCGATATTGAAAAGATTCATATCGTTGCTAATTTACCTCGACCAACAATGGTCAAAGGGGTACAAGCATTCATGGGACATTGTGGATATTACCGACGGTTCATCTACATGTACGCTATAATTGCAAAACCCATGTATAGCTTGATTAAGCACTTTGAATGGACCGAGACATGTGAAGAATCCTTCATGAAGCTTAAGAAAGCTCTCACCTCAGCTCCAATATTGAAAGCACCCGATTGTGATAAAGTATTCCATGTACATGTAGATGCTTCATACTTTGCTATTGGTTGTATACTAGCACAGCCAGAAGATGGAAAATTTGACTTTCCTATTTCTTATGCTAGCCGAAAATGGAATATGGGAGAAAATAATTACAGCACCATTGAAAGAGAAGGACTAGAAATGATCTATTCCGTTAAAAAGTATAGACATTACCTATTAGCCAACAAGTTTGTGTTCTTTGTGGACCACCAAGCCTTGTTATATTTGGTCAACAAACCATGCAGCACAGGGAGAATAGTGAGATGGTTCATCATTCTTCTCGAATTTGATTTTACTATGGTTGTAAAAAAAGGCACTACACATCAACGAGCAGTTCATTTGTCAAGGATCGTTTCAGGGGAATCACCTAAAGGGATAGATGATGATCTACCAGATGCCTATTTGTTCTTTGTGGAAATGATACCTAGATGGTCGGAGAAAATTGTGTCATTGATGACAATAGCTCAAGTGGATTCACCACTTCCTATCACAATTGATTTAATCGAGCAATCAGCTATGTATCAATTACTAGATGGGAGACTATATAAAAGAAATCGAGACGGGATATGGCTTTTATGCATTAACTCTGAAGAAAAGGAAAAATACCTAAGTCAAGCACATGTTACCATAGTATGACTTCACTTCGCGGAAGACCAAACTATGCAACGAATCCTAAGACTTGGAGTATTTTGGCCGACTATGAGGAGAGATGTTAGATCTTATGTAAAAGATTTCCCACTGTGTGAAAAACAACCACCCATTCCTCATGTAACATTGTTTCAAATGTCACATGTTCCTAACTAGAGTAACTATCTAGTTACTTACTTATCGAGCCGAACATTTCCTGAGGATATGAGTAAACGTTGTCAAAGAGCAATTGAGATGGAAGCAAGAGACTATGCTCTTATTGGGAACCAATTGTATCGGCGAGGTAAAGATCAACATTTGCGTCATTGTGAAAATGAAAACGAGTATATTTTGATTATAGAACAAGCACATGTTGGATTAGCTGGAGGTCACTTTTCTAGTGAAACCACTGCAAGAGCAATCTTGATGGCAGGCATATGGTGGCCAATACTTTTTGTAGATGCCAAAGAATATTTTTGAAGGTGTGATGCTTGTCAACGAGCAAAAATGCCAACACAAGTAGACAGCATGTCCTTAAGACCAATGATGGGACTAGAGCCTTCACAAAATGGGGTATAGATTTGTTGGACCGATACAGCCACCTGCTTACAGAACCCAAGCTCAATATATCATTGTAGCTACGAACTATTTGACCAAATGGGCCGAGGCTAAGGCAACCCAAAAGAATGATTCCAGAACCACTGTTGCATTCTTATATGAGTATGTATTCGGAGAACTCATTTCCTCAATGAGGTAATAGAATATTTCCTTAATGAGTTTATGGTAATCCATAACAAATCAGCTCCCTATCACCCACAAGCTAACGGACAAGCTGAGCATACGAATAAAATTCTTAGCTCAGTACTGACCAAAGTGGTTAGTTCAGAAAGGATAGATTGGGAAATGAATCTCCATGCTGCTCTATGGGCTTATCGTGTTTCATTCAAAACATCTCTAAATGCCACACCCTTTAACCTTGTTTATGGTCTTGATGCCATACTACCAATAGAATTTATATTGCCGACATTAAGGGTAGCACAGACTCTTGAGTGGACTAGAAATGAATTGCCAGAACGACTTGAAGATTTGGAAAAGCTAGACAAGCAAAGGCTAACCGATGTAGCTCATATCTATGCACAAAAGCGGAAACAAAAATAGTTCTTTGATTCCCCCTTAATCAAAAAAAAATTCAAGAAAGGGGACTTAGTTCTAGTCTATTCCCTTAAACAACACATTCCCAAGTTTAAGAAAAAGGGAAATGGACCATTTATCATTGAAGATGTATCACCAATTGGATTAGTGGATGTAGCTTAAAGAAATAAAATTTTTCACTAACCAATGAATTACTAGAGAGAATGCAACAAAATCTATACCCCGTTTTGTTTGGCACCCAAACAAAGGAAGATCAAGCGACAACAGGTTATTGATGAAGCTCAAGAGGAAGCTATACTTTGAGTGCTCAAGCGTAAAGCTACCCCCAAGAAGCAACAGATACTGATTCCCATCAACACTTTTGAAATAGATGATCGACATTGGAAATTACCTAAAGATGCATTTTCAATAGATGACGACTGGTTAGATGGAATGGATCTGCGCATCAAAGTACAACTCAACAATCATAGCACCAATGCTTTGGTAGACACAGGAGCTAGAGTGAATGCAGTCAGTTATTCCACATACAGGAAAGCAACAAATCAAGCATTGACTACAGGAATAACGACAATCAAAGGATCCAATAAGAATCCAACTCCAACATTGGGAGTAGTCAACTTGAACGTGATAGTACATGGATGTTCATGTTCGCATCAGTTTGCATGCTTGCCAGATGAACACATGAATGAAACGATGATTCTTGGCATTCCTTGGATGCGTACATACAAAGCAATACCAGATTGGGATACGAATCAGTTGAAGCTATCACTTAAAGGAGGGAAACTCATTGTTCGTATTGCACCAAGCAAGGAGGAATGGAAAAGATGCAATCAGAAGACCATTCCACGAAGAAAATCTTCTTCATCTCCTCGACAAACAAATGCTACAATTAGCATGCAAGGAGTCAGGAAAATTTGGGTACCAAAAGCACAACTTGTGGATAAACCAAATCAGATATGGATGCCTAAAACTTCACCAAAGAAACAGAAGATGATTCCGAGGATTCGAGCACAAAATCGAGCATCTATGAGCAAGGAACGTAACATAAAAAAGGTTTGGAAGAAAAAGGAACACTTATCTTCTCCATACACTGCGAAACCAATCAAACAGTGGTGAGTTAATTCTCAACAGGCTCTAAAACACCATGCACCAAGCAGACTGAGCTACCAATGGCTAGAAAAAGCTCGACAATCGTCTAATGTGCTACCAATAGCTCAAGAAATCAGCGTGCATAAACACCCCGATGGTACTATCAAACAAAGAGCACAAAAGCTACAAGATTTTCTCTTTAGGAGACCTCAACACCAAACCTCGAGAGCAGGAACCCTTGAGTTATTTACTCAAGACCCATTACTCAAGACCCAGCTCTTGCACAACATATTGAGTTGAATTACATTGATCTTCATATCATGGACAGACAATCACGGCTATGCATAGACACAATTGTTCAACCCATGCACGCAGTCGTCTCGGAGGACGCCATCTAGGAGGGGTGAAAGGGTACTAAATACTAAGTAATTAAGGGCAATGTTTGAAGAGGGAGAAAAAAGTTCCGTGTTAATGTGTGATTTTTTGTAAAATTACCTAATAATGCTCTTATAATTCATCAACAAGGAAAAATTCACTGATAATATTTTCCCGATGAGTGGAAATAGTGTTTATACTATCAGAAAATCATCAAAAATAGTCCTTTTTTGGGTATTTTTCATCATTTTTGTTGATAAGGAGGCTTAAAAATGGAGAAATCCAACAAAAAGTAATAGGG
Organism: Adiantum capillus-veneris; assembly: GCF_014529385.1. Classification (NCBI taxonomy): domain Eukaryota; kingdom Viridiplantae; phylum Streptophyta; class Polypodiopsida; order Polypodiales; family Pteridaceae; genus Adiantum; species Adiantum capillus-veneris. The sequence continues at coordinate 136,505,508 of NC_140955.1, read as the reverse complement.
CTGTGTTTTTCAAGGGATTTTCCTAATTATTGGATTTTCACCTTACTTTTTAGAGCATTTTCTATTTTCTTTGATTTTTTAAAATAAAAAGGTCAAAAATTAATAATAAATAGCATAAAAGCTCAGATGGAAAAACGAAAGACACGATGGTGATCAGAAAGACATGGCAACAAACACAAAAATTTTCAACAAAATCAGAAGATGGAACCGGGAAGCCTAAATTAGGCGACCAGGCCTACTTCTGTAAAATTCTTGCAGAATGAGCTACAGGAATCCGATTTTGGAAATTTTTGAGCCTAACATAGATTTCACGGCCTAATAGGACTAACGGGGGAATCTGGGGAACTTTGGTTCGAGAAGTCCGCGTATAGATGTCCAGGGTAGGCTAAAACCACCTCATTTCCACTTGGAGCCTTTGCAGAGAGAGCATTTCGGCCTCTTTCGCGCGACATTTCATGAGCCCACAGTTGACCTTTTTTAGCGCCGTCTCACAAGAGACATGAGGGGTAAGTTTTTTACTCATCAATGATTCATTTTATATGGCCGGTAGCTAGTCTAAATCCCTATAAAAAACCCTAGAAATCAAGCAGTGCACGAAGACCTAAAGACCATATCGGCTTGCCAGCTTGACCAAATTGGATGGGATTTGAATCATAGCATGCCCTAACATAATAGAACCTTTCCATACCATTAGATAACCATTCGTCTGGGGTCAAGGGGGTCCCCAATAGAGAAATTAGGGTTTTTGAAAAAGGCCATAATTCCGACCTGACTCCACAGATGTCTTGCTAATGAGGTTCATATACAATGTATATGATTGGGTTGGTAAAACCCATCAAGTAAAGCCCTCGAAAAGCAGAAAACGGCTCGAAGGTTATAAAGCGTCAAATTTGACATACGAGGCCAAACTGACTCCAAATGAGCCAAAATTGGACAGGTAGCTTCACGACTATGTTACGGACAAGTCCAAAGCCTCAAAGTTGATTGACCAACACAACAGACAGAGTAATCACAAAAAACGGTGATTTCAGAGTCGACGGAGCACAAAGTGATGCTGGCATGACCAAACTTGACCAAAATCAATTTAGGATTTGTATTAGGTGTATGAAACATGTCTAGGTCAAAATTTGTGAGAATTGCAAAGTTTTTGTCACTGTAGTAAATAATTGCGATTATTTACTTTTGCATCATTTTTGCTTGGAAATTGTCAATTCACCTCACCTATCATGTGTACACATCTATTACATGCCAAAAATCAATTATGACCCAAAATGACCACCCATTACCTGCGCAATTGCCAAAAAACGCAAAGAAGTCTTTGCAAGCCAAAATCTGGGTTATGAACAATTTTTCTTGATCCAAATCACCTCATATTTCATACCCAAGGTCTATACCATGCTTAGAAGCAGTTTATGCCAAAAAATGTCAATTTTGGAAGAAAAGTTAATAATCGCAATTATTTACTTTTTGATCAAAATTGAAAAATTTGGATATTTTGTCATCATACATCCAAAGTACATGTTGTGATAATCCCACTAGACAATTTTGAGTCAATCTGGATTTCAAAATCTCAAATTTCCTTTATATCTACTGTTTCAAAGACCTATGACCAAAATCTGATACCATAATTTTCACCCTGTGCATCCAAATGAGCCCATATTTCCCTCAGAGCATGTAATTGGCATATACTTCAAGCCTATAAAGCCAAGTTTGCCAAAAAGTTGAAATTTTTTCCAACTGTAAAAAATCACGATTATTTACTTTGGTTGTAAATTTTTGTTTTGACCGTACAATTTTGTTCCTTGTGTGATTTTATGCATCTTTGCTTGTTCAAAAATTGATTTGAAGCAATTTGGACCAGATTATCAGCATTTCAGTCTAAAAGGACATTCCAGAGAAAAATCCAACAAATCTGCTAACTTTGCACTCTATTCACTAAATGTGAGCAATGCAAGCCGTGGAGAAGGCCAAGAATAAGTTAAACCAAAAGGAGAATTGGCAAGAACTGCCCCTGTATCAACTGGACCCCGAGTCAGTCAAGGCGGCAAAAGCATCCTACCTTTCTAAAGAAAAATTGGAATAACACCACACCACGGTCTTCACTAGCAGGTTTAAGAGTGAAGAAGGGCATCACGTAGAGTTGCAGATCTTGCCTAAATAGGTCTATGATGTAGCTGCAAAGCCAGAAACCAAAGAGGCTAACTGCAGGTTGGGGCTCCAACATTTCTACGAACAAGAGCCTTGCAGGGTGGAGTTTCAGAAAGCTTACGAGCTTCTGTCCACAATCAAAGAAGATGGAACTACCGAGATATCAGACAACCAAGGAAACAAGGTCAAGGTTGTAATTACAAAAGAAATAGTGGTAGAGACACTCAGACTGCCCATTGAAGCAATGACCATGCGGATAGAGACAGGAAGACAGCGGGCACATTTACCAAGGAAACCGCCGCGGCTACATTCTTTGATCTCATCCACAAACAGGTGAAATGCCACCAAGGTACACGACACCAAATCACGCCGTGGTCACCACCTTTACACAAGTTCTGAAGTCAACAACCGGGCAGCCTGTGGACCACGCGCAGTATGTTTTGACAGCATTAAAGGCCACCAAGGAGGGAAAAATAACATTCTTGGGCGCGTCAAAATTATTAACAAGAATAGCCTATCATGCCATCGGCATGGCTGACAACCTACCGCCTGCCCCGGATCAGAATACATGGATCTTGGCAGCTCAACCCTCTCCAAGAGCTACAAGATCAGGTAAAAGATCATTTAAATCAGGTGATGAATGAAATGACAGCTCATCAGAGCGGCACAACAGTGAAAGCTCTGACAACAAAGAAAAAAGATCTAGGAGGGACAAGATAAAGAGGAAAGTTGTGGCTGCCCACCAAGAGGAGCCAACTCAGAAACAAGCAAGATTTGAAAGAGAAAAACAGGTGTATCAGCGCACTAGGCAAGCACAAGGAAAGGACTCAGAAAAGTGGGTATCCACAGGCCTGAAAGGACCTCAAACAAAGCATCATACAAGGAAAGAAGCCGAGGATCCACAAGATTATATAGAAAGAATGTACCAAGAGGCAGAAGCCTTAAAATTGAAAGAGGCCAAAGAAGCGGCAAAGAAAGTTGAGGAAGCGACTGCCCAAGAGCAAAGCCATGCATCTCCCAGACCTACCTCACCGCCGCCGGAACAACAGGACCAGCCCATGCCTAGTCCACCACCATCACCACCAGGCCAAGATACCAATGAAGAGGCAAGGACTGAAGAAGGAATAGATTTTGAATTTATCCACCAAACGGAAGCTACAAAACAAGCTAACCATGCTGAACAACATGAGGAAAAAGAAGCTGAGCCAAAACCAGAGTAGCCAGCCGAAGGAACTGACAAGCCGGTAGATGCCACTGATAAAGCAGTAGATACTGAAAAAGAACATACCACTATACATGAGATAGAGCCCGAGACTAAGAAGGCAGAAAGGCCTGCAACAGAAGAGACGGCGAGGGTTGAGACCACACCATTAATTTTCACTCAGCCAAAAACTGTCGAGGTATCAAAGCCTCATGATGGCCAAGGAGAAGAACAACCATCCATCTCTACACAAACACCATCCATTACAACACAGCAAGAAGCAACACAGAAGGCTACCGGCACTCACAACTCGCAAGAGAGGAAGAGTGGCAGTCCAATGACGAATTCATTCTACAAGTAAACGAGTATGCAAGGCAGATGTAAATCATGACGGAGAAACTCTGCTTAGCAGCCTTCAATTTTAGTACAAAAGCCAAAGGACTAGAAATGGTCATCGATGCTCTTCAAGGAGAGCTCGACGACTGAATGGTTACTATCACTGATCTCCAAAGGCAAGTACAAGAGCTAAAGATAGAAGCAGAACAGCATCAGATAGAAAGGAGCAAACAACAAAAGGAAATGGAGGAGCTAGGTGACCTCCTCACTAAGTTATCTAATGCCTACAAGGTGAAAGACAAGCATTTGACAGAAGTGACAAACAAACTTCTTACCACCTCTCTGTCAGCTCAAAAGATTCAAGTACAGCTAGATGTAGCTAACGCACCTCTGCAATATTCCGAACAAAGAATCAATGATCAGGAAACTTTCTTGCGGCAAATAAGAGAAAATCCAACCGTGGCCTCAATCAAGGGAGAAGATGAAGTGTACAAGGCACTTGAAAAGAAAAACAAAGATTTAGAACTGGAGCTGAATCTTGAACAGTCATAACGGAGAGACCTAGCACTGATGCGGGTCCAAAGAGAGGAGGAGCTCCTTAAGGAAATTGCAGAACTGAAAAGAATGAATCAAATCCTCAGAGATGGAAAGCCCGATACACAGGAAGAGGCAGGCACTTCAGAGCCGCTCCAAACGGACATCCCCTCGGTCTCATTTGTTGAATTTGAGACGCAGTCTACAACAGAGCCAAGTGGTGACGAAGACTTTCAGGTCCAAAGTACAGATGAAGATACAGTGCCAATGGTCCAGCTCTCAAAGGCTGAAGAAGACGCACTGAAAGAGAAGGTCACCCTAGAGGTGGATGAGCAGTGGAAGGCCGCTATGGATTGGGAGTTGAGAGTTTTACACTCTGTCAATGTCACTCAACTCACTCCCAAAAATTTCAATGCTCAATGGTACCAACAATCCCTACCATACACTCTTATCAAGGTAGAACTCTTACAGGTAAAAGAAAGGTTATACAAGGATATGCAAGAAGATGGCACAGATAAAGACCACCCGAAGTGGAGGCTAAGCTAGCTAAACAAGAATCCAAGATACCTGATTTTGTTCACAAGAGCACTTGCGGCCTTACAGAAAGATCCAACGTTTTGTCCAGTACCTCGAGTAAGGACATGGCAAGCACATGAAGCACTACAAGAGAAGAGGCCAACATGGCTCAATTTTCCCAGGCTGCCAGCTCCAAAGAGAGGCAAAGCAACAGAAGAATACATGGTGAAAACCCTAACGGCACCATGACATTCTTCAAGAGTCTGCCAGATCTCTCCTGTGCAATGCTAAATAAGATCTGCAAGATGCTACTCACATGCATACAGGTTTTCAATGAGCCTGAGCAGATAGGAGCCCCATGGCTCTCATTCTTGGAAGGGAACAAAGGCTTATGCTATGATCTAAGTGGGCAACCCTCAAAAGAAATTCTTTATGTATTTTATGCCCGATGCATGTTCCTGCCCTCGTATAATATGCTAGCTTTTGATGAGTCATTCTACACTGGCTTCTTCCCCTGGCGAACGAAGATATTTGCACCGGTGATAAGCAACCTCACATCAAGATTTGTAGGATACTCAGTGGTGGAACTGAAAAACAGAGTCACCATGAAATTTTTGCAAGTGCTAGAAAAAAAACGCAAAATTAGATACCAAAAAGCACTGGAAGCACTAAAAGACCGCTTTGCCAACCGTCAACTCGAAGACTACTTCAGCCCATAAAGCTATGCCAAGGGACGACACATGCGAGGAGGGGGGGAATGTTAGCAGCAAGCTAATACGGACACCATTTTTTGGAGTTCTCCTTGTAAAATTTTATTTTTTTTGAGAAAAAAATCCTTCTATTAGTTACTGAAACTGCCCATAGGGCTACAACCACCTCTTCAAGAGAGGGCTACAACAACCAAGGTGGGAGACTCTCCCAATGAAAAAACCAATATATGTACAATGGGGCTAAATCAAGAGACAGGGGGAGGGAAGGGCCACACAAGTGGTCGGTAATGCCATCAGCGTACACCCTGGACTATGGTGTAGAAAGGCCAAGGAGGCAAGAGTCGAAGGAAAGCCTCGCGGCGCTCCCGCATTTGGTTGGAGATGCCCTATAGTCCCTCAAGGTGTCCTCTGAGAGTATGGATCAGCTCTAGCCAAAAGTCACGAACAGTCTCTACTGGTGGCACAAGGCCCGCCAAATGAACCAGAGCGTCAAGCCACTGATGAGCTCCCAACACTCCTCTCTTGCACTGCACCACTCCTCTGGAGTAAGCCTGTAGCAGGCTGGAGTGTAGGTCGCCCCTCCTACATCACTATCATCCTGCTGGTGGAAGATAGCTCAAACTGAAGTGCCGGGCCCGTGAGGGTGGACCAAGCCGCTGCCCCCCAAGTGTACTGTCGAGCCGTGGAGAGAGCACGCATCAGCCGAAGAACACGTAGCCACACCTACTCGGGTGAGGGACAGTACCAAAGACAGTGACGTTGACTCTCCACCAAATGGTCACAAGCTGTACATGCGGCTAAGAGACCACTATGCACTAGCCAGCTCCCTACTGCTATAGCTCTGTGTGCGACCAGCCACTGAAACAAGGTGACTCGCCTTGGCTGTTTGGAGTCCCACACCCTCTCCCAAAAGGCTGTCAAGAACTCAACTGTGAGACCCTCCTCCTGCCAATGAGGTGTTGCAGCAAGGCGGGCCTCTCTCTGTGCTGCTAGTATATGACGTCCAAGTCGAACAGTGTACTAAAATAACGGGACTCCTGGGTGGTCTGCAGAGGAGAAGGGGTCCCTCCATAGACACTCACCAGGATTCCACTGTACTCGCACCAGTGGACAACACTCCCAAGCCCACAGCCTCTAGTGTCCAGTCTCAAGAGCTGTTGGGTCAGGGTCTATGATGCAAGTCCTCCCACAGATGTCCACTACTCGGATCCTTTGAAAACAGCACTCTGCTACCTACGGGGCCTCTACTGCAACTCGCTATAGGCGTCCCCCACCCTGAAGCTCGAAGAACAGGTCTGGGACAGTCTCTGAGCAGGCCATAACTGAGATGAGAACCTCCAGCCGTGTGAAGGCTCCCATCCATCGGGGTGCTACTGGCTCGAGAGGCGTGAGCCACTCAGTTGGAACTGACTCAGAGATGTCTTGACACATGCTCTACGCCCCTCTCATGCTCTGTAGCTGGAGCCCCTCCACCTCCTCTGACAAACCTGTGAACTCTAGCCAGTCACCTAGAGAGCGTGATGGACCTGCTACCATTGGACCCCAGGAAACATGAGGCCGACTACCAACCAAGTGTCCTCTCTGAGTGCTAACCATGGGGTTCCAGACGAGGGGCTGCCATAGGCGCTCCTCCATGCACGTCGGCTGTCTCTGCTCCAGGCCACGCCGTAAGAGCTCCCAAGATCAAAGAAAACTCATAGCAAAGCGATCCTCCGGTCTCCTCCTCAAACCAACTCTGGGCATCTCTGTAAAGATCCATCTAGTCGAAGGTTTCCAAGGGCCTCTTGACTGAGGCACCCTAGCACAAAGCCGCTGTAGCAAGAACTCCTTCCAGGGCTCCTCACTTGGAAGAAGTCCTCCTACAAGGAACTTCCCAAGAAGGGCTCTGCTCTGCTGTGCTGGATCAATGATCCCAAGCCCTCCCTGTGAACAAGGAAGAGTGATGACCTTCCAAGCCACCTTGGCTCAGGCTATCTCAGTGTCACGTCCTGACCAAAGGAAGTTCCTAATCAACCTCTCTACCTGGCTGATACAAGAACTCGAGAAGATCCAGCAGGAAGTGATGTACCACATAGTTGCCAACAACACCTGGTTGGCAACTACTACTCTGTCAGCCAAATAAAGTCGCTGATGAGCTCCAATGTAATAACTTTCTCCTGATAGACAGGAGAAGGGGAGCAATCTGCTTCTCGAGAGACAAGTCCAACCCAACCTGACACCCCAAGTACCGAACTGTAGTCCCTGGGGAAATCCACCTAAAACCCTCTCCTGGCATCCAATCTGGTACAGGAGCACTACCAACCGAGAAAGCCACTATCTTTCTCCAATTGATCAGTGCACTCTATGCACAACAGAAGGTCTCCAAAGCCTGCTCATATCTGTGAAGGTTGGCCTCCTGGCCATCTAAGTACAAGGCTGAGTCATCGGCAAAATTAGTGTCCAGTAGCTCATCTCCCCGAATAGGGAGTGCTAAGCCCCATAGACCAACCTGCTGTGACACCAAAAACCTGCACATTGCCTCCGCATAGAAAAGAAAGACGAAGGGGGCAAGAGGACAGCCATGTCTGACCAAGAGTGTAAGCATGAAGCGATCACCTCTACCTCCTGCCAAAAGTACCTGACTATGAGCCTGTCTGGACAAGGCTCACACCCCTCTGATCCAAGCATCTGAGAAGCCCATCGTGCATAGAGTGCCCTCTAGAAATTCCCAGTCAACTCTGTCATATGCCTTCTCAAAATCGAGAAGAAGAATCACGAGGTCCTCACCACGGAACCGTGCCAGGGCAGAAGCCTCCCAAAAAGTAAAGATGTTGTCAAGGATACTACGTTCCTTGACAAAACCTGTCTGGGTCCCATGTATAAGGCTCTCTAGAAGTGGATGAATCCTCAAACTCAGAGCCTTGGCAAGAATTTTGTAGGCTGATTTGAGGATGGTGATGGGGCACCATTGTCGAATCTCATCCAAGGAGCCACCCTCCTTGAGAATGAAGTAGATCAGGCCCTCACTCATGTTGTCAGGCAGCACTCCTATGTGCAAAATGTACTAAAAAGCACTACAGAGATCTGGGCCAAGCAGGTCCCAATACTCCAAGAAAAAATTGGGAGTCAACCCATCCTCACCTGGACAACTACCACAGGGGAGGGCCCTAAGAGCCGTGTGCAGCTCCTCAAGCTGAAGTGGCAACTCTAGCCTCTGACGCATCTCCTCAGTCACAAGACAAGGCATCTGTGCCCAAACCCGCTCCTTGCATGCATCCTGACGCTCTAACTGGGACTCTGCAGACAGTAACTCACGGTAGAAGTCAGTAGCAACTACACGCATATCCTCGGGCTCAGAAGCAATTGACACATCAGGCCTCCTCACTTGACTGACCTTGGCATGCAAGTGTTGAGTTCCCACTGCCTCAAAGAAAGCACCAGTCACTCACTGAGATGCCTGTCAGTGGAAATAAAACTCATGTCACCTCTCCTCTGTGCTAGCAAGCTCTTGTCGAGCTTGCTGTAACTGCTCCTCCAGCCAAGGATTGTCTGGATGCTGCTTCTGCATCCTCTGTAGTGAAGCAATGTCCCGTCTGAGACGCTGCTCCACCTCTCTCGCTGCAGCCTGGTGAGCGAGAGAAGATTAAAGAAAAAAATGCTAATCTGAGCTAGGCCTAAGGCCACTCTGTCATGAGGAGAATCTGTCTATCCATGCCCTCTGTCCAGAGAGCCTCTACCCTCTCTGGGATGCGAAGCATCGTCCCACTCCTCTACCTGTCTACCACTATGAGGATCACTAGTGCATGGTCCGAGAAGGAGGTCCCTGCAAGGATTCCCACTGACCCTCCCAAGTCACTGAAGTGGTCACTAGTGTAGAAGCGATCTATCCATGATAGATTCACTCCTCCCACTGTGCGGTCTGATCGAGAGAAGGCAAGACTGTCTGGGGGCTCACAAAACCAGAGTGTTGCCACACATCCGAGACCCTCAGAGTCATACAAAACCTTTCCCAAGCTGCCAACTCAACTTCATGCACAGTAGCATGGCTGCCACCAATCCGGTTAGAAGGGTCCTCCAACATGTTGAAGTCCCCTCCTATGCACCAATGTTCTGCCTGTGGCAGAGACTCAACAATCTGTGACCAAAACTCTGCACGAGCACTCGCCACATTGGACGCATAGATGTTCAAGAAACCCACTAGGCCACCCTGAACCTGCATAATAATCCAGTGAGCCTTGCCTGGCACAATAATCCCTCTGCCCACAATGGCTTGCTACAATGAGTCCGCAATAGTTATACATACCCCACCCTGGATGCCTCCAGGTCCAAAAGCGGCTGACCAAAAAGTGTCATCTTGTCCACGCAAAATCTAACCACATCGTTGAATGCGGCTCTCACACAGGTGGTGCTCCTGAAGCATAAGGAGATCAATCTCTCCTCCCACAAGGCAACGCTGAAGCTCCTGACGTAGTCGGCCCCGCTTACACTAAAACTGGGGCCCACCTAGTCCCTGCACGATCCTCATGGGGAGCGAGAAAGAAAAGATGTTGTCGCAGTAGCTAGACATGCTATCTTCGAGGCTGGCTTGGATGGGGAGTAATCCGCATCCAAGATTCCTCTAGATAGGCGTGAGTGCGACGAGTGCCTAGCCCAAGCCCAAGCAGAGCGAGCCGTACATAAAGCAACCTCCTGTGTCCAAGATTCCTCATGAATGTATACATAGCATGGCAAGCACTGTGTATCAGCAAAAAAGTAAACCACAATGTGCCTACATCTTGCTGAGTCTGGAGGTGTCACCGCAAACTTGGCCAATGGTCACAAAGTCTGTAGCATGTATGTAACTCCTAGCTCTCCCATGTGGTGAGAGAACTCTAGGACCTGTGTGTGCAACCATCCCAACACTAAGTCAAAAGTCCACTCTATCTGGGCCCTGCTGCAAAGGGGGAAGGAGAAACCAACTGCTGAGTCCAAGGCCTCTGTCCCCCTAGCGGCAAAGAACAGAGCATGGACCCTAAAGCAGGCTACCTCATGGTCTGCTGAGAGGTCGCCGAGAAAACAAGTGAATCTGTAGTCAAAGAAATCCCATCGTGCCGGATGTCAATGCTCGTCAGACCACGAGGGATAGCTACAAGGGAAGATGTATGTACCTGCAGAGGGGGCCATAAGAAAGGCTGACCCTCTCTCGCTAGGCGACTCATGGCAAAGGTGCTGCCAAGAGATCTCCTAGCCCCTAGAGAAGGCCCTGCCCCCTGGGTTGACTGTGACACTTGAGTAGGAGGGGGGGGGGGGAAGGAGCTGGGGGGAACGGTGGAGAAGAGCGGTGGGAGGGGGCGACAGAGGCAGAGGGACGGGATGAAGAGGTGGTGGGAGCAGGAGGCGGGGGGGATGATGAGGAAGAGGGGGGAACTTTGGGGAAGAGGGGCTGTCGAGAGTGAAGCTGGGGTGGGGGATGGAGCAGGGACCTCCTCCTGCTCAAGAGGACCAAAGTGATTCCCCGTGGGAACCCACTGTTGCTGAGTAGGCACATGAGGGCCACTCTGAGTGCCAGGCTGACATTGTGGCCCCTGTCGTCGTCTACCATGGGCCTGCTGCCATCCCTCCTCCCCTGTGTGATGTGTCTCTGTCTGTGGCTGCTAGCCAACCCTTGCAGGCTGGGGTTGAGGCTGTGGTGTAGGTCAAGGCCTTCTCCGTGGATAGGCCTTTGCTAGATGGCCCCATCTGTCAACAAATGAAGCACTGGTTTGGGAGGCCCGAATACTCCACCCTCTGTCTAAACCAACCCCCACTCACCCGAGGCAAAAGAATAACCTTCAAGAGCGTATGAGTGTCTCTGACCAAAACTCGAACTGAGGGAATGCCAGCCGCCTTGGTAGCTACTTAGGCTGTCGTACGAGGTGTCTCCAGGACAGTCCCAATGGCTGAGCCAATCCTGGATAACAGTGGTAAGTACTCCCTCCACAAACCCGGAAAGCAGACTAAGATGGGGATGTTTGCCTCCTCTACTAGAACATCCGAAGCAGGGTTGAAACCATGTCTCCACTGTCGAAAGTGGACACGTGTTGTTCGAATGGTCAGTGGACTCATGGCGATGACCTTGGATGCCATCTCGGAGGTCTCAAACTCGATCGGATAGTAACCTCGTTCGAGAATCTATATGTCCAAGATCTTGCCCACCTCTGTGAGAAGGCGGGCCTGGAGAAGGTCACGCAGCTCTCCTCTGCTAGGTCGGGTGCTGAGAATCTTGCAGATGACAGAAGTCGCTTGCAATCGCTCTACCTCTGCGGCTAGGCTCGCTTTCTCTGTCGGTGAAAGAGCAAGTCGAATGGTGGGCTCAGCGAGTTCGGGTGAGGGGGCTTTGGGCGAGTCCCTCTGAGGCGGAGCTGGAGCCTCCATCTGTGTCTACTGTTGTGGCATAATAAAAGGACGTCGGGGAGATTCTGCAACTGGGAGCGCCGAGCACTGTCCCAAAAAATCTCAGTGATACAGGTGCCGAATTGCAGAAATCGACCTGGAAGAAGGAAAGCAGGGGCGGGGGGGGGGGGGTTGCGGGGGTGGCAATTGCTAGAGCATCGGCTACAACGCGCGGGCAGGAGCAGCACGAAACGGGAGCAATGCACGGGTGAGCAAGGGAGGCGAGAGGGCAGGCTGGGCAGCGGGGGGGCAGCGAGGGCTGGCAGGCAGCACGGGGGGGGGGGGATGGCGATGGCGCAGCGGGGGGATACAGGAGCAGCGAGCGCGTCGAGTATTTTTTGTAAAACAATTATTATTTTGATAAATCGGGAATATTGTAACTCTTATTTTCTTGGTAAACTTTGTAATTAATGAGCCGGGCCTACAAGATTCCAGATTGTATCAGCCAGTCAATTCCCAGCTTTGGTAGAACTCCAGATTATTACTTTTGACCACCCAAAAACCTTGGGTAAGGTATAAAAGCCAGTTTTTTATAAGTTTTTTGGAGAAGAAATACACAGCGTGAGCTAACGGCGCTCACTTCTCTCCTTCTCGCGCTTCCTACTCCCTTTTCCGTTGTCACATTCCGATTGTGTTTGTTGCATTGCAACCGCAAGTAAGAGCTCTACACATTGACGTAACCATTCACAATATTTTGTAGCTTTTGGCGTTGCTGACCTGCGGCCTAATTTCGTTATAACTAGGAATTTACACTTTTAAAACAAAAACTAAGCTTAGGGGGGGTATTGGGGCATCATTGCTAAGCATTAATATGCATTCTGGGTCAAAAACGACTAGGTCAAAAATCCACTGTTGTTAATTATCACGATTTTGGAACTTGACCTAAATTGGGGTTTGAGGCCATAGGCATGTGTGCTTAGGTCTTATAAACTTGTCCTAGAAGTTCCGTTACATTTGGATGCCATTTGATGCTGTAACATATGTGATTTGCTTTCCAATGAGTGATTGGCTTTTGATGATTTCAGTCACTTGAGTGTAGCTTGAGTTAGATGTGAGTTGTTAGTTGTTTTCCAAGAGATTGATAACCTCTTGCATCCTCTATGCACTAGTTGAGTCAGCTTTGTCCCATGGTTTGACAAATTAATCGTGGTTCTCGCTAATACTGATGGTGAGGTTAGACATGCGTCCCACACTTTGTGGAGGCCTTTGGCATTAAGAAGGCGGTGGATTTTTATGTTATGTTGACCAAGGGAAGTGGCTATCCATTTATGCTAGGAAGACCATGGCTAATGAAAATGGGAGCTTTGCAGGATTGGGAAACTAGAAAGTTGATTTGCAGGAATGACAATCATAAAAAGGTTGTCTTTGATATGAAGGAGCAACGTGAAGAGGAGCTCCATGAAGAATCATCCCAAAGTGAGGCAGAGGAAGACTGGACTGATAGCACTTCAGAAGAAGAAGGTAGCGGAAGCACTACGGAAGAGGAGTCTTCCATTGAAGTCATGGGGATAAGGTTTAAGCCAAGTAACCAAGAAACCTTTTGTCAAGGTTTGGAGGAGGTAGGTTCCAAAGAGAACCAAAATGTGGAAGATGAAGGAAAGTTAGAAGGTATGTTGTCTACAACACTTACAAAGGATGAAAGAAAGGAGTTCAAATGTGTGCTAAGGAAGTTTCCTAAGCTTTTTTCTAAAGACTACACCAACGTGCGTGGAGTAGATGATGGTCAACACAAGATCGAGCTAAAGCCAGAGGCCAAACCTAAAGCTCAAAAGCTACGAGGTCTAGGAGTCATCAAGAAGTAGGCTCTACTCAAGGAGGTAAGAAAGCTTTTAGCAGTAGATTTTGTTTCTCCAGTGGAGAATTTAGAGTGGGTCTCTCCCATTGGTTTCACTCCCAAGAAGAACGGCAAGTGGAGGGTGTGTGTGGTGGCTACTCAGGCTAGTTTCAAATAGGTATCGCATTGGAGGATCAGTTAAAAACCACCTTTATCACTCCTTGGGGTTGTTATGCTTTTAGAGTCATGCCATTTGGCCTGACAAATGCTCCTGCAACTTTCCAACGCTTCATGAACATGGTGTTTCAAGCATTCTTTAGAGAGTCCATTAGGGTTTTTATTGATGATTTTTTCATTTATAGCTCAAAATCATTGCATCTACAAAAGGTAGAAGAGGGTTTGAAGAAACTCTATGACATGGGAGGTCAACTCAACCCTGACAAGTGCCACATAGGTGAGGATGAAGTGATCTTGCTTGGTCATAAAATTTCTTACAAAGGCATTGAAGTGGATCCTTCAAAGGCAAAGGCTCTTATTAAGCTACCAAAACCTTTTGTAATTCTCACTGCAAAAAATTTGTTCCCTTGGGTGTCATCTCAAATAAATCTTAGTACTAGGATCTCAAAGTGGATTATGGATTTGCAAGAGATCCAATACTCTTTCAAGGTAGAAGATAGTGTGCATGCACAATTGGCAGGGATTATCACTTATAGGGTGCATGAAAAGGAGATTAAGGTGCTTGAAGTAAAGACCCTACCGTTGCCACCACCTAAAAGTATTCCTAATGCTTTTACCTTGTTCTTTGATGGAGCTTTTTGATGAGTCAAAGGAAAAGCAGGGGGAGGGCTAGTGTTTTTCAACCCAAGTGGAGAGGTGGTCATGAAAGAGAAGGTTAATCTACCAGGTTCAACTAGCAGCAATGAAGCAGAATACGACACCCTACTTCATGGTTTAAAGATGTGCATTGGCCAAGGTATACAACATCTCATGGTAAAGGGGGATGCACTTCTCATTGTGAAGCAGATTTTAGGCATTTGGCCATGCAAGAATGAGAGCTTAAGGACAAAATTTCATGCCATTCGTAGGTTGTTTAATCAATTTGAAGAAGTGCAACTATATCATATTCCTAGGAAACAAAATGAAGCTACCGATTTACTTGCACAACAAGCAGTTACATCTATTGAGAAAGTAATGCAGGTCATCATGGTGGCAGCAGTTGTCAAGTAACCAAGATACCAGGGATTGGAGTCATTGGCTCCCATTATTGGCTACATTTTAGAGGGCGAGTTTCCACAAGACTTCACAAAAGCTCAGAAGAGGAGACTCATGAAGAAGGCAAGTTTTTATCTCTTCCTAGAAGGCTCTCTATATCAAAGATATGATAACCCTAGGAGCTAGAGACCTAGATCCACATCCCGCCCGCCCATACTTATAGGCTCTTAGCCCTAGGATCCCCTGTCCACACTGCTAGCTGGCCCGTGGCCGGGTCCGTGACCCCCCCTTAGGGTAGGGCCCTACCCGTAGGACCCGTGTCCTGACATTACTCCCCCCTTTGGAAGAGTTTTCATCCTCGAAAACACAAGTGGTGGTAGCTTCATAAGAACACTAATGTTTTCCACCGTGGCATCCTTCATGGATCCAATCGGTTTGTTGAATCGGAACCCGGTTCATTGGGAGGTTCAATGAAATCAAGAATAACATCTTGATTTTCCACATTGTTGTCCCTGTACAACCGTCTTGGTTAACCGACCCATAATCAAAAGAACGTGAAGGCTCCATTTAGAACTCACTTGAGAATGCTAAACGAGTTATCACAACGTCGAGGTGTTTAAATGCATACCCAGGTTTCAGACTTTCTGAAGGTACTGGAATGTGCAATATAACCTCGGCTCATCTTTCCATGAAAGTACTATGCTGACATACTCATCAGCAGCAACCAAGTCCTTGACTTGCGGTGGTTTCTTGCCAATAGTCAACCTCATCCAAACTGATGATTAAGGTTGATAACTTGAGAATAGCAGGCAGAGACTAGAACTAGCCGTAACATGCCTTTCATCATATGAAGCAAACTCCAAACCAGAAAGGTAATCGATCTAGTTGTTTCAGTTCTTGCTTAACGTATGCACTTAGCATATCCTTTAGCGTGCTTTACTAACGTATGCACTTTTCATATCCTTTAGTACCAAATAGAATGCTTGTAAGATGCCCATCCTACGTGGGATGAATAGCGACAGTAAGAGTGAAATGCTTTCCTCCAACCCTTACAGACAGTCGCCCACGACTGACGGCAAACGAGGACTCAATCATTGAGTATCCAGCCATATACTCGATATGGAATGGAGACAACCAACTAGGTTGAAAGCAGATTGGAGTTTCAAGCAGCCAATCACGAACACCCATACTCAGCCATCACCTTGTATGGCAGGGTGTAAACGCATTCTAAATCTGCAAGAGAGATTGTACTGGCAGTGCAAAAAATTGCAGAAACAATAATGTCCATGAATGTGCATGCCGCTCCGAATAAATTTGTGGTAAACACTAGGGCCCATAACACCTAGTGTGCATGCATTTAACACAAACATATCCGAACCACAATTCCATGACGAGACTTTCCACGGTACGTACGTGAAAGTTTTGCAACAAATTTGGACCATAATAGAATGTGTCAACCCGATCACACCTAGGTACCAACCATGAGACATTATCATGTACATAGCATACTTAGCTATATGTAGAAACGACCCTCCGTTAAGGTGGTTTCACAGCACTTGGAATAGTAACAAGTTTGTACTTAGAACCCGACAATTTCTGGCCACTGAAATTGCTCCTGATACTGTGTGCTTAAAATGGTCGAACCAATGGATGCGACCAGCACCTAGGGACTTCGTCACGACACATTGGTAAACGTTGGCGCCAGTGTCAATCCAAGAGACTCATATTCTCCACATGTGGAATATGTCTCAAACAAGGATATCAAGATAAAGCGACATCCATCAAGTACGAGCTGGTACTTGTGTGTGGAGGTAACTGCAAACACTCTGCGACAAGAGTGAGAGGGACCCTCATTATCATGCTCCACACTGGCTAAACTGAACTCCTTGAGTTCCTAGACCATGTTGTATCCCATGTGACAACATGTGCCAAATCGAACCCTACAACTAGGTTCGTAACAGCATAAGGGATAGTGGACGCTACGGTCCAAAATACTTTGTTCCAACATGCCCTTGGCATGGATTTTAAAAATTCAAGCGTATTTATACAACTTGCACTGGAAACCGTGGGTGTTTCCTGCGCAATCCAACCCCTTTGGTTAACATCTACGTTGTCAAACCTCTTGGTAAGACCGTCTGTAGAAACTGCTCAACTAGCAGGCAACGATAACCAACATAGTTAACCGTATACATAATGATGGGAATCAACTCGAAAAGTTGAATTCGTCTGCTACCGTGTGGTAGATTGTGGAATTCTTTCCTTGAAAGTATAACTGGGAGAGATAAACTATGATCCTCAATGCAGGTCAAACTGTGATCCTTAATACTGTTGGGTGATGTAGCAATCACCTGTCGGGTCTTACCCCAAAACAGTATGTCCATAGACACTCCGTAGTGCTATAGAGAGAGCAAGAAATCCACACAAGTGAACTGCCTAGCTCTTGTGGACAGCCATGCTGTCTCAACTGATTGCTGTAGCTATACTTCCTTGTAGAGATCAGCTACTGTGTAGTGTAAAAATGACACTGTAAACATCCTGAATGACAAGACCCTTACTCATCCATTAACGACAATGTATACTTCCCTGGGTAGATCTGTTCACTCTTGAAAACAATCACCCAAAGAATGCCAATAGTTGGGTCTTACCCTTGGCATGACAATGGCTCATAGCCTGTGTGGCTCATAGCCCTTGTGCAAATGAGTGTTCAATGGATGAACCGATGAAGACTAATTTGAGTAGCATCTTAGCCACGTGCTAGCTGAGAGTTAGAGCACCTTGGCTTAGGCTGACTCACAAGCAAAACACGTATCAAACGCTTCTTAGAAGATTTTCATTATTCCCTAAAAGAGAGAGAACAAGAGAGAAGAAAACCATGTTGGACTGTGGAACTTTCCTTGAACGACTATGACGTGTATAGTTGATTGCCATGCTCGTGTGCATCTTATGCCTAACGTGCAGCGTATCCTATAAGCATGCAACAAGTTTCTACTATGACTCTCTCTTTGAGAGAGGTAATAGAAAAACACAACCACATCTTGATCTACCTGCCTTGCAGGGTCATGATTGTATGAAAATGACTTAGCATTGGCACTTTGCCTGTGAAATAAGTCCTAGATTTAGGTTCCTTTTAGTGTTGTTGGGTGTTGATATCAACCAACCATCAGGTTCAACAATCCATCACTTAGTGTGTCCTTGACAGAGTTGCGAGTGTGATAGCGGAAGCATAATGCATAAAGTGGTGGAATCCATGCCACCTGCATAGCATGCCTTGCACGCAAAAACGTAAGCCCTTGGCTACTATAACGGTCTCAAGCGTGAGAACCAAAACCATAAGTGCCTTGCACAATCTAAACTGGTCGGAATTTTGTGAGGTGATATTCCCTATTTTGCCAGTTTTTGCAAACTTGTGTGCCACGGCCCTTGATGACAAGTCATTGGGCAGTTCCTTGGCACAAGGGAGAAGCCGTGCTTCATGTAAAATTGCCAAAGCACTTTGCTTTGCACAATGACAGTAATTGCCAAGTGTAAACATGGAAAAATAATAAGAACATAAAATTGGCTAACCTGGTCGTTGCGGTCACCAGTTGACTCAAAAGTCCGTGGAACAAAACTCGCTTAAAATGGCTCGTAGCCATATCTGCTGCACCGATAGGAGCTGTTAGATGTAAATATACATCCCTTGTATGATATACGCTCGTCTGTCACGTAATGAAATAAGCTGGAAGCATTTTGCCAAATCCTTCCCAAGTTTGTATGCTCATAGCATAAGCCGAACGTGGGAATTTTCCATGCAATATACCTGGCTTGAAGCCTTGCTTCGCATAAAGAATGTTGTGATACTAGACGACGAAGTCGGCTATTGAGACACAGATATCATGACAAAAAGCATCGACCTTGTCGAGTGATTTCAATTGAAAGTAACCAATCTTGTGTGGCAAACATCCCCTATCCGCTTCGAGAAACAGTGACACGAAGTCGGCCATGCCGAGCAACATGCCCCCCCGCATCAAGTCTAGCAGTAGGATGTGCCAATCTCCTTGAGATTCTAAAGCATCGCGAATTTGCTATGCTTTTGCATCAAAGTCAACCGTTGAGAAGCCGTGCTTCGGAGCCAAGTGGTTGGGATTCAAGCCGTGCTTGATTCGAGTGTCCTAAGCAATACACAGCCTTGCTATTAGAAACATCATAACCATGTCATACTCAAGCCAATATGAGAAGGAAGCCTTGCTGCACATGAGTTCTTATGTAGTTCTGATGCGGGGAGCCACCCGTTACGCTTGCCAGTTGACAATGGCATTCACAGCTTACTCGACCATGTCGAATTGTATTATGTAGTGAAAAAACAAAAGAAAAAACTCATGCAAAGTATGTACCTTGTACCTGCTTGGTTGGACTATGGTAGTCCCGATAATTTGTAAATGGAGTTTTGCTCCCAGGATTGCTTAGAAAACTCGTCTAAGCACGCTTATTGAGAATGGGAAGATCCTGTTGTTGCCTAATTTCAACAATAAACAACAACTAGCTGAGGAGCCATGTCCTAGCAAACTTGGTCTACAACTTCGTGAAAGTGTAATCAGCGGTTGGCCTTGCCAAATATTTGCATCTTAAATGCCACAGGCCTTGCCTGTACCAATATGGCATAAGCCTTGCCTGACCCGGAGGAGCAAACATGGCCGAGGATCAAAAATTTCCAAACCAAAACTGGGAATTTGATATCTATAATTGTAGACCCCAACATGCTCAAATTGCTCCATGCTTTGCTTGTGGTGCGTATAATGCAGATAAATCTGCGAGATTCAAAGAAGTTATCATTGAATATATTAAAGTCGACTTGCTTACCAACTCGTAGAAATCCAGGTTGAACAGCGTAAATCCTTTGTTGTCAACATCTGGCATGTATGTTGGCTCGTAACCCTTGTGCATGTCTCGACGACAACTTCCATGCCTTGCATAAATCTTGTGGGAGTTCGAAGAAAAGCTATTGCTTACCTTGTGACGTACTCACCGCGACCTTGATCCGATCTCAGTGAGTGGCATTATGTCTTGCAGGTTTCGTGTATGCGGTCCTGAGAAAATTTTGCAATCTGTTTCTTGCTGCATGAAAGCTAGCCCACACATGTCATTTTTGTTCAAAAACGCACCAGCCTACCGAGAGGTCATATGCCCATGCGACGAGTGGGGGACCTTGGCCCGTGGGCAGCATCCCCTAATTCAATTTAATTTCCCAAGGCCTTTGGCCTTAGGGCATCTTGATGTGAAACCAACGAACTCGTTGGGTGATGGAGTTCTCCACAAAGCCGTCGCGAGAGAGAAAGGGAGGTCGGGCTCCGCGCGTTGCTCGGATGCACCCTCCGTTGAGTCGGGTTTACTCCGGCTCCGCCTAGCGCTCCCAGCTAGGCTGACCACGAGCGATTTGGAGCCTGTCGATGAGCCATATCCTCCCGCCTCAAGAGGCCTTGCACATGCCGCTTGCGTCTCGGCCCAGCCTTCCCCGCCTGTGGAGCAGCCCTTCCCACGGCCATGCACTGTCGGCTTGTCCACAACCGGAGAGAGAGAGAGAGAGAGAGAGAGAGAGAGAGAGAGAGAGAGAGAGAGAGAGAGAGAGAGAGAGAGAGAGAGAGAGAGAGAGAGAGAGAGAGAGAGAGAGAGAGAGAGAGAGAACGTCATGCTTCCAGAGAGAACACCATGCTTCCCTCCTCCATAGCTCCCTAGTGCTGCCTCCTCCTCTCCACCTTGCTCTGATACCAATATGAGAACCCTAGGAGCTAGAGACTTGGATCCACCTCCCAACCGCCCATACTTATAGGCTCTTAGCCCTAGGATCCCTTGTCCACACTGCTAGCTGGCCCGTGGCCGGGGTCTGTGACCCCCCCTTAGGGTAGGGCCCTGCCCGTAGGACCCGTGTCCTGACAAAAGTGGGAAGGATCAAGTGTGCAGAAGAGTACCAACTATCGAGGAAATTCCAATCATTCTAAAAGGTTTGCATGAAGAGGCATATGGTGGTTATTTTGCCCAAGAATTAACTGTGACGAAGATTTTGCTTGCAGGGTATGTTTGGCCAAGTCTGCATGTGGATGTCCAACCTTGATGTAAAAGTTGTCACGATTGTCAGGTAAATGGGAATATAAGATTGGTTTATGGTCCAAGGCAAATTGTGCTTGCAAATGGACCCTTTGAAAAGTGGGGCATTGATGCTATGGGTGCTCTGCCTAGGACAAAAAATGTAAACTCTACATTCTAGTGGCTGTAGACTATATGACTAGGTGGGTAGAAGCACACAGTGTGGCAAAGGTAAATGAGAGGATAGTGAGAAAATTCATCTACACTCACATTTGTTGTAGATTTGGCACACCTTTGGAGATTGTTTCTGATAATGTTCCAAGGTTTAGAAAGGGCTTTCTCACAGAAGTCTGTGAAGAACTTCACATTCTACATTGTCACAGTACACCCTACTATCCCTAGTCAAATGGTTGGGTAGAAAAAGCTAATGGTGTCATTGCAGGAATCATCAGAAAGATGGTAAAAAAACAAAGTTGTGGGATGATTTTTTCGATGGTGCCTTGTGGGAGTATCGAACCACATACAAGGAGGCCACAGAGTTCACACCATTTCACTTAGTGTATGGTCAAGAGGCCTTGCATCCTATCGCGCTCAAAATGCCAACAATGCGACTTCGTAACAGAGGCACACAAGATGATCAAGAAGCATGGATGGATCTACTTCTTACATTAGTGGAGCTTGAGTGGAAAAGAGAAGCAACCTATGAGTGCTACAAGAGGAAAGCTGCATAAGCAAAGGAGAAGCTTGACAAGAAACTCAAGGACAAAGGCATCAAGGAAGGAGAGCTTTTACTAAGGTATAACAATCGACTTGACAATCGTTTTGATGCCAAGTTTGAAACTAGATGGCAAGGGCCATACATAGTCAATAAGGCTTTCAATTCAAGTTACTACCAACTTACGAACTTGAATGGTAAAGATCACTCTAGGAAGGTAAACGGGTATCGCCTGAAGCCCTATTTGAGTCGCCTTCTACCAAAGGATCTACCAAAGAACTGTCAAAGAGCGACTATCTCATGTAAGTTTTGCTGCATGAAGCACGAGTGTGACAAAAGGCCACACAATGAAAATCTTGTCAAGGGACCATATATCATAGAGAACTTAGAACCACTCATTTGGAAAATATGCCTTTTGATGGTACATAAATGTACCATCATCCTGGGGGAGGGCTAATGATAGCCGTGTTTTGGCTACTCAAAATTGCCATAGTGAGCTACCTCACCCTATCAAATCACGTAAACACTGTGTCTATTCTTATCTTTTCATTGTACATAGGCACGTGTGAGTTAGGAGACTTTTCCCATATCTTCTTAAAACCCTCAGCTAGCTAGTCAGTGGGCTAGTTGAGCCAAAAAATAAATAAAATAAAAAAATAAAATATATTATGGCCCATTTGTGCATAAATATTTCATTGTATATAGAGCCTAAATATAAGGAATTTTTATAATTATTTTGGTATTTATATAAATATTCTATTTAGGTGTGCGTTATTTGCCTATGTATGCTATGTATATTGACTCCCCATTATCACAATTTTTCTTAACCATTCTCCATACTGTTTGTTCCATATAGAAAGATTTTCATGCAAGCTCTCTTCTTTTTGGGTGAGAATCCACTCCAAGGAAAAACCTCAAAAATACCTTTCACCATCAGTCATTGCCTTTCACTAAATTCTTATTTTTTGTAGGTATTATTTATTACCTTTTATAAATAAATATACATCAATAAAAACAAATGAGGGCCCCCCTCATTTGATTCCTTATATTTTCATATATCTCTTTTTTCCATTTTATATTTATATATAGGTGACAGTATTCTAGATTCCACAAATTGTTTATACACTAACCTGTTTTTTTCATCATATCCATATATTATATTTATGCATAATCCACAACCATGCATATTTTCAAACCCCTAAGAATCAATTAGGTCATGCTCTCATGCAAAGAGAGGATCACCTTTGGAGCCATATGCAGATTCAACAAAGGGGGGGGTCATTGAAGACTTTTTTGTGAAGAAAAATAGGTATTTTGGTGGGATTTTTTATATCCATCTCCACTTTGAATTTGAAGCGGTGGTCAAAAGAGAAAATGTGGACCAAGAGCTGAATAATCACCTTAAACATTTTGGTGATTTTTGGAGCAACCACCGGTGAGATAGGATTTCTTGAGTGGACCCCAGTCTGCCCACTTTTCTCACAAGTAGCCCATAGTCTTCCCTCACCTCTTTCCACACTTCTACACACACACACACACACACACACACTCATTCTGTGAGGTCCCCACCCCACCGTATCAACGGCGGATCTGATGGTGAACCTAGTGGCCACTAGATCTATTGCGGAAGCAAACAAAATGGTTCCGGGTTCGACTAGCGGACGATCTCTCATCACAAAGTGAGTCGAGTTCGAGCCTACTAGCAGGGAGATCTATCTCCACCTCGCAGGGGAAGCGTACTTGAGCTATCTAACGATCCTAAGACCCACCTTCCAAGAGGAGAGAAAACTTGAGTGCCTTTTTTCCCATATTTCAGAGGCACGTACTCTCAAGAATTCACCGCTCTAGGGGCAATGAGTATTACTAATATCGAGTAAGCATTATGGGGACAGAGAGTTACCGACCAATCGGGACCACCCATCTTGTAGGCATTGGCAACCCGAGCCAAGCCCCCACTTTCCACCCCCACACTCACACTTCCTTGTGTGACCTAATTACTACCACAAAGGTTGTTCAACATAGATATTCCTTGTTTAATTCCGAATCACATTGTTCGTTAAGACAGCCCTTCAACCAGTATTGCAAACAACACCAAGACAGAAATCTAGTAAAAATTCTACTCAAACTTATTCATAAATTCCAATGTTCTGGAGGTACAACATCCCCCCTCCAGCGAGAGTTCACTCCTCCCGTTGTCGCCTAGCTGCCCATACAACTAGGTATGTCCACCACATAGAAATCACGTCATGGACACTCCCACCGCATAGAAACCAAGATGTGGGTTCCCACCGCATAGAAAGCAAGTCGTGGGTATCCACCGCATAAAAAGCAAGTCATGGATTCAAGAGCCCTTAACGAGGAACTCTGCCCCCTGTGATCACTAGGGGGGTCAGGACTGATTCAACATTGAAAATAAAATGAACATGCCGAGCTAAATTTTCCCTAGTAGACATTCTTTCCTCTTTCAAACAGCATACCCATCAAGCATTACCTTCCTACTTTAGAACTTAATGTACAATGAATTCAATGCCGAGGTTTCCGTCGGATTTCTCCAACATGTTTGGGGATATGTGCATTCCTAACTAACGTATACAATGTTAATTTAAACAAATTGAACGAAAATATGACCTACCTCTTCCATTTCTTCATCGATGGCCCGTGAGATGGCCAGTATTTGTTCCTCTATGGGAGCTTTCCCCTTCCCATTGACATTGCTGGTTCCCGCCTCGCGGTCATGGGCACCACCGAAGCGAGTTCTCTTAACCGGAGCCATTTTTCTCACTACTTTAATTAATTATCTTGGAGAAAGAGCTAAGGTTCGCAAGTGTCATAACAATTCAATAGGTAGATTAGCAACATAAATTAATCCCTCCTATATGAGAGGTTTCGAATTTTCCATATAGTAATCATTATGGATGACACATGATCATATGGGAACCGGCTCTAAAGATAATTATTCGGCTTACTTGATTAAGAATAATTAGGATTTCACTAATGGAATTACCAGAGAGATGAATTAAGTATGATTAATCTCTTTCCTAGCAACTAGATGATGCAAATTTATCTTATGCATATGTGTGAGGAAAGTCAACTCATAGAGACTTAATGACAGATTAATTTTTCCTTAATTACATCTTAATGCATAAAGGAAATGAATTTAATTTAGTTAAAATATTAATGAGTGATAGAAAGAGTGATTCTCTTCAATCTATACAATTACTAGCTTACCGATTAATTACTATGCTACCTAGAGAGACAAAATTCTAATAATTATGCACTAATCATTAATCGAGAGTGATGAATGGCTGATAATTCAGCTATGGAATGATGATTACATAATAGAATATGGTTAAAGAGAATTTAGAGAGTAATTATAGAGAATTACGACTAGGAATAAGCATAATAGACGAGGAATTTAGATGGTAGAGAAAAGAATTTACAGATGGCATTATTTAAACCGTGGTTACCGTGATTAAGGGTTGATAATCTTCTCGATTCTCTGATCTAATCGAGCTTCTTGAGGTGAGAATTTCGCAGCACCTCCCTCCTTGCTTCTCCTTCAAAAAGTGTGTGAACCGGCAGCACCTTCCTAGTGTGTGTAGGTGTGTGTGTGTGTATGCACTATGTGTATGTGTGTGTGTGTGTGTGTGTGTGTGTGTGAGCATAAGTGTGTGTGTGTGTGTGTGCAGGTCTTTAAATAGGCTCCTACAAGCTGAAAATCGACCAGCCTTGCTATTAGCATCTGAAGGAGCACTCAGTCTCTGCATTGGCAAGTTCAGTTCCCCTACCCACCAAGTGTCAAGTTGGCTTGGTTAACTGACTCTGAGACTTAGTTACTGGCTTGGCAGCTTTCCCATGATTCCCACAAGGCAAGAGGGCCCCCCTAGCTGCTAAAGCTAGTCTGGAGTGGGCTGGAACCTTTTCCCACACAGCCTCAGGCCCCCGGTACCTCCCCGGATAATTTTTAGGAAATTTGGTTCTAAGCTAAAACGGGTCATACGAGTCGGATTTTGATGCCGAAAATTGCTATACGACGCTCTAACTAAGACGTACTGGCTCGAGTACCTGCCATATTAAGCAGCCCCCAGGGTCCGAAAATGCATTTTTTTCAAATTTGGGGTACGGGTGCAGTTTTTCGAGACGATCAAAACTGGACGGATCGGGTGACCAAAAACTTGCTATTTTTGGAATTTTTTTACAAAAATTATTTTAATTCACATTTTGAAGCTTTAAAACATTCTAAACATCATGGCATTGACAGAATTTAAAAAACTGCTAAAAATAGTAACTTATTTCATTATATCATTACATGGTACAAGGGTGCTCTTTTTGATCGGGGTCAGAGACCGTACAACCTCCCCAACGTGAAAAATTTTAGATGTCCTCATCTCAAGAATGTGTTTGGGTAGTCTTTTATGAGCGTTGGTTCGTCCTCCCAAGCTGCATCTTCTTCAAGGTAATCCTTCCACTTTACTAGATGCTCCGTGATAGATCTGTTGCATAATTTCCTTTCCCTTGTTTCAAGTACATAGTCAGGTTGGAGTTCGAGAACTCCTTGTGCTGGCATGACTATCTGATCTGAGTCCAAAAATTGATCAGGGTTAGGAATATAGGGTTTGAGTAAGTTGACGTGGAACACATCATGAACCTTCAAGTTTGCAGGTAACTTTAGCTTGTAGGCTTGGTCACTCACAACCTTAACAATCTCGAATGGTCCACAGTACCTTGGGCTGAGCTTCTTATATCTGCCTAGTGATAAGTTGCTTTTCTTTGGTCGGACTCGCAGAAAAACTTTATCCTCTTCCTTGAAAGTTCTTTCTGAACGGTTCTTATCTGCATAGTGCTTTTGTCTATCCTGAGCAGCCTGAATATCCTGGCGAATAGCTCTAGTCTGTGCTCCCATATCTTCTAACATCTTTCTAGAGACTTCTGCCCTGATGGTTGGATCCGAGAAGGTCAGTGGTGCTAAGCAGTCCTGTCCATAAAGAGCTTTGAAAGGTGACATTCCAATGCTTCTGTGTTCGGAAGAATTATAAGCATACTCCACCAAAGGTAGATATTGTAACTACTTCTTTGGCTCTTGTGAACAATAGGCTCTGAGAATGTCCTCAATGACTTGATTAACTCTCTCAGTTTGCCCATCTGTCTGCGGATGATACGCTGTACTGAAAGCTAATTGTGACCCAATAGATTGGAAAAGAT
Source organism: Adiantum capillus-veneris (assembly GCF_014529385.1). Classification (NCBI taxonomy): domain Eukaryota; kingdom Viridiplantae; phylum Streptophyta; class Polypodiopsida; order Polypodiales; family Pteridaceae; genus Adiantum; species Adiantum capillus-veneris. Next base: position 136,478,710 of record NC_140955.1, on the reverse strand, counting down.
AAGTCCAAAATTTTGATCTAAACTTGGCATCTCTATCATTGACGATATGCTTGGGCAGACCATGTAACCTAAAAATATCCTTGATGAATACCCGACTAACATCTGAAGTAGTAAAGGTTGTCTTTACGGGTATTAAATGAGCCACTTTTGTGAGCATATCAACAACCACAAAAACAGAATCATAACCTCCTGTAGAAGGTAATCCTGTAACAAAATCCATACTGATGCATTCCCATTTCATCTGGGGTATGTCAAGAGGTTGAAGTTGCCCTGGTAACTTGATTCTTTCGGCCTTTATCCGCTGACAAGAAAGACATTGCCTCACATAGCGAAGTATGTCCCCTTTCATTCCAAACCAAAAATAACTCCTCCTGACAGCATGAAGAGTCTTAGCATAGCCTGGATGTCCAGATGTAGGGCTATCATGTGCTTCATACAGAATGGCCTTCTTTAGAGCTGGGTCTCTGGGTACACAGAGTCTATGTCTGTAGTAAAGACATCCTCCCATAAGAGAGTAATATTTAGCTTTAGGCATCTTATTTTGCTGAACCAGTGATACTATAAGTTGGTACTCTGGATCTACCAAGGATGCTTCTTTGATTCTATCCCAGATAGGGTTATTTGGAATAGAGATAGCTCCAAGAAAGGATTTTTGGCTAAGACCATCTGCAACTGCATTTTTCTTCCCTGGTCTATACTTTATGTCAAGGTCATATTCCTGTAATAGCTCTATCCATCGTCGTTGTCGTATATTGAGAATAGGTTGAGTAAAAATCCATTTTAAGCTCTTGTGGTCTGTAACCAGCTGAAACTTGCGTCCGAGAAGATAATGTCTCCATAACTTCAGCGCATGAATAACTGCTAAAAGTTCCAAATCATGAGTAGGATAATTCTTCGCATGATCCCTCAGCTTTCGCGAAGTATACGCCACTGGTCTTCCTTCTTGAGTAAGAACTCCGCCTAGAGCGAATTTGCTAGCGTCGGTCGCTACTTCAAATTCCTTAGTGAAATTTGGAAGCTTTAAAATAGGAGCTGAGACCAAGAATTCTTTTAGCTTAGCAAAGCTAGACTCATGCTCGGTCTTCCATTCGATCCTCATTCCTTTCTTCAGGAGTTCCGTCAAAGGTGCAGCAATACGAGCATAATCCTTGACAAAAATCCTGTACCATCCCGTTATTCCAAGAAATCCTCTTACTTCACTGACAGTGGATGGTTGAGGCCAATCAACGATGTCCTTGACCTTGTCTGGGTCCACTGAAATCCCTTCAGTTGGTCATGCCAAGTTAACTAAATGCTATGTTTATGTTTCTAACTTCAGTTATGTTCACCCGCTATGCTCATAAAGTAATTTCTCAAAAGTAATCTCTCTAATTTCCACTACTCTCAAGTTAATAGGCCAATTACATTAGCTTGGTATCAGAGCATTTGGTTTCTCTTCTCTTGCTTAAGAACAGAGGTCCTTAAGTAGCCTATAAATGGTTGATTTTTTTATTTAAATGGGATCTATTATCGATTTTGTTGAGCCCACTATGTGGAATATGGTGCACACCTTGGGAGCTTTGGACTTAATAATGGAGTATTTTTAGACTTGTCTATGACTTTACCATTATTGAGCCATAAGAAGTCCAAAAGGAGCTAGCCCTCAGCAACTCTGCTATGCTATACCTACTCCTCACTCTCTATAATTAACCACTTTGCGTCGTGGGTGCAGATACTTAAGAGCCAATTTCCAAAGGCTAAGAGGAGTGGCAACTAAGGTTTTGAATTTCCAAATCATACACTAAGGACATACACAAATTTTGTTAACATGGCTGACAATAACCAAGAGAGTAGAATGAACCTTGATAGCTTTGATCTTGCACATGAAGGTGCTAATGATGATGCCCCCATGTTTGTGAATTATCTCGCTAGTTGGTTGCAGCAAGCTATGGTCAACTCTACTTTGCAAGCCAAAATTACTCAACAACTTTGTGCTTATGGAATTTCCCTTCCTCTTGAACAGGATAGAGAGCTTAGGAGGCCTCTTGAAGAGACCCTCAAAAAAATACTCTCTTTCATACGCGAGGAGGAATGCAAAGAGGAAGAAAGCTATGAAACTTTAAGTTCCTCTGAAGATGTGGCTCCATGAAGACGGTGGTCTAGATGATCAACACACAATCCTTCTCCTTGTCATTCTGACAGGGAAGAGAGGAACAAAGGAAGAAAAGGGCAAGAAAGAGGTCACCCTCTTCACCTTCCTCCTCTTCCAAAGAAATCTATGGCTATTCTCCTAGGGAATACAAGAGGGGAGGACATCGCAAATCCTACCCTGCATGGTGAAGGTCACAAAAGCTAAAGAAGTTCAAAGAGGGGAGAAAGAGTGTCTCATTTCTCACCTATGATGGCACCTTTAGTGCTACCGACAAAGTATTGGTCTTCATCCAGCAATTTGATGCGGCTTTTGGAGATAAGGGCTTCACAAAGTCCTCTAAGCTATGCCATGTAGCTATGCACTTCCAAAATTCAGCTTGTCAATGGTGGTCTAGCCTTTGTGGCAATGGAGAAGCCCCAAATACCTGGAAAACTCTACGAGTTTCCATCATGAAGAAATTCCTTGCAAGTGATGCATAGGACAAAGTTCTTGCTGAATGGTGCAGCTTGAAGCTTCTCTCTCATGAGTCTATCCACAAGTATGTAGACAAGTTCTGGGATTTACATCTCAAGGCTATTGTCTTTCAAAAGATAGACTTTGCCAAGAAAAAGCAACAATTCTGTGCGGGATTACTTGAAGAGATGGCCAAATACATCAACTCTCAATGGCCTAGTTCTATCACCAAAGTAATCCATCACAGCATGGTTGCTTCACGCATCAATTTCCATCAAGGGGCTAGACAGAATGTCAAGCCCATGGGAAACAAAGACATAAATGATGCAAAGGAAAAAACCAATGCTCAAAATTCTTCCTAAGGCACTTCCAACAACAACAACATCGGTCCAAGGAGAAGAGAGTTTACAAAGGCAAAAACAAAATCTCTCTCCTAAAGAGCTTGAAGCTTTTTCACGAACCATAAGTGTTTCAAGTGTGGGGAGCAAGGACATGGCAATCGTTCTTGCCCCAAAGAATGCTCACAACAATGATACTCCTAGGGCTTCCACCATCGAAGCTCCAAAATAGGATGTTCATTGCAAAGGATTGTCACTTTCTATGCTTGGGGAAAGGTAAGAGAGCATGATGCCTTCATCTTGTTTGACCCTAGCCCTACTCACAATTGCATATCAATGGAGTTGACCACCAAGTTGGGCATTCAAGCTTTCAAGATGGGAGATAAAGAAATGTTCGACACAGCTTTTAAGGCATAGAAAGCCTCCATTACTCCCTTGATTGAGAAATTGAGGCTTCATGTCCAAAGCTATGTCAACAAAGAAGACTTTTTCATCTCTCCTCTCCAACATGAGGATGTTATCCTATAGGTTCCATGGTCTGATCGCATGGCTACCAATATAAAGTTCCCTGAAAGGAGAATCTACTTCACCTATAGGGGAAAGAGCATGTGTATAGATGCTAGTGAGCGTAGTCACACGATTCCACTTGTAGTTCCTCCTGCTTTTTAAAAATCTATGAAGAGACCAATTTTTGCGTACATGATTTTTGTCAAAGAGTCTCTAAAAGATCCTAATGTTTCATCAAATGTAAATGGTAGGAATCAAGAAGAGTTATACTTTGTCTAATTTTCTAAAAGGATTCCAAGATGTGTTCATCGATGATATATCTATGGACTTACCTCCAAAACGAGGGGATGATGACCATCTCATTGAGCTCATTCTAGGAAGCTCACCGCCTAACAAGCCTCCTTATCGAGTCTCTCAAGCTCAACAAGAGGAGATCATGAGGCAAGTACAGGAATTGGTAGACAAAGGGATGGTGAGGCCTATTTCCTCTCCCTTTTGTTCTCTAGTCCTTTTAGTGCAAAAGAAAGATGGTACATACCGTGTGTGTGTGTGTGTGGAGTATAGATCACTAAACCATATCACTCTCAAAAACAGATTTCTCGCGCCCCGGGTAGAAGATCTATTTGATAAGCTACAAGGCTCTACCTACTTTAGTAGGATTGACCTTAAAAGTGGCTATCATCAAATAAGGATAATGGATGAATATATCCTAAAGACCGCATTTCGCACAATGTTTGTTCTTTATGAATATCTAAACATGCCTTTTGACTTGACTAATGTGCCAGCTATATTCAATTGTCTAATGGAGAAAAAATTTAGACCTTACTGCAAATTTACTGGAGTATTCTTTGATGATATCATCATCTACTCCAAGTCTTAGGAGGAACATAAGCAACATCTCCAAGTGATTTTTCAAGCATTGAGGGAGAACAACTTTTTTTCTCAACCAAAAGAAAAGCGAAATTTTCCTTCAAGAGATTCAATACCTAGGTAAGATTATCTCTCAAGATGGTATCTGTATGGATCCATCAAAGTTATAGGTAATAAAAGCATGGCCTAATCCAAGGAATCTACGTGAGCTAAGAAGCTTTATTGGTATGTGCACATATTATAGATGCTTCACAGTAAAATTCTCTCAAATAGCAGGATCACTACATGACTTAACCAAGAAGAATGTTAAGTATGTATGGACTACTAAGGAGAAAAATGCTTTTGATAAGCTCAAAGAAAATCTTACCTCCCAACCAATCCTCATGCTTCCGAATCTCTCAAAGCCATTTGAGGTCCAATGTGATGATTTTGGTGATTTCCTTGGAGCAGTTTTGCTTCAAGAAGGGCATGCCATAGCACATGAGAGTTGAAGGCTCAATCTCGATGAGCGAGTCTTGGGAATTTATGAGAAAGATCTTTTAGATGTTCTACATGCCCTAGACACATGGAAGCACTACTTATTGGCGACTCCATTTATTCTACGAATTGACCACCAAAGTCTCAAGTATTTCATGACGCAAACCAAGCTTTTTGAAAAACAAATGATGTGGGCAAATTTTCTTCCGCAATTTAATTTTCATATTGCTCACATTGCTGGTAAGCACAATCAAGTGGCTGATGCACTTTCATGACAACAAAAAATTAATGCGGTGTCTCTACCTACTCACTATGATCTATCTTCTATGATAGATTAGTATGCTACTGGCCCTGATTTTAGAGACCTAATGTCAGCCCTTGCTTTGGGGAAGAAAGAGGAACCATTCACCTTGCAGGATGGTTATCTTCTCCATGGAAATAGGCTATGTGTTACCCATTCCCTTCGTGATAAATTTATGTATGAATCCCATGCTCCTCCCTATGCGGGGCATAGAGGTATTCAACCTACTCTTTGAGGAGTAGAGACGTATTTCTATTGGCCTACCATGAAAGTGGACATACAAGGGTATGTTTCAAAATGTGTATTATGCCAAAACACTACAAGAGGTTGTGTGTTCTTGTGACACTTTTAGCGACGGAAATACACTGGGTTTTTATAACCCCCACCGTCGCTAAAAGCGTCGATACGGGGATGTCGCTATAAGCGTCACTATAACAGTCGCTATAGGCATCGCTATAATCGTTTCTATATAGCGACGCCTATAGTGACGCTTATAGCAACGTTTGCAGGCCACTTGTAGGGACGATTATAGCGACGCTGCAGAGCCTTATATAGCGACGTTCATAGCGACACGCGAGAGGAAACATTTTTGGTGGCAGGGCATTCAACCATATTGAATGTTTCATTAATTGATTCACCTTTGAAAAAAAGTGCAAAGGTAGATATAGACCCAAAATAGTCACCCACAAGACAATATAACCATTAACTTCATCATCCATAGTACATATTGTTTGCAAAATAAAGATACAAAACTGACAACCGTGAATTGATGAAAGTAAATCAATGATAATTGTACACATAGGCAAAATCACTTGATTGTTAAACTTTGCAAATGTAATAGTTACAAACCATTGTCATTATTGAAAAAATATATACATGGTTTTCAAAAAGACGTATAAAAGTCGTCTCATGATACATAAGCTATGACAAAAAGAAACTAATGTTATCTAGCTACGGCTAAACTGACATCATCTAATCAGACGTCTCATCGCGTCCAAGCGGCGTATTTGTCGGATTCTGGAAAAAAAACAATAAGACAGCTTTTTGTAAGTATAAACATATAGCGACGTTTATAAAACAATACAACAAATAGAAAAGAGCAAACCCTAATACTAACCATGCCACCACTGTGCTTGCCGGACATTCTGATGAGCAAGTTTCAACATATCCATGTGGTCTTGGAGAAAATCCTTAACCTGTTGGAGTTTTCTGGTTGCCAACCCCACCATAGCTGGTGACCTAGGTTGAAACCCATACATGAGCATGAAAGGACGAAAGCCTGTTGTGACATGCTTAGCATTGTTGTAGGAAAACTCGAGAATAGGTAAGTATTCTTTCCAGTCTAACTGTTTTTTGCTGACGTATGCTCTTAGCATATCCTCTAGCACCTGGTTAACTCGTTCAGTCTGACCATCTGTTTCTATATGATTAGTTGTACTGAGGTTTAGTTGTGTACCCAATCATTTAAACACAAAACTCCAAAAGTGGCTGCTAAACTTGGGATCACAGTCACTGACAATATTACTTGGCAAACCATACAGTTTGTATAGATTGTCCACAAATAACTTGGCTAGTTCTGGTGTCTTAACCGTTGATTTGGTCGACATAAACTTACATAGTTTAGTCAACCTTTCTACGACCACCCATACCGAGTCATGACCTCGTATAGTGGTTGGTAGACCTACAATAAAATCCATATAAATGCTTTCCCATTTTCCATTGGGGATCTCCAAAGGATGTAAGAGCCCCCCTGCTTTCAGGCACTCCGCTTTGTTAACTTGACATTTTTGGTAATGCAAGACATAAGCTTGAACAAAGCCATGTATACGTGGCCAATAAAACTATCGTCGTACGAGAGCATAAGTGTTTCTAATCCCCGGGTTCCCTTCACTTGGACTATCATGACATTCATAAAGAATTTGGCACCGAATGTCTGTGTCCATCGGTACACAAACTCTCCCCTTATGGAGTAGGTACCCATTGTCGATGGTGAAATGCTTCCATCGTTGTAGTTCATCACCTTGATAAAGGAGAACTAGGTGTGGAGGTTAATTTTACACTACCGTCATTGGAGTGAGAAGGATCCCTCTTTTGAACATGGCTCCACACTTTGGAATATGCTTCATCATGCTCATATTTGCCTTTGAGAGAATCTAAAAATTCACTAGGAAGTTTTGTGAACAAGGGCGAATTGATCTCAGGCATTCGACTTAGAGCATCCGCCACTACATTGTACCGGCCTTTACGATACCTTAGCTTGGCATCATATTCCTGAAGAATATTGGCCCACCTGGCTTTTCGACCCTTCAAATCCGTTTGTTGTGTAAACCATTTGATGCTTTCGTGGTCAAACACAATCTCAAACTAAGCACCATATAGATAATGCCGCCATGTTTTTAAGGCAGACACTATTGCATAGAGTTTGTGTTCGTAAGCAGAATAGTTCTGTTGAGCTGCATCAAGCTTCTTGCTTTCAAATGCAATCGACCGTCCGTCTTGTAATAGGACTGCTCCAATAGCACGGTCACTGGCATCCGTTTCCAAAACAAATGGTTTCAAAGGATCTACAATAGCCAGTATAGGAGTTGTAGCTAATGCATCCTTGAGCGTATCGAAACTGTGTTGTTGAGCGGATATCCACAAAAAAGCTTTGCCTTTGCCTTTTAGTTGATCCGTCATGGGAACAACAATGTGAGCATAGTTTTTAACTAACCTTCGGTAAAAACCTGCAAATCCCAAAAAAATATGTAGTTCTTCTAGATTTTTAGGAGAAGACCATTTCCGGATGGTATCCACTTTGGATTGATCCATATATAGCCCGTTAGCTGAAAAAACATGCCCTAAAGAGTGAATTTTGTCTTTTAGAAATTCACATTTAGATTCCTTGGCATATAATTTTTTTGTGCGTAACAACTCAAACACCTGCCTGAGATGTTGTAAGTGTTCTTCTCCAGAAGCACTATAGTCATCAAGGATAACAATGACAAATTTGCCCAAATATGGCTTCAAGACACTATCTATAAGTGTCATGAATATTGCGGGCACATTGGTTAACCCAAAGGGCATCACCAAGAACTCGTAGTATCCAAACCGTGTTCGGAATGCAGTTTTGGGTATATTGGCAAGTCGAATACGAACTTGGTGATATCCTGACCGCAAGTCTATTTTTGTAAAAATACGAGCATGAGTAAGCTTGTCAAACAACTCATCTACTCTAGGCAATGTGTATTTGTTCTTAACTGTAACCGCATTTAAGCCATGGTAGTCTACGAACGTGCGCATACTGCCGTCTTTTTTCTTCACTAATAGGATAGGCAAAGCCCAAGGTGAAGAAATGGGTTGCATAAACCCTCTGCTAAGGTAGTCAGCAAGTTGACGTTCCACCTCAGCAGCTTCTGAATAACTCATCCGGTAAGGTGGTTTACTACCACGTTTACAGCCTGCAGCCACGTCAATGCTATGCTGCACTGATCGCATCGGCTATAATCCTGATGGCAAATATTTAGGAAATACATCTTGAAATTCCTTTAATAATTTCTGTAATTGACTAGCAATGTTTGCTTGTTTAGAATTAGGAATTGGTTGAACAAAGGAGAGAGAAGCATGCGGCTTTGAGGAATGTTCAACAGATTCAATGTTAGAAAGAAAATGAGACAGTGAGTAACACAAGAAAACCTGATCTATTTTATTATCAGAAACGAGCTGCATAAGCTCAGCAGTACAAATCAGTGGTGATGAAGGTATATCTTTTTCTCCTAACAACAACACATGTGTTAACCCTCACGGCTCACGAACACCCTATGATCTATAAACGTTGTATTATTTAGAGTCAGGTACCGGGCTTGTCGGACCAATAGGAAAAGGGTAAGAGTGATCGCCAATGAGAGGCGCACTTTAACTTGGACATTCAAGGGATTAGTTGGTTAAGCATGGGCGCCCAAGTGTGAATGGGGTGAGCTCCTATAAAAGCCAACTAAACCTAATTTTTACTCATTCTCTCATTTGTGCAATAGAAGAGTGCTCTTGCTCCATCTCCATCTTCTTCTTCTTCACCTCCTCGTGTGTGTGTGTGTGTGAGAGAGAGAGAGAGGGAGAGTGTGTGTGCGATCGAGAATTACGAAGGCACGACGGTGGCGAAGCGGTTGAGCGCGGCACGACTGCAGCTTCTTCTTCATCGCAGCGAGGAATCCACCACGAAGGCGAGCGTAGAGCGGTGAGTGACACACCCTTTGCTCTCTTGAGCTTGCTAGTTTAGGCTTGTTGTGTGCTTGGAGCCGTTTGTGGCTCGCACACGGTGTATTGGCAAGTCCCTTGCTTCGACAGTGCGGCAAGGAGCGCACATTTTTGGCACCGCTGCCGGGGATATGCCCTACACTAAGCTCGGTTAGCACTGTACGCTTCCTTGTGGTGCAATTTCTATCATAGGAAAGGCAGGGAAGGAGTGTGTGGAGATTTCTCTTTTTTGCGTTTTCTGCATTTTCTGTCAAGTTTCAATTTCTGCTATTGTCTGTGCTTTTTCAATTTCTGTTTTTTGCGTTTTTTCAATTTCTACATTTTCAATTTCGGCGTTTTCAATTTCTACAATTTTCTGCATTTCTGCGTTTTTTCAATTTCTGCAATTTCTGCATTTTCAATTTCGGCGTTTTTAATTTCTGCAATTTTCTGCGTTTTCTGTGCTAATTTTCTGTCAAGTTCCAATTTTCTGCAATTTTTGCATTTTTCTGTGCTTTTTCAATTTTCTGCATTTCTTTCGTTTTTTTCAATTTCTGCAATTTCTGCATTTCAATTTCTGCAATTTCTGTGCGTTTTCAATTTTCTGCAATTTCTACGTTTTCTGCATTTCTGCAATAAATTAAAAAAAAACCGGAAAATAAAAACGCGAGTGAGCGGGCGGCGAATTTTTTCGAAAATAAAAAACGTGTCTCTTAAAACGGACGGGTTGGTTTGTATAAAAGATAGATCGGGATCATTTCCCCAAGCCCAAGCCCAAGCCTCAGTCTTATGATACATACTAGACTCACTTTTATATATATACCCTACTCCCTCAAGAGAGAATGAGAGCATGTGGGACAAGTCCTCCACTCTCCTCCTTTCTCTTCCCACTTGCACCCTTAGACTTTCTAGTTTGGGCCTAGTTCCCTACTGGAAATTGACAGTTTTAGGGATTCCGAGGGCATAGAGTGACCAAACGGAGGGCTGTAAAGCACGGCACGACCCTCTGACCGATACGCTCGTTTTGAGCTATCACACGGCCCATTCCACGACACGCTCTAAAAAATCTAGCAAAAAAACAAACAAAAAATACGCTAAAAACTAGTCACAAGGCCTCCTAGAGCAGCTTTTTGACACCTTAGGGTATCAAAAGCACATGCACTTACGCTCTGGGCGAGTGTTAGAACACGAGCATATTGAGGGTGCCTCTGTTCATACGGACACCCATTACCCATCCACGATAAGCTCTAGACCCTCAGCGGGGACACAAGGTAGCACCACCCAAGACCCTAAAATAGCCGCTAGTGATTCCTCCTCCGACTCAGAAATCATGGAAGCATACCCTACCCAAAACACTGAGAGAGAAGGCCATGCACCTCCCGAAGCTCCACAGCCTAGTACTAGTATATTTAGCCGTTTCATGGAAACATTAGGTAGAGCTACTCGCTCGGAACCTGATGCAAATGAAGCACACGAAGGGGTTGGGGAAGTGGACTCTCCTTTCACATCGCACGTGGACCCCACACCCCCAAAGAGTGTCCATGTGGATATCCTGCCAACTCCTTACCAAGAAGGCCCTGTTGAGCTGCCTCCTTCAGAAGTTCCCTCTAGAGTACCGTTGGTGACAAGTAAAACCACGGGGAGCAACATTGCTTCTACCTCACAAGAAACCGTTAACACGTCGACTCTAGAAGGATTGTTCATTAATGATCATTGGACATACGACCTCCACACTGAGGTGTTGACGGATCTACACTCTGGCCACGCCTACCATGTAGGATGGATAGAGATTGTACAATCCACCTCTAGTGCCACCAGCATCGAAGATCAACAAAAAATGATCTGTAATGTTATCCATGGCATTATTCAATCAGAAAGGCAAAACCGAGGGGTAAATATACTCTCAACTGGCCCCATGAGATTTCTGGATACGAGCAAGACTCAACAGCCTACTCTATCACAAATGGAGACTCCTCTAATGAGCCCCATGGACCCATCCTACGTCATTTCACCGGGGGTCTCTATGCAATCTGAGCCTCCGACCGACAACTTTAGCTTCCCTAACTTGGCTCAACCCTCTATTAAGGAAAACACAGTGCTCACTCCAGGGATAAGCCTGACAGAGAATGTACCGATGACATCTACGGTTAGCGCAGTGCCACTACCTAGTGTCGTAGTACCTAATATGGGGCCTCGACCATATGTGCCTCTAGCCCCTTATGCACACATGGCCCCCACACCTCCAATAGTACCACTTGTTTACGCTCCTCGAGTGCCGCTCCCTAGCCCTTATCCGAGTGGACCTATGCCCGGTTATGTTCCATATCCTGCATCACCCACACATATGCCAAGACCGGCACCCGTTCCTCTCCCACATATGATTCCAAGAGTACCTCCACCGGCCCTGCCTCCTCACATAGGTGACTTGGCAGCGTTTGCTCAAACCATAGGTCAATCTATCGCGGAAAATATGCGTCACGCATCTGATAGAGAGCCTAGAAGTAAGGCAGTACAAATTGCCAAACTCACGCAAAAATTCAATGGGGACGAAGATGCTAGGAAACACATTGAAGTGTTTGAACAAGTATGTGATTCCTTAGGGGAACGCAACGAACTACATAAGTGCAATGCCTTAAGCTTGACATTAAGTGGGAAGGCTGGAGATTGGTATAGGACCCTAAGAGTGGACGAGAAAACAATCTACCCTACCCTTCGAAGGTTGTTCCTAAAGGAGTACATACGAGAAGGTGTGCTTTGGGGTGTAGCATCTCAGCTACAGAAGGCCGAACGTAAGGAAGGAGAGTCAGTAAGGGACTTCATTAGTCGTCTAAAGCACTTAAACACTCGTTGCCCTGTAAATGAGCGCTTCAACAATAACCAACTGCTTGATCGATTCATTCGAGGGTTGAGGAATGAAGGAATCTATAATGGACTAGTGATTAGAGGTATCACAACCTGGGAAGATGTCACTGCCAATGCAATCCAATTAGAGGACAACTTGATGATAGCAGGCATGAGGGTGTCTACTGACACGAGATCCACTAGCTCACAAGCCATTGAGTATGAACCCATGACTGCAAAGCCCATTGCCAATGAGCCAAAGGTATTTGAGACATTCTTGACAGACCTCACCAAGGAAATCCAAGAGTCTCTTAAGGATAATCGACCCCCTCAAAATAGTCACATGTATCCAAGAAGGGAGCAACAATGGTGTTCCATTTGCTTAGGTCCACATAGCACTAGTGAGTGCCCTACGTTTAGAGTAAAATTTAATGGAACTTGCAACGCATGTGGTAGGTATGGTCACCAAGCTAAGGATTGTTTAATGATCAAACGTATGATGGCAAATAGACCACCTGTAGCCTGGACGGATGCACCTCGAGCTCCTGTATTGATGCCTGCTCCACCTGTTGAGCAACTACCGCAACACATGGTCCCTAGATCTCAAAATGTTTTACAAGCTACACCGCTACCACCTCCTGTGCTAGGACCGCAGCCCTCGCATCCAAGAGTCGCCCCTATGAACCAAGTGGGTTGCGAGCCATCAAATGCTTATCCAGATGGCTGTGAGGAGGAAATAGACACTAGTATTGCCTACGGACTTGATACATTGGAAGAGTGTCCTATATACTACATGGAAGATTGTTGGGGGCAAGTCAAGCCGGTTTATCAAGCTGCTGCTCTCGCATCCAGAGGTCAAAATATCAACACCCAGCCTAGGAGGCCACCTCTTCAATGCTACGAGTGTGGTGGACCACATCGAGTAGCGGAGTGCCCTATTAGGCTGCAAAAGAATGCTGCACAGATGCAAATGAATCAAGGGAGCACGTCTGCAATGCCAATACTCACATGTTCCAAAACAAACATAGGAACAGGAGATGACCCCGTGTATATGAATGACCTCGAGGATGATTGAGATTCAGTCGAGACAATGGAGACTAGAACCAATACCACAAAGAGAAAGACCGACAAAGAAAACCGTAACATGGAACCAAATGAAAACCGAATAAGAGAAAATCATAAAGAGCCTCTGAAAACACCACAAGTGTTTCCAAATCCAATCCAAGACCCCCAAGATAAACCGCAGGGGCAAAAAGGGAAGAATCGTAAAAAGAAGATTGGGACGTACCCAAACCCAGTAGACGAGATTGAGCAAGTGAGACATCTAAGAGGTTTAGTGGAGGAGACTCAAAGGAAACTAGAACCAGAACCCATGCATGTCAAAATTCATGACACAGTGTTTCCCACGCAAGTTCATCCACCCCACATGAACCATAGACCGTTAGCCATATCTAGTATCATCCAAGAAGGGAGTGAGGACGAGACATCAGAAAGTGAGCATACACCCTTCTTGTTGGAAAGGATGTTTAACGAAGGAATACCTGATCCCATTGAGGAATATGAGATTCCATCCTCACCAGTTCCTAGTCAAGGACCTACACCCTGCAAAACGCCAATGAATGTTGCCAAACTAGTGGACTTCATGTCTTCTGAGGTCTGAACCACGATCATAGCAAAGCTGTATGGAGATCCTGAGTTATTCCTTGCACTTCGAGCATTCCTTAACGGAGAGCTACGAATGGGATTACCGCAGTTTGCGTAACCAAATAGGCCTGACTCGATTATGATTGATGAGGAAAATCATGTGCAATCACTTGACTTAGATGGACACGAGTCTGTGATCGAGGTACCCATTAACGAATTAGGGCAGTATTTTGAAGGCAACGAGTCTAATGCAACCCTACCCATCACTACCAAGGGATTAACTATAAAGGGAATTCTTGATGGTGGTGCGGGAGTTAGCATCGTTACAAAAGATTGTTGGGAATCCATGGGAAAACCCCGCCTCAGTGTTACTAACATTGTGGTAAAGATGGCAAATGGTACCATAGCCAAACCTATGGGGATGCTCAAGGATCTTAAGATCAAAGTTCTAGGACACAAGGTACGACATACGTTCATTGTAATGGATTTCTCTAAACACCTTATGTCATATGAAATGATTTTAGGACGACCATTCATGAGGGAAGCACAAATGGTTCATGATTGGTCTAAAAATCATGTCTATTTGCAATTCCAAGACTCTGTCCTTAGAGTGGATTTGGTGACTGGTAAGGTACACCCCTTAGGGAGTAAAACCATTATTGATCATCGCTCTGACACCACAGTTCACTCGGCCCCACTACAATATTGTTACACTTGTAAGAAGGATATAGACATTGGCCAAGATTCTCCTTATATGGATATCCTACCTGGGATGACTGAGTCGGACAATGTAGATTGGGTCCACCTAGCATCAACCATAGACACTTGGGGAAATAGGGGGACGACCTGGGTAACACCTGAGGGGGATGAAATGGCTAGACCCTTAAATATGCTACAAGCAATGCATATCGCTTCCGACAAGACTCATCCTAATGTAACGAAGAAAACATACAAGTGGGTCCCTAAAGCTTCTTTAGTGACCATAACTAGTGTTAAAAAACAAAAGCCTTGTAAGAAACGTACCACTTGCGCCAAGAAAAGTAAGAAAATGTTGCGATGGATCCCTAAACGACTATTGGAAGCCCAAGGCTACTATCAAGGAAATGATCAAATCTGGGTGCCAAAACGTAGATTGTGCTCTTACCTATCACCTGACCCAAGTGAGCCCAATCCCGTAGCTCCAAAACGAATCAATGATCGTGGAAAGAAAAAAATCACAGAATGCTACACACCCGCTCCCGAGCTAGTTTGGGTACCAAAGAAAGAACGATTTGTTCCACCTAGCTCAGGAAGGGGGGAGTCCCATGAAGCTTCTAGCTCCTCATGTAATCCATCCATAGAGGTACAAGCTTCTACACAGCCTCCATCTATAGTAGTGGACCTTCGTGAAGCTACAAAAGAATCCACACCTCCCAATGTTCAAGAATCACCTGATGAACCACTTCAAGTTCGATCCTGGGAGAGTACCTTACCACCCTTGCAACTTGACGAGGCACCTAGGGTAATAGAAAACTACTGGCAAAAATCCTCACCTATTACCAACTGGAACAATTGGTTTCAAAGGGTGACAAGCTCATTTCAAACGGTATGATCTACCCAAGGAAGGGGGGAGTGTTTGCTGACAGTCATCATTCATTTGTTTCCCTCTCAACCTTTTTCCCTGACCTCTATATCTCCCAATCTTAGGGAATGTACATATAAAGCTTTATACTCACAAACAACAAAAAAAATAAAGAGCAAGAGCAATTAGCAAACGAGTATGCACATTAAAAGTCAAAACATTGACTCAGACCTACACATGTCACATCTGGTACAGTGAAACAGAAACCTATGCCATAAAACACCTTTGATCCTCATCACTTGAGTGATGGAGGGTAGGTAAGATTAGTACGTTAGGAGTGTTTCTGTTTTAGAGTTGAGTGATTAGCAAAGTTCTCTTTTCCCACTGATGTGCCTCCTGGAGGTATTCCTTTTGTTTCATAGTGTGTACAGGAGCGTGTTGCTATTGGTAGGATTTGGACCTTCATGGAACCTTCAAATCAAGCGCGACCATCAACACAAACAGGTGTTTCTTGTCCATTAGCATTGCCGTTATCTTTTTGCATCCATGTTTGTCTGCTTTGATTGTGATTGATAGCATAATATTCAGCGCATTGGCTTAGTATCAAACATTTAATTCAATGTAATGTTTTGTCATAATCACTTGTCTAGGTGTAAAAATCAAGCAGTCCGACTAAGCTAGTTTGACCAAGCTAGGTATTAGAAATCTTCTCTTAATACCATGGGGAATGCCTTCCTAATAAGCAATGGTTACTTAGGTTCTTAATCCGATTTAGGCAGCATTGTATGAAATGTACTAGGGCTTTCTAGTGGGCTTAACCCTAGTGACCTTTAGCTTAAGTATTATAAAGGGAGTTTACTAATGTGATGAGCCTGGGGAGGGTAACAGTGTTATATGACCCCCCAAAGTTACAAAATTAAAATGCTGAAAATGAACAAGCAAAAAATCAAAGTGCCACAATGTAAAATCTTACGCTGGAAGAGAAATCTCAGCTTGAATTGGTACTTCACTCACATGTATCGCCTATGGTACTAGAGCCCTAGAGGTTCCCAGTGTGGGCGCTTTTCCTTGAAAAGCAAAAAACCCAAGGCATACAAAATAAGCACACACATCATAAATGAATCAATGTGAAAAGACTTTGAGGGGTCAAAGAAAAAGTAATCAGTCAGGCGATGATTTCATGAGAAATTCCTTTTATGGTAGCTTAACTACAAGGTTTTCTAGATATAGCCTCTAGTCAGCCCTCGAACATGAATACTTGGCTCTCGCGATTAAACAACTTAATTGACCACAGAAAATTAAGAAGCTTACCCATGGTATTAATATTCGATCTCTAGTGCTTTTCGACCGTCAAATTAGCGACCCCAGACTTGTTTAATTTTTTACCTTTACATCTGTTTATGCATTTGATTACATTGCAATTTAATGTTCATTGCTAACAAATTTTTTGAAATTCTTTTACCAATCAATTTGTCTACCTAAACTGCATATGCTTTTTAAGAGAATGCAATTACTGTGCCAATGTTGTTTGATTTTGCAGTGACTGATGAAGGCTAAGGACATTTATCTCAAATGCTCTTCCACCTCGACGAACTTGCTTCAACTCAATAGCTTTCGAGGATGGAATCTACATCAGGAAGGGGGGCATGTTAACCCTCACGGCTCACGAACACCCTATGATCTATAAACGTTGTATTATTTAGAGTCAGGTACCTAGCTTGTCGGACCAATAGGAAAAGGGTAAGAGTGATCGCCAATGAGAGGCGCACTTTAACTTGGACATTCAAGGGATAAGTTGGTTAAGCATGGGCACCCAAGTGTGAATGGGGTGAGCTCCTATAAAAGCCAACTAAACCTAATTTTTACTCATTCTCTCATTTGTGCAATAGAAGAGTGCTCTTGCTCCATCTCCATCTTCTTCTTCTTCACCTCCTCGTGTGTGTGTGTGTGTATGAGAGAGAGAGAGAGAGGGAGAGTGTGTGTGCGATCGAGAATTACGAAGGCACGACGGCGGCGAAGCGGTTGAGCGCGGCACGACTGCAGCTTCTTCTTCATCGCAGCGAGGAATCCACCACGAAGGCGAGCGTAGAGCGGTGAGTGACACACCCTTTGCTCTCTTGAGCTTGCTAGTTTAGGCTTGTTGTGTGCTTGGAGCCGTTTGTGGCTCGCACACGGTGTATTGGCAAGTCCCTTGCTTCGACAGTGCGGCAAGGAGCGCACAACATGTGCACTGTGGGATTCAAACATCAAGCTATTGTGCTCATAGCTACACTTCAGTGATGGTCCTAGGCTATGCAACCACTCCCTACCAAGAACCACATTAGCCCTTTCCATGTTCATAACCTAAAAATCCAAGCATGTGGAGTACCCTTGTACTTCCAATGGAACAGCTTGGAATTGAGTATCCCAGATTTCAGTATCATGTCCATTCATCATTGCTACCTTGTAGTAGTGGGTACTCGGAGTTTGAGCCAATTTGAGTTTTTTCACCAATCCGTAATTGATGAAATTGTGAGTAGCACCGTCATCTACCAAGATGTGCACCTTGTGCCCTTGCAGATATCCGTGCATACGTACTAACTCATGTGGTCCAAAGGTTGGTTGCCACATGGAAGCTGTGAGACAGCATTCATGCACCACCTCAGTGTGTGTTACTTCTATTGTAGAGAATCATGAGGAAGACTCAAGAGGCAGCAGTTGCACCGCGTGCACTACTTTCTCCTTGCCCTGAGCAGCAGATTTTCCCTTGGGACAATCCTTTTTTCCATGACCTCTTCCTAAATATTGAAAACGTAATTTTTCTTTCTTGGCCTTATCAAAGTCCTCAGGAGAGAGAGGACCCTTGGACCCCTTGGGGTTTTTAGATGCATCCGAATTGGAAACTATAAATTTTCTTTTATTGTGTCCATACTGAGTGCATATATTACCATGTATATTAGCAGGCACGTGACTATTATGTGTTTTCTTTTCATATGGATCATCATGAATATGTCCTTTCAATATGGCTTCCTCAAGTGTTTTAGGGTCTTGGGTCTTGACATACTTCTTAAGCTCGGGTGTCAGACCTCGTATGAACCCTCGTACTTGTTGAAAGGTATCTAAGCCTTCCAAATTGAGTATAACATCCCGATAGTGAGAGATATATTCAAGTAGTGATGGGTATTGGTGCATGGAACATGTGTCCCAAGCCGTCCAATTCCAATCGGCCTCGTTTGTAGGCAAAAATTCTTTGCTAAACATTGCTTCAAAAGATGCCCAACTCTGTGGTATGATGTTCTTCTCCTTGAGAGACATCCACCATTTGTAGGCCTTGCCTTCCAGAGTTAAGCTCGTTTGCAAGGCTTTGATTGCGTCCGGAGTACACCGTAAGGCGTGAATTCCATCCCACTTGCTGAAAAATATATTCAATGCATCCTTATTGCGGTCTCGGTCTTCTCCCTTAAAAATCGGTGGTTTGTTGTTTTTCAACAATTCATCCACCCCTTTTGCAGTGAGAGTATGCAACGTATCAGCATTTGGGCCTTGCCCTAGATTAGAAGTGCCTTGCCCTTGTGTAGCAACGTTCTAATGCATGTGCATGTCAACAGGACTCTTGGACTGATGTTGCATTAATTGAATTACTAATGTGGATAGTTTAGTAACATTTTCAATTAAAGATTTAAAATTTTCATCCATGACTGTCATGCGTGTCTGAATTGCACGAAATTCTTGAATATCGAGAAATTCGTAAGTATCATCACCTGCCGTAACGTCGCGGGTACTCTCCTTGAGAGGATCCGGTCGCGGGCCATCATTGGCAGGATCAGGCGTACTTTGCTCAAAATCGAATGTCATATTGATATCCGAATCCATGGCGACACAGTGCGGTGCAAAGAGTAGTCAGAAAAAATACCTGATATTGAGAGCACTCGAAAAGTGTAATTAGCCTTTCTAGTTTCGTCAAATCTAACAGTATCCCGGTGGAGAGTGATTGGAATTGTCTGTCGTATATGGAAATCCACAAGTTCTTGATAGCCGAATCAATTAGACTTGAAAGCAGTAATTGATTTACCAAAAAATTGTACTTGAACTCCGTCCAAATGGTGTTCTTGAAATCTCTGAGTTTCTGCGTAATACGCAAAAAATTAAGCTCTAAGTTTGTGCCGGCCTCGTCGATACTATGCCGCACCTTCCGACCTTGCCGAATCCGCACGTGGAGTAAGGAGGTGGGGTACCCTAGTGTGGGTACCGCCCCTTATGTTTTAAATTTTGGGTATGGCCACTAACCCCTAAGGGGGTTGGGCGCCCTCAAGTGGGAAAAAAGACGTCCACAGTCGGCTATGGCCACTCAAGGCAGTGTGCAGATGATCGCCATCGCCATGGAGCTCACTGTTTTGAAGTAGGGACTCCGGCCCAGTAACGTGAAGTCCTACCATGCCCGGCGCACAGCCATAGAGCCTGCAAGCGGCACTTTTGGTGCAAGTCCACCTCGGCGGCTCCTCTGTGCAAGGGGGTTTTCCCACGGCTTTCTTGCCTTGTCGTCCTTCTCACAGGAGGGATCCTCCACGCCCCCTTGACCCTGACATGCACAAAAGCATGCACAATTGTGTGGCTCCCCTCCTCCATGGCTATGTCTTTCTCAAAAAAGGAACCTTGCTCTGATACCAATGCAAGATAAGGGTAACTAGAACCTAAGAGTTCACCACCCAACCACCCACTATATAGCATAGCCCGTGGCCCTTTGCCCTAGTTGGCCTCCCTTTCTACACTGCCTAGCCCGGCCCTGCCCTTGTCTAGTCCGGCCTTGCCAGTGTCCTGACAGAGAGCCTACACCAACACTTTTGGCTATGAAATGCATATCCAACCAAGAGCCATGCTTCAATGCTTAAGCTTGCCAGCTTCTCCATCTTCATTACTATGCTATTTTGTATGCTAGCAAGAAGAGTGATGATAACTGAAGAACTAATTCTTTCTCCTATGAAATGGATCTTCTTCCTCTTACCTACCCTCATTCCCTGCTAGCTCTCTCCACCGTCGAAGGTGTTTGAGGTCTTGGGACTGAGGCTTGGGATAGTTAATTCTTTCCACATTTATGTTATGCTTGTGATGCATGAATCTTTCCATCTTCATTGGATCATCTAGGTCATAAGGAACACAAAGATTGTATTGTAACAAGTCTCTATTGATGGGAGAAATCATAATACGAATGCCTATTGGAGGGGGGACCGGCTTCACATAAATCCGGTCCTCAACTTTTGTCATGTTCTCTAAATTTTCTCTCTTGCAAAAGTATCGTTCATGCTAAGTTAACTAAATTCTATGTTTATGTTGCTAACTTCAATTATGTTTACCCGCTATGCTCATAAAGTAATTTCTCAAAAGTACTCCCTCTAATTTGCACTACTCTTGAGTTAATAGGCCAATTACATTACATTGGTATCAGAGCATTTGGCTTCTCTTCTTGCTGAAGAAGAGAGGTGCACACCTCAGGAGCTTTGGACTTAATAATGGAGTCTTTTTTACTTTCCTACGGCTTTACCATTATTCAGCCATAATAAGTCTGAAAGGAGCTAGCCCTCACCAAGTCTGCTATGCTAGACCTACTCCACTACTATAATTAACCACTTTGAGCCGTGGGTGTAGATACTTTGTTTTAGTAGCACTTCTGCAAATAAAGCTAACCACAGTGCTCTCATATCAACCAGCCCCCAAGGAGAATTTATTTTTCAAATGTTTTTTGAAGCATTTTAATTTTCCTTGCTTTAAGATCTTGTCATTATAAACCGTCTCTCATTTGCTTATACTGCAATGTACTTGATTAATATGTTCGTGTGATAATATTCACCTTCTCAAATTTCTTGTAAGATGTTTTCTTTGTATATATACGGGACAAGCTCAAGGAGCTTGCAACAAGGATAACCCATTGGATTATTAATTATTTATGTTTGCTTATATGTATTCTCATATGACATGTGAAAATTAACCATCCCTAACATTGTGTCTTTTGCTTTCACTGAATGCAATTTCTATTGAGATGAATTGTCATTAAATTGTACAACTACCATGAGAACTAAGGTGCTTTGGGATTCTACCTAAGCATACTCCAATGTTTTGTCAAACAAGTAGTAAATGTTTTCTCTTTTATGCCTTGTCTAGTCCATTGGTCACGTGCACACAGATTCACCGATTTAGGCCGTGTGTAAATGCTCATCCTGATATAGATTTTCCAATTTAGGGAACACCAATTATACATGCAGATACGCCAATTTAGGTAGCACGAATGCAGATCCTAGGCAACACACTGATAAATAAGACATTTACTATTTTCAACAATTTTAGGTGCAAATCCGCTAGATAAGGGAGCACAAGTGATGATTCCTCAATTTAGGCACCATTTTAGGTGAAGATTCATTGATTTAGGCAACAACGATCACAAAATCATGCAACAGTGGCTGGCCACCACTGTCGTTAGTATAATTTTGTTAATCAGGTATACAAAATGAACGATATTTGGATTTGGATTTGTCATTGAGTTGTACAACTACCACGAGAACTAAGGTGCTTTGGGATACTAGAAAAACCATCTGTAGGTACTTTGTTACCTAAGAGTACTCCAATGTTGTGTCAAACACATAGTAAATGTTTTCTCTTTTATGCCTTGTCTAGTCCATTGGTCACATGCAAACAAGATTCGTTGATTTAGGTAGCGTGTAAATGCTCATCCTCATGTAGATTTGTCGGTTTAGGCAACACCAATTATATGTGCAGATCAGCCGGTTTAGATCCATCAATTTAGGCAGCACAAATGCAGATCTGTCGATTTAGGCAGCACATTCATAAATAAGACATTTATTATTTCTAACAATTTTAAGTGCAGGTCTGTTGGTTTAGGGAGCACAAGTGTCGATTCACCAATTTAGGAAGCGTCGAGTGAAGATTTTTCATTTAGGTAGCAACGATCACAAACTCATGCAGCAGTGTCTTGAGTATAATTTTGTTAATGGGATATACAAAAAGAACATAATTGGATTTGGATTTCAAAATGGGTATATGTTGGTAGATATTTGGATTTGGATTTATAATTTGGATTTGAAATTGGATTTGGAATTGGTATATGATGATTTCTGTCGTGACGATGTTTATGGAATTGGATTTTAAATTTATGAGAATTAGTTTACAATGAGAGAGAAAAATGATCTCTTGATTCATCAGGTTATGACTTATATTGCTTATTCTAGTGGTATGGGACACTAGAATAGGTAGTATGTGGATGAAGGTAGGCATAAGCAATGTTGTTTAGCTTCTTAAATTTTTATTTTACTATGTAATATGTTTGACACAGAATACCTTAACCAGTATGATTTGCAGATTCATATCTTTGCAACTGAGGACAATTGCTTTCTAATGGAGAGGTATGTAATGTAATTGATATTTTATTATCTAGTGTCTCTCAAACGCTTTGCAATCATAGGTACCTGAGGATGTTCACATTTCTTACAATTCCTTTTGATGCTACCAGAAAAATGGTCCCTAATACGTGGTACAACGCCTGATTTTGTAGTGAAACAAAATTTACATTGCCACTCCATATATCGACCGCATATGTTGTGAGCATAACCCGACTCCTTGCCAGGGGGTTTTTATCCTTTGCCTTCTTCATGCCACTTGTGTAGACATTTTGCACCATTGCTTTCTATTTAATATTGAAGGCATAAGAACTAGATCAATTTTAAAAACATTTTGTTTTTTTCAATATATATTAGGAAAACATTCACTAAAAATGTAATCAAATCTGCACAATATGAGATTTGCAATGCACTGTAGTCAATCCACATTCCGATCACATATATTGTAAGCAAACATACACATTGCAATGCACTCTCTACACGGTAGAGAGGGGAAATAGGGAACACACCCAACACAATAAATATATGCCTCTCTATAGCCCAAGAATTCCACAGCACCCCTAACCTCTCAAATAACACCTTCAAATTGGCTAATTTGCACTAACAACTCCACTTTAGCACACAGAACAACTATCTCATACCTTGCAAAAACACCTTGCAGCACAAATGCACCCACCCTACTCCACTCACCCTTTCCGACTCACACAACACCTCGATTCTACCCTCTTGGCAACACCCTTCAAGCTGCAGGCAAACCTTCTGTAAGCACTGACCAATACACAAAGAGCGAGAGAAAAGGAGGGGAATGGGGAGAAACAACACAAGAAAATAGGGGCAAATATGTGGTATTATTGCATAGTGGAATAGTACAATCAAGTATGCAGCTTCAATGGCAAGCTTTGCACTACACAGGCTTGCAACTCCCAATCACACCCTCAGGCAAAAAAGCCCTCCTGGTCAAAAAGACCCCAAAAAATAAACGTCTATCTCCTTTTATAGGAGTGTGTCTAGGAGACCTAAAAAAGAAAAATGGATGAGCTCCCATCTCGTGCACTTCACTTGTAGCCTCATTTAGAATTTCCTTGCATTGCCACCACATGGCACATTTGATTCTTTTGGTATCTGCATGGTGCAAACCTCTTGACTCCTTTAGCCTCTCAGTATGGCCGCCTGACTTGCTCCTCTTGGGCCTTTGTATTCTCTCTCTATCTCCTTGACTAATCTCCACTCTCCACTTTCCCTTGCTAGAGCTTTGCACGGCCTCTGTCTCGCCTACCCTTCACTGTGGGATCACCTTCTTCCATGAGGGGGGGAGGCAATAGCGAGGTCGCTATTGCCCTCCCTCTTTCCATCAAAAATTTGGGGGCCCCAACGGAGCCGCGGGACTCACCGCTAGCACGGGCCTACCACATCATCAACCACTCCACGTGGGCACGCCGCCTCGCCATTGGCCAAAACCATCGATGATGTTCTATTTGTATGTTTTGCAGGGCCGCTATGCTCCTATTTGTAGCAGGTACAACAAACTTCTGGCAAAAAAAATTGTGCCCAAATAATGATACATCGAGCCACTCCGCCCTCTTATCTTTGCAACAAGGATAACCCATTGGATTGTTTTTTTGCATATAATCTCTTATGACATGTGAAAATTAACCATCCCTAACATTGTGTCTTTTGCTTTCAATGAATGAAATTTCTATTGAGATGAATTGTCATTAAGTTGTACAACTACCACAAGAACTAAGGTGCTTTAGGATACTAGAAAAACCATTTCTAGGTACTTTCTCAACTAAGCATACTCCAATGTTGTGTCAAACAGGTAGTAAACGATTGCTCTTTTATGCCTTGTCTAGTCCATTGGTCAAGTACACACAGATTTGCCTATTTAGGCAGTGTATAAATGCTCATCTTCATGTAGATTTGTCAATTTAGGTAGCACGAATTATACGTGGAGATCCGCTGGTTAAGGCAGCATGAGGGAAGATCTGTCGATTTAGGCGGTGCAAATGCAGATCCGTTGATTAAGGCAGCACACTGATAAATAAGACCTTTACTATTTCCAACAATTTTAAGTGCAAATCCGCTAGTTTAGGGAGCACAAGTGCCGATTTGTTGATGCAGGCAGCACGTCCAGTGAAGATACGCTGATTTAGGCAAAAATGATCACAAAATCAAGCTGCAATGGCTAGCACCACTATCGTTAGTAGAATTTTGTTACCTGGGTATACAAAATGAAGGATATTTAAATTTGGATTCAAAATGGGTATATGTTCGCAGATATTTGGATTTGAATTTATATTTTGGATTTGAAATTGGATTTGGAATTGGTATATGATGATTTTCTTTTGGGACGGTGTTTATGGAATTGGAGTTGAGATTTATGAGAATTAATTTACAATGAGCGTGAACAATGATATCTTGATTCATCAGGTTAAGACTTATACTGCTTATTCTAGTGGTATGGCACACTGGAATACGTAGTATGTGGATGACGAAAGGCATAAGAAATGTTCTTTAGCTTCATAAATTTTTCTTTTACTAATATTTTTGACACAAAATACTACTCACTGTTTTCTTGACCAGTATGATTTGCAGATTATTATCTTTGCAACTGAGGATAATTGTTTTCTAGCGAAGAGGTATATAATGAAATTGATATTTTATTATCAAGTGTAGTTGACATGTGGAAAAGGCTTAACCGAGTAAAGGTCTATGTGAATGGATATATATTTTAGTATTCCAGTGCTCTTTATGAGATTTTTCCATTTATGACCGATGGCCAGTTTGTACTCACTTTGAGGATCCAAGAAATCTATAAGTAAATACGTGCCAAAGGGAAATGATCACTATTGCACGGGGGGAGATTGCACCTAGGTGCTTGTGTATTGCTTCTCTCGTCTCCACTCTTCCCTCTTGTTGTGCCGGCATAGCACTCTGCTTTAGGAGTTACACTTGCACGTGCTCTCTCGCTCTTTGTCTATCTCATGCCCGATTTTCTATGGATTCCTTGCGTACATGATTGTGCAGGTATATAGGTTTCCTGGATATATCGTCAATGATTAGCTATTTGTATGTTTTGCAGGGGCCCTATGCTCCCATTTGTAGTAGGTACAATGAATTGTAGGCAAAAGATATTGTGTCCCCAAATAATGGGACATCGGAGGGAAGCCACTCCGCCCTCTTATCTCTGCAACAAGGATAACCCATTGGAGTTCTTTTTTTTTTTTGCTTATATGTATTCTCTTATGACATGTGAAAATTAACCATCCCTAACATTGTGTCCTCTACTTTCGTTGAATGCAATTTCTATTGAGATGAATTGTCATTAAGTTGTACAACTACCACGAGAACTAAGGTGCTTTGGGATACTAGTAAAACCGTTTGTAGGTACTTTGTCACCTAAGAATAGTCCAATGGTGTGTCAAACAGATAGTAATTTTTTTCTCTTTTAGGCTTTGTCTAGTCCACTGGTCACGTGCAAAGAGATTTCCAGATTTAGGTAGTGTGTAAATGCTCATCCTAATGTAGAATTTTCCAATTTAGGCAACACATATTATACCTACAGATCCGTCGGGTTAGGTAGCATGAGGGGAAATCCATCGATTTAGGGAGCACGAATGCAGATCCACCAATTAAGTCAGCACATTGATAAATAAGATATTTACTAATTTCAACAATTCAAGGTGCATATCCCCTGGTTTAGGGAGCACAACTGCCGATTTGCCGATTTAGGTAGCACGTCGGGTGAAGATTCGCCAATTTAGGTAACAACGATCAAAAATCATGCTGCAGCCCTGGCCACCACTATCATTAGTATAATTTTGTTACTCGGGTATACAAAATGAAGGATATTTGAATTTGGATTTGAAATGGGTATATGTTGGCAGATATTTGGATTTGGATTTATATTTTGGATTTGAAATTATATCTGGAATTGTATGATGATTTTCTCTCGCAATTGTGTTTATGGGATTGGAGTTGAGATTTATGAGAATTAATTTACAATGAGCATGAACAATGATATCTTGATTCATCACGTTATGACTTATACTGCTTATTCGACTCGTATGGGACACTAGAATAGGTAATATGTGGATAAGGACAGGCATATGCAATGTTATTTAGGTTCATAAATTTTTCTTTTACTATGTCATATTTTTAACACAGAATACTATTCACTATTTTCTTGAGTGGTATAATTTGAAATTCTTATCTTTGCAACTGAGGAAAATTGCTTTTTAACAGAGAGGTATGTAATGTAATTGATATTTTAATATATAGTGCAGTTGACCACGTGGAAAAGGCTTAACCAAGCAAAGGTCTATGTGAGTGGATATACATTTTAGAATTCAAGCGCTCTTTATGAGCTTTTGCAATTTATGACCCAACGGTCAGTTTGTACTCACTTTGAGCATTCAAGAAATCTATAAGTAAATACGTGCAAGAGGTAAATTCTCACTCTTGCAAGGGGGGAGATTGCACCTAGTCTTGTGTATTTGCTTCTCTCCTCTCCACTCTTCCCTCTCGTCATGCTGGAATAGCATGCCACTCTAGGAGGTGCGCTTGCACGTGCTCTCTCGTTCTTTGTCTATCTCATGCCGGATTTGCTATGGATTCCTTGCTTACAAGATTGTGCAGGTATGTGGTTTACTGGATTTAACGTCAATGATGGGTTTTTTGTATGTTTTGCAGGGCTGCTATGTTCTCGTTTGTAGCAGGTATAATAAATTGTTAGCAAAAGATTTTGTGTGACCAAATAGTGGGATATCCGGAGGGAGTCCACTCTGTCTCTTATCTTTGCAACAAGGATAACCCATTGTATTTTTACTTTTAGTTTTCTTATATGTATTCTCTTATGACATGTTAAAATTAACCATCCCTAACATTGTGTCTTCTGCTTCTTTCAGTGAATGCAATTTCTATTGAGATGAATTGTCATTAAGTTGTACAACTACCACAAGAACAAAGGTGCTTTGGGATACCATAACCATTTTGTAGATACTTTGTTACCTAAGAGTACTCCAATGTTGAGTCAAACAGGTAGTAAATCTTTTCTCTTTTATGCCTTGTCTAGTCCATTGGTCATGTGCACACAAGATTTGCCAATTTAGGCAGTGTGTAAATGCTCATCCTCATATAGATTTGCCGATTTAGGCAAAATCAATTATATGTGCAGATCAACCGGTTTAGGTAGCACGAGCGCAGATCCACCGATTTAGGCAGCACAAATGCAAATCTGCCGATTTAGGCAGCACATTGATAAATAAGACATTTGCTATTTCTAACAATTTTAAGTGCAGATCCGTCGGTTTAGGGAGCACAAGTACCGATTCTCCAATTTACGTAGCATGCGCCGAGTGAAGATTTGTCAATTTAGGCAGCAATGATCACAAAATCATGTAGCAGTGGCTGGTCCAGCACTGTCATTAGTATAATTTTGTTAACCGAATATACAAAATGAATATAATTGGATTTGGATTTAAAAGAGGTATACGTTGGTAGATATTTGGATTTGGATTTGAAATTGGATTTGGAATTGGTATATGATGATTTCTCCCATGGCAATATTTATGGAATTGGAATTTAAATTTATGAGAATCTATTTACAATGAGCGAGAACAATGATATCTTGATTCATCAGGTTATGACTTATACTGCTTATTTTAGTTGTATGGGACACTAGAATAGGTAGGGTGTGGATGATGGGAGGCATAAGCAATGTTGTTTAGCTTCATAAATTTTTCTTTTACTATGTAATATGTTTGACACAGAATACTAGCATTTTTTTCTTGACCAGTATGATTTGCAGATTCATATCTATGCAACTGAGGACAATTGCTTTCTAATGGACAGGTATGTAATGGGTCGATATTATAGTGTCTCTCAAATGATTTGAAATTGTAGGTGCCTGAGGATGTTCACATTTCTTACCATTCCCGTTTGTAGCAGGTACAATGAATTATTGGCAAAAGATTTTGTGTGTCCAAATAGCGGGACATCGAGCCACTCCGGCCTCTTATCTTTGCAACAAGGATAACCCATTGGATATTTTTTATAAAAAATTTCTTATATGTATTTTCTTATGACATGTGAAAATTAACCATCCCTAACATTGTGTCTTCTGCTTTCACTGAATGCAATTTCTATTGAAATGAATTTTCATTAAGTTGTACAACTACCACGAGAACTAAGGTGCTTTGGGATACTAGAAAAACCATTTCTAGGTACTTTGTCAGCTAAGAATACTCCAATGTTGTGTCAAACGGGTAGTAAATTATTTCTCTTTTATGCCTTGTCTAGTCCATTGGTCACGTATACACGGATTTGTCAATTTAGGAAGTATGTAAATGCTCATCCTCATGTAGATTCGTCGATTTAGGAAGCACCAATTATATGTGGAGATGCACTGGTTTAGGCAACATGAGGGAAGATCCGTCGATTTAGGCGATACGAATGCAGATCTGTTGATTAAGGCAGCACACTGATAAATAATACCTTTACTATTTCCAACAATTTTAAGTGCAGATCCGTCAGTTTAGGGAGCACAAGTACCGATTTGTTGATGTAGGCAGCACGTCAGGTGAAGATACACCAATTTAGGCAACAAGGATCACAAAAACAAGCTGTAGTAGCTAGCCACCACTGTCGTTAGTAGAATTTTGTTACCCGGGTATACAAAATGAAGGATATTTGAATTTGGATTTGCAATGGGTATATGTTGGCAGATATTTGGATTTGGATTTATATTTTGGATTTGAAATTGGATTTGGAATTGGTATATGATGATTTTCTTGCGTTACGGTGTTTATGGAATTGGAGTTGAGATTTATGAGAATTAATTTACAATGAGCGTGAACAATCATATCTTGATTCATCAAGTTACGACTTATATTGCTTATTCTAGTGGTATGGGACACTAGAATAGGTAGTATGTGGATAATGAAAGGAATAAGCAATGTTTTTTAACTTCATAATTTTTGTTTTACTCAAGCCAGTTGAAGCCTATTGCATACAATGTTGCAAAAAGGGAGGACACTTCCCAGAAGATTGTCCAAAAAATCCTTTAAACAAGGATAAACTGTAGTAAACGTAGTCCAAGTGATACCTAGTAGCTCATCAAAGAGTGAACCGATTGTTCCAATCAAGGTAATCACTAGAGCCTAGACAAAGAAAAAGAAACACAACTCCTATGATGATTCAAAAAATAAGAAGGTTTCCTCTCAAAGAATCAAAAGAAGCCAAAGCAAACAATATGAGATGAGAAAACAAAAACTACGGCTTAAAACCGAGGAGAAAGCAAAAAAGCTATTCCAGGAAAAGTTGAAAGAAACTTGGAGTGACTTCAAGGAAACAATCGTGAAATCTGGAGGATCCACTCTGGTAGATAAAATTTTTGAGCCGATTAATGCTGCCTTGGAAGCCTACCAAGTAGGACTTAAAGCAGGCCAAAACATGGAAAACAAATGGAAAAACTATCATTCTCTAGACATGGAAGCAGCTAAGCTGGAAGCTTATCAAAATTTGTTAAGAATCACGCAAGAAATGCTGGAAAAACAAAAACCCAAGCTTGAAAGTGTCACAAAACCTGAGAAGAGCTTGTGGTAAGAGACACAAAAGAAAAATACGATATGGTGGAAGAACCCCACCTTGCAACAAAAGAACCAGAACTTATAGTGCCGGAAAGCAAAGATGCCTTAGACGATATTCCATCGTAGAGGAAGATTGTCTAGGACACTTATGGAAAAAAGTGAGAGAGATCAATGATGGGAGCCCAACTCTAAAGCCAGCTCCTATAGAGGAAGTCTAGTTGGATAACCTACCTTCTGATGTGAACATAGATGTACAATCCTTGTACGGGGATTGCGGATCTGAAGCTTCAAGAATGTCAAAACCATTGACATTGAGAACATTACCTTCTTACTTGGGGGATAACGAAGATGAATTTGTAGTGTGTAAGACCACTCAAGTAAAAAGAGCTGAACGGACACTAGAAGTACAACATTCATTCAATCATGTCTACACCCATCCAATGTACTCTTACCTTGGGAGGACTGTTAAAACTCAGACCATACTTATGGAATGATCTATAGAAAACCCTAGATAAGGTGGGAATAACGGGGCTAAACTCGAAAATTTTGGAAAAATTGAAGAATGAAATGGACAACAAAGAAATTCGATATGTTCCCATGAACAAAGTCGGAGAATATTACGAAGGGGAAGAAGGAAACACCACCCTCCCGATGAAATATAATGACATTGAAACCATGGCAATACTGGATAGTGGAGCTGGCATAGCCATAGCCACTAAAGCAGTATGGAAATCATGGGGATAGCAAGCCATTAGACAAATGCGAATGAAATTGCAATCGACTGACGGACACATTGAGAGACCTCTAGGGCTTCTTGAAAAAGTGATTGTCAATTCTTGTGGAATTGAATATCAACACACTTTTTTCATAGTAGATTTTTGGAAAAAACTCAACCATGAAATCATATTGGGAAGACCTTTCATGCGATAGGTACAGCTTATCCAAGATTGGGGAAACAACTATATGTACTTGAAGCAAGTGGGATCTATAACAAGAGTAAATCTAAAAGATCGCACTTATAGAGATGTCTTGAAAACACCCATACAAGAGTTTGATTCAGTCTCTTCAGCTGAAACTAAACTTCCATCCTAGTTAAACAAAGACATTCCTATTTGGATGTGTGGAGCTTCAGAAAATGGAAGCTTAAGACGAGAAGAATGTATCCTAGAAAGGGACTGCACAGATGAAGCCTATGTACTTGAACCCTTTCCAGATCATTTGTTTGAGCCATAGTGGACTCAAATTTTAGCTACAATGGATGTATGTGTGAATACGCCTTTGCCTACTCAATTTTGCAATGAGGATGGCTACGACATAATTCCCATCCAAATGATTTCAATCCTCAACATTGAAGATAAAAATGAGGAACCCAAGGACTTAATGAAAGATCAACAAGTCTTTTTAGACCTCTACTACGATGCAACAGATGAGTTAGATGAATACTCAACTACCTCAGAAGATTTGGGGTCAGAAAAAGAACATATGAGAGCTAAATTACTCTTAAAAGGAGGGGAGAAAAAGTTTTTTGACTTTCCAAACCAGAAATCGAGAAGACAAAAATGGTATATACGAAAAAGCGACACCAAAAACGTGAAAACATGACCTATGCCATCAGTCTCCAGTAGAATACAATTCCTGATGCAGATAGATGCAAATGATTGTGTCAAGGATAAAATCACTGGTAGATATCGTTCAAACAAAATCTCAGAAATGTCTCAAACATCCAGAAAAACAAGGAAGGGGACTCAAGCAAATCTACAAGATAAGAAACCACTCATGACTTGAGTCGAGCGGAAAAATAAATATCAAGAGTTGAAAAAAGCTCTAAAGGAGATATACACGACCGAAATGGAAACCACGGAAGAGGATGTTAAGGATGTAATGAGCATTCCATCCCATTACAAAAAGTATACTCTCCAAGATCAAAAAATAATAGTCAAACAACCTATTAGGGAACTACGAAAATAGGGCGAGTCTTACGAAGGGCCTAAAAATGCTAAAAAGATAGACTTGGCTAAACCAAGAGAAGAGCCTAGACCTACTTACATTACAAATGACCTAACAGAAGAAGAAGAAGAAGAGCTTTTGCTAAGCTTGTTAAAGGAATGCCGAGATATCTTCGCTTGGTCTTATAAGGATCTCAAGGGTGTTGATCCAAAAATCTGTCAACATACCATACCCATGAGAGATGATGCGAAACCAAGTAGACAAAGGCCATACACATATAACAAAACATTTGCAAGGAAGATAAAAGAAGACATTGAAAAGCTGAAAGAAGTTGAATTCATTTACAAAATTGAACACACAGATTGGGTGTCTCCAATTGTG
Organism: Adiantum capillus-veneris; assembly: GCF_014529385.1. NCBI lineage: Eukaryota > Viridiplantae > Streptophyta > Polypodiopsida > Polypodiales > Pteridaceae > Adiantum > Adiantum capillus-veneris. Next base: position 136,446,073 of record NC_140955.1, on the reverse strand, counting down.
GTAGTACCCAAGAAGAATGGAAAATTACGAGTGTGTGTTATTCTCAAAAAGGTGAATGCAGCGACTATTAGAGAAAGCTTTCCTCTTTCCATCACTGAGCATGTTTTAGAATGAGTTGCAGGAAAAGAAGCTTAGAGCTTCTTAGATGGCTTTTCGGAGTACAGTCAACTTTTAGTTGACCCAAAAGATCAGCATAAAACTGCTTTTACAACAAAATGGGTATATTTGCCTATCGGGTTATGCCGTTTGGGTTAACTAATGCTCCAGCCACATTTCAAAGGTTGATGAGCAATGCTTTCAAAGAATATCTTAGGAAATTTTTAGAAGTATATATGGATTATTTATACGTACATTCATCAATCCGGGCTGATCAATCTGAACACCTCAAAAAGGCATTCGAAAAATGAAGACTTTATAGGATTTGCTTAAATACTAAAAAGTGCACATTTATGGGTAGACAAGGAAAACTTCTTGGACATATAGTGTATAAAAATGGCATAGCTACTGATATTGAGAAGATTCATGTCATTGCTGATTTTCCTAGACCAACAATAGTCAAGGGGATACAAGCCTTCATGGGGCATTGTGGATATTATTGACAGTTCATCTACATGTATGCTATTATTGCAAAACTCATGTATAGCTTGATTACACACTTTGAATGGACTGAGGCATGTGAAGAATCCTTCATGAAGCTTAAGCAAGCTCTCATCTCAGCTCTAATACTGAAAGCGCCAGATTGGAATAAGATATTTCACGTACATGTAGATGCTTCATATTTTTCTATCGGTTGTATACTAGCTCAACTAGGAGATGGGAAAATTGACTTTCCTATTTCTTATGCTAGCTGACAATTGAACATGGCGTAAAAGAATTACACCACCACAGAAAGGGAAGGATTAGGAATGATCTATGACATTAAAAAGTATAGACATTATCTATTAGCGAACAAGTTTGTGTTCTTTGTGGACCACCAAGCTTTGTTGTATTTAGTCAACAAGCCATGGAGCACAGGAAGAATAGGGAGATGGTTCATCATTCTTCTAGAATTTGATTTCATTGTGGTTGTAAAAAAGGGCACTACACATAAACGAGTAGATCACTTGTGGAGGATTGTTTCAAAAGAATCACCTAAAGGGATAGATGATGATCTACCAGATGCCTATTTGTTCTCGGTGGAAATGATACCTAGATGGTCGAAAAACATTGTGTCATTGATGACAATAGCCCAAGTGGATTCACAAATACCACTTCCAATCACAATCGGATTAATTGAGCAATCGGCTATGTATCAATTACTAGCTGGTAGGTTATACAAAAGAAATTGAGATGGGATATTGCTTTTATGCATCAGTCCTGAAGAAAAAGAACAATACCTAAGTCAAGCACATGTTACCATAGTAGGACTTCACTTTGCGGAAGACCAAACTATGCAATGAATCTTAAGACTTGGAGTATTTTGGCTGACTATGAGGAAAGATGTTCGATCTTTTGTAAAGGATTGCCCTCAATGTCAAAAGCAAACACCCATACCTCATGTAGCATTGTTTCAAATGTCACATGTTCCTAAGTGGAGTAACTATATAGTTACCTACTTATCAAGCCAAACAATTCTTGAGGATATGACTAAACGCCGTCAAAGAGCAATTGAAATTGAAGCAAGAGACTATGCTCTTATTGGGAACCAATTGTATTGGAGAGGTAAAGACCAACATTTGCGTCTAAAGACGAGTATATTCCGATTATAGAACAAGCACATGCTGGATTAGCTGAAGGTCACTTTTCTAGTGAAACCACTGCAAGAGCAATCTTGATGGTAGTGAAGCGGTCCGGGGCGGGCAACAAGAAGAGCAACCTCTAGACACCCTTCAAGGCTCCCGTGCTGCTCAATGGGGTTGGGGCACAACACAACACAAATAAAAACAACAAACCCCCAGCCAAATCCCAACTACACAAGGGGCACCACCTAGTTTAAGAGCGAACTAGGACGCAAAAGAGGAGAATCGTTAGAGCAACCCACAAACAAGCAAGGAATTTACACTAACCCTAACACCAATGGAATACTCTCACACACTAAAACACGAGAGAGAGAGAGAGAGAGAGATGGTGCTCGGGCTGCTTCGAAGTGTATCGTTAATGATCAAGCAAACATAAATATATATATGTAAGGGGAAGGGGGTGCTTGTTGCACTAATGCCTTCTTACAAATCTGTCATGACCAATCAAAGTGAGATTAGTATTTGTTCAACATAGCCTGAGTAAACTACACCACAACACATCACAAGAAAAAAGCCACCCCAGGCCAGGGGAGTCCTCTCCACCCTGTCGCCCTCTTATAGCATGTGGCATTTATGGCTAAATTGATAACAATACCCAGAGACAAGCTATCAAGAACTTAAATAAAACACCAAGACACTTACACATCATTATTGTCCACGACTTCACGTTGGAAGGGAGATAAGGTATCCATGCTTAGTCCAAATTCACCCTCCTTGATTTAGCAAATGTTGGGCTTACTCTAGTAGGAGAAATGATAGATTTTCTAGTCTCAATTTAATGATCACTCTCTCTTACAATGGCATAGAGTTCCCTTGCTAATCACCCCTAATACAACACATACATATGCCTAATGCCAATGAGATCCCACTCAAGTGCTCCTTCTCAAGAGGTTGAGCTTGGCTTCTCAAGCTATAGCATAGTGCTCTTTCTTCTCCCCCCTTTTTGTGCTAGCTACACCCTCCTTTTATAGCAATTTTGAAGGTTAGGGTTACTCCTCTAACCATGGTTGGGTTCTATTTTCAGCAATTTATCTAATTTCTTTTGCTTGGAATTATCAAGAAGTTGGTGGGGAAAGAGAGAGGAGAGAAATGGAGGTGATAGGACTTTTCATAGTGGGTTAGTGTTAGTAGAGTTAGTATTAATTTACAAATGGAATTGGATATTTACAATGGGAGTATCCATGTAGGATACAAATAAGGAAGAAAAACTCTTAAGAGGTAAGAAAAGGTGGATTTCTTACAAGGTTGATGCTCCAAGTGTCTTGAGTAGGGCCAATTTTGACGCTTGTTGACGGTCCACTAGCTTTGACGGTACATTTTTTCTCCACTCTTGACCTTCCTTGAGACACAAGGTAATTGAAGTTGAGTAATCAACCACCATGATGCTGTCTTTTAAGAGAAGAGGCTGAATTTTGTGGTTTTTTTGATAGATATGGGTAATTTGGAGGAGGAAAAATGAGACTAGGTGGTCAATTTTGGAATGGAATTGTGTGTGGGAGGTATGAGTTCACCATGGTTTCTCTTATTCTTCAAGGTTGAGGAGAAGGTGAGTAGGGTGCAGAGAGGAGTGGTGAGAGAGGTGGGGATGATGAGTGGAGAAGTGTGTGTGAAAGAGAAAAATGATAAAGTGGAAGAGAGAGTGTGGCTGCATAGCATGGGAAAACTGGGGTCCACTAATAAAATCATAGCTCACAGCTCGTAGCTCAAAAAAATATGAAAAAATTTGAGGCAAAAGTTCAGCCCACTAGCTACAACTTTTGTTTGTATCACCTTTTCAAATTCGGAGAGCAAGTGAACTTTAAAAATTCAGCAAAACCGACCGTTTTTTTCCACTGCACAAGGTCCTTGTGGGGTCCTTCTTTGGATGATTCTTTTGAATACCTCCAAGAGTGAGCCCTCCATAGTGCATGTATGCATGCCACCTACCCTTGACCTTATTTGGTAGGTCTATAATTGAAGATATTGTTGAGATCATGATATAAGTGAATAGTACAACTAAGAAAATCAAATATTGAGGGGTCTAAAAAATATGTACATGTCAAATATAAATAATATAAGTGGAAAAAATATAAAGGGGTCAAAAGAAATCTCTCTCATTATGAGGCTACCATAAAAAGATAAATATTTTTGGTGTTCTAATTTTTTAGAAAAAAAACAAAATAGATGTAGGAAGGGAAAAATCACAATAGTGAAAAAATATACACATAAATAAAACTAGTTTTTTTGGATTTTTGTTGGGGTGGAGTTACACCAAATATAAGAGAAGCTTACATGAAAATATTTCTATATGGAATAAAGAGTATGAAAAATGGTAAGAAAAATTGTGGTAATGGTGAGGCAATGTACAGAGCATAAATAACACACACCTAGGTAGAAATATTTAAATAAATACCAAAATAATTATGAAAAAATCTTTTATTTAGGCCCTATATACAAAGAAATATTTACATACGCATGGGCCATAATATACTTATATTTTTTATATTTTATATTTTTTTTGCTCAACTATCCCAATGACTAGCTAATTGAGGGTTTTTTATTTCAGTAAGGAGATATGGGAAAAGTCTCATAACTCACACGCACCTATATACAGTGAAAGGGTGAGGGTAACCACAGTGTTTGAGTGATTTGATAGGGTGAGATAACTCACTATGGCAATTACAGAGAGCCGAAAAAACGGCTATCAGTAGGCATCAACATTTTTGTAGATGCTAAAGAATATGTTCAAAGGTGTGATGCTTGTCAACGAGCAAAAATGCCGACATGTATAGATAGCATGCCCTTAAGACCAATGATGGGGACTAGAGCTTTCACAAAATGGGGTATATATTTTGTTGGACCAATATAGCCACATGTTTATAGAAACCAAGCTCAATATATCATTTTAGCTACGGACTATTTGACCAGGTGGACCGAGGCTAAAGCAACTCAAAAGAATGATGCCAGAACCACTACAGCATTCCTATATGAGTATGTATTCACGAGATATGGACTTCCAAAAGAAATTTTCAGTGATCGGAGAACTCATTTTCTCAATGAGGTAATTGAGTATTTGATTAATGAGTTTATGGTCATCCATAACAAATCAGCTCCCTATCACCCACAAGCAAATGGACAAGCTGAGCATACAAATAAAATTCTTAGCTAGGTGTTGACTAAAGTGGTTAGTTCAGGAAGAACAGACTAGGAAATAAATCTTCATGCAGGTCTATGGGCTTATCCAGTTTCATTCAAAACAGCTTTAAATGTTGCACCCTTTAACCTTGTTCATGGTCTTGATGCCATGCTTCCAATAAAATTTCTATTGTCGACATTAAGGGTAGCACAAAATCTCGAGTGGACTAGACATGAATTTTCAGAGAGACTTGAAGATTTGGAAAAGCTAGATGAGCAAAGGCTAACGGCTGTAGCTCACATCTATGCACAAAAGCGGAAATAAAAACAGTTTTTTGATTCCCACTTAATCACAAAAATCTTCAAGAAAGGGGACTTAGTTTTAGTCTATTCCCTTAAGCAACACATTCCCAAGTTTAAGAAAAAGAGAAACGGGCTGTTTATCATTGAAGATGTATCTCCAAGCGGAGCAGTAAAATTGTCCACCCTAGATGGTGAACCAATGGCTAATTGGATTAGTAGATATCGTTTAAAGAAATACAATTTGTCGCTAACCAATGAATTGCTAGAAATAATGCATGTAGCCAAGCAAAGGAAGATTAAACGACAGCAGGTAATTGATGAAGCCCAAGAGGAAGCTCGGCTTCAGGTACTCAAAAGGAAAGCTGCTCTCAAAAATCAACAGATACCGATTCCCATCAACACTACACTTTGAAAATAGATGACCAACAATGGGAATTACCTAAAGACGCAGTTTCAACAGATGATGACTGGCTAGACGGAATGGACCTGCGCATCGAAGTACAGCTCAACAATCATAGCACTAATTCTTTGATCAACACAAGAGCTAGAGTAAATGCAGTCAGTTATTCCACGTACAAGAAGGCAACAAGTCAAGCATTGACAGCATGAATAGCGACAATCAACAAGAACCCAACCGCAACATTGGGAGTAGTCAACTTGAACATGATAGTACATGGATGTTCATGTCGTCATTAGTTTGTATGCTTACCAGATGAACACATGAATGAGATGATGATTCTTGGAATTCCCTGGATGCGGACGTACAAAGCAATACCAGGTTGGGATACAAACCAGCTAAAGCTATCACCTAAAGGCGGGCAACTCACAGTTCCAATTGCATCAAGCAAAGAGGACTGGAAAAGAATCAATCAGTAGACCAAATTACGAAGTAATCAATCTTCTCCATCACCACGACAAGCAAATGCTACAAGTAGCATGCAAGGATTCATGCAAATTTGGATACCAAAAGCACATCTTAAGGATAAGCCAATGCAAATTTGGATTCCTAAAACTTCACCGATAAAACAAAAGAAGGTTCCAAGGGTTAAAACACAGAGACGAGCATCTCTAAGCAAGGAACCTAGCATGAAATTGGTTTGGAAGAAAAAAGAGCACTTATCTTCTCCATAAACTGTAGAACCAATCAAGCAATGGCGAGTTAAGTCTCAAAAGACTCCATCACACCATACATCACCAAGCAAACCAAGCCACCAATGGCGAGAAAAAGCTCGAAAACACGGAAAAGTGCTACAACAGCTCAAGCAATCAGCGTGTTGAAGTATCCTGATGGTACAATCAAACAGAGAGCACACAAGTTACAAGAATTTCTCTTTGGAAGACATCAACAGCAAACCTCGACATCAGAAACCCTTGAGTTAATTACTCAAGACCCAGCTCTTGCACAGCATAATGGTTTGAATTGCATTGATCTTCAAAGCATGGTAGAGCCAACCATAGCTATGCATAGGCACAATTGTTCAACCCATGCACACAGTCGTCTCGGAGTATGCCATCTAGGAGGGGTGGAAGGGCACTAAGTACTAAGGACAATGTTTGAAAAGGGAGGAAAAAGTTAGATGTTAACATGTGATTTTTTGCAAAATTACCTAATAATGTCCTTATAATTCATCATCAATGGAAAATTCACTGATAATATCTTCCTAATGAGTGTAAATAATGTATATACTATCAGAAAATCATCAAAAAATAGTCCTTTTTTGGGTATTTTTCATCATTTTTGTTAATAATGAGATTTCAAAATAGAAAATTTCAACAAAAAACAATAAAGCTGTGTTTTTCAATGGATTTTCTTAATTATTGGATTTCACTTTACTTTTTCAGAGCATTTTGCTATTTTCTTTGATTTTTTGAAATAAACATGTCAAAATTAAGACTTAATAGCAGGGCAGCTCAGATGGGAAAATAGAAGACACGATGGTGATCAAAAAGACAAGGTAGACAAGCACAAAAAATTTTGATGAAATCAAAAGATGGAAGCGTGAAGCCTAAATTAGGCGGCCAAGCCTACTTCTGTAAAATTCTTGCAGAATGAGCTACAGGAATCCGATCAGGGAAATTTTGGATTCTAACATACACTTCACAGCCTAGTAGGACTAACAGGGGAATTCGACAAAAATTGGTTCGGGAAGTCCGGGTATATATATCCAAAGTAGGCTAAAACCACCTCATTTCCACTTGCAGCCTTTACAGAGAGAGATTTCGACCTCTTTCCCGCGACTTTTACGGAGTCCACAGTTGACCGTTTTCATAGCCGTCTCACACAAGACATGAGGGTAAGTTCTTTACTCATCAATGATCCATTTTGTACGGCCGGTAGCTAGTCTAAAGCCCTAGAAAAAACCCTAGAAACCGAGCAGTGCACGAAGATCTATGACCAAAACTGACCATAGCGGCCTGTCATCAGCTCAACCAAATCAGATGGATGTCTGTGTCACATCTCTCACCTATCATGTGTACACACCTAATATATGCCAGAAACCAAGCATGAGCCAAAATGAGCACCTATAACTTGGAAAATTGCCAAAAAAACGCAAAGAAGTCTTTGCAAGACAATTTTTGGGTTATGGACAACAATTCTTGATCCAAATCACCACATATGTCATACACAAGGTATATACAATGCCTAAAACCAGTTTGTACCAAAAAATGTTAATTTTGGAAGAAAAGTTAATAATCGCAATTATTTACTTTCTAGCCAAAGTTTGGGAGTTTTGATATTTTGCCATCATACATCCAAAGTACATGATGTGTTAAGCCCACTAGCCAATTTTGAATCAATTTGGAGCTCAAAATCTCAAATTTCCTTTATATCTACTGTTTCAGAGACCTAAAGCCAAAATCTGGTACCATTTTCACCCTATGCATCCAAATGAGCCCATATTTCACTCAGAGTATGTATTTGGTATATATTTCAAGCCTATGAAGCCAAGTTTACAGAAAGTTGAAAAATTTTCTCAGCTGTAAATAATTGCGATTATTTACTTTGGTTGCAAAAAGTTGTTTTGACTTTACAATTCTGTTCCTTGCATGTTTTTATGCATCTATGCTTGTTCAGAAATTGATTTGAAGAAATTGGACCAGTATTGATAGCATTTCAGACTAAAGGACATTTCAGAGAAAATTCTGACAAATCTGCTAACTTTGCACTCTATTCTCTGAACAGGAGCCATGCAAGCAGTAGAGAGGGCCAAGAAAAAGCTCAACCAGAAGGAGAAGTTGCAGGAATTGCCCGCGTATCAATTAGACCTCGATTCAGTCAAGGCAGCAAAAGCAGCTTATCTCTCCAAAGAACAGCTAAAGAACATCATACCGACAGGTTCAAGAGTGAAGAGGGAAATCAGGTGGAGTTGCAACTCCTACCTAAGGAAGTGTATGATGTTGCCACCAAGCTAGAGACCAAAGAAGACAACCACAAGCTGGGACTCAAAGACTTGTATGAATTGGAGCCTTGCAGAGTGGATTTTCAGAAAGCTTACAAGCTTCTATCCACAATTAAAGAAGATGGAACTGCACAAATATCTGATACTTAGGGAAACAAGGTCGAGGTGGTCATAACCAAAGAGATAGTGGCAGAGGCACTTAGACTGCCTACAAAGGGAATGACCATGAGAACAACATTAGGAACCTTTACCAAAGAGACAGCCGTGGCTACGTTTGCAGATCTAATTCACAAACAAGTGGAAGAGCCAACTCAATTATACCATCAGCACTTCCATTTCTTGGCAAAAATGCCACCAAGGTACACCACGCCAAATCACGCAGTTGCCACCACATTTACCCCGGTTCTCAAATCAACAACCAAACAGCCAGTGGACCACGCCCAGTATGTCCTGACCACCTTGAAGGGCACCAAGAAAGAAATCAAGATCCCTTACTTGGGTGCACAGAAGTCTTGACCAGAATAGCATACCATGCCATTGCATTACTGACAATCTACCACCTACCCTTGATCAAAATACATGGATATTGGCAGCACGGCCCTGTCTAGAGCTACAAGATCAGGAAAGAGATCTTATAAATTCGATGAAGAATCAGCTGATAGCTCACCAGAAAGGCACAGCAGCGAGATCTCTGACCATGAGGAAAAGAGAGCGACAAGAGAAGAAATGAAACAAAAAGTTGTTGCCGCCCACCAAGAAAAGCCCCATACAAAAGCAAGCTCGTTATAAAAGAGACAAACAGGCCTACCAACACAACAGACAAGCACAAGGGAAGGACCCAGAGAAATGGGTACCTAGCGGACTTAAAGGCCCAAGAACGAAGCATCACACCAGAAAAGAGGCGGAGGATCCTACCAAAACTTTGCAGAAAATCTACCAAGAAGCTGAAGCCCTCAAGCTGAAAGAAGTCGAAGAAGCGGCTAGAAAGGCGAAAGAGGCAGAGGAACAGAGACAAGCCGAGGAGACGGCTAGAGAAGAAGCACAAGAGCAGGGCTATGAGTCACCCATACCCACTTCACCATCCACGGAACAACAGGACTGCCGTCCTATGCCAAGCCCACCACGATCACCTGAAAAAGAGAAAGAATCTGAATCTACCAAAGAAGCCAAAGCTACACAAAAGCCTGAAGAGACAAAGATAGATGAATCCACACAAGAGTCCACTACTACATAGGAGCAGCAACAATAGAAATAAACTGAGTCAGAAAAGGAAGTGAGCCTTGCATCCAAAGAGTCTACATAGTCTGAGCCAACACCCTCACCTTCCACACAGTAAGAAACAACCAAGGCATCCACAAAGCCTCAAGACGACAAAGAAAAAGGCCAACCCTCTACCTCCACGCAAGAAGAACCACCAGCTATGACGCAGCAAAAAGACACACATGAGGCTGCAGGCACATCAATCCAGCTGGCTAGACAAGAGGATTTCCAGTCAAATGCCGAGGTAATAGTGCAAGTGAATGAATATGCAAGGCAAATGCAAGATATGATGGAAAGACTTTGTTCAGCACACTTAGCCGCAACGCAAAGGCCAAAGAACTTGAGATGGTGATTGACGCTCTCCAAGGAGAGTTTCAAGACAGAATGAATGTCATCACCGATCTTCAGAGGCAATTGCAAGAGATGAAACCTGAAGCTGAACAGCATCAACTAGCAAAAGATCGACAACATAAAGAAATGGAAGAGTCAGGTGATCTTCTCACCAAACTAACAAATGCTTGCAAAGCTAAAGATGAGCAGCTGATAGAAGTGACCAATGAACTTCTTACGACAGCCCTGTCATCTCAAAAAATTCAAGTGCAATTGGATGTTGCCAATGCCTCCTTACAATACTCTCAACAAATAATAAATGATCAGGCAATCTTCTTACGGAAGATCAAAGAAAATCCATCTGTGGCCTCGATCAAAGGGACTGATGAAGTGTAAAAGGCACTTAAAAAGAAAAACAAGGACCTCGAGTTAGAATTAAAGCTCTAGCAATTACATCGCAGGGACCTGGCATTGATGCGGGTCCAGAGAGAAGAAGAGCTCCTAAAAGAAATAGCAGAGCTCAAGGGAGTTAACCAACTCTTGAGGGAAGGAAAGACAGATACGTAGGAAGAGGCAGGCCCTTCAGAGCCGCCGCAAATAGATATACCCTTGGTCTCAATTGCTGAGTTTGAGACACAGTCCACCGCAGAGCCGAGTGGTGAACAGGATTTTCATATTGACATCACCGATGCAGACACAGTGTCTATGGTCCAGCTATTAAAAAATGAGGAGGACAAATTGAAAGAGAAGATCACCCAAGAGGTGGACGAGCAGTGGAAAGCCGCAATGGATTGGGAGTTGAGAGTTCTACACTCTGTCAATGTCACTCAATTCACTCCCAATCAGATCAGTGCGCAATGGCATCAGCAATCCCTGCCATACCCTCTCATAACAAGAGTATGTGTGTGTGACCCATACTGCATCAACATTACCAAAACAACAAATTGAAGCAGTACAAGGTCACAAAATCGGCAAAATCAAAAGGCCAATGAGGGAGTCCAAAACCCATCAAAAACAAGAAAAAGTTCACCAGTGGACCCCAACTACCTGGCAGAATCAACCAAACTAAGAACAATAGGAAAAGGTACTGGAGCATGGATCACGATCCATGTTCCCAAAACCCTAAAATCAAGGAAACTTATACAGGAGCAACTATAGAGGCCCAGAAACAAAATCTCATGACTGTTTTTGCAAAAAGTTTCCCAACATGGATCATGATCCATGTACCTTTTTGCCAAAATCAACATCAAAGAGGTTCACTAGCTGGACAATGTACAAATAGTAGTGGGGTTACAAAATGATCACAAAAAAATGCTCCAAAGATCATCAGATCCACCTGGATTTCTATATTCAGTTTGTAAATGGTCTTTTGGTCAAAAGTACTGCTAAAGTAATTTGAGAAACTTCAAACCCTCCTCGAAGTCTATAAACAAGCAATAATGGTCATGGGATCAAAACCAAGCAAAAGTATACTTGCAAAATGGTGAAACTTGCAAGATTCAGTTTGCCTTTCCAAAAGAATTCAAAGTCTAGGGAAACTTGCCAGGGAACCAAGAAAAGCTATGAATTACAGACCTCAACCATCAGAAATCAATGCAAGGAGGGATTTCAGGCAAAACATGACTCCAAAAGTGGTGGCCAGAAACAGATTTAGTCAAAACGAAAATGGCCATAAACTAAAAAATGGGGCAAACTATGGAAAAACATGTCCAAAATCGACAAAATTTCACCAGTGTACTAGGAAAACCTATAGGAACCAATGTGCACAAGAACTGTATTCAAATGCTTCCCAACATGGATTGCGATCCATGTACCTTTTTGGCCACAATAAGTAAAACCCATGCCATCTGATTCAGTATGATCAAGGAAGTCAATCCATGAAGTTTCAAGCCATTTGAATCCAAGAAATCCACTTCCAAAAGCCAAAATCTCTGAATCTGTACATGATTTCCAAAATTTAGCCCAAGTGTCAAACCATTGATCCAAATCCCAAACTTTTTGGACCAAGTCATAATCAAGATGAACCCTACCAGATGGTATCATCAGATTTCCAAAATATTGTCCAACATGGATCGCGATCCATGTACCTTTAGCTCTAAATCCAGAGAAAATTGCTCAGTAGCATCCCCTTATGCCCAGGGACAACTTCCCAAAGTTAGAATTTTCAAATGCTTTCCAACATGGATCGCGATCCATGTTCCTTTTTGCCAAAATCTGTCTGTTTCATTACAATTTTGTGCCTATAGTAATCCTAGGTGCACTGGTGAAATTTGGTCAAATTTGGAGTAGTTTTGACAGAGTTAAGCTCACTTTTTTATTTAGTGGTCAAGTTTACACTTTCCGACAGTTTTGATCAATGGCTAAAACATGCTTTCACTTGCAAATTGGCAACATGATGCCTCGAAGGAAAGCACAAAGGGAGTGGCATGTGGCACCCTATGAGATAACCGATATCTCATCAAATGAGAAAGCTCACCTCACCGAACAAGTACTTGAAGCAATTCCGGCAAAACATTTTCATTGGAAGGTTCCAAGCCGCAGACGGAGAAATTGTAAAGGCCACCATCTTTCCCCAGGAAATGTGGACTTCGCACCAGAAACCAGAAGTGCAAGCAAGGGTCAGGTGTTTACAGCTCGACAATTTCTTAAGAGTGCCTCCTTGGGGAACAGATTTTAGACAGGCTCACGAGCTCATAAGCACAATTCAGTACAAGGACGGGGCAGTCATTAAGGTAAAAATTACTGTTGAAATCATCAATGAAGCCCTCCATCTACCGCAAGGGACGCATAACCTCTTGCAGAAAACGAAGGCGATCGACAATGATAAGGTCGTTTTGAAGCAACATGGTCACAAGCTGACATATCAGGACCTGATCTACTCAGAAACAAAACTGCCATTGCATCTTATATCACAGCATTTCAAGGTGCAGAAGCCACCTAGATATAATGAACCCTTGTTGCATATGGCAGTGGTGATGGCGATGGGTTTGGCTGAAGGCAGTGTGGTCAATTGCGACTTTGGCAACTACCTTCTTGACACAATTGTGGAAGCAAACCTAAAGGGCAAGAAGTAAAGCTTACATGAACGGAGGACCCATGCTCACACAAATAGCCTATCAAGAATTGGGCATGATTGATGATCTACCACCTGCCCAAGTGCAGATAGAACTAATCCACAGGTCCAAAAGAGCCGTGAGACCAGTGGCAGGACCTTCTACAAGACCAAATCATGGAGTCAAAAAAACTAGTCAAAGTGCACCTCTAAGGGATTCGGACAGTGAGAAAACAGAGACGGATGCTCGAAGTAGCCAGGAGGAGGGATCCCACCCATGAGATACTCCTTCTGAGTACCAGTCTTTGGAGGAAGAGAAGGATAGCCCATACACCCTGAGATATATTCGATTAAAGAAAATACACATTTGGCAGAAGCTATCCCCATCACTCATTCTAGGAGGACAACGAAAGAGGCTCGGGCATTGAGGGAAAAGCTCCGCCAACAAAAGAAACATCAGTAGCAAACCCTAGAGACAGAAGCGGATGACGAGAAAGAAGATGATGAAGTCGAGGATGCTCCACTAATATGCAGGCAAACAGAGGCCTTGGAAAGGATCAAGCAACAAAAGAGGAAGGAAGTTGAAGAGAAACGGGAAATTGCCAATACCATGTGACAACGAATTCACAATGAGCTCAAGCGAAAGATGGAGCAGAGGCAGCAAGAAGAATCAAAGAAGCAACGCGTCGATGATTTAGAATCATCTGACGAATCTGAAAAAAGTAAAAAAGGAGAAAAGTCTCTCGCAAGGTGAGGGACAACACGAGACACAGGAACGACAAGACCAATACCTCGGTTCACCCAAGGATGCTGAGACAATTTCAGAGAGGTCAGGACAAGAGAAAGGAGAAAGTGCAGGACAGTCGGAGCAAAGAGTCGACATAAAGCAAACGGAACAGCGGATGGATCAACAAACGGAATCACAGACAAAGCCTACCACGACGCAATAGAGGGTTTGAAATAAAAGTAAAAGCAAGCTGATGTGGTTGAGCAATCAGATCAGCATGGGCCAAGAACGCAAAGCACACAAGTGGCCATAAAAGAAGGAGCGAAGATGGTTAGCTCATTTGATATTGACAGTCACCTAGAGCAAATCAAATTGCAATTCCAATGACAAAGAGCTCTTTATAACCTCAAGGAGTTGGAATTAGAAGATAACAAAAAGGAGGTATCTAGAGCAGCAGAGCAGAATCCTGGCAATTGAAGCAACAAATAGAGGCACTGAAGAATGCACAAGTCCAGGCGCAATCGGAGTTGCAGAGAGAACAAGAGAGTACAACCTACTATTATAAAGAAGTGCAATTATTCAATGAGGCAAACTCAGCTTTACAGATCGAACAGCAACGCCTCGATGAGGAGCTAACAAGAGAAAAGGAACAGAATGAGAAGCTACAAGGCTCATATGCCGTAGTTAGCAGGTCTCTCACTCAGCTCCTGGCCATACAGGAGACACCCTCCTCTTTGACTATGACTGCAGGCTCTACTTCCTTGAGCCAGGAAACCAAAGAGATAAAGGAAGCCCTAAAACAAGAAAAATATGATAGATAGATCATGACAGCAAGTCATAGGGCCCTACAACAGGCAAAGGATGAGGAAATTGAAGACTTAGAAAAGCAATTGGTTGAGGCAAGAAAGGAAGTAGAGGCTCTAAAAGAAAATCAAACAAAGGATCAGCAGGACACAGGAGAATTTGAGCAGGGAGAAAGATTCAATCACTCAGAGTTTGAAACTCAACAAACAGAGATGGCAACTACAAGCATTGGAAAAGGCACGTAAGAGTCTGCAGATCCAGCCACAACATCCACCTCGTAGTCGGCAAAGATGAAATTCAACGTTGGATCTCAGAAGTCAAAGACCCGTCACACAAGGCATATATGCAATATGAATTAAAAGTGCTGGAATCAGCTGCCCTCCTCATGATCACTCCAGAAGAGGTTGCAAAAAATTATGGGCACGAAATGATCGCACTACCGTTGATGCGGCAAGAAGTTCGATTATGGCAGTAAAAAATGCTCCCAGAAATTGAACCAAACAACAGAGGGGACTACAGAGAATTTCCAATTACCGCCCTTCAGATTGAAACTATCCTCGACAATCAACCACTTTGGAGAAATAAATGGTTCGATCAGCGACCGACTGACGAAACCTATTACAAGAACGCACCCCAACATCTCAGGATCGACCCCACTTACTATCCCATCAATAGGTGGTGATCCTGGGATAGTTTTTATAGTTGGAAAAGCAAAATACCTGCAGTATTGAACTACCCGGTGATCACCAAACCACTTAATAACAACCCCCCATCAGAGCATTACATGGTGCAAACTCTAAAAGGAGTCATCAATATGATGAAGGAGATCCCAGACCTCACTTGCCAGATGCTGGTAAAGATTGCCAAAATGCTCATCACGTGCATTATAGCCTTCAGAGACATTGAAGCGGCAGAGCATCCATGGCAGGTGCTTGTTGAGGGCACGCGGGGTATCTGTTGGAATATGGAGACTGAAATCCCCAGCAGAAATATTATCATAGGATTATATGCAAGAGTCATGTTTCTGCCATCTCAATACATGCAGACCTTTGAAAAAGTTTTCATGATTGGTTTCTTCAAAGTGGACTCTTCCATATTCAATCCAATGACGAAAGATCTGCCAGCCCACCACATCGCCTATCAGAGTGCCATCGCCAATAATCCCTTCAGTGAACTAGCAGCCAAAGTCGAGATCGAAGCCAAAGCACAGAAGTTCAAAAATCTCAATAACACTCGAAAGAAGGCACTAAAGTGAGCTCCCTTAGATGCAGCTTGCGCGAGGGCATGCAATGAATAGGAAGGGGGGAATGATTGGTGGATACGAGCGAACAGACGTATGCACACCAAACCCAGTGGATACTCTATTTTTTCGAAAAAAATTCTGTAATTCAGCCTAAGATGAGTTGTAATCATGATGAGGTTAGACCATACTCTTTTTTATTTCTCTGAGTCTACCCCTTGTAAGAGGCCGGATGGCCATGGGAAAGCCCCCTAACTTTTAAAGTCAAAACCCTTAGTTTTGAAAGGAGGATTATCATTAGGCAGGAGAAGAAAACGTGCATGTAAAGGCTTCTTGGGACTACAATTTGTAATCATCATTTCTCCTGAACGGGTAATCAAATTTCTATTCCGAATAGTACATTGTATTCCTTGTCTCTTGCTCTTCAATCTAAGTGTAATCATTTTCCATTCTGCTGTGGTTCGTGATGACTCGTTTGTGAGCTAAATGCATTGATTTGGGAGTTAAAATGGTTGTTTTTTTATATTTTGACCATGGATAAGTGTTTCTATGCTTAAGGTGGATCTTTCCAGGTACTTATGTTTCAGTTTTCTGCACATTTTTTGTGATGGATCGTGATTTATGTACCTTCCCAGATGGTGACAGAACTTGGTAGGATTGAGCCCATAAGTTTTGTGATACCTCTCCTTAAGTTTTGTGACATTTCAGATTCGTTGGATACCAAAATAGCATGATTACCTTGAGTGTTGAGAATGGACACATATTGATTGTCTGACTAGGAAGTGGTCGATTTGCTTTTGTTGTAAGAACGAGTAGTCCGCGAGTTCACTTTGGTGAGATTGATACTCTCATTAAATCTCCGTGCCCCACCTCGAGTCGCTTCCTTGCATATTGACATTATGTTAGTACCAATGAGCTATGCTACAGACATCCGCCGCGGCGACCCGCTAAGAATCAATATATCGGCACTTGTGCTCCCTAAATCGGCGAATCTGCACACTTAAAATTGTTTGAAATAGTAAATGTCTTATTTATTAGTGTGCTTCCTAAATCGGTGAATCTGCATTTGTGATGCCTAAATCGGCGGATCTGTCCTCGTGTTGCCTAAACCGGAAGATCTCCACGTATAATTAGTGTTGCCTAAATCGGCAAATTTACATCAGGATGAGCATTTACACAGACTGCCTAAATTGGCAAATCTTGTGTGCATGTGACCAATGGACTAGACAAGGCATAAAAGAGAAAACATTTACTACCTGTTTGACACAACATTGGAGTATTCTTAGGTGACAAAGTACGTACAAACGGTTTTTCTAGTATCCAAAGCACCTTAAATCTCGTGGTAGTTGTACAACTTAATGACAATTCATCTCAAGAGAAATTGCATTCTGTGAAAGCAGAAGACACAATGTTACGGATGGTTAATTTTAACATGTCATAAGAGAAAAACATGTAAGCAAAAAATAAAATTAAAAAATCCAATGGGTTATCCTTGTTGCAAAGATAAGAGGGCAGAGTGGCTTCCCTTGATGTCCCGCTATTTGGGCACACAAAATATTTTTCCTACAACTCATTGTACCTGCTACAAACGAGAACATAGCGGCCCTGCAAAACATACAAATAGCACATCATCGACGTTAAATCTAGTAAACCCACATACCTACACAATCATGTATGCAAGGAATCCATAGCAAATTTGGCACAAGATTATACAGAGAGAGAGATAGAGAACGAGAAAGCACATGCAGGCGCACCTCCTAGAGTGGAGTGCTACGCCGGCATGGCAAAAGGGAAGAGTGGAGAGGAGAGAATCAATACACAAGCAGTAGGTGCAATCTCCCCCTGTGCCAGAGTGAGCATTTCCCTCTAGCACATATTTACTTATAGATTTCGTGGATGCTCAAAGTGAGTACAAACTGGCCGATCGGTCATAAATGGCAAAAGCTCATAAAGTGCACTGGAAATAGTAAAATGTTTATCCGTTCACAGACCTTTGCTCGGTTAAGCCTTTTCCACCTGTTAGCTGCACTGCATAATAAAATATCAATTCCATTACATACCTCTCCGTTAGAAAACAATTGTCCTCATTTGCAAAGATAAGAATCTGCAAATCATACTCGTGAAGAAAACACTAAATAGTATTCTGTGTCAAAAATATTACATAGTAGAAGAAAAATTTATGAAGCTGAACAACATTGCTTATGCTTGCCGTCATCCACATACTACCTATTCTAGTGTCCCATACCAGTAGAATAAGCAGTATAAGTCATAACATGATAAATCAAGATATCATTGTTCACGCTCATTGTAAATTAATTCTTATAAATCTCAATTCCAATTCCATAAACACCGTTGCGACAGAAAAGCATCATATACCAATTCCAAATCGAATTCCAAATCCAATTTCAAATCCAAAACATAAATCCAAATCCAAATATCTACTAGCATATACCCATTTAAAATCCAAATTCAAATATCCTTCATTTTGTACACCCGGGTAACAAAATTCTACTAACGACAGTGGTGGCCAGTCCACTGCAGTATGATTTTATGATCGTTGTTGCCTAAATCGGCAAATCTTCACCCGACGTGCTGCCTACATCGGCGAATCGGCACTTGTGCTCCCTAAACCGATGGATTTGCACTTAAAATTGTTGAAAATAGTGCATGCCTTATTTATCAGTGTGATGTCTTAATCAGCGGATCTGCATTGGTATTGCCTAAACCGGCAGATCTGCCCTTGTGCTGCCTAAACTGGTGGATCTCCACGTATAATTGGTACTGCCTAAATCAGCAAATCTACATCAGGAGGAGCATTTACACATTGCCTAAATCGGCAAATCTGTGTGTACGTGACTAATGGACTAGACAAGGCATAAAACAGAAACATTTACTACCTGTTTGACACAACATTGGAGTATGCTTAGGTGACAAAGTACCTACAAACAATTTTTCTAGTATCCCAAAGCACCTTAGTTCTTGTGGTAGTTGTACAACTTAATGACAATTAATCTCAATAGAAATTGCATTCATTGAAAGCACAAGACACAATGTCAAGGATGGTTAATTTTCAGGTGTGATAAGAGAATACATATAAGAAAAAAAATCAAATGGGTTATCCTTGTTGCAAAGATAAGACGGCAGAGTGGCTTCCCTCTGATGTCCCAGGCTTCCCTCTGATGTCCCACGATTTGGACACACAAAATCTTTTGCCAACAATTCATTGTACCTGCTACAAACGGGAGCATAGCGGCCCTGCAAAACATACAAATAGCACATCATCGATGATAAATCCAATAAATCCACATACCTGTACAATCATGTACGCAAGGAATCCATAGCAAATTTGGCACGAGATAGACAGAGAGTGAGATAGAGAATGAGAGAGCATGTGCAACGCACATCCAAGAGCGGAGTGCTACACCGGCATGGCGAGAAGGAAGAGTGGAGAGGAGATAAGCAATGCACAAGCACTAGGTGCAATCTCCCCCTGTGCAAGAGTGAGCATTTTCCTTTTGCACATATTTACTTATAGATTTCTTGAATGCTCAAAGTGAGTACAAACTGATCGATCGGTCATGAATGGCAAAGGTTCATAAAGAGCACTCGAATACTAAAATGTATATCCATTCACATAGACCTTTGCTTGATTAAGCCTTTTCCACCTATCAGCTGCACTAGATAATAAAATATCAATTCCATTGGATACCTCTTCGTTAAAAAGCTGTTGTCCTCAATTGCAAAAATATGAATCTGCAAATCATACTAGTCAAGAAAACAATGATTAGTATTCTATGTCAAAAATATTACATAGTAAAAAAAAAATTATGAAGCTAAACAACATTGCTTATGCCTGTCGCCATCCACGTACTACCTATAATAGTGTACCATACCACTAGAATAAGCAGTATAAGTCATAACTTGATGAATCAAGATATCATTGTTCACGCTCATTGTAAATTATGCTTTGGGATACAAGAAAAACCGTTTGTAGGTACTGTATCACCTAAGCATACTCCAATGTTGTGTCAAACAGGTAGTAAATGTCTTCTCTTTTATGACTTGTCTAGTCCATTAGTCACGTACACACAGATTTGCCAATTTAGGTAGTGTGTAAATGCTCATCCTGAAGTAGATTTGCCAATTTAGGTAGCACCAATTATACATGGAGATCCGTCGGTTTAGGTAGCATGGGGGCAGATCCGCCGATTTACGTAGTACGAATGCAGATCTACTGATTAAGGTAGCACACTCATAAATAAGGCATTTAATATTTCCAACAATTTTAAGTGCAAATTCGTCGATTTAGGGAGCACAAATGTTGATTCACCAATGTAGGCAGCACGTCGGGTGAAGATTCACGGATTTAGGCAACAACGATCACAAAATCATGCTGTAGTGGCTCGCCACCACTGTTGTTAGTAGAATCTTGTTACCTGGGTATACATAATGAAGGATATTTGAATTTAGATTTGAAATGGGTATATGTTGGCAAATATTTGGATTTGGATTTATATTTTGTATTTAACATTGGATTTGAAATTGATATATGATGATTTTTTGTCACGACGGTGTTTATGGAATTGGAGTTAAGATTTATGAGAATTAATTTACAATGAGCGTGAACGATGATATCTTGATTCATCAGGTTATGACTTATATTGCTTATTCTAGTGGTATGGGACACTAGAATAGGTAGTATGTGGATGCGGCATGCATACGCAATGTTGTTTAGCTTCCTAAATTTTTCTTTTACTATGTAATATTTCTGACACAGAATACTAATCACTGTTTTCTTGACCAATATGATTTGCAGATTCTTATCTTTGCAACTGAGGACAATTGCTTTCTAACGGAGAGGTATGTAATGGAATTGATATTTTATTATCTAGTGCAGTTTATAGGTGGAAAAGGCTTAAACGAGCAAAGGTCTATGTGAACGGATATACATTTTAGTATTCGAGTGCTTTTATGAGCTTTTTCCATTTATGACCGATCGATCAGTTTGTACTCACTCTGAGAATTCAAGAAATCTATAAGTAAATATGTGCCAAAGGGAAATGCTCACTCTTGCAGGGAGGAGATTGCACCTAGTGCTTGTGTATTTATTCTCTCCTCTCCATTCTTCCCTCTCATTGTGCCGGTGTAGTACTCCACTCTAGGAGGTGTGCCTGCACGTGCTCTCTTGTTCTCTATCTGTCTATCTCGTGCCAAATTTGCTATGGAGTCCTGGCGTACATGATTGTGCAGGTATGTGGGTTTACTGCATTTATCATCGATGATGTGCTATTTGTATGTTTTGCAGGGCCTCTATGTTCTCGTTTGTAGCAGGTACAACGAATTGTTGGCAAAAGATTTTGTGTGCCCAAATAGCGGGACATCGGAGAGAAGCCACTCTACCCTCTTATCTTTGCAACAAGGATATACCATTGGATTTTTTTATTTTGTTTTTTCCTTATATGTATTCTCTTATGACATGTTAAAATTAACCATCCGTAACATTGTGTCTTTTGCTTTCACAGAATGCAATTTCTCTTGGGATGAATTGTCATTAGATTGTACAACTACCACGAGAACTAAGGTGCTTTGGGATACTACAAAAATCATTTGTAGGTACTTTGACACCTAAGAATACTCCAATGCTGTGTCAAACAAGTAGTAAATGTTTTCTCTTTTATGCCTTGTCTACTCCATTGGCCACATGCACACAAGATTTGCCAATTTAGGCAGTGTGTAAATGCTCATCCTGATGTAGATTTGTCGATTTAGGTAGCAACAATTATACGTGGAGATCCGCCGACTTAGGCAGCACGAAGGCAGATCCACTGATTTAGGCAGCACAAATGCAAATCTGCCAATTTATGGAGCACAGTGATAAATCGAACATTTTACTATTTCCAATAATTTTAAGTGCATATCCATCGGTTTAGGGAGCACAAGTGCCGATTCGTCCATTTAGGCAGCACGTTGAGTGAAGATTTGTCAATTTAGATAGCAACGATCACAAAATCATGCAGCAGTGTGGCTGGCCACCACTGTCATTAGTATAATTGTTTTACCCAGATATACAAAATGAATAATTGGATTTGGATTAACGTTGGCAGATATTTGGATTTCAATTTATAATTTGGATTTGGAATTTTTATATGATGATTTCTGTCGCGATGGTGTTTATGGAATTCGAGTTTAAACTTATGAGGATTAATTTACAATGAGCGTGAATAATGATATCTTGATTCATGAGGATATGACTTATACTGCTTATTCTAGTGGTATGGGACACTAGAATAGGTAGTATGTGGATGACGATAGGCATAATCAATGTTGTTTAGCTTCATAAATTTTTCTTTTACTATGTAATATTTTTGACACAAAATACTTATCATTGTTTTCTTGACGATTATGATTTGCAGATTCTTATCTTTGCAACTGAGGAGAATTGCTTTCTATCGGACAGGTACGTAATGGAATTGATATTTTATTATCTAGTGCAGCTGACAAGTGGAAAAGGCTTAACCAAGCAAAGGTCTATGTGAATGGAGATACATTTTAGTATTCGAGTGCTCTTTATATGAGCTTTTGCCATTTATGACCGGTCGACTAGTTTGTACTCACTTTGAACATTCAAGAAATCTATAAGTAAATATGTGCAAGAGGGAAATGCTCACTCTTGCACAGGGGGAGATTTCACCTAGTGCTTGCGGATTGCTTCTCTCCTCTCCACTCTTCCCTCTCACTTTGCCACCGTAGCACTTCGCTCTAGGAGGCGCTCCTGCACGTGCTCTCTTGTTCTCTATCTCACTCTTTGTCTATCTCGTGCCAAATTTGCTATGGATTCCTTGCATACATGATTGTGCATTTATGTGGGTTAACTTGATTTATCGTCGATGATGTGCTATTTGTATGTTTTGCAGGGCCGCTATGCTCCCGTTTGTAGTAGGTGCAATGAATTGTTGGGGTGGCAAAAGATTTTGTGTGCCCAAATAGCGAGACATCAGAGGGAAGCCACTCTGCCCTCTTATCTTTGCAACAAGGATAACCCATTGGAGTTTTTTAATTTATTTTTTGCTTTTGTGTATTCTCTTATGAAATGTGAAAATTAACCATCCCTAACATTGTGACTTTTGCTTTCACTGAATGCAATTTCTATTGAGATGAATTGTCATTAAGTTGTACAACTACCACGAGAACTAAGGTGCTTTGGGATACAAGAAAAATCATTTGTAGGCACTTTGTCACCTAAGCATACTCCAATGTTGTGTCAAACAAGTAGTAAATGTTTTCTCTTTTTTTCCTTGTCTAGTCCATTGGTCACGTGCACATAGATTTGCCAATTTAGGCAGTGTGTAAATGCTCATCGTGATGTAGATTTTCCAATTTAGGCAACACCAATTATACGTGCAGATCCGTCGGTTTAGGCAGCACGAGGGCAGATCCACTGATTTAGGCAGCACACTGACAAATAAGACATTTACTATTTCCAACAATTTTAAGTGCAGATCCACTGATTTAGAGAGCACAAGTGCCGATTCACCAATTTAGGCAGCACATCAAGTGAAGATTTGGTGATTTAGGCAACAACGATCACAAAATCATGTTGCAGTGTGGCTGGCCACCACTGGCGTTAAAATAATTTTGTTACCCAAGTATACAAAATGAAGGATATTTGAATTTGGCTTTGAAATGGGTATATGTTGGCAGATATTTGGATTTGGATTTGAAATTGGATTTGGAATTGGTATATGATGATTTTCTATCACGACAGTGTTTATGGAATTGGAGTTGAGATTTGTAAGAATTAATTTACAATGAGCATGAACAATAATATCTTGATTCATCTAGTTATGACTTATACTCCTTATTCTAGTGGTATGGAACACTAGAATAGGTAGTATGTTGATGACAACATGCATAAGCAATGTTGTTTAGCTTCATTAATTTTTCATTTACTATGTAATATTTTTGACACATAATATAATCATTGTTTTCTTGACCAGTATGATTTGCAAATTCTTATCTTTGCAACTGAGGCAAATTTCTTTCTAACAATGAGGTATGTAATGGAATTGATATTTTATTATCTAGTGTAGCTGACAGGTAGAAAAGGCTTAACCGAGAAAAGGTCTATGTGAATGGATATACATTTTAGTATTTGTGTGCTCTTTACGAGCTTTTGCCATTTAAAACCGGTCAGTCAGTTTGTACTCACTTTGAGCACTCAAGAAATCTATAAGTAAATACGTGCAAGAGGGAAATGCTCACTCTTGCACAGGGGGACATTGCACCTAGTGCTTGTGTATTACTTCTCTCCTCTCCACTCTTCCCTCTCGTCGTGCCGGCATAGCACTCCACTCTAGGAGGTGCACTTGCACATGCTCTCTCGTTCTCTTTCTCGCTCTCTGTCTATCTCGTATCGGACTTGCTATGGATTCCTTGCTTACCTGATTGTGTAGGTATGTGGGTTTACTGTATTTATCCTTGATGATGTGCTATTTTTATGTTTTGTAGGGCCGCTATGCTCTCGTTTGTAGTAGGTACAACGAATTGTTGGCAAAAGATTTTGTGTGCCGAAATAGCGGGACATCAGAGGGAAGCCACTTCGCCCTCTTATCTTTGCAACTAGAATAACTGATTGTATTTCTTTTATTATTTTTTTCTTATATGTGTTCTCTTTTGACATGTGAAATTTAACCATCCCTAACATTGTGTCTTCTGCTTTCACAGAATGCAATTTCTATTGAGATGAATTGTCATTAAGTTGTACAATTACCACGAGAACTAAGGTGCTTTGGGATACTAGAAAAATCGTTTGTACGTACTTTGTCACCTAAGCATACTTCAATGTTGTGTCAAACAGGTAGTAAATGTTTTCTCTTTTATGCCTTGTCTAGTCCATTGGTCATGTGCACATAGATTTGCCAATTTAGGCAGTGTGTAAATGCTCGTCCTCATGTAGATTTGCCGATTTAGGCAAACACCAATTATACGTGCAAATCCGCCGGTGTAGACAACACGAAGCTAGATCTGCCGATTTTGGGCAACACAAATGCAAATCCACCGATTTAGGCAACACACTAATGGATTATGATTGTGATGTTATGGTGGAAGCCGGTGTGGCTCTTGGTTTTTTTCCTGGATATGGCTATATTTCCAAAATTTTTGCAAGCATGTTATGTTTTAAAGTGGTTATGGATGATTGGTTGTGCCTCACCCGAGTTGGGTGGAGTATTCATTCGTGTGATGTGATTGGATTATGGTTTATGATTTTGGGATTAGATCATGAAGTGATCTGGATGGTTGATGGTAGACGTGTAAGGGTAGAGAAAAGATTATTTGTGCATATGGAAAGTGCTATTGTGATTGGACTCATGCATATGGTTGATGGTAGACGTGCATATGGAAAGTGCTATTGTGATTGGACCCATGTGTTATGTTTGTCATGGGAGCATCACTACAAGACTAGGATCGCCTACATCGCTTAGCCTTAGACAAAAGGGTCATTGACCTGGGGCTTTGCTGGATTGGGGGTGTTGCCTAGGTCTTCTTCTTTTTGTTAGGCTCGTCTACACGGTTAGTGCAGTGGGGGTTGAATGACCTACATGGCTAACGCATCGGGGATTTCTCCTTGGCTTTTCCTAAACACCCGATGCTGGGCATCAAAGAGGCTGGCACCATAAGTGGTATGGTTGGTGTTGATACCCTACCACCTAATAGTACTTGGGATCCTTTCAAAGGTCGGGTTCATGGAGGGAGGTGAAGCGACCTCAACTTATGTCTACCTCAGGTAGGTTGGAGGTGTTCTAGCTCGCTCCTGGTGAAGTGATATTCTCTCTGTCCATAGTAGAGCGGAAGTGGATGGGTGGACCGATCGATCCCTACACAGGGTCCGGTTCTCTACTAGTTATTCTGTCATAAACTTTTTGATGTTATGGTATACCCAGATTTTGTCATTGCAATAATACATGGTTGCATGTTTCATTTAGATGGGGCATTTAACGATTCTCCGTTGTCATTCTCTCACATCTCTGTGCACTCTATTTCATCCTCCACTTCTCTCTCTCTCTCTCTCTCTCTCTCTCTCTCTCTCTCTCTCTCTCTCTCTCTCTCTCTCTCTCTCTCTCTCTCTCTCTCTCTCTTCCCGCAATGCGGTGTACACATATATTCACCCTCCATAGTGTTATATTTTTCTTGAGTACGCTTTCATTCATAATACCCATTCAGGGGTAGCACTAGTTGCTAGCTACCTCTGGATGCAGTCTAGCTCATGGCCTAAACTCCCTGCTTGGTCGGGTGCTAAGAGCTCCTCCCCTATGCAAACGCTTCCGCAGCTCTAATGTATATTGAAAATTGTATAAAGGTGTCAATTGTATATTTTGTGCATAAACCCCTGGGGAGGGGTATCTCTCAACATGAGCAATCAAGACACCTTTGTCGCATTTTCTCCTCAAGGAATCCTACATATGGGTAATTACATGTAGAGGTAGATCATATCTTATATAGGCCTCAGAGATTAGAATGCTCCCTTTCGCTATAGGGAAACCATATATTGTTAGCCTTGATTCTTGTTTTCTCTCTCTCCAGATCCGTCTTGTTTCCTTTCTCTCCATATCCATCTTGTTTCCAGAAGGAGATGAACTTTTGTATTTCCCATGTTGAAGTTGGGTTAAATGGTTTCATATGCAATAACAGAGCGCAGTAGAGAGAGAGAGAGAGAGAGAGAGAGAGAGAGAGAGAGAGAGAGAGAGAGAGAGAGAGAGAGAGAGAGAGAGAGAGAGAGAGAGGTGGGGGTGGTGAGGGATCAAAACAAGGGATGGATAGAGAGAATATGTGTGGGTCATGGGGAGATGTATAAAGGTATAAGGATAGAGACAGACAGACACACACACACACACACACACACACACACACACACACAGACCTAGATATGTGCACACATATGTAGATACTTGCATGCATACATAGATACATAGAGACATTTGAAAGTGAGAATAGAGACATGAGAGAGATACATAGAGACATTCAAAAACGGTAATAGAGAAATGAGAAAGATATAATGTGAATGTTTGTATGTGTGCTCATGAGTGAGTTTGAGAAACTACATAGGATTCGCCATCCAAAACCATTGGAAAGAGCGAGCAAGACCCGCCAGAGGACCGGTTGCTATGTAAACTGTTGATAATGATCATTACCTAGTTGATATGGGGGATGAGCTACACGCACCGCAAAGGAAATGTCTATGAGAAGTCAAAATTAATCAAGAATGAGTAGGTTGATGTGTTTTCTCCTTAGGGGAGGGTTCATGGCTCTATCGAATACATGTGTAAATCAATATTTTTCTTTTACATAGCATTGCAAGCATTTTCCTTTGCATGCCATTATCGAAGATGATGCCATTGTACTAGTAGCATCAGACATACAATGACTTTTTTAAGTCAGGTCTAGCCCAAACAAAGAGTAGACTAATTGTTCATGATTGGCATGTCAAGCCTAGTTGCCCCCACTTTTTGATCTCTTTATCTTTGCCATTTTTTGAGTCTCAACCCCCACCTTGCTTGCTCTCAAATCAAACATGTTGATGTGAGCTTCTTGCCAAGACTAGAGAGAAAATCACTATCTTCTTTTCATTGGAGGAAAATTTCCTCAAAGTAGGACAAGACTAGGGTTTCATAAAAGATGACATAAGAGGGCACTCCCATAGACCCTCTATAGGTAGGGGTGCTTCAACTACTCCCTACATTATGCAAACTCCTTTTCAAATTGGTATAGGAAATTAAGAGATGACAAATATGGTGTGTACTCTAAACTCAAATGTGGAAGAGAATTTGGAATTGGGTTAAATGGTTGTACATGCTAGGTTATGGATGTAATGGCTATAGCTCCACAATGGAGAAATAAGCACTACAGGAATGGATACCCTCACACTTCCTTACATTATATGAACAACAATGCATGTGAAGACAGAACAGAAGAAAATACACAGGAACAAAACACCGTCTTCTTCATTGATATGTAGCAGAACACAGAATTACATGAGAATGATACATTGATTTCTTGAGAGATATCCACAAAGACTGGTATGCCCTCCCAAATACACCGGCTGCTCCAGCGCAGATCGGGAACAATGCAAAACCCTGTCGTGTCCCATGATATCCCATGAATAATTGTCCAAGACGCATGAAGTCCTATTCCGCAGTGTCCGGACATCCGCAGGACCGAAGTATGCGGGTTATGTCATAATACCTGGCACGCACGATGGATTGCGCGAGCCCACATCTTTAAACTCTCCATGTCGAAGACTCCAATTGATGCTCCTTCTCACGGTCTGGCAACGAGGAAATGTCGATGTAGCCAAATCCTTGAAAATCTTGCCGATGGGCCCTGTAAACCTTCACCAATAACTGTGGATCTATCTCAGGCTGCTCTAGCCAAGGTTCTCATGGAATGAATTGTGTTGGCAAAGGAAATACGTTGAGGGGTCTGTGGTAAAGGGACAAGAGGGGTATCAATAGGGTAACACTAAGTCAAATATCTATTTAGAGCAGGCCAAAAAGGTAGACATGGTGGGAGACTGAGTGAAAAAGAATGAGCCAGTGCCTCCCTCCAAAAACAGACTTTGCGTCACTCCCTACAAAGACGATGAATGACTCGCTGCAAATGAAAGACATGGGCTTGGGCTTCAACACATTCTTCTATAGCTTTCACCCAAGAGAATGACTGGATTGATTTCCACCGCATTTGCAGCTACATAATTAGCATCGGGGTTTTTTGTTTGCTAGGAAGTGTCCGCACCCACAGAGCCAGTTCCCTCCAGATTTGAAGTTGTAGCCCTCTCCTGCATTCTTCGATGCCAGCGTGCAACTGCGGAATCCTCTGGCAGTCGGCCATTGACCAGAGATGACGTCGGAGCAAGAGGTACTGAGGAAGACAGGACTTCCTCTTGTCCTTTCTTTCGGCTTGATGTCCCCATAGTGGCCATCGCTTGTGAAACAGAGGCTACCACTGCAGTAGTAGCATCAGCTACATCCAATACTCAAGCAGGGGTATGAGACAAATCCTCAACAGGCACAAAACTCGGAGCCTGTGCCGACTCCATGGTGTTGCGGGTGAGAAATCTATCATCCTCAAAGTGGCACAAAGGGCAAAGGACAAGAGAAAAAACTTTCTATAAGGGAAACACCAATGTGAGAAGTTGCCCTATTTTGGTATTCATTGGGGTACTGCACCCATCTGCCCCACCACTCGTTGACATTCTGCTAACAATCTTTCCCTAACTATCGCTGCCCAAGCCACTGGCCCAAAGTTGGCTGAATGCAATACATTACATGCTTTAGCAGAAATAGTGTACGTTTTGTTTTGCAACCAAAATGCTTCTAAGAACCACCCTCCATCATGAAGTGGTAGTGCACCTCAATGTACTTTTTTCTAGCATGAAACACTGGTTCTTGTGCCAACTATATGCTATTGAGGTTCTCACAATAGATGAAAATCGGCATATGTAATTATACTCCAAAGTCCAGAAGTAGCAATCCCAATCATGCTACCTCACATGCAGCGAGTGAAGCACCTCTATACTCAAAAGAGAAACCACATGTTGTTTCTTTATTCTCCATGTGATAGCAACCCTCCCAAGTGATAACATGAAATTGTGGGTAGACCTACGATCGTATGTACTATCAGCCCAATCCACATTTGTGTAACCATAGTGTTGGACATCTATGTGTTATCATATACATGTGGTAGTGATGTGTGTGAACACACTAGGACTACCGGGGCATTTTTTCCCTCTTTAGGAGGTTTTTTCCCCCTGCATTGCATATGCGTCCATCACTCTAGGGCTATTTAGCTTTCCATTGCACACTAAGTAATACATTGTCTATTGTGTGCCTTGAGCTTCCTTCATCTTCTCCCAGCTGTGTGTGTTTTCCTGCAACCCTGATTCCAACAATTGGTATCAGAGCAAGTTGCATCCTCCCGGGCTTAGTCGCCAGCAGCTCCGGCACACGCTTGCCCACTTTCTCTAATTTCAGTGAGCTTTTGGTGAGCGTTTGCAGGTTGATTTTTTTTTTTTTTGGCCTCTGTTTCCACTACAAGCAGTACTGAACAGACTATTTTGTCATTTTGTGCAGAATTTTTGTCAGTGCCATTTTCTACATAACAGGTGCCTTACAGTCTTCTACGGTTTGTGCTATATAGCACGTGTTGCTCCCGCTTCGTTTCTCCTCTTTTTGGGCAGTTTTCACATCAGGTGCAGCATTTACCATGCTCACAACAACACAGATGGGTTCAAGATGTTTGTTGTTGAGGACAGATTGTATGGGGACAATTACCCTATGTGGGCTTACATGATGCAACATGTTCTTGTGTCAAAGGGCGTTTGGAATATTGTGTAGGGCATTGATGTACTCCCTGGTTCTAAGAATGGAGGCAATGTTGAGGATGTTGCAGGTCTTGTTGCATGGATTACTGCTGTAAGAGTTGTTTTGCCTACGGCAGAACAAGCTCGTTGGGATGTAAAGGATGCGCAGGCTCATGCATTGATTGCATTTTCTGTGAAGTGCACCATTACTCCTCACATTCCTTGAGCGAATTCTACAAAACAGGCTTGGGATATTTTGGTTGGTCTTTATGCAAGTCGCAATGAGGCTAAAATTGCATTGTTGTGTAAAGAGTTGTCTTATGCAGACTGTTCTTGATGCCTTACCAGATTCTTACCAGACTTTTGCTAATACTTGGAGACTTATGAACCAAAAAAATCTTGAAGTTTTCAAGTTTGATGCATTGTGTACATTGTTGTTGCAAGAGTCGCCTTCCAGAAAAAATAGGACTAGATAGCGTGCAGTTGAACATGCTTTTTATTGCTTCTCAAAGAAAGGGTAGTAACATCAATGCAGCCACTTCTTATGGTTCTTCTGTGGGTGAAAAATCACCTGTTCTTAATACTTCTGCTGGCAGCAATTCGTCTGGAAATTTTGGTGATAAGGAAAAAAAGAAGGTGTGTTGCTATTATTGTAAAGCTAATGAGCACTTGATCAAGCAGTGTCCTAAGCTGAAGGCCAAAGAGGCTAAGAAGAAAGAGGGTGGTTCCACTACAAATGTTGGCTCCACTACAAATGCAGCCATTGTTGAGTCTTCTGTGAAAGGAGACTATGATGCTAATGTTGATGCAGAATGGGCTTTTAGTGCAGAGTACACTTAATCCTGTTGTTCATGATGCATGCATGTTAGTTGCTGCAGATTCATAGGTGTGGTATTTCAATAGTGGTGATACAAAGCACATTACCTCACATCGTGCATTGTTCACCTCCCTCGAGTCTTTCCATCATGGGAATTCAGTCACTTGTGCCAACAATGTCTCTTATCCGGTTTAGGGGGTTGGAAAAATTGTGCTTATTGCTACAAATAGCAGTTCTTTCACACTTGTTGATGCACATTATGTACATGGGATCAAGAAGAATCTTTTATCTGTATCTGGACTTTCTAGACTTGGACTTGTAGTCAAATTTGTGGATGGCAGATGTACAGTTCATGATCTCAGCTTTAGTGATGAAATTGTTTCATGTGGCCTTTTGTGTTGTGGGCTGTATAAGCTCACTTTGTATGACAAGGTGGACAAAATTTTGCAAATGCAGTTGCAAATCCAAGGGCTATTTCAGATGCAAAACTATGGCATGCACGTTTTGGGCATCTGAATTTTTCCAGTTTGCTGCGTTTGCAGAAATCTGATATGGTTGCTTCTTTGCCGCCTCTTGAAGCACCTGTCAAACATTTTTGTGAAGGCTGTATTTTTGGTAAGATGCAGCGTTCGAAGTTTCCAAAGGATGGTTCACTTAGGGCCACATGCATGTTGCAACTTGTGCATGGTGATGTTTGTGGGCCCATGCAAACTCCGTCCTTGGGCAATTACCTTTACTTTATGACTTTCATTGATGATTACTCCAGGCATGCATGGGTAGAGAAGTCCAAAATTTTTATGTGCTTCAAACAATTTGTGGCTATGGCTGAAAATGTATCGAAATGTACTATGGGCACCCTCCATTCCAATCGAGGAGGGGAGTATATGTCTCATGAATTTAATGCATTTCTGGCTACTCGTGGGATAAAACACCAATGTATAGTGCCTTATACACCTCAGCAAAATGGTGTTGTTGAGAGGAAAAACAGGTCATTAATGGAAATGGCACGATGTATGGTCAAAAGTCAAGCTTAGCCGCATTCTTTCTGGCTTGAGGCCATCATGTGTGCCACTTATGTACTTAACAGGTGTCCTATGAAATCTTTGCAGTCTATTACTCCATATGAAGCATGGCATGATAGAAAGCCTTCTATTGAGCACATGCGTGTTTTTGGATGTTTGGTATATGCTTTGGTGCCACAAACACAACGCAGAAAATTGAATGATAAGGCTGTCAAATGTATTTTTATTGGTTATAGTGCTGAAAGCAAAGGTTACAGGTTGTATCATCCACAAAAAAATTGTATTTTGGTTTCATGGGATGTAGTGTTTGTGCAAGATTATGTTCATCCTTTGCTGTCATGTACTAGAGATAGTAATGTAAGCTCACAGGACATTTATGACACTTTGTTGCCTCTTTTTAGTGGTGGAAGTTTGAATGTAAATTCCAATGAGGCAAATGTACAGCCTATGGGGGTTTCCAAAAATGTTACAGATCATCCTATTAATGATGCAAATGTACATGATATGCTTGATGAGGAAAGGGCTGAAAATGAGCACGCTAGAGGTATGCCAAAATGGTTGGTGCATATGTTGCGTGATAGTAAATTGGATGCACCTTTGTCTAGTAGTACTTGTTCAGGTTCTAGCCATGCATCTTATGCATCAGATTGTTATTCTTTGGCTATGTCTAGCGTACATGATGTTGAGGAACCTCTGTCTTTTGATGAAGCACATAATTCAAAAAATTGTATGGCTGCCATGCAATCAGAATATGATGCACTTATAGAAAATGACACATGGACTTTATGTGATTTGCCTCCTAGCGAAAAGGCCATTGGTACGAAGTGGGTTTACAAGTTGAAACGCAAGCCATATGGTGAGATCGATGGCCATAAGGCTCGACTTGTTGCAAAGGGATATGCACAACAAAAAGGCATAGATTATAAAGAGACTTTTTCTCCCACTTGTGGTATGACTACTGTGCATTTTTTATGTGCATTGGCAACTCATTTTGGTTGGGATGTACATCAATCAGACATTGTTACTGGTTTCTTGAATGGTGACATATTTGAGGAAGTTTATGTAACGCAGTCTCGCGGTTTTGTCAAGAAAGGACAAGAGGACAAAGTGTGCAGATATAAGAAGGCCATGTATGGGTTGAAGCAATCTCCTTGTGCTTGGTATGAGAAAGCTAACACTCATTTGGTCAAATGAGGCTTTCATATAAAAGTCCAATAGAAAGTACATTATATGTAAAGCATGAGGGTGATGTATTTCTCATTGTGGTTCTTTATGTAGATGATTTGCTAATCACTGGACCAAATGAGAGACATATTCTTGAATTTAAGGCTGATTTGAATGCTACTTTCAAGATGAAAGATTTGGGGTTGTTGCATCATTACTTGGGCATACAATTTAAGCAGTGTGATGGTGGTATTGCCTTGTGTCAGAAAAGTTACATAGAGACATTGCTATGTAAGTTTGGACTTGAGGATTGCAAACCTATTGCCACTCCCATGGAAATAGGTTTAAAATTGAGTATTCATGATGCTGGTGATCCTACAGATGTCACTCTTTACCAAACTGTTTCTAGATGCCTCATTTATGTATGCAACATGAGGCTGGATGTTCGCAGTCTCATAAGTCAGTAGATTTATGCATAGCGCCCCAGGGTCTAAGCATTGGCAGGCTGTCAAGAGGATTTGTCGCTACCTTAGTGGCACTTTACATCTTGGCTTGTTTTATCCCAAGGGGGGATGATTGCTGCCAAAATTTCATGCTTTTTCAGACTCAAATTGGGCTGGTTATTTTGACATGCGAGTGTCCACAATTGATTTTTGTTTTATACTTGGTAGTTCATGTATATCATGGTTGAGAAAGAAGCAACCTACTATGGCCACTTCTAGTTGTGAGGCTGAGTACAGGAGGGCAGTCTTCACAACTACAGTTGAGAGTGTATTGCTCAGATGCCTTGGCTGATTTGGGTATTAAACAGGACAATGCCAACACTATCTACACTGACAGTCAAAGCGCATTGGCAGTTGCAAGGAAGCCAGTTTTTCATGCTCGCACAAAGCTCGTTGAGGTGCATTACCACTATGTTAGAGGGAGAGGCTCTCAGCAAGAGAGATCAGCTTGGCTTATGTGCCAACACAGGACAATCTTGCAGATCTTTTCCCAAAGGCATTGTCTCGTGAGAAGCTCAAAGCTTTCCACAAATCTTTGGGCTTACTCCCCTTTGTGGACTTATCATGTCCTCTGGGCATGGCACTTCCCTTTACTCATGTGCCAGCTATCGTTCACCGCACCACTCCAGGGAGGATTTGTTACCATATACATGTGGTAGTGATGTGTGTGAACACACTAGGACCGCCGAGGCATTTTTTCCCTATTTAGGAGGCTTTTCCCCCGGTGCATTATATATAAGCCCATCACTCTAGGGCTATCTATCTTTCCTTTGCACACTAATTAATACACTCTCTATTGTGTGCCTTGAGCTTCCTTCATCTTCTCCAAGCTGTGTGTGTTTTCTTGCAACCCTAATTACAACACTATGTAACCACAGCGTTGCAACTTCACATGATCCTTATAAAAGTGTGCATAATCCAAAGTACCACTCACATAGCACAATGTGCACCTCACTATATCCAAGTGTGGTTTCCTAGGAGATTGCATAAACTGACTCACCAATCCAATTGTGTAGCTCAAGTTTAGATGTGAGATAGTCAAGTAGATCAAGCTACCCACAATCTTCTACTACATGGTAGCATTCTCACGTATTTGACCTACATCATTCCCCAAATTTGAATTTTGATCTAAGGGCATCACAATCGTTACAATCAGCCATACCACACTTTTTCAACATGTCCAAAGCATACTGTCTTTGTGGTATCCATACACCCTCTTCCATGCAAACAATTTCAATGCCCAATAAACGTCCTCTACCTCATCCACGTTATCAGCCCCAACAACCAAGTCATCCACATAGATGCATATCACCACAATTCTTGCCTCATTCTTCTACACATAGAATGAATGATCTGCATCATACATCTCAAAGCCCAATAAAATGAGGAATGCGATAATCCTCTCATACTAGGCTTTAGGTGCTTGCTTCAACCTATATAATGCTTTCTTTAACCTGCATACAAGGTGAAACTCACATTTTCATAACCTTGTGGTTGCTCCATATACACAACCTCCTCCAATTATCCATTTAAAAAATTCATTCTTTACATCCATTTATTTCAATACTCATCCTAAAACTACAACAACCAATGCAATAAAAAAATTGAACATTAGTCATCTTGGCTACGGGACTGAATTCCTCCTCATAATCAACCCCATAATTATGTGCATAGTCTATGGCCACAAGCCTAGCCTTATACTTTCCCACACTGCCATCAACATTATGCTTTATTTTGTAAACCCACTTACATCCAATTGCCTTATTTCCCTTTGATAATGGCACCAACTTCCATGTTCCATTTGCATCAAGGTTAGCCATCTCTTCATCCATATCTTGCCACCATTTTCCATCTTTAACAACATCCTCAAAACACGTGGATTCTACCTCCTATGTAATCTTTGCCATGTATGCACAATGACAAGCCACATAACTTTCATAAGCTACACGATATCATCACACACACAAGATTTTTTAGTTGATCTTGGTTCTTTTTTAAAATGGGCTTTCATGGTAGAAGTTTTGTTCATTTTAAGTGTGTCTTTTGCTTCAAATATTTTGCAACTCGCTTGATTTTTATGTGCTCTCACAGTCAGAGGTCTAGTGCTTTTGTAGCCACACTACACACTTCTTGACACTGTTGGATATGATTTTATTGTCATGTTATGGCATGTCATGCTCCATGCATCAGGACAATAGATGTGGCATATGTTATTTTCCGTGATGCTCAATGTACCATTGCATTTAAAAAATGTATTTTTGGATAAAGGCATATATTTTCATCAACATCATGGTAAATCTTGCTTCCACTATTTTAAGTGCTTTTAAATAACATGTCCGCACAAACATGTACCTTGCAAAATATTCATGCTTTACACAATCATTGATGTATGTGATAAATCCATCCCCAAAGTGTAGGCTACCTAGATTTCAAGTTAGCTTCTTGTATTAAAAGGATTATACACATGTTCAACGTTGCACCTCTTTTAAAAGGAAGCTTAGTTTTAGGAGAGAAACACGCAATCAATAGCTTCTTTTGTTGGACTAGTGGGACACCTAAATATAGAGTTACATACTAAATCTACTAATCTCACTAAAGAAAAGTGAGACATGGCTCTAAGTAGAGGTGGAGACAAGAATTAAGAACCCCCGTCCCCTCAAATTTTGTTAGATTTTTTATTGCTTGGCACAAGCCCGTGATCAATAATTGGAATGAGACAGCTGAATCCAAAAGGTTTCTTTCAAATTCTCACAACTAGGGAATGGGACATACGAAATAAATTATGATGTTAAATTTCCATATCATATGCTATGTTGGAAGTTTAACTTATCAATATCCTTATTGTTATGCATACATACTATTCCTTTCCACTCAACATTAGATGAAATCTTCGTAGATTCCATGATGAGCCATGTCTTTTCAATCTAGGGTGTAAGCCACAACAAGCTCTTCTATCAATTGACCTCGCTGTCCCCCTATGCACTAGGGAGATTTGTGGTATTATGAAAGAAGGAAGGTCCTTAAAAGTAGAAATACACTTCAAAGTCACTTTTTTCTTTGTACTAAGAAGATTCAGGTGTGACTAGCCAATAAAAATTTCTTCTTTGATCTTAGCTACATTTGTACGTTCATAAACTAAAATTCCCTTTATGGCCTGCTAAAGGCCTTAGTATGCATATGGGTGAAGGTCCTTCAATTTTAGTTGTTTGACATGTATCCCTCAAGAAAGATTAGAAAGTCTTGAAGAAACAAGGTGAAGAATAACGATGGCCTGCTAAGGAAATGTAATGCAAAAGTAGATGAGAGTTGTGTTTGTAGGATTTATTTTTTCACAACAAATATTTTGAAAGGTTGTAGAGAGAGTATATTACAAAGGAAGTAATAATATGGCAAAAGGTGACTAGTAGGTGTAGGTCAAGTTGTTTCAGTGGTAACATTGGAAAAGTTACTTATTGACCAAATTTGGCTGAACTTAGAAGTTTAGTTTGTTTTTTTTTTAGATAAATGTTGTAGTGAACTATGTAAAGAAACCAATGTGATTATTTCAGTCTAGGTTGGGATTTTAGAGTTAATGTTGACATTTAAGTAATTTTGTGTGAAAATTTAAGTTAACAATAATAATATTCATGAAGATGATACTAATTAATAACATTTTTCATCTTGCAAAATTCACTTAATCAAGTGTTACTTGTGACATGTATATATGAGTTTCTCCTTTGAAAGTTATTTTATCAACATTGGGAATGTCTAAACCTAATCCCTAATAATGATACATGTTACACTAAAAAAACAAGGTGATATTTGCCCATTAAAACCAAAAGTTGAAAAACAAAATCTCAATTGTGAAGAAATTCTTTTATTTAATAATAATTTGTAATTTTTTAAGAAGAAATTTATAATTTCTTTATAGTTTACAATTCTTTCATTTTTAGTTGTGAATAATTTTTTTCATTTGAAGACAACTTGTAAATTTTTAGTTGTAAATTGTGTTCAAATAAAAGAAAAATTTACAACAAAAGAATATGTTTTAAATAAAAACGTTGCAAAAAATTCATTAGGTTCTTAAATGAAGGAACCCATTGAAACTAACAAGGTGAAGGGTCACATTGGTATCCTAAAACAATCTAATAAAATGGACACATGTGAAGCTCTTAAATTAAAGGTTTTTTATCAAACTAAAATTTAAAAAACAATTCAATCGATTGGCATATTAATTTTTTTATGAAATGGAGCCCATGCTCTAAAATGAAATGACATTTTTACAAACTAAAATAACCAAAAAAAAAGGTGAAAGAGGACGAGAAAATTTGTGTGTGACTCAATTTTCAATGGTCCTCTTTAAAGAAAGAGGTACACAAATGTCAACACCTTTCACAAAAACCTAGTAAAAATATTAAAAGACAAGCAGAGGGTACATGTATCCTCCATCCAATTGATTTGCATCCATGGTCCACAATTTGCACCAAAAATCCACCCACCTCACTATAACCTTCTGTAAGCCAAAAACATCATGGCTTTTCAAATGCTATTTCCAAAGATAGCATTCATTTTTTTGCCGTGCTAAAATAGTTGTAGAGAACAAAAGTTAAAAAACTATTTATAGAAATTTAATC
The DNA here is from genome assembly GCF_014529385.1 of Adiantum capillus-veneris. Taxonomy (NCBI): domain Eukaryota; kingdom Viridiplantae; phylum Streptophyta; class Polypodiopsida; order Polypodiales; family Pteridaceae; genus Adiantum; species Adiantum capillus-veneris. The sequence continues at coordinate 136,407,589 of NC_140955.1, read as the reverse complement.
CATGATGTGAAGTATTGATTCAATATAGTTTTATATAGATTTTGATTTATAAAGAATCATTTCATTTTAAAGACTTCTCAAAGATTCATCGCTTTAAATTATTTTATTATTTTCTAAGCTCATTAAATATATCTTTCTTTATGAATGCATTAAAATAAATTTTAGTTTAGTTTTTCAGTGTGACTTTTTCTCAAAGAAAGAAATATATATATATACACACACACAAACACACACCTACTTTTCACACACACAGTAACAATATACATGTCATGATGTCTCCTAAGATTGATCCTACCATGTTTAACTATCTCTTCCCTTTTTCTCTCTCTCTCTCTCTCTCTCTCTCTCTCTCTCTCTCTCTCTCTCTCACACACACACACACACACACACACACACACACACACACACACAAAACAAAAACACATAGAGGAGCCTTTAAGCCACTTCATTCCAAAGATATATCAGTAGCAATTGGATTAGAAGGGTCTTGAGGTGTTTTACCTTTTGAAAAATCAAGCATAGAGTTAAAAAATTGTCATTCAACCTATCAATTTATGTAATTTGGTCTTTTAATTAAGCTATGTGTAAATATATTTGTGTAGGTATTAAGTTTTATTATAAAAGAAAGAAAGAAAATTTAAATGATTATTTTTACGAGCATGATTTAGAATATTTAAACAGACATGGTAAGTCATGATCAAGTCTTTTCTCAAGAGTTCACAAAAAAAAGTAGTGAGTTTTCTATTGGTGTTAAAACGTTTATTCTATTGTTTTAATTTTCTATAAGGTTAGTATAGCTTTTTGCTAATGTCAAAATGGTGTGCATTTGATTATAGACGTTCAAGAATTCTACTTAAACAAGTTTTTCTTTATATAAACAAAAATATATTAATAAACTATTAAATCTTCTTATTTAAAAGGAGATTCTTAAATTAAAAGTATATTAGTACCACTTTTGGAAGATCATAATGCAACTTTCACAAAGTTTTCTTGCAAGCGTCGTGATTTGATTACTTGTTTTATGAAGGCATCAAAGTATTCTTTTGTTTTATTTTTTCAATGTGTCTTTTTATTTTATTATTTTTATTTTGTTTTAGTTTAATTTTTCAATGTGTTTTTTTATTTTATTTTAAATTTTTATATTTTATTTTGGTTTGAAACGATATTGTGCAATGTGCACCTTTCACCTTATTATTTTGGGAAAATTACCAAAATACCCCACTAATTTGTGCAAATTTCCAAAATATCCCTCTAGTTTAAAAAATTTGCTAAATACCTTTGTATCTATTTTGGTTGGATTTTGTCAAGATTTTATAATATTTTTTTTTTTAACGATTGAAATCTGTTTTTGAGTACTTAGCATTTAATTTGTCACAAATTACCTCAAAAAAAGGCAATGAAGCCATTCATGAAAGCCTACATAACCAACTCAAATTCTAGTTTTGGCATCTTGTATTGATAGACAATCAGTCTTCTTATGAAAAGCTACAATTTCTTTTATCTTTACAAATATTTAATCTCACAACCAATATTTTGGAAATCTTGAATAGTTTGAAGGACATTTTGGGAATTTATGACAAAATATTGGGGGTATTTTGAGAATTCACAGGTGTCGTGCAGTTGAATTCCATACAAGGTATTTCGTACACTTTTGCACACTAGCTGTTGGCAGAGTCAAAACCTCAAGCTTGCTCAGACCATCGATATCCTCTCTACATTGCAGGCTTAGTTTTGCGGGCCCATGATGTTTTTTGCTCTGCACTCCTTAGCTTACACCTAGGCGTTGCACTCCTAAGATTCACCATATGAAGCCCTCTTCAGCGGCAAAGGCCTTCAACTACAGAAAGGGCCTTCTACCTTACTCTGCAGCAAAGTCTTTCTACCATGCTATGAATCTCGGCCTTCTACATGGCTCTGCAACAAGGGCTTTCTACCATGCTTTATAGCTTGGCCTTCTACCTTGCTCTGCAACAAGGAATTTCTACTTTTTTATTTAGTTCGGTCCTCTTCAGCGGCTAAGGCCTTCAACAACAAAAGGGGCCTTCTACCCTGCTTTTCAACAAGGGCTTTCTTCCATGCTCTGTTGCTCAGGGGCCTAAGGACTTCACACTCTGAGGACCCTCGCTTTCTCGTCGACAACTCCCATAACTCTTTTTGGCTATCGACTCCAACATTTATTTCACTCGTAGGAGCTTACCCACAACCAAATACTTTAAAATGTTTGTTTTTAGCTTTCTTTGACCTTAGTGTGTGTTAACCCACAGTTGCCTTTCACTCTAAGCTTTTCCCCATCTATAAGTTCATAAGCCTTTGCAGTCAGTCAACTTATTTATCTCCTTATGTAAAAGTTGTTGCCCGCCATTCAACCAAATTTTAGGCTTTTAATTCCACACTGGAAGGGGATGTGAATATTGCATACACAATATTTCTTGGTTGTTTCCAATAGTGCAGACGATGGGGATCTACAAGGGTCACTGAAATTGTGGGTACAATTCACCACAAATTTTATTCAAAGATTTCAAAGTACTTCGAACCAACCTTCCTTGTGTGCCCGTTTGCCAACCCTCAAACATGGAATCCTCTTCCACCCCCGCCCTTCAAAGTAACCCCACACCCTCATTTGGAGCCCACCCTTTCCTCTCATCATCGAGCTCGACAATGATGTTATCCTCCAATGGCTCTAGCGTTTCCACCATTGCCCCCCCCCCTCCCCTAATACATCTTTCACCTTTCTCACACCGGCGTCCTCCTCTTCTTCGACTTTTCCTACCACCATTCCGGGGTTCATTTTGGCCTCCTCCCTCACTAACCCCTTTGCTCTTGTCACCCAACCAAGCATTTTGACTCATTCCTCCTCCTCTGAGAAAACCCTCTTTAGCATGGAAGAGCTACAATGACTCATGGTGGCAAACCTCCCAGTAGGGAATTTGATTTCTCCCCTCCTTTCTCTAAAAACGCCAAAAGATATGGTGCACTCGTCAACCTTGCCTCTCAAAGGGGAGTGCTCCCCAATCCCTCTTGCATTGCTCTTTTCTCTTTTGGCTCTTTCTCCTCCTTTTTTCTCCAATGCCTCTTCCCTTAATCCTTTCCCCTCCACTTCCTCCCTTCCCACACTTCCTACCTTCACCAAGCCTGCTCCTTCCAAGAATTCAAGGCTATTAATGTCAAACTTTCTAAAGCCAAATCACATCTCCTCCACCTCTAAAACCTCCGTGCTAATAATAAATCTCCCAATAGCCTTTGCATGAAACCACCATGCCTTGCTTTCAAAGATTCTAGTGCCCAAGCTCGTTGGTTAGCCTTAACATACAATACCAACTTGATTGTTTCGACGTTTATATACAAGCCCAAACCCTCTTGGTAGAAAATGTCCAAAAGTTTTTCGACTTCTTCCATGTCAAGGTAGTAGAAGAACGCTTGGAGCATCTTGTTAAAAAATCTCACTCATATCCTTCCCTAGAGTTCAACCCAAAACTTGAGCTAATCAACTAGTGGAGTGTAAACATTCTTCTCTTCTAGAATTAGACTCTTTTATTTAAAACTCCATCGTACAAGAGCATTTGGCTAGTTCTATTGAATTAGCGGCTCACAACGAAAGAAAAAGAACCCAAGAGACTCTCTTTGCCAAAGCAATGGCTTTACCTAAAGAAGACAATGTGAGTGAGTTAGTTCAACATGAAGTCATCACTCAAATGAGAAAACTCCTCTCCCAAAAGAAACCTTTGAACTTTTGTAAACTCCCTTCCTCTAAAAAACCTTTTGCTAGTAATAAATTCACTCCCTCACAACCTTCGTTTTCCCTTGCTAAACATAAAGCCCCTTTGGAAAATACCCCCACCAACCATTCAAAAAACCTAATAACATTTCCTCCTCTCTCTCCCCCTCCCCCTCCACCACCTTGCTTAAAAACCCCCCCCTCCTCTTTAGGCCTTCTACCCCCACCCATTCTGCATTTGCTCAAAACTCCCAACTATCCCCTTAATACCCCTACGAGTTCCAACCACCCTTCTCCCACCCTTTTGCCTCTTCTCCCTAATTCTCCCCATCCTCCACCCAACCTTCCTAAAAAACCTAGATTTTCAAAAAACCTACAATGGAGGAGGATGTAGCTGTTGAGCACCCTACTTCATGGATCCATTTGCTCTTCTCAACCTCCCTTTTCACCAACCTATGTTCCCACTACACTCCGCTCATCTCCTTCTCCTTCCCCTTATGGTGCTGCTAAAAGAAGATACAAATATTGGCTCCCTCTTACTACTAACCCTTCTCTTTTTAAGGTGATTATTCTCGGAAATCAAACGATTTATGAGTTATAAAACAAAGTCACAAACTTAGCTTGCCATAACCTCTCTAGTCGTACTCTCTCTCATCATGAAAATAAGCTTTTTGGTTTATGCCTTAAATATATTCCTCCTCCCTCCCCTCCTCTCTCCTCTCTTTTGCACTCTTTCTCTAACTTGGAAAGAAATTGCCAAATCAAGCTCTTTTTTGAAGAGGTTTCCCCACCCTTAACTCCATTCTCCCTCCCCAATACCTCTTGGTATCCACCCGCTCCCTCTCTTAATCTCAAAAATATTTTCATCTCTCTCTCTTTACAAATTTACACCTATGGAAAACATCTTTCTCTTCTCACTTCTCATCCCCCTCCTTTCCTTAAAAAATTATCCTTCCATTATCATCAAACTAGCCGACAAAAATTTAGGACCCGTCATCTTATCCAAAACTTGGTATATAGAGGAAGCCTTTAAACATCTCTTAGACTCCTCTACCTACACCCCCGTGGCTTCAACTCCCCTCTCCTTTGTCTCCTCTCTTCTCTCCTCCATTCTTATCAATTGCGCTCTTCTTTCCTTTAAAGAGCGAGATTTCACCCTTAAACCTCCTTCTTCTGAACCCAAGCCTTGCCCCTTTTTTCTACTTCCTAAAATCCACAAACCTTCCCTAGTAGGGCATCCCATTTGCTTGTATAGAGGATATGTCTTGGAGCATGCCTCTACATGTCTCCACATCGAGCTTCTCCCCATTCTTCTCACATGAAGCAACACATTAAGGACTCTTTTTCACTCGTCAAGGATATCTCATATCTTGTCCTTCCTTCCCATGTCCTTCTATTCACGTTTGATGTGGAATCATTATACCCTAGAATTTCCATTCAACAAGGTTTGCTTGCCCTCTCTGTCTCTATCCAACACCATTTCTCCTCACCCAAAACAAATCTCATCCTATCTTTGGCTTCTATTGTCCTAAACCACCACTACATCTCCTTCCAGGGGAATTGTTGGCACCAAATCAAAGGGACTGCCATGGATTCCAATTTTGTTGTCGTATATGCTTGCCTCTTTTTTTTATCACTTAGAGGACATTATCAACCTTCCCTCCCATCCCTCTCTCCTCTATTACAAAAGATTCATTGATGATGCCTTTGGCATTCGGCAGGGCTCCCTTCTCGACCTTGAAAAAATCCTCAAGTTGTATGGTTCGCCACTCCAAAACCATATCAAAATTTCTCCGGTCATTTCTACAATAGAAGCTTCCATCCTTGACATTCATTTCTTCAAAGGACCCTCCTTTTCTCATTCAGGGATTCTTGATTCTCACTGCTTTCAAAAAAGACTCAACTCCTACAATTACATTCCCTGGCAATCTTGGCACCTCACACACCAAAAGGTCGCGTTCATCTTTATAGAGCTGGAAAGATACGTCATTAGAGAGAGTTCTTTGGAGGGCTTCCTTACCATTCATGCCCATTTCTTCCAAAGACTTAGAGAAAGAGGCTACCCCCGAGATCTCCTTCAAACATCTTTCTCACTTATCTCTTGCAATGATAGAGACTCTCTCCTAATCAAGAAACCCAAAGCAAAAGACTCCCCCTTAGTGGTCAAAATTCATTTTTCACCCTTTGCACGCAATCTTAATATCTCTCCTAACTTGATTAAAACCTCTCACGCTTCAACTTAACACCACACGCGAACTATCCCACCTCTCAAAACCTCTTATTTGTTGGCTTAATGTGGCCAATGTCGAAAAAATGCTAACCCCCAATTCTCGCACCCCTCCTTGATTGCTTTGTTATAACCCCCCCCCCCCCCCCCCATGTTGGAACCCTCTCTAGGTTTGAACCATTAATATAATTTTGGTATATCCAGTCCCCTCCCCCCATAAATGTTTGGGCCTCTCTTAAATGTTTCTTACCCCAAGTTTTGCACTTTATGCCTTTATCCTTCTTTCTAGCCTCTCTTTCCTTCTTGCTACCTTCCAAAGGGTGTACATCATACCAAATTATGTCAGTTTTTACTTCTGTACGTGTACCAAAAGATGCCAGTATTTATTGCTGGGTACCTCAAGACTCTCTATCCTCCTCTTAATTCTCACCTTTCGTACCCATCTTGGTTTTGTAACCCATAACCCTTATTTATAACCCCCCACTCCTTGTAAAGAAATTAGCGTTACTGATGAACTTTATATAAGCGAAACGTGTTTAGTGCTAATTGTCTTTTCCCTCCCTCCCCCCCCCCCCTCCCCCCCCCCCAATTCTCCTTTCTCATCATTACCATTTCTTGGTAAGTATCCCCCGCTTAAAGTGCATAAAATTACATGATAGGTAGACAAAATCATTGTAATGCAAGTGTAGTATCACTAGCAAAGATATGTGTATCCATAAAAGCATGCTATTGATGATGATTGTCGGTGATAGTCATCCAAGAGTCATTGCACATGTCAAACATCACTCAAAATTATCATAGCTTCTCTGCTCCAAGGGCCTTCGTGAAGATATCTACAACCTACTCATCTGTCACCATGTACTCAAGGTCGATGTTTCCTTCTAAGACCCCCTCCATGATGAAGTGGTAATGCACCTCAATGTACTTTATTCTAGTATGAAACACTGGTTCTTGTGCCAACTATATGCTATTGAGGTTCTCACAATAGATGACAATCGCCATATGTAATTATACTCCAAAGTCCTGAAGTAGCAAACCCAACCATCCTACCTCACATGCGGCCAATGAAGCACCTCTATACTCAAAATAGGAACCACAGGTTGTTTCTTTCTTCTCCATCTGATAGCAACCCTCCCAAGTGATATCATGCAATTGTGGGTAGACCTACGATTGTATGTACTATCAGCCCAATCCACATTTGTGCAACCGTAGTGTTGCATATCTATGTAACCATAGCGTTGCAACTTCACATCATCCATATAAAAGTGTGCATAATCCAAAGTACCACTCACGTAGCACAATGTGCACCTCACTATATCCAAGTGTGGTTTCCTAGGAGACTGCATAAACTGACTCACCAATTTAATTGTGTAGCTCAAGTGTAGATGTGAGATAGTCAAGTAGATCAAGCTACCCACAATCTTCCTCTACATGGTAGCATTCTCACATATTTGACCTATATTTGTTAAGTATGGAGCCTGATTTACCCTTGTAATTTTCTGTGGTAAAAGCGCACATTTGTAAGGCCCCCATTATGAGGAGAAGCCATCGTGCGTGAAGGAAAATCACTCACCGGAAACCAAAATTTTCACGGACAAGAATCAGGGGCAACTTTAAATGCCTCGCCGGAATATTCTTTTTCGCCAGAATATTATGGCCGGACGGCGGCCGAAAAGTTGTCGGAAAACAACCAGTCGATTGGCCGGTGGCCGGTAGTCAATGGCCGATGGCCGGTGGTCGAAAGTCAATGGCCGGTGGCCGATGGTTGGAAGTCAATGGCCGGTGGCCGGTGGCCGAATTCAAAAGCGGACTTGTCTTCTCAAGGGCGGCCACACATGGGCGGATTGGAGGGTCCGATTTGGACTTATTCGCACAAGGGCGGCTACACATGGCTGTCTCTCATAAGAGAGGGCAGCCCTTTTGGCCTATAAAAGGAGGCCATTTCTACACACATTTCATAGTGTGAAGTTGATGCAACAAGGTGAGTGTGAGGTGGTGAGAGTGAAGCAAGGCGGGAGCTCCATTAAGGGTATAATCCCTTTGTAAACTACTTCTTGTTTTGAAGTACTAAAGCCATTGAGTGGCTGCTTTTCCGTGGACGTAGCCCACATTGGGTGAACCACGTATATCGTGTGTACTCTCTCTCTCTCTCTCTCTCTCTCTCTCTCTCTCTCTACTCTATAATCTCGTGTATATAAATCTGTCTCTCTCCATTAAGTAATCTACTCAATTATCTATTTAGCTGCGTCTTATTTCCTATCAATATCATTCCCCAAATTTGAATTTTGATCTAAGGGCATCGCAATCGGCTTAGAATCAGCCATACCATACTTTTTCAACATGTCCAAAGCATACCGTCTTTGTGGTATCCATACACCCTCTTCCGTGCAAGCAATTTCAATGCCCAAATATATCGTAAGTATCCCAAGTATTTTATCTTAAAATCCAACATAGGTAGAGCATGTACGCCCTCTACTTCATCCATGTTATCACCCCCAACAGCCAAGTCTTCCACATAGATGCATATCACCACAATTCTTGCCTCATTCTTCTACACATAGAATGAATGATCTGCATCATACATCTCAAAGCCCAATGAAATGAGGAATGCAATAATCCTCTCATACCAGGCTTTAGGTACTTGCTTCAACCTATATAATGCTTTCTTTAACCTGCATACAAGGTCAAACTCACATTTTCATAACCTTGTGGTTGCTTCATATACACAACCTCCTCCAATTCTCCATTAAAAAATGCATTCTTTACATCCATTTGTTTCAATACCCATCCTAAAACTACAACAACCACTGCAATTAAAAAAATGAACATTATTCATCTTCGCTATGGGACTGAATGCCTCCTCATAAAATCAATCCCATAATTATGTGCATAGTCTGTGGCCACAAGCCTAGCCTTATACTTGCCGACATTGCCATCAACATTATGCTTTATTTTTGTAAACCTATTTACATCCAATTGCCTTCTTTCCCTTTGAATATAATGGCACCAACTTCCATGTTCCATTTTCATCAAGGGTAGCCATCTCTTCATCCATACCTTACCACCATTTTTCATCTTTAACAACATCCTCAAAACACGTGGGTTCTACCTCCTATGTAATCTTTGCCATATATGCATAATGACAAGCCACATAACTTTCATAAGCTGCACAATATCATCACACACACAAAATTTTTGAGCTGATCTTGGTTCTTTTTTAAAATGAATCTTTCATGGTTGAAGTTTTGTTCATTTTAAGTGTGTCTTTTGCTTCAAATATTTTGCAACCCGCTTGATTTTTATGTGAACTCTCACAATCAGAGCTCTAGCACTTTTGTAGCCGCACTGCGCACTTCTTGACACTGTTGGATATGCTTTTATTGTCATGTTATGGCACGTCATGGTCCATGCATTAGAACAATAGATGTGGCATATGTTATTCACCGTGATGCTCAATGTCCCATTGCATTTAAAAAATCAATTTTTGGATAAAGGCATATATTTTCATCAACATCATGGTAAATCCTACTTCCACTATTTTAAGTGCTTTTAAATAACATGTCCACACAAACATGTACCTTGCAAAATATTCATGCTTTACACAATCATTTATGTAAGCGATAAATCCATCTCCAAAGTGTAGGCTACCCGGATTTCAACTTAGCTTCCTTAGCTTCTTGTATTAAAAGGATTATACGCATGTTCCACGTTGCACCTCCTTTAAAAGGAAGCTTAGTTTTAGGAGAGAAATACGCAATCAATAGCTTCTTTTGTTGGACTAGTGGGACGCCTACATATAGAGTTACATACTAAATCTACTAATCTCACTAAAGAAAAGTGAGACAGGGCTCTAAGTAGAGGGGGGGCAAGAATTAAGAACGCCATCCCCTCATATTTTGTTAGATTTTTTATTGCTTGGCACAAGCCCATGATCAATAATTGGAATGAGACAGCTGAATCCAAAAGGTTTCTTTCAAATTCTCACAACTAGGGAATGGGACATACAAAATAAACTATGATATTAAATTTCCATATCATATGCTATCTTGGAAGTTTAACTTATCAATATCCTTATTGTTATGCATACATACGAGCCCTTTCCACTCAACATTAGATGAAATCTTCATAGATTCCATGATGAGCCATGTCTTTCCAATCTAGGGTGTAACCCACAACAAGCTCTTCTATCAATTGACCTCGTCATCTTCCGTTGCAAATACAATGATTTACTTTAAGCCACCATGCCACTCCAAGTAGATGCCTGGTAGGTGACCCCTTTCATTAATAAAAATTATCTGCGTTCTTCCTTGGGTGTGACTAGCCAATAAAAAATTCTTCTTTGATCTTAGCTACATTTGCACGTTCGTAATTTTTAGGAAGTTAATTAAATTCCCTTTATGGCTTGCTAAAGGCCTTAGTATCCATATGGGTGAAGGTCGTTCAATTTTCGTTGTTTGACACGTGTCCCTCAAGAAAGATTTAAAAGGCTTGAAGAAACAAGGTGAAGAATCAAGGTGAAGAAATATAATGCAAAAGTAAATGAGAGTTGTATTTGTAGAATTTATTTTTTCAAAACAAATATTTTGAAAGGTTGTAGAGAGAGTATATTACAAAGGGAGAATATTATGGCAAAAGGTGACTAGTAGGTGTAGGTCAAGTTGTTTGAATTGTAAACATGGAGAAGTTACTTGTTGATCAAATTTGGCCGAACTTAGAAGTTTAGTTTGTTGTTTTTTGAGATAAATGTTGTAGTGGACTATGTAAAGAAACCGATGTGATTATTTCAATCTAGGGATTTTAGAGTTAATATTGACATTTAAGTAATTTTGAGTGAAAATTTAAGTTAACAATAATAATATTTTATGAAGATGACACTAATTAATGTCATTTTTCATCTTGCAAAATTCTCTTAATCAAGTGTTACATGTGACATGTATATGTGAGTTTCTCCTTTGAAAGTTATTTTATCAACATTGAGAATGTCTAGTCTTAATCCCTAATAATGATACATGTTACACTAAAAAAACAAGGTGATATTTGTCCATTTAAACCAAAAGTTGAAAAAAAATCTCGATTGTGAAGAAATTCTTTTATTTAATGATAATTATAATTTGTAAAGAAAAATGTTACAATTTCTTTACAATTTACGATTCCTTCATTTTTAGTTGTGAATAATTGTTGCAAAAAATGTCATTAGGTCTTAAATGAAGGAACCCATTGAAACTAACAAGGTGAAGGGTCACATTGGTATACTAAAACAATTTAATAAAATGGACACATGTGAGGCTCTTAAGTTAAAGGTTTTTTTATCAAACTAAAGTATAAAAAACAATTCAATTGATTGGCATATTAATTTTTTATGAAATGGAGCCCATGCTCTTAAATGAAAGGACTTTTTTACAAAATAAAATAACAAAAAAAGGTGAAAGAGGACAAAAAAGATTGTGTGTGACCCAATTTTCAATGGTCCTCTTTAAAGAAAGAGGTACACAAATGTCAACACTTTTCACAAAAACCTAGAAAAAATATTAAAAAGCAAGCAGAGTGTACACATGTCCTCCATCCAATTGATTTGCATCCACGGTCCACAATTTGCACCAAAAATCCACCCATCCCACTATGGCCTTCTGCAAGCCAAAAAATCATGGCTTTTCAAATGCTATTTTCAAAGATAGCATTCATTTTTTGACATGCTAAAATAGTTGTAGAGAAAAAAAGATTAAAAATATTCATAGAAATTTGATCCATGATGTGAAGTATTGAATCAATATTTCTTTATATAGATTTTGATTTGTAAAGAATCATTTCATTCAAAGACTTCACAAAGATTCATCGCTGTAAATTATTTTATTATTTTTTAAGCTCATTAAATATATCTTTCTTTATGAATGCATTAAAATATTTTTTGTTTTATTAGTTTTTCAATGTGACTTTTTTTCAAAGAAATATATATATATATATACACACACGCACATTAACAATATACATGTCATGATGCCTCCTAAGATTGATCCTACCATGTTTAACTATCTCTTCCCTTTTCTCTCTCTCTCTCTCTCTCTCTCTCTCTCTCTCTCTCTCTCTCACACACACACACACACACACACACACACACACACACACACAAAACAAAAACACATAGAGGGGTCTTTAAGCCACTTCATTCCAAAGATATATCAGTAGCAATTGGATAAGCAGGGTCTTGAAGTGTTTTACCTTTTGGAAAATCAAGCATAGAGTTAAAAAATTGTCATTCAACCTATCAATTTATGTAATTTGGTCTATTAATTAAGCTATAAGTTTTAAATATAGTTTAAACTTCTATGAAATAGTAAATATATTTGTGCAATTATTAAGTTTTATTATAAAAGAAAGAAAGAAAATTTAAATGATTATTTTTACGAGCATGATTTAGAATATATAAACAGACATGGTAAGTCATCAAGTCATGTCTCAAGACTTCACAAAAAAAAAAATAGCGAGTTTTCTATTGTTTTTAAAACCTTCATTCTATTGTTTTAATTTTCTATAAGGTTAGTATAGCTTTTCGCTAATGTCAAAATGGTATACATTGGATTATAGACCTTCACAAATTCTACTTAAGCAAGTTTATCTTTATAAAAGCAAAAATATATTGATAAACTATTAAATCTTCTTATTTAAAAGGAGGTTCTTGAATTAAATATATAAGATTATCACTTTTGGTGAAGATCATAATTCAATTTTCACAAAAGTTTTCTTGCAAGTGTCGTGATTTTATTACTTGTTTTATGAAGGCATCAAAATATTCTTTTGTTTTAGTTTTTCAATGTGTCTTTTTATTTTATTCTAGTTTAATTTTTCAATGTGTCTTTTTATTTTATTTTAATTTATTTTCATTTTCTTTTGGTTTGAAATGATATTGTGCAATGGGAAATTTTCACCTTATTATTTTGGGAAAATTACTAAAATACCCCACTAATTTGTGGAAATTTCCAAAATATCCCTCTAGTTTAAAAAATTTGCTAAATACATTTGTATCGATTTTGGTTGGATTTTGTCAAGATTTTATTTATAAAAAAAATTACGATTGAGATCTATTTTTGAGTACTTAGCATTTAATTTGTCACAAATTACCTCAAAAAAAGGCAATGAAGCCATCCATGAAAGCCTACATAACCAACTCAAATTCTAGTTTTGGCATCTTGTATTATTGATAGAAAATCAGTCTTCTTATGAAAAGCTATAATTTCTTTTATCTTTAGAAATATTTAATCTCACAACCAATATTTTGGAAATTTTGAATAGTTTAAAGGACATTTTGGGAATTTATGACAAAATATTGGGGGTATTTTGAGAATTTTTGAAATTTGAGGGGTATTTTGGGGTTTTTCACAAATTAGACGGAAACCACTTGTTCCATGTGATTTTAGACACTCATTAAAACTTACTCTCCGTAAATCTCATCCCCCTTTAACTTAGCAGGCCTTAGTGCCTCCTCACCTTGTTTTCATGGTTTGAGTGGGACTACTAAAATAATCAGTCAAACTTGTTAATGTTCTTAATTTCACAAATGTATAGGGAGTCTCGGCTCTAAAAAGATAAATGAGCACCCAAATAAAATTTGAAGAAGCCCTTCAAATTTAAGAGGGCCATTTTTTTGAAAATACCCTTTTAATAGGTCTAAGGGGTGAGCCCTCTCACGTGTTGCTACCTCCTCGTTTTCTCGCATGTGCACTCCTCAACTGTCATGCTCTGAACTCGCCTCTCCTCCTGACCTCATATACAGTGCTCCTCTCTCTCGTCACCTACCTAGGCCACGCCCATTCTACTATTCAATCGCAAAATGTGCATCTTTTGTGATTCGCCTTAATAACCCTTTTTCAAAATGTGTCCAAAATACATTCTCACTATCCTCGCTCTACTTGAATATTCCAAAACTCTTGATATAGGTGATCAGGGAGGATTGAACTCATCACGTCATGCTCAAAACGTGGTGCTTTAGCTAGACCACTTCATCGCGTGAATGTAGGTGGCTTAAATGCAAGACCTTATTTTGTTTTTTAATGTAGTTGGCCCGCCGCTCCCATCTGCTCCCATCTGCTCGGCACGTGTGTGTCTTGTTGATCCCCCTGGACTGCCATCCACCCCTACCTGCATTTGGCACGAGCTCCTTTTTCTACCCGTACTCGCCCCATGCGCATTGTGCCTTTTTCATGTTTAATATTTACCAATTGAAGCGTCTCCCGTTGATTCCCATTTCCTTTCTTTTAAAAAAATTGTTGGCACATACAATACTAGCTACATACTAGCACTCAATTTAAAAAAATTATTAGTATTGAATATTCTCCCCGCTCGCCTCATATGCTTTGGCTGGGAGCGTGGCTTCTCGCCGCCTAATTACCCACCTCCTTCTCTATCTCCTATCCAATGTCTCCTTTGCCTCCTAGCCTTCCACCCACGAAGTGTACTCTCCTCCACAAAATTTATGTCGACCAAAGCACCACTAGGCACCACAACTTTCTACAATTGTATATGTAGAAAGGTGTTCCCCGAACTGGTGAAAATAGCAAAGAACTTGTTCTTGAGAGGGTGAGACATTCCTTAGAGGGGTGGGGGGGGAAGAGAGCAACAACAACACCGATATGGGTGCAAACTCTGAGAGCGAGAGATAGAGACCACATAGAGAGAGAGAGAACTAGCAATTCTCTCATCCTTCCATGAGAGAGAATCTGCTTGACATTCGTGTTGCTATTGAAAAGGATTATATATATATATATATATATATAGAGAGAGAGAGAGAGAGAGAGAGAGAGAGACTATGAACTAGCAATTCTCTCATCCTTCCATGAGAGAGAATATGCTCGACATACGTGTTGCTATTGAAAGGGATTCTTATACGTTTTAACATTAAACATTTGTCAGGTTTGGGGCTCCGTATAGAAACCCCCGAGATGATGTCTTTGTAATATGGGTGGTGGGGCATGGCACTGTCTATATGTGGTCCTTTTTTGCCTTGCCCAAAGGGCTAAGGCCACAGTGATGTGTTCCCGTTTTGTTAGTGAAAATGGGAGACTATCTTTTTAAAATACGTATTTTTGGCCTTCCTAACGCCGCAAAGGCCCTAGAATCGACTTCCCTTTTTGGTTGGCGAAAATGACAAGTTTGTGGCAGAACCTGTCAAGGAAATGATGAACACTGTCAAGCAAATGATGAAGCGTCGTGATTTGGGAAAGCTCAAGATTCTGGAGGAATGATGTTTGAAAGCGGCAGCATGCACTGTGGACACAACCCGTTTGGAAAATGCTTGAGGGACGGCCTGTGAGTAGGCCTTCTTTGTGGCACCTCCATGAGTCTTCCAAGGGAGCTCTGCATGCGCCATAGCTCGCTCCCTTTTTCACCATATTTGTCCAAACACAACTCGTACCCTACTCACCTGGCGAACTCAACCGCATCGATCCTACATCCTTCTTCACCAGCGGCATGTCAAAGCAAAAGACGGCCCCGAACATGTTGGGTAGCATTGGCACAAATTTGCTCGCAGCCTGACTCTAGAGGCTATGGGGTCTTCATCTCCGCTCGAGCTCACAAGTCAGCGTCAAAATGACCTCTCTCTCTCTCTCTCTCTCTCTCGCTCACCCACATATTGCAAATGATGCGCGCCGCTCTTTATATAGCACTGTTCATGAAGTTGGCGAGCACCATGATACAGCACACGGAAGACGCCGCCAAGATCGCAGGTGGACGACCTAGTGAAACAAGGCTGATGGCAAGGGCTAGAGGTCAGAGCAGTGCTCAGAGGGAAATGGAGGACGATAGAGCAGAGCCGCGCTGTTGCAAAATAGGTGCATAGAGAGAGAGAGAGAGAGAGAGAGAGAGAGAGAGAGAGCTACATTAATATTTGTTGCTCGTGTGTGTCTTCACCAGCCAAATACGGTCTACCCGTGCACACACGTGCAGCAACACTGCATGTGGTGCAGAGCCGGGCTGTTGCAACAGGTGTAGAGCAAACTATAGCCAAGAACCTGTTGTCCGCGTGAAACTTTACCAACCTGCTACGTGTGCAGAGCCGAGGCTGTTGATGCCCACGTGCAAGCACAGAGAGAGAGAGAGAGAGAGAGAGAGAGAGAGAGAGAGAGTTTCATCAATATCTGCTGTCGGCATATGTGTGTGCAGAGCCGGGCTGTTGCAAAAGGGAGAGAGAGCTGCGCTGGCTGGTGGCATGATCCGCTGTTCGGAGGCTGATGAAAGCGGGGTTAAAAAAGGGAGATTTTACGAGTCACCATTCACACGATTAAAGCGATTAGCGAACCTACTACCAGCTACCATTGGTCTGCTCCTAGCTCCTGTCTCAGTCCTCTCCCTACTCTGGACGCGCGCAGCCCCGTAGGAACATTCTCTCTCTCTCTCTCTCTCTCTCTCTCTCTCTCTCTCCAACGGATTTGGCAAACGGGCGAGCTGATAAGCACCTCCGATCAAATGATCTGATAGCAAATAGACTTATGTTGGTCGTTCCGGTGACCTACTGGTCGGTCGCACGTTGGCTTTTTCCTACCTCCAGGAAGGCTACGTAGCACTGCCTACCGCGTGCTCCTATACAGGAAAAGAGGACTAGAAAAATAAAGGCACTTAGGGCCTACTAAAACATGCTTGCCCGTTTCTTCAAAGACACACATGCATGAAACCATAAAATAATGCACACGAAAGCTAGATAGGAGATTCAATTGATTTAAAGCAAATCAAGCTGAGAATCGACGATTCTCCAGCGTTGGTAAAATAAGCTCCAAAAGAAGGTGAGTTTATTGTAGCCTGTTGCCACAACAACCTGAGTTCGCACCTGTGAACCTCACTTCGCATGGGAAACGTGGGCGCAAACCTCAGTTCGCATGGGTAAGGTGCTTTTAATGCAGTTCGTGGCATTTGATAGCAGCAGGGGCTACCGTTGGGAAATTCGTCCTGCAGGCAACGCTTAAAGTGGTCGCGCATGCAGGAGGTGTTGCCCTGAGGTGCAGGCAATGCTTACAGTGGTCGTGCAGGCAGGAGGTGTTGCCCTGAGGTGCAGGCAACGCTTACAGTGGTCGCGCAGGCAGGAGGTGTTGGCTTGAGGTATTGGTCACGCAAGAAGGAGGTCTTGCAGGAGATTCAATCATTTAAAGCAAGTAGGAGATTCAATTAAACACAGTGATTCATTTGCTTTATATCAATTTAACACAGCGCCTGCAGTCACACACAATGTGATTCATTTGCTTTAAATCAATTAAACACAATTTTATTGTGCCTGCAGTCACACACAATGTGATTCAATTAAACAAAGTTTTATTTGCCTACAGTCAGACACAGTGTACGTATGCAATTTGATTTGCTTGTATGAGATTCATCAAGAGAAATTAAGCGAGGGCAGTTGGAGGTGTTTCACGCAAAAAAGGCAGGCGGTGATCGAAATAGTGGAATTACTTGCAGCAGCGAGAAAGTGTTCTCGAAGGTATGATTCCATGAATCAACTGCTTGAATGTCATGCTTGGTAAAATTTGTGAAGCGTGGTGTGGTTCACTTGTTTTGTGTTTATGAGGGTCCAATGATGTAGGTTAACATGGTGAGAATGAAGAAAGCTGCTCGTGCGGTTGGTGTATTTTTTATATCAATGGGACATTTGCAATTTCCTTTTTGGGCTATATTTTTACACTTATTGGCAGAAGAAGTTATTGTAATTGTTGTGGTTATGAATTTTAAAGACTAATACACTCTTCATATCGTCTTCTCTTGTCAGAAAGTTTCTGTCATTTTGTCTCAAGAAATGAAATTCGCCTTGCAAACCGTTGCCGTGGGTTGTCTTGTAATACTTAAAAATTAATGCAATTGTCTATGGTCTACTGCTTGGATTTAAAGATGAGAATCTTGAAAGATATGAATTTCTTTTACGCGGAGCGAGAGTGGGAGATTCAATTGATATAAAGAAAATCAAGCTGAGAATCAAGGGCGATTCTCCAGCGTTGGTAAAATAAGCTCCAAAAGAAGGTGAGTCTACTGCCGCCTGTCGCCACAACAACCTGAGTTCGCACCTGTGAACCTCAGTTCGCATGGGAAAGCTGGGTGCAAACCTCAGTTCGCATGGGTAAGGTGCTTTTAATGCAGTTCATGGCATTTGATAGCGGCAGGGCTTGCCGTTGGGAAATTCGTCCCGCAGGCAACGCTTGCAGTGGTCGCGCAGGCAGGAGGTGTTGCTCTGAGGTGCAGGCAATGCTTACAATGGTTGTGCAGGCAGGAGGTGTTGCCCTGAGGTGCAGGCAACGCTTATAGTGGTCGCGTAGGCAGGAGGTGTTGGCCTGAGGTATTGGTTGCGCAGGAAGAAGGTCTTGCAGGAGATTCAATCGATTTAAAGCGAGTAGGAGATTCAATTAAACACAGTGATTCATTTGCTTTCAATCAATTAAACACAGCGCTTGCAGTCACACACAATGTGATTCATTTGCTTTAAATCAATTAAACACAGCGCCTGTAGCCACACACAATGTGAATCATTTGCTTTAAATCAATTAAACACAGTTTTATTGTGACACACAATGTGATTCATTTGCTTTAAATCAATTAAACACAGTTTTATTGTGCCTCCAGTCACACACACTGTGATTATTTTAAACAAAGTTTTATTTGCCTGCAGTCACACACAATGTATGCAATTTGATTTGCCTGTAGGAGATTCATTAAGAGAAATTAAGCGAGGGCAGTTGGAGGTGTTTCACGCAAAAAAATGGCAGCCGGTGATTGAAATAGCGGAATTACTTGCAGCAGCGAGAAAGTGTTCTCGAAGGTATGATTCCATGAATCAGCTGCTTGAATGTCATGCTTGGTAAAATTTGTGAAGCGTGGTGTGGTTCGATTGTTTTGTGTTTATGAGGGTACACCAATGCTGTAGGTTAACATGGTGAGAATGAATAAAGCTGCACGTGCAGTTGGTGATATCGGGGATGCATCTGGCTCTTTGGTCCGTAAGGGTAGACCTAAGCAGACCAAGGAGGAGTTGTTGCCAGCTGAGAGTAAGCGTCCGAAGAGGCTTTTCGAGCTAAGTATCACTATCTCCGATGGGGGGGCGAACGTAGACATTGACTTGCTTCATGTGCTGAAAGAATTCCTAGAGAAAGAGACTATTGCGGGAATGTGTTCTGTCGAGCGTGGCGGAACGGTATTCCACTTGCACTTCCAAATGGTCGTGCGTATTATGTCCACATCTATTATAGCGGTCAACAAAAACGTGAAAACATACTTGGGATGGGATCGAGAGTCGCCTGTGGGTGCCACTGTTCTTTGCAGGGCACTAAAGCAAAAGAACATGCACACATTTCAGGGGATGATTGGTTATAGCTTAAAAGACGTAGGTAAAGATCATTTTGAGAATGTTGGCCACAACATATTTCCTGATGACATTAATAAAGGGATCGAGCTTTACACACTTCATGGGGCAGACGACCTGAAGAATAAAGTCTGCTTGACAAACACCAATGTGTTTGATAGGGCTTTCATGTATTGGAACTATAGTTTGAATCACCCTTTTGGTCATGACTTTTTTGGTACTTTGCACCGCATGATTAAGAGCGATAAGTACTATCCGTCGTCCACTTGGATCACACCTTACCAAGGGCGTGGAATGGAACAATAAAAAATTGCTGCTTTATGGAAGTGCAAGGCATTTCTGAGCAGGGTTACGTACAACGACATAATCGACATTTTTGTACTCCAAGGTGCCACTCATCCCCGTCTGGATTGGTTCCTGAACAGATGGCAGAACAATGAAAGGTATTCCGTTAACTACTCCTCTGTAATGTGACGGCCTAATTATTGGTGTTATTATTTCTCATTATGAACCGCAGGGAGCAAGGTGAGAATACGGCAACGAAGGAAGTGGTGAGCATATGTGATAGCGAAGACGACGATATTGACGCTGGCATTGAAAGTGAATTTATTCCGCTGCTGAAGAAAATTAAAAGTGGGATAACTGCATGCTAGGTACGTTGCTACAATTTCATTTTGTTGCATTTGTTTTTTGTTTCGATCACTGTTAATTCTTTTATATGTTGGCTACCGTAGGTGCGAGAGATGGAGTGAACGGAGCCTGGTGTGGAAGCCGAGGGAATGCAAACGGATATGAGTCAACATGACAGTGTAGACAATGCAGTATTTCAAATATTAGAGGACGTGCTGATGCAAATTTAGCGACAGCTCCATGGTGGCAATGCAGACGACAATGATACTCTCCGTGCTTGCATAGTCAAATGCACACAGAGTGTCAAAGACATGTTGCAGGATGTGCAACTTAACGCTGTTGATGTTCAGGTTGCAGAAATGCAGCAACAGATAAATGCATTGTCAAGGGAAATAGTTTCTTTCAAGTCACAATTGAATAGGTTGAACGCAATAGTTGTTAGACTAGGAAACATAGCACCTAGAAATTTCCGCTTGCAACACCTACATTATTTTTTATAGCAATGGGACATTTGCAATTTCCTTTTTGGGCTATATTCTTACACTTATTGACATAAGAAGTTATTGTAATTGTTGTGGTTATGAATTTTAAAGAATAATACACTCTTCTTATCGTCTTCTCTTGTAAGAAAGTTTCTGTCGTTTTGTCTCAAGAAATGAAATTCGCCTTGCAAACCGTTGCCGTGGGTTGTCTTGTAATGCTTAAAAATTAATGCAATTGTCTACGGTCTACTGCTTGGATTTAAAGATGAGAATCTTGAAAGATATGAATTTCTTTTACGCGGAGCGAGAGTAGGAGATTCAATTGATTTAAAGAAAATCAAGCTGAGAATCAAGGGCGATTCTCCAGCGTTGGTAAAATAAGCTCCAAAAGAAGGTGAGTCTACTGCCGCCTGTCGCCACAACAACCTGAGTTCGCACCTGTGAACCTCAGTTCGCATGGGAAAGCTGGGTGCAAACCTCAGTTCGCATGGGTAAGGTGCTTTTAATGCAGTTCATGGCATTTGATAGCGGCAGGGCTTGCCGTTGGGAAATTCGTCCCGCAGGCAACGCTTGCAGTGGTCGCGCAGGCAGGAGGTGTTGCTCTGAGGTGCAGGCAATGCTTACAATGGTTGTGCAGGCAGGAGGTGTTGCCCTGAGGTGCAGGCAACGCTTATAGTGGTCGCGTAGGCAGGAGGTGTTGGCCTGAGGTATTGGTTGCGCAGGAAGAAGGTCTTGCAGGAGATTCAATCGATTTAAAGCGAGTAGGAGATTCAATTTAACACAGTGATTCATTTGCTTTCAATCAATTAAACACAGCGCTTGCAGTCACACACAATGTGATTAATTTGCTTTAAATCAATTAAACACAGTTTTATTGTGCCTGCAGTCACACACAATGTGATTCATTTGCTTTAAATCAATTAAACATAATTTTATTGTGACACACAATGTGATTCATTTGCTTTAAATCAATTAAACACAGTTTTATTGTGCCTGCAGTCACACACAATGTGATTCAATTAAACAAAGTTTTATTTGCCTGCAGTCACACAGAGTGTATGCAATTTGATTTGCCTGTAGGAGATTCATTAAGAGAAATTAAGCGCGGGCAGTTGGAGGTGTTTCACGAAAAAAAATTGCAGCCGGTGATTGAAATAGCGGAATTACTTGCAGCGGCGAGAAAGTGTTCTCGAAGGTATGATTCCATGAATCAGCTGCTTGAATGTCATTCTTGGTAAAATTTGTGAAGCGTGGTGTGGTTCAATTGTTTTGTGTTTATGAGGGTACAATGCTGTAGGTTAACATGGTGAGAATGAAGAAAGTTGCACGTGCGGTTGGTGATATCAGGGATGCATCTGCCTCTTTGGTCCCTAGGGGCAGACCTAGGAAGACCGAGGAGGAGTTGTTGGCGGCTGAGAGTAGGCGTCCGAAGAGGCTTTTCGAGCTAATTATCAATATCTCCGTTGGGGGGCGGACGTAGGCACTGGCTTGCTTCCTGTGCTGAAAGAATTCCTAGGGAAAGAGACTATTGCGGGAATGTGTTCTGTCGAGCGTGGCGGAACGGTATTCCACTTGCACTTCCAAATGGTCGTGCGTATTATGTCCACATCTATTATAGCGGTCAACAAAAACGTGAAAACATACTTGGGATGGGATCGAGAGTCGCCTGTGGGTGCCACTGTTCTTTGCAGGGCACTAAAGCAAAAGAACATGCACACATTTCAGGGGATGATTGGTTACTGCTTAAAAGACGTAGGTAAAGATCATTTTGAGAATGTTGGCCACAACATATCTCTTGATGACATTAATAAAGGGATCTAGCTTTACACGCTTCATGGGGCAGACGACCTGAAGAATAAAGTCTGCTTGACAAACACCAATGTGTTTGATAGGGCTTTCATGTATTGGAAATATAGTTTGAATCACCCTTTTGGTCATGACTTTCTTGGTACTTTGCACCGCATGATTAAGAACGGTAAGTACTATCCGTCGTCCACTTGGATCACACCTTACCAAGGGCGTGGAATGGAACAACCAAAAATTGCTGCTTTATGGAAGTGCAAGGCATTTCCAAGCACGGTTACGTACAACGACATACTCGACATTTTTGTACTCCAAGGTGTCACTCATCCCCGTCTGGATTGGTTCCGGAACAGATGGCAGAACAATGAAAGGTATTCCGTTAACTACTCCTCTGTAATGTGACGGCCTAATTATTGGTGTTATTATTTCTCATTATGAACCGCAGGGAGCAAGGTGAGAATACGGCAACGAAGGAAGTGGTGAGCATATGTGATAGCGAAGACGACGATATTGACGCTGGCATTGGAAGTGAATTTATTCCGCTGCTGAAGAAAATTAAAAGTGGGATAACTGCATGCTAGGTACGTTGCTACAATTTCATTTTGTTGCATTTGTTTTTTGTTTCGATCACTGTTAATTCTTTTATATGTTGGCTACCGTAGGTGCGAGAGATGGAGTGAACGGAGCCTGGTGTGGAAGCCGAGGGAATGCAAACGGATATGAGTCAACATGACAGTGTAGACAATGCAGTATTTCAAATATTAGAGGACGTGCTGATGCAAATTTAGCGACAGCTCCATGGTGGCAATGCAGACGACAATGATACTCTCCGTGCTTGCATAGTCAAATGCACACAGAGTGTCAAAGACATGTTGCAGGATGTGCAACTTAACGCTGTTGATGTTCAGGTTGCAGAAATGCAGCAACAGATAAATGCATTGTCAAGGGAAATAGTTTCTTTCAAGTCACAATTGAATAGGTTGAACGCAATAGTTGTTAGACTAGGAAACATAGCACCTAGAAATTTCCGCTTGCAACACCTACATTATTTTTTATAGCAATGGGACATTTGCAATTTCCTTTTTGGGCTATATTCTTACACTTATTGACATAAGAAGTTATTGTAATTGTTGTGGTTATGAATTTTAAAGAATAATACACTCTTCTTATCGTCTTCTCTTGTAAGAAAGTTTCTGTCGTTTTGTCTCAAGAAATGAAATTCGCCTTGCAAACCGTTGCCGTGGGTTGTCTTGTAATGCTTAAAAATTAATGCAATTGTCTACGGTCTACTGCTTGGATTTAAAGATGAGAATCTTGAAAGATATGAATTTCTTTTACGCGGAGCGAGAGTAGGAGATTCAATTGATTTAAAGAAAATCAAGCTGAGAATCAAGGGCGATTCTCCAGCGTTGGTAAAATAAGCTCCAAAAGAAGGTGAGTCTACTGCCGCCTGTCGCCACAACAACCTGAGTTCGCACCTGTGAACCTCAGTTCGCATGGGAAAGCTGGGTGCAAACCTTAGTTCGCATGGGTAAGGTGCTTTTAATGCAGTTCATGGCATTTGATAGCGGCAGGGCTTGCCGTTGGGAAATTCGTCCCGTAGGCAACGCTTGCAGTGGTCGCGCAGGCAGGAGGTGTTGCTCTGAGGTGCAGGCAATGCTTACAATGGTTGTGCAGGCAGGAGGTGTTGCCCTGAGGTGCAGGCAACGCTTATAGTGGTCGCGTAGGCAGGAGGTGTTGGCCTGAGGTATTGGTTGCGCAGGAAGAAGGTCTTGCAGGAGATTCAATCGATTTAAAGCGAGTAGGAGATTCAATTAAACACAGTGATTCATTTGCTTTCAATCAATTAAACACAACGCTTGCAGTCACACACAATGTGATTAATTTGCTTTAAATCAATTAAACACAGTTTTATTGTGCCTGCAGTCACACACAATGTGATTCATTTGCTTTAAATCAATTAAACATAATTTTATTGTGACACACAATGTGATTCATTTGCTTTAAATCAATTAAACACAGTTTTATTGTGCCTGCAGTCACACACAATGTGATTCAATTAAACAAAGTTTTATTTGCCTGCAGTCACACAGAGTGTATGCAATTTGATTTGCCTGTAGGAGATTCATTAAGAGAAATTAAGCGCGGGCAGTTGGAGGTGTTTCACGAAAAAAAATTGCAGCCGGTGATTGAAATAGCGGAATTACTTGCAGCGGCGAGAAAGTGTTCTCGAAGGTATGATTCCATGAATCAGCTGCTTGAATGTCATTCTTGGTAAAATTTGTGAAGCGTGGTGTGGTTCAATTGTTTTGTGTTTATGAGGGTACAATGCTGTAGGTTAACATGGTGAGAATGAAGAAAGTTGCACGTGCGGTTGGTGATATCAGGGATGCATCTGCCTCTTTGGTCCCTAGGGGCAGACCTAGGAAGACCGAGGAGGAGTTGTTGGCGGCTGAGAGTAGGCGTCCGAAGAGGCTTTTCGAGCTAATTATCAATATCTCCGTTGGGGGGCGGACGTAGGCACTGGCTTGCTTCCTGTGCTGAAAGAATTCCTAGGGAAAGAGACTATTGCGGGAATGTGTTCTGTCGAGCGTGGCGGAACGGTATTCCACTTGCACTTCCAAATGGTCGTGCGTATTATGTCCACATCTATTATAGCGGTCAACAAAAACGTGAAAACATACTTGGGATGGGATCGAGAGTCGCCTGTGGGTGCCACTGTTCTTTGCAGGGCACTAAAGCAAAAGAACATGCACACATTTCAGGGGATGATTGGTTACTGCTTAAAAGACGTAGGTAAAGATCATTTTGAGAATGTTGGCCACAACATATCTCTTGATGACATTAATAAAGGGATCTAGCTTTACACGCTTCATGGGGCAGACGACCTGAAGAATAAAGTCTGCTTGACAAACACCAATGTGTTTGATAGGGCTTTCATGTATTGGAAATATAGTTTGAATCACCCTTTTGGTCATGACTTTCTTGGTACTTTGCACCGCATGATTAAGAACGGTAAGTACTATCCGTCGTCCACTTGGATCACACCTTACCAAGGGCGTGGAATGGAACAACCAAAAATTGCTGCTTTATGGAAGTGCAAGGCATTTCCAAGCACGGTTACGTACAACGACATACTCGACATTTTTGTACTCCAAGGTGTCACTCATCCCCGTCTGGATTGGTTCCGGAACAGATGGCAGAACAATGAAAGGTATTCCGTTAACTACTCCTCTGTAATGTGACGGCCTAATTATTGGTGTTATTATTTCTCATTATGAACCGCAGGGAGCAAGGTGAGAATACGGCAACGAAGGAAGTGGTGAGCATATGTGATAGCGAAGACGACGATATTGACGCTGGCATTGGAAGTGAATTTATTCCGCTGCTGAAGAAAATTAAAAGTGGGATAACTGCATGCTAGGTACGTTGCTACAATTTCATTTTGTTGCATTTGTTTTTTGTTTCGATCACTGTTAATTCTTTTATATGTTGGCTACCGTAGGTGCGAGAGATGGAGTGAACGGAGCCTGGTGTGGAAGCCGAGGGAATGCAAACGGATATGAGTCAACATGACAGTGTAGACAATGCAGTATTTCAAATATTAGAGGACGTGCTGATGCAAATTTAGCGACAGCTCCATGGTGGCAATGCAGACGACAATGATACTCTCCGTGCTTGCATAGTCAAATGCACACAGAGTGTCAAAGACATGTTGCAGGATGTGCAACTTAACGCTGTTGATGTTCAGGTTGCAGAAATGCAGCAACAGATAAATGCATTGTCAAGGGAAATAGTTTCTTTCAAGTCACAATTGAATAGGTTGAACGCAATAGTTGTTAGACTAGGAAACATAGCACCTAGAAATTTCCGCTTGCAACACCTACATTATTTTTTATAGCAATGGGACATTTGCAATTTCCTTTTTGGGCTATATTCTTACACTTATTGACATAAGAAGTTATTGTAATTGTTGTGGTTATGAATTTTAAAGAATAATACACTCTTCTTATCGTCTTCTCTTGTAAGAAAGTTTCTGTCGTTTTGTCTCAAGAAATGAAATTCGCCTTGCAAACCGTTGCCGTGGGTTGTCTTGTAATGCTTAAAAATTAATGCAATTGTCTACGGTCTACTGCTTGGATTTAAAGATGAGAATCTTGAAAGATATGAATTTCTTTTACGCGGAGCGAGAGTAGGAGATTCAATTGATTTAAAGAAAATCAAGCTGAGAATCAAGGGCGATTCTCCAGCGTTGGTAAAATAAGCTCCAAAAGAAGGTGAGTCTACTGCCGCCTGTCGCCACAACAACCTGAGTTCGCACCTGTGAACCTCAGTTCGCATGGGAAAGCTGGGTGCAAACCTTAGTTCGCATGGGTAAGGTGCTTTTAATGCAGTTCATGGCATTTGATAGCGGCAGGGCTTGCCGTTGGGAAATTCGTCCCGTAGGCAACGCTTGCAGTGGTCGCGCAGGCAGGAGGTGTTGCTCTGAGGTGCAGGCAATGCTTACAATGGTTGTGCAGGCAGGAGGTGTTGCCCTGAGGTGCAGGCAACGCTTATAGTGGTCGCGTAGGCAGGAGGTGTTGGCCTGAGGTATTGGTTGCGCAGGAAGAAGGTCTTGCAGGAGATTCAATCGATTTAAAGCGAGTAGGAGATTCAATTAAACACAGTGATTCATTTGCTTTCAATCAATTAAACACAACGCTTGCAGTCACACACAATGTGATTAATTTGCTTTAAATCAATTAAACACAGTTTTATTGTGCCTGCAGTCACACACAATGTGATTCATTTGCTTTAAATCAATTAAACATAATTTTATTGTGACACACAATGTGATTCATTTGCTTTAAATCAATTAAACACAGTTTTATTGTGCCTGCAGTCACACACAATGTGATTCAATTAAACAAAGTTTTATTTGCCTGCAGTCACACAGAGTGTATGCAATTTGATTTGCCTGTAGGAGATTCATTAAGAGAAATTAAGCGCGGGCAGTTGGAGGTGTTTCACGAAAAAAAATTGCAGCCGGTGATTGAAATAGCGGAATTACTTGCAGCGGCGAGAAAGTGTTCTCGAAGGTATGATTCCATGAATCAGCTGCTTGAATGTCATTCTTGGTAAAATTTGTGAAGCGTGGTGTGGTTCAATTGTTTTGTGTTTATGAGGGTACAATGCTGTAGGTTAACATGGTGAGAATGAAGAAAGTTGCACGTGCGGTTGGTGATATCAGGGATGCATCTGCCTCTTTGGTCCCTAGGGGCAGACCTAGGAAGACCGAGGAGGAGTTGTTGGCGGCTGAGAGTAGGCGTCCGAAGAGGCTTTTCGAGCTAATTATCAATATCTCCGTTGGGGGGCGGACGTAGGCACTGGCTTGCTTCCTGTGCTGAAAGAATTCC
The DNA here is from genome assembly GCF_014529385.1 of Adiantum capillus-veneris. Taxonomy (NCBI): domain Eukaryota; kingdom Viridiplantae; phylum Streptophyta; class Polypodiopsida; order Polypodiales; family Pteridaceae; genus Adiantum; species Adiantum capillus-veneris. Next base: position 136,380,009 of record NC_140955.1, on the reverse strand, counting down.
TAGGGAAAGAGACTATTGCGGGAATGTGTTCTGTCGAGCGTGGCGGAACGGTATTCCACTTGCACTTCCAAATGGTCGTGCGTATTATGTCCACATCTATTATAGCGGTCAACAAAAACGTGAAAACATACTTGGGATGGGATCGAGAGTCGCCTGTGGGTGCCACTGTTCTTTGCAGGGCACTAAAGCAAAAGAACATGCACACATTTCAGGGGATGATTGGTTACTGCTTAAAAGACGTAGGTAAAGATCATTTTGAGAATGTTGGCCACAACATATCTCTTGATGACATTAATAAAGGGATCTAGCTTTACACGCTTCATGGGGCAGACGACCTGAAGAATAAAGTCTGCTTGACAAACACCAATGTGTTTGATAGGGCTTTCATGTATTGGAAATATAGTTTGAATCACCCTTTTGGTCATGACTTTCTTGGTACTTTGCACCGCATGATTAAGAACGGTAAGTACTATCCGTCGTCCACTTGGATCACACCTTACCAAGGGCGTGGAATGGAACAACCAAAAATTGCTGCTTTATGGAAGTGCAAGGCATTTCCAAGCACGGTTACGTACAACGACATACTCGACATTTTTGTACTCCAAGGTGTCACTCATCCCCGTCTGGATTGGTTCCGGAACAGATGGCAGAACAATGAAAGGTATTCCGTTAACTACTCCTCTGTAATGTGACGGCCTAATTATTGGTGTTATTATTTCTCATTATGAACCGCAGGGAGCAAGGTGAGAATACGGCAACGAAGGAAGTGGTGAACATATGTGATAGCGAAGACGACGATATTGACGCTGGCATTGGAAGTGACTTTATTCCGCTGCTGAACAAAACTAAAACTGACGTAATTGCATGCTAGGTACGTTGCTACAATTTCATTTTGCTGCATTTGTTTTTTGTTTAGATCACTGTTAATTCTTTTATATGTTGGCTACCGTAGGTGCGAGTGATGGAGTGAACGGAGCCTGCTGTGGAAGCCGAGGGAATGCAAACAGATATGAGTCAACATGACAGTGTAGACGATGCAATATTTCAAATCTTAGAGGACGTGCTGATGCAAATTTGACGACAGCTCCGTGGTGGCAATGCAGACGACAATGATACTCTCCGTGCTTGCATAGTCAAATGCACACAGAGTGTCAAAGACATGTTGCAGGATGTGCATCTTAACGCTGCCAGGTTGCAGAAATGCAGCAACAGATAAGTGCATTGTCAAGGGAAATAACTTCTTTGAAGTCACAATTGAATAGGTTGAACGCAATAGTTGTCAGACTAGGAAACATAGCACCTAGAAATTTCCGCTTGTAACACCTACATTATTTTTTATAGCAATGGGACATTTGCAATTTCCTTTTTGGGCTATATTCTTACACTTATTGACAGAAGAAGTTATTGTAATTGTTGTGGTTATGAATTTTAAAGAATAATACACTGTTCGTATCGTCTTCTCTTGTAAGAAAGTTTCTGTCGTTTTGTTTCAAGAAATGAAATTCGCCTTGCAAACCGTTGCCGTGGGTTGTCTTGTAATGCTTAAAAATTAATGCAATTGTCTATGGTCTACTGCTTGGATTTAAAGATTAGAATCTTGAAAGATATGAATTTCAAAAGATATGAATTTCTTTTGATAAAATTCGAGGGCAGCAACGCTCATCGTTAAAAATTAAAGATTAATGATTTTGTTTTTAACCAAAACACTACAAGAGGCTATTCATATTAGCGACGCTCAATTTTTTTTTTCCCGGCGTCGCTATGGGCGTCGCTATAAGCGTCGCAAATTTACTTGTAAATTTGCGACGCTCATAGCGACGCCGACTGGGCTAAAAAAAATAATAGAGAGCGCCAAAAAACTCAGATCTCAGATCTGAGTTTTTCGACGCCCTCAAGCAAGGAGCAGGTAACGCTCTCCCTCTCTCTCTCTCTCTCTCTCTCTCTCTCTCTCTCTCTCTCTCTCTCTTTCTTCTCCACACACACACACACACACACACGAGGAGAGGAAGGAGAGCCAGGTATGATCCTTCCCTCTCCTCCATTTCATGTTCCCTTTCCCTCTCTCTCTCTCTCTCTCTCTCTCTCTCACACACACACACACACATAGTGTTTTTGAGAGAGAGCTAGAGAGAGAGAGAGAGAGAGAGAGAGAGAGAGAGAGTACAAACATAAACAAAAACGCACACACACATACATAAACAAAGAATGCACACACACATTGAGAGAGGAAAAGAGAGAGAGAGCATGCATAAACAAAAAACGCACACATTGAGAGAGGAAAAGAGAGAGAGAACATGCATAAACAAAAAACGCACACATTGAGAGAGGAAAAGAGAGAGAAAACATGCATAAACAGAAACCCGCACGCACATTGAGAGAGAAAGAGAGAGAAACTAATTTAACGTCGTAGGAAACTAATTAAAATTAAAAGACCTAAAGATCTTATAGCCGACGAGCGAGGAGTTGAACTCAAGACCTATTATTCAAGAGGGAAATGGCATAACCAATCTATCATACTTGGCATGGGTGATAGAAAGGTTATACCATTTATCTCTTTTTATTGGCACACACATCCACACACGCGCACACACACAAGAAGAAGAGAGTTATAACGTCGTAGGAAACTATCCTAAAAGACGTTAAAGATTAGGTTAGATGTAGACTTACGTTAAATTAGATTTAAGTTTATTTAAGTTAAATTAGATTAGATTTAGGTTTATTTTTAGTTAGATTTACGTTTATTTACGCTAGATTTAGATTTACGTTATATTAGATTAGATTTAGGTCTCAATAGACTGCGATGCCTGCATGAAGCGGGTGAAGAAAGCCCTCAATGGAATATAGGGTATTGTTGCCTTCACTCATGGTGGGCTCCGTCGATCCAAAAGTACTGGTGAAATGTCTTCAGAAGATAGGGAAGAAGGTGGATCTTCAGGGCGGCAAGAGTCACTACATCCCCGACAATGACCATCTAGACAACCTCTAGTCATTCAACAACAACTTCAAAGTTAGTAACAAGAGCAAGAACGGTCCAAAGGGCCAATTGCTGTCATCAGATGTGGATGGAGATGAGGCAGCGTCACCGCCGGAAGTTAACTCTCACATCTTTAGTGATGAGAATGCCAACTCTTGCCGAGTTATGTGAAAAATTATGTGTTAAATCAGTTTTAAGGTTCTTATAAGCCCTGTTAGTTTAGTTCTTTGTTTTTAATATAACATAATTTACGTTAGATTTAGATTTATGTTATATGAGATTAGACTTAGGTTTATTTAGGTTTACCCACATACACACACACACACACACACACACAAGAAGAAGAGAGTTTTAACGTCGTAAGAAACTATCCCAAAAGACGTTAAAGATTAGGTTAGATGTAGACTTACGTTAAATTAGATTTAGGTTTATTTTTAGTTAGATTTACGTTTATTTAGATTACGCTTATGTACGTTAGATTGAGTCCACGCAAGAATTACTTACGGTTTAGGGTTTAGAGTTAGACGAACAGTGAAAAGATCTACTGTGAAAAGATGTTAAGATGCTGTGAAGTGCTACAGCTAGAGAAGAGGCAAAGGGGTTTTGTCCACTACATGCAGTATCATGTAGACGTGGGTCTGTAGATTTCTTGTACCCACAAATATAGGTATTGACCAATAAAGACGAGATTATAACCCGGTGGTTCTGATCTCCGTGCACCTCTAGACCGAAGTGTGCGGGGATTGGACATGACTAGAGAATGTGAGGTAGAGAGAGAGAGAGAGAGAGAGAGAGAGAGAGAGAGAGAGATAAGACGAAGAATGCCAATAGAATATTAAATTTGTTGTCCAGGTTATAAGATTTTTATCCTCATTATGAGTAGTGACGAGGATGTGGGACAGTCCAACCGAAACACCTATCTCTCAACGAGGGTCTTATGTCCTTGTAATCAATGCAAGCATGCGTGCGACGGACAAGACGTGTTTCTTTGCAGCACGTTCGCGAATTTGGCGAGTTCGATCCATCTATTATAGATCGAGTTGTTGCCAATTATAACTCGTCGGACTCTGACGCTGGCCAACAAGCAGCAATCTTGCAACCCAATAGACGTGTTCGCAGGCGATTTGGTCAAGCAGCATATGTGAGGCCACAAGATGTAGCCTCTGACAGCTCGGGGGATAATCATGCAAAGCACATTCCCAATGAGGCAATGTTTGAGCTCGAGATTGATGAAATGATCGAGACGATCATGGATTCAGAAAGGCTTATCTATGATGATATAAAAAGTGAAGCCGATACGCCATTGTATAATGGAGCACGTATGTTTAGATTGAAAGAACTCCTGGTTCTTCTCAACATGCACGCAAAGTTTGGATGGAGTGACACTAGCGTCACAACGCTTTTCAGGTGATCTATTACAATTAGTTTACTTTAATAAAACTCTAAATGTATAATGATCTGATAGATTTTTACACGACTGTATCGTATTTTTATGTTGTGTAGATTGCTTAAAGAGCACATACTACCAGCTGACAATGTGATGCCAGATTCCCGAGATGAAGCAAGAAAGATTTTGCGAAACTTGGGGATGGATTACAATTCTATCCATGCTTGTCCTAATGACTGCATTCTTTTCAGAGGGGAATACATAGACATGGAGAAGTGTCCGAAATGTGATTCCGAAAGATATCGAGTAGATCTCCACGGGACAAAAATTCCACAAAAGGTTTTGCGACATTTTCCTCTGCTTCCTCGCATCAAGCATTTCTTCGAATGTAAGTCCATGGCCGCCCTAGCATCATGGCATGAGGAGAATAAATCTTCGGATGGTGTGCTACGAATTCCTGCAGATTGCGCAGCTTGGAAACATATAGATGGAACATGGTCGGATTTTGCCAGGGAAGCTCAAAATTTGTGCTTAGGCTTGGCTATGGATGGCGTAAATCCATTTGGTCAAAGATCAACATCTTACAGTGTATGGCCCGTTGCCATCGTCAACTACAACATTCCCCCGTGGTTGACTACGAAGAAGAGGCACCTATGGCTAAGCTTGATTGTGCCAGGGCGATATAAAGTGGAGAATATGGATGTGTATCTTCGTCCACTATTGGAAGAGCTACAACAATTGTGGATTGGCATAGAGGTGGTGGATATGAGCCGACACACAGGACGACGGAACGCTTTGATCAGAAGCATTCTAATGTGGACCATGCATGACTATCCCGAGCTAACAGAATGCTCAGGTGATCTATTGACACTCCTCACTCAGACACTGTAAATCTTGTTTTTTCCCATAGTTGATCTATTATCATGTGTATACATGCAGGGCTTCAAACAAGCGGATACAGATCATGTGTCACATGTGGACCTAGACTGAATGCACGTAGGGCGCCCTCACTGAAGAAGCAAATCTACGAAGGTCATCAAGTGTATCTTCCAGAGAACGTTTCATGAAAACGCTTAAGGGATATGTGCGTCAAAAGGCACGTCCGGAGGGTAGCATGGCAGAAGGTTGGTTGGTATCAGAGTCCCTAGTGTACATTGGAGAGTGGCTAGACGGATTTGATAAAGCCCGGGACACGCTATGGCGAACCATAGATGATGAGCGCATATCTGGGATTGTCATGTGCAATCTCGGTGTTGAGAAGAAGATGACGGAAGATCTAGAGGCTAAAATCAACCGATTTTGCATGCTTCACAATCCAGTGATGCAAAAGTGGATTTCACAATATGAGGATGCAAAGCAAGAGCGACAAAGGGCACGAATCGAGTGGAGACGGGGAAGACGAACACCGATGCACTATCCGACGGGTCTGGAGAGCCTACCAACATTCATGAGCTTAAGATGGTTGCACAACCAATTGAAAAGCGCACAACAATGCGGTGACGAAGTGACTGAGGAAGAGTGGGAGTACTCTCGGGGTTGCGCGACCAAGGTAAGTTTGCAATGTACGACTAGCTAGTGACTTTATTTCTAAACGTTTGAACGGCCACTCATAATCTTTGTTCGTTGTAGTATAAGTCATACACAACAGCATGGTGTAAAGGTCGACATTTTAGGGTGGAACGGATCAGCAAAAAGCGTTTTACTCAAGATTGTGGAATCATGGCAAAATTTGAACAGTCTAGTCGACGACGTTCCTCTGATGCAGATCCTGTGGTGGCGGAACTCACTTACTTCGGCACGCTACAAGAGATTTTGAGGATCGATTACAGAGGATTTTTTGTCGACTTGTTCGACGTGCAATGGTTCAAGATAATCATGGAGGGTCGCAACGCTACTGTGCGTAGAGGAGAGTCTGGTTTTCTTGAGGTGGATTCTACTAAGAAATGGACTGATCTAAGAGACACTTTCGTACTACCCGAGCATTGTGAACAAGTAAGTATGTAAATAGTTAACATCCCCCTTTTACAAGTTATGTGCTTGAAAGCTCTCATGTAAGTTATGTGGCTCTGGCAGGTAATATTTCATCCTACAAAGTCTACATCAAACTGGTGGTACGTCATAGAGGTAGCCCCTCGTAGTGCAAGGACGTATGAAGGCTACCATGTGCCAATCACAACGGCATCAATGGAGGAGATCAGAGAAGATGCTCAATCAGAAGCCGCTGCGGTGGTGCCAGACGAGCATCAAGATGCTACTACTCTATATGGGGTGCATGCAGAGGAGCTACAAAATGAAACAGAGGATATGTGTTTAAAGGGAGAGCTCTATATAGATATAGGAAGTTATGCTGAGTTATGCGAGGATGAGAGAGAGATCTCTTAAAGCCACAATTAAATATTGTATTTGAACAATTTTGCTCCGTGTTGTAAAAGCTTTGGCTCTCTAAGTACCTTCCATGGTGTATAACGCTCTTTTCTACTTGCGCTCACATCTTTTGATTGAAAATTCTGAGTTTTCGACTTGCCTCTTCTATCACTCAATTCATTGCGTCATTGTATTTATATGCGTCATTACGTCATTGTATTTAATGGTCTTTGCGTCATTGTCTACTCTATTCATTCAATATTAAGTTTAAATATTCGTGTGTTTAATGCAGGTATGGATGATGAGGAGTTTCTTTCTTCTTTGTCACCGCAGCAGAGGCAGTGGTACGTGGAGCGTCATCGCTCTGGCGCATCATCGCGCGTTCCTACTCCATCCGCATCTCCCTCTCTTTTGGAGCATTCAGCGCACTCCGAAGCTTCGGTGTCGACGAGACGATCTTCACACTCCTCTAGACATCGACGCTCTAGTGGTGGCGGTGGCGGTTGTTGTGGGGATTTCGCCGCCGATGCCTCCACACTGCCTCGTGTTCGACGAGGCTCTTTACCCTCCCCTTCTTTGCCCGCCCCCACACCAGCCACAACATCGCCATCTACGCCAGGTTTTGCGCGGCTGACTGTTCCTAGCAGCTACACACCTCTACCTACTCCGCCAGGAGCCACCCCACTCGACACTCCTCGCTTCGGGGCCCAGACGCCGGTGGAGACACCTGACATCCGTACCCCCATCGACACGCCGCTAGAAACCCCTGCCGGGACACCCAGGTTCACGCGTCACCGGCCAGAGGGCTTGCCTTACTCCGTCGACTTCAGCGGCGGCATCATCATGGATGATGATGGCAAGAAGGTGATCTTGCGCATGCGTGGTCTTTGCTCTCAGCTGTTTAGACACTACATACTAAACAAATGGAGTGAAGTACCAAGTGATTTAAAAGCCAGAGTCATCAGCATACTTCATGATGAGTTTCCCGTTCCAACACGGGATCAGCGCTTCAATGAAGACTTGATGAAGATTCGAATGCGTGAATACTGCAAACACAAGCGTTCCGAAGTGCAAAAAGCAATCAAGCATGGGTGGAACATGCCAGATTGGCTGGCCAAAGAAGATTGGAAGAATGCGAAGAAAGCAGCGCGCGAGAATCCCGATAAGTGGAAGCAACAAAAGGATGCAGCCAGAGCGCGAGTAGAGGCAGGGAGCTCGCACCACTTGGGGAGCGGTGGATGGGCATCATTTGAGGCCGATTTTGTAAGTGTTTTCGCATTGCTCTTTATGTTCGATAGTTTAGGGTTTATGAGTTTTTTAATTCTAACATAATGAAATCTTTGTATGTTTTGATAGTGGTCGATGACAGGACGTGATCCCACACCGTACGAGCGCGAGTACGCAGGCAGGAAGGGCTTAAACGCTCTGATGGACATTCTCAGTTCTCGCGACGGCATGGTTAGTATTAGGGTTTACTCTTTTCTATTTTTTGTATTGTTTTATAAATGTCGTTATATGTTTATACTTACTGAAAGCTGTGTTATTGTCTTTTTTTTGCAGAATCTGACAGATACGCCGCTTGGACGCGATGAGACGTCTGACTAAACGACGTCAGTTTAGCCGTAGCTAGATAGCATTAGTTTAGGGTTTCTCATAGCTTATGTATCATGAGACGGATTTTATACGTCTTTTTGAACCATGTATATTATTACATTTGTCACCGCAGTTCATTTTGCCAATCAATTCTTTATACCTATGATGTTGTACAATTGTCATTATTACATTTTTCAATCAATTCATTTTGCCTATGATGTGTACAATTGTCAATTTTACGCTTGTCAATTTTGCAAACAATGCGTCTTGTGGGTGACTATTTTGGGTCTATTATCTACCTTTGCACTTTTTTTAAAAAGTGAATCAAATACAATATGGTTGATGGGTGGCAGGACATTCAATGCTCTGTCACCAAAAAAAATTTCTCTCAGGCGTCGCTATAACCGTCGCTATTTATGGCTCTGGAGCGTCGCTATAAGCGTCGCTATAAGCGTCGCTATAGACTTATGTGTAAACGTCGCTATAACCGTCGCTATGACCGTCACTATGAGCGTCTCTATATAGCGTCGCATACAACGATGCTCTCGTAGCGACGCTATTAGCGACGCCGAGGGTTATAAAAACCCAGTGTATTTCTGTCGCTAATAGCGTCACAAGAGCACACAACCTCTTCTAGTGAAATACTTGTGAGAAATTCCAAAATATCCCTCAGACTTAAAAAATTCCCAATTTACCCCCAATATTTTGTCATAAATTCCCAAACTGCCCCTCAAATTTGTCAAAATTCCCAAAATACCCTTGGTTGTGAGATTAAATTTCTCCAAAGGTGAAAAAAGTTGTAGCTTTTCATAATAAGATTGATTGTCTATGAATTCCTTCATTAGTTTTATACATAATTGCCCTTTTTGGAGAGGTAATTTGTGACAAATTGTATCTCAAAAACGGATCGCATTTGTCAAAAAGGAGTAAAGATTAGAAATTCTTGAACAATCCAACCAAAATAGATACAATGTGATTTATTGAAATTTGAGGGGTATTTTGGAATTTCCACAAACCGATTGAAAATAGCAGAGAACTGATCGTTCTTGAGAGAGAGAAAGAGAGAGAAAACGCTTGCGCCATGCAACGAGGGAGAGAGAGAGAGAGAGAACACGAACTAGCCGGTGAAAAGAGAGAAGCCTACATGCTTTTAGGGCAGATCGCTCTCAAAAACACTGCAGCGCTCAGCTATTTTTGCCCGGTTGACTTGGAAGTGATCGTTGTAAAGATCGTGTCTCCACCACCTCCTCCTCCTCCTGCTGCTGCTGCTGCCGCCATGGGCTGCCCCCTCATTAACTTCCGTTTACTGGTGGTTACGTGCGGCTCTCTTTACATTGCAGGCACTACTCGCTTGTCTTTTCGCACCTTTCCCTGTATTCTTTATTTTCTCTATGAAACCATGTTGGATTTCAGGGGCGATAATTGGTGTTGCTAGGGAAATTGCGGGAATAAAGAATGTGCTGGCCAATGGAGGTTCCTTAACCTTAGCTCCCCTTTAAAAAAAAAAGTGAAACTTTTGGTGATGTATTTAGAACTTTTCCAATTTCTAGCGCTTTTGTAATCTGTCACGTACAGTAAATTTTGCAACTAATTCGCTCTTGTTGTGTGATTTGTAATTCTTTTTTGGATCTCCTTCTTATCTCATACAGATAAAAAGTCAAAACTTTTGGTGATGTATTTAGAACTTTTCCAATTTCTAGCGCTTTTGTAATCTGTCACGTACAGTAAATTTTGCAACTAATTCGCTCTTGTTGTGTGAATTGTAATTCTTTTTTGGATCTCCTTCTTATCTCATAGAGAGTAAATTCTTGATGTTGTCAACAGTAATTTGCTCTTGCTTTGTGAATAGTATAAAAAAATTCATAACTACACAGGAAACATCCATCTAAGTGTGAGGCAATGTTTAACTATAATAACCACGCTGGATGATAGGGGTATTCAAGGATTCTGCAAAACCTCTACAGAAACATCACAAGAAACATCTACCTAAGTGTGAGGCACCTGAGAAGAGAAGAGAAGAGTCTTGTCAATTCCTCGCATCCCTATCAAGATTTATCTAGATATTATGCAATTTTCTTCTTCGGCTTGGAGCTTTATGTGAAATGGAAGGTGCGTACGAAATGAAGACATGACAACAAAATTCGTTTTGTCCTTGGTGTTGTCAAATGGGAGATAATTGTATAGAACGTAGATTGAGCTTCTGCTTCACACCCAAGAAGTTTAAGACTGCTGAGCCTATGGTTGGTTCGATTGAAAACCCCGAGGGAGAGGAGGGAAGCGAGCAAGAGAGTTCACACTACTGTGAATGCGTGATTGCTGTTGACTAGGAACTCTAACCCAGAGAAAGTTCAAAGCTTTGGCAACTCTAGGAGGAATTTTCAAAGAAAGAAGTATGTTGTCTTGGAGTGACTTCAAGAAAAGCAAAGATCCGGAGAAAAACGATGTCACAAAGAGGCAATGTTTAACTATAATAACCAGGGGATGATAGGGTGGCAGGTATTCAAGGATTCTGCAAATCCTCTTAACACTAAGTGGTCTTGCCATGCCCAAATCAACGATAAATGTCTTTGATGTAATGGTTTTCCATTACCCGCTTGTTGTAGCTTCACGCACACTCAAAAGTTTTCCTTGAAGTGGAAAATGCCCTACAGGTTTCTATTGAGCAAATTAATTTCATGAGGCAGAAGCCAACGAGATGCCATTAAATTGATAGCTGGGTCAGAATAGGCAGCGGAAGATGCAATGAAGACACATACCGCCTCCCATTTGGTGGACACCTTGATTCCAATCTAATTCGATTTTGAAAAGATGCTCTGACATAGAGAACACCTGCAATGTCACATACATATATAAGGCAACTGTGAGAGAGTGAGGACATCTGAAAATGAGAATGAGAATAAGAGGGAAAGCTCTCTATGCTGATAATTGACATGTTAAAGAGAGAGAGAGAGAGAGAGAGAGAGAGAGAGAGAGAGAGAGAGAGAGAGAGAGAGAGAGAGAGTAAGATGCAGCGGAATGAATATTTGAACTTTGCTCAAGATGAGTGCTCCGAACTGTGCTCAAGATTTCCTTTTACTTACGAAAGGGAGAGCATTCCGTTCCTTTAGTGAGAGAGTGCAATGGACACAAAGAAAGTGAATGGACACTGTGTGAGGGTGCATGAGACTGAGAGATAGAGAAGAGAATACGACACCAGAGACGTTGTAAAACCCTCCTCCGAAGGCCCCACTCTCTGTGGCGAGAGTGGTTTACTTATGATTGCACAAATCTCTACAATGCTTGGACTTGACGACGGTGAGGATGACGACGAGACGGGCTGAAATCTGAGACTGCTAATGGCTGAAATCTGCAAATCTTTATCTGCTGAATTCTGACTCTATGTTGATGACGATGTCGATGGCGACGATGCGACGACTACGCGCTGAAAACGCAGATGCTAAAATCTGCGTTTTCCAGGTTGAAACTGTAAACCTTGCGGAAACTGACCGTGCGGCGAGGAACTGCTGCGGGAAGGTGAGATCTGTGAGGTTCGGGACTTGATCTGTGGGTGCTAAATGTTGAAAACTGAAAACGCTGATGGTTCTTGAGTTTCCAACGTGGAGAATCCACAAAACGCTAGGGTTGGCTGCAGATGAAAAAACACTAGGGCTGAAAATCTGCAATTCTGACGCCGGTTGTCTTATAAATGCAAAACGCTAGGCTGCTCTGATGTTCTGTTGTCGCTAGAACCTGCAATTGCAAATCGCTGGCTGATCTGGTCCAAAAACGCCAGGCTGTTGCTGTGGAGCAAAAACGCTAGGTCTCTTGGGGGGGTTCTGTGCCTGTTGAGCATGTGCTCCTGCTGCCTCTTCTGCCCTTTAGTGCTAACTTGTGTTTGCTTATATATTAACTTACCCAATTTGCCCTACTCAGTTTCCAACAAAAGTCACTTAATAAATAAGTGAAAAATATCAAAAATAGGTAAAATAGGCTAAATGCACTGGAAAATTCCCCTAACTGATTCTAATGGATTCTGATGGGAATGCTTATGATCATGTTGTGTGCAACCAGAGTATATGCATCTACACTAAGTGACTGGGTATGCACGTTCTACAAATAGACTCACAAAAGTGCCATATCACTTCTAATCTAGACTGACTGGATTGACTGAACATTTGCTATGCTGTAGCTTGTTCACGGACACATAGGGTTGGATGTGTCACGTGACATCCCCTCCTTTTCAAAGTGAGGTACTGATACCGAACCGAATGGCGTCGAGGGAGATCGCCAATAGCATCCGGAATCCTGGAAGGGACTCTTCGCCGGCCCACTCTGATGTGTGGGTCATGCGATACTTGAACTTCATGAAGGTCTGCAACGCTTGCTTCTTTGGGCCGCGCTGAAAGCGACAAAGTCTTCTGTGGCTCCTTCAATCCTTCATCTTCGTCTTTAGTCATGCTTCTTCAAGAATCTTCATGGCTGAAATCCTTCCTGTGAGGGTTCTTTGCACCTAGGCTCGAGAGCCAAGATCGGTTCTTCCTGAATGATTGAATCGTCCTGTGGGGGTTCTGTGGACCTCGACTCGAAAGCCAAGATCGGGTCTTCGTGATAGATCGAATCTACAACGAGGTTAGCTTTGCTAGAAAAAGCATCAACTAACACATCATCCGTGTGAACAATCACATCCTCTTCATGCAAATCATCATGCTTGTGAGAAATCACATCTCGATTATGCAAATCATCATGCTCATCATTATCATCCAAATCATCATGCTTATCATTGTCATTCAAATCATCATGCAAATCATGTGTGTCATGCTTTGGAGAAGAAGAGACTGAGAGAGTCTTCGTCTCTTGAATCTCTGGCATCTGTGTCGGCACTTGAGAAAAGAGTTGCAAGAACTCTTGCATGTGTCGGTCTCTCTGTTCTTGTCTTGCCTTTCTTTCTGCTTCTCTTTCTGCTTTGTCTTCTGCGTGCCTGGGATTCAGCTCTGCTATTCTTTCTGCGTGTCTTCGATTCATTTCTGCTATTCTTTCTGCATTTCTTGCTTCGCGTTCTAAGTTTCTTTCCATAAACATCTGGTACAAAGTCTCCATAGGAGTTAGTGCAATCCTTATCGTGGATGGAAAAGGGGGAGGGTCGGAAAAACCTCGTGGTGGGAAAAATTCTTCTTTGCCTCTCTCATGCTCATCACCTCTAAGCAAAGTATCCATTCCGATTCGAGTGATGACCATTCTGAAGTCGTGGGTTCTTAAGTTCACGAGGAACTTGGGTTCTTGTGGGTCTTGGGTTTTTGAGGGTCTTGGGTTCTTGAGTTCTTGAGGTTCTTGAGGGTCTTCTTTCGCTTGCAATCTGTGTTAAAGAAGGATCTTCTTTTCACCCGAGTTCTACTCTTTTCCGCGGGCGCACCCCTTGGCGGCCTTGCGCTCACACCAAGGTTGCTTTTTCCCACCTCACGTCGATTGGCCGGCCGCTAAGTGCAGGGTCCGCTCTCAATGAGTGAAAAGAGACACAAGGGGAGGCTTGACAAGCCCTTCTTTCCTGGGATTCCTGTCACTCTTCAAAAACAAGATTAGGAATCGACACGCCCAAGCGAACTTGGGTTCGTGCGACCGCAACAAGCAAAAAAAATTCTTGTGATTCTTGTGGTTCTTTCCTTGAGTGATACAGAACACTGTCAAAGCTCTGATACCAATGTTAGGTGCAGCGGAATGAATATTTGAACTTTGCTCAAGATGAGTGCTCCGAACTGTGCTTAAGGGTTCCTTTTACTTACGAAAGAGAGAGCCTTCCGTTCCTTTAGTGAGAGAGCGCAATGAACACAAACAAAGTGAATGGACACTGTGCGTGAGGCTGCATGAAACTGAGAGATAGAGAAGAGAATATGACACCAGAGACGTTGTAAAACCCTCCTCCGAAGGCCCCACTCTCTGTGGCGAGAGTGGTTCACTTATGATTGCACAAATCTCTACAATGCTTGGACTTGACGACGATGAGGACGACGACGAGACGGGCTGAAATTTTAGACTGCTAATGGCTGAAATCTGCAAATCTTTATCTACTAAATTCTGACTCAATGTGGATACGGATGTCGATGGCGACGATGCGAGACGACGCGCTGAAAACATGGATGCTGAAATCTGCGTTTTCCGGGCTGAAATTGTAAACCTTGCGGAAAGTGATCGTGTGGCGAGGAACTGCTGCGGAAAGGTGAGAGCTGCGAGGTTCGGGACTTGATCTGTGGGTGCTAACTGCTGAAAACTGAAAATGCTGATGTGTCTTGAGTTTCCGACGCAAAGAATTTGCAAAACGCTAGGGTTTGGCTGCAGATGCAAAAATGCTAGGGCTGAAAATCTGCAATTCTGACGCCGGTTGTCTTGCAAATGCACAACGCTAGGCTGCTCTGATGTTCTGTTGTCGCCAGAACCTGCAAGTGCAAATTGCTGGCTGATCTGGTCCAAAAACGCTAGGCTGTTGCTGTGGAGCAAAAACGCTAGGTCTCTTGGGGGGGTTCTGTGTCTGTTGAGCATGTGCTCCTGCTGCCTCTTCTGCCCTTTAGTGCTATGTTTGCTTATATATTAACTTACCCAATTTGCCCTACTCAGTTTCCAACAAAAGTCACTTAATAAATAAGTGAAAAATGTCAAAAATAGGTAAAATAGGCTAAATGCACTGGAAAATTCCCCTAACTGATTCTATTGGATTTTGATGGGAATGCTTATGATCATGCTATTTGCAACCAGAGGATATGCAACTACACTAAGTGATTGGGCATGCACGGTCTACGAATAGACTCACAAAAGTGCCAGATCACTTCTAATCTAGACTGACTGGACTGACTGAACACTTGCTATGCTGTAGCTTGTCCATGGACACATAGGGTTGGATGTGTTACGTGACATCCCCTCCTTTTCAAAGTGAGGTACTGGTACTGAACCGAATGGCATCGAGGGAGATCGCCAATAGCATCCGGAATCCTGGAAGGGACTCTTTGCTGGCCCACTCTGATGTGTGGGTCGTGCGATACTTGAACTTCATGAAGGTCTGCAACGCTTGCTTCTTTGGGCCGCGCCGAAAGCGACACAAAGTCTTCTGTGGCTCCTTCAATCCTTCATCTTCGTCTTTAGTCATGCTTCTTCAAGAATCTTCATGGCTGAAATTCTTCCTGTGAGGGTTCTTTGGACCTAGGCTCGAGAGCCAAGATCGGCTCTTCCCGAATGATCGAATCGTCGTGTGGGGGTTCTTTGGACCTCGACTCGAAAGCCAAGATCGGGTCTTCGTGATTGATCGAATCTACAACGAGGTTAGCTTTGCTAGAAAAAGCATCAACTAACACATCATCCGTGTGAACAATCACATCATCTTCATGCAAATCATCATGCTTGTGAGAAATCACATCTTGATCATGCAAATCATCATGCTCATCATTATCATCCAAATCATCATGCTTATCATTGTCATTCAAATCATCATGCTTATTATCATGCGAATCATGTGTGTCATGCTTTGGAGAAGAAGAGACTGAGAGAGTCTTCGTCTCTTGAATCTCTGGCATCTGTGCCGGCACTTGAGAAAATAGTTGCAAGAACTCTTGCATGTGTCGGTCTCTCTGTTCTTGTCTTGCCTTTCTTTCTGCTTCTCTTTCTGCTTTGTCTTCTGCGTGCGTGCGATTCAGTTCTGCTATTCTTTCTGCGTGTCTTCGATTCATTTCTGCTATTGTTTCTGCATTTCTTGCTTCGCGTTCTAAGTTCCTTTCCATAAACATCTGGTTCAAAGCCTCCATAGGAGTTAGTGCAATCCTTATCGTGGATGGAAAAGGGGGAGGGTCGGAAAAACCTCCCGGTGGGGAAAATTCTTCTTCGCCTCTCTCATGCTCATCACCTCTAAGCGAAGTATCCATTCCTCTTCGAGTGATGACCATTCTGAAGTCGTGGGTCCTTAAGTTCACGAGGAACTTGGGTTCTTGTGGGTCTTCGGTTTTTGAGGGTCTTGAGGTTCTTGAGGGTCTTGAGGTTCTTGGGTTCTTAGGTTCTTGAGGGTGTTGAGTTCTTGAGGTTCTTGAGGGTTTTCTTTCGCTTGCAATCTGTGTTAGAGAAGGATCTTCTCTTCACCCGAGTTCTACTCTTTTCCGCGGGCGCACCCCTTGGCGGCCTTGCGCTCACACCAAGGTTGCTTTTTCCCACCTCACGTCGATTGGCCGGCCGCTAAATGCACGGTCTGCTCTCAATGAGTGAAAAGAGACACAAGGGGAGGCTGGACAAGCCCTTCTTTCCTGGGATTCCTGTCACTCTTCAAAAACAAGATTAGGAATCGACACGCCCAAGCGAACTTGGGTTCTTGCGACCGCAACAAGCAAAAAAAATTCTTGTGATTCTTGTGGTTCTTTCCTTGAGTGATACAGAACACTGTCAAAGCTCTGATACCAATGTTAGGTGCAGCGGAATGAATATTTGAACTTTGCTCAAGATGAGTGCTCCGAACTGTGCTCAAGTGTTCCTTTTACTTACGAAAGAGAGAGCCTTCCGTTCCTTTAGTGAGAGAGTGCAATGGACACAAACAAAGTGAATGGACACTGTGCGGGAGGGTGCATGAGACTGAGAGATAGAGAAGAGAATACGACACCAGAGACGTAAAACCCTCCTCCGAAGGCCCCACTCTTTGTGGCGAGAGTGGTTTACTTATGATTGCACAAATCTCTACAATGCTGGGACTTGACGACGATGAGGACGACGACGAGACGGGCTGAAATCTGAGACTACTAATGGCTGAAATCTCCAAATCTTTATCTACTGAATTCTGACTCTATGTCGATGACATGTCGATGGCGACGATGCGACGACGACGCGCTGAAAACGCAGATGCTGAAATTTGCGTTTTCCGGGCTGAAATTGTAAACCTTGCGGAAACTGACCGTGCGGCGAGGAACTGTTGCGGGAAGGTGAGATCTGCGAGGTTCGGGACTTGATGTGTGGGTGCTAACTACTGAAAACTGAAAACACTGATGGTTCTTGAGTTTCCGACGTGGAGAATCTGCAAAACGCTAGGGTTGGTTGCAGATGCAAAAACGCTAGGGCTGAAAATCTGCAATTTTGACGTCGGTTGTCTTGCAAATGCAAAACGCTAGGCTGCTCTGATGTTCTGCTGTCGTTAGAACCTGCAATTGCAAATCGCTGGCTGATCTGGTCCAAAAACGCTCGGCTGTTGCTGTGGAGCATAAACGCTAGGTCTCTTGGGGGGTTCTGTGCCTGTTGAGCATGTGCTCCTGCTGCCTCTTCTGCCCTTTAGTGCTAACTTGTGTTTGCTTATATATTAATTTACCCAATTTGCCCTACTCAGTTTCCAACAAAAGTCACTTAATAAATAAGTGAAAAATGTCAAAAATAGGTAAAATAGGCTAAATGCACTGGAAAATTCCCCTAACTGATTCTAATGGATTCTGATGGGAATGCTTATGATCATGTTGTGTGCAACCAGAGGATATGCAACTACACTAAGTGACTGGGCATGCACGGTCTACGAATAGACTCACAAAAGTGCCAAATCACTTCTAATCTAGACCGAGTGGACTGATTGAACCCTTGCTATGTTGTAGCTTGTCCACGGACACATAGGGTTGGATGTGTCACGTGACACATAGAGAGAGAGAGAGAGAGAGAGAGAGAGAGAGAGAGAGAGAGAGAGAGAGAGAGAGAGAGAGACGACACTAGATGGGGTTCCAAACCTCCTTCCAAGGGTCCCTCTCTCTATTGCTAGAGAGGTATTTGTGTCACGTGACACATCCAACCCTATGTGTCCGTGTACAAGCTACAGCATGACAAGGGTTCAGTTCAGTCAAGTCAGTTTAGAATAGGAAGTGATCTGGTACTTTTGTGAGTCTGTTCGTAGACCGTGCATGTCCAAGCACTTAGATTAGATGCATATCCTTTGGTTGCACACAACATGATCATCAGATTTTCATCAGAACCCATCAGGAGCATTTTTACAGTGCATAAACCTATTTTCCTTATTTTTGACATTTTTCACTTATTATTTTTAAGTGACTTTTGTTGGGAACTAGGTAGGGCAGATTTACTAAGTTTGTATATATAGAAACCTAGCGCTAGCACTTTCTGGCAGAAGAGGGAGCAGGAACTTCGGTTCAACAAGTATCTTCTCAGCAGGACTCCCAACAGGCCTAGCGTTTCTGCATCAGCAAGAGACCGTAGCGTTTTTGCATCCACAGACCAGCCTTGGCGTTTTTGTACTTGCAGAATCCCGGCGACGTTAGAACAGCAAATCAGCCTAGCGTTTTGCATTGCAAGACAACCGGCAGCAACAGAAGACAGAATTCAGCCTAGTGTTTTTGGATAAGCAAGACCAACCAGCGTTTTGCAGATTCTTCGCGACAAGGCATCAAGAAGGACCAGCGTTTTCAGTTTTCAGTAGTCAGACTGCGTAGTAGAAGTCCCAAACCTCGCAGATCTCACCTTCCCGCAGCAGATCCTCACCAGACAGTCAGATCCGACGAAGTTTGTAGTTTTAGCCTGGAAAACGCAGATTTCAGCATCTGCATTTTCAGCACGTCGTTGTCGTATCGTCACCATCGACATTATCACCGACATAGAGTCAGAATTCAGCAGATAAAGATTTGCAGATTTCAGCCCTTCTCGTCGTCGTCGTCGACATTGTCTGCAAGTCCAAGCATTGTAGAGATTTGTGCAATCAATAGTAGACCGCTCTTGCCATATAGAGTGGGGCCTTCAGAGGAGTGTTTTGACAACATTCTGGTGTCGTATTCTTCTCTCTCTATCTCTCAGTCTCAGCACCTTCATTCACAATGTTCACCACTTTGTTTGTGTCCATTGCACTCTCTCACTAAAGGAACGGAAGACTCTCCCTTCCATAAGTAAAAGGAATCCTTGAGCACAGTTCGGAGCACTCATCTTGAGCAGAGTTCAACATTCACTTCCGTTGCACCTTACATTGGTATCAGAGCTTGGGTAGTGTTCCGTATCACTTAAGGAAAGAACCACAAGAACCACATAATTTGTTTTTGCTTGTTGCGGTCGCACGTAACCCAAGTTTTCTTGGGCGTGTCTATTCCTAATCTTGTTGAAGAGTGACAAGAATCCCAAGAAAGAAGGGCTTGTCCAGCCTCCCTTTGTGCCACTTTTCACTCATTGAGAGCGGACCGTGCACTTAGCGGCCGGCCAATCGACGTGAGGTGGAAAAAAGCAACCTTGGTGTGAGCGCAAGGCCGCCAAGGGGTGCGCCTGCAGGAAAGAGTAGAGCTCGGTTGTAGAGAAGATCCTTCTCTGACACGGATTGCAAGCTAAAGAAGAACCTCAAGACCCTCAAGACCCTCAAGAACCTCAAGAACTTCAAGACCCCCAAGAAACCAAGACCCACAAGAACCCAAGTTCCTCGTGAACTTAAGAACCCAAGACTTCACTGAATGGTCATCACTTGAAGCGGTATGGATACTTTGCATGAAGGTGGTGAGCATGGGAGTAGCAAAGAAGAATTTTTCCGACCAAGAGGTTTTTTTGACCCTCCCCCTTTCCTATCTATGCCAAGGATTGCACCAGATCCTATGGAGGCTCGGTGCAAGACGATGATGGACATGACGACAGCGTGGCACGAAGCACGAATGGTAGCCATGGAGCGTGAGCGCGAGCAATTATACTTGGAGGCCAAAGAATTTGATCGCAAGTACGCAGAAAGAAAAACAGAACGCAAGAACGTTTTTCATTCTCCATCTCTCATTTCTAATGTGCAGGCGAAGATTGAAAGGATTTAGGAGAAGGAGACTCTCTCAATCTCGTCTTCTCCAAAGCACGACACACAGGATTTGCATGATGATTTGAATGACAAGCGTGATGATTTGCATGATGATCAAGATGTGATTTCTCACAAGCATGATGATTTGCATAATGATCAAGATGTGATTTCTCACGAGCATGATGATTTGCAAGATAAAGATGATGTGATTGTTCACAAGGATGATGTGTTAGTTGATACTTTCTCTAGTAAAGCTAACCTCATTGCAGATTCGATCAATCACGAAGAACCGATCTTGGCTCTCGGGTCAAGGTTCAAAGAACCCCCACAAGAAGATTCGATCCATCATGAAGAACCGATCTTGACTCTTGAGCCTAGGTCCAAAGAAACCCTCTCAGGAAGTATTATGTGTACGAATGATTAGTCAGCATGCATTGTTCAAGTGTTTCATTCGTGATGCCTTCCTGTATTTTAGTCACCGTCCTTATTTGATTCCTTTTCATAGGCATGACATATTGTACGATGAACACGATTCACTCATGAATGAGCACGGATGTATGCGGATTACTCATGAAAAGATGAAATGGTTGCATTCAAGGAATTCACATTCCATGTCTCTTCCTTAGCATGACACAATCGTAGAAAGAGCACAAGAAAGATTGAGCATCAAGCATCGACATTTTCATTGTGATTTGCCACAATTGATTGATTTAGATCAGAAATTCAAGATTCGATCCCATTGTTTGCGTGTGTTTGATGAACGGTTTGGCACTCCGTCACTTTGTTCATCTGCATTGCATGCACAACTTTTTCGAAGGAATAGAATTTTTCCAGTCACTTTACATGGAATGGGTATGTTCATGATTTTGTGTTGGAAGTGGTTTCAGGAATTTTCATCCTCGGAGATTCTTGAAGAAGGTAGACGCATGACTCTAGACGAAGTTGAAGCATCGAAGGAGCCATAGAAGCCTTTGTGTCGCTTTCGGTGCGGCCCAAAGAAGCAAGTGTTGCAAACCTTTATGAAGTTCAAGTATTGCACGACCACGCATCAAAGTGGGCCGACAAAGAGTCCTTTCTAGGATTACAGATGCTGTTGGCGATCTCCCTTGACGCCATACAGTTCGGTATCGGTACCTCACTTTGAAAAGGAGGGGATGTCACGTGACACATCCAACCCTATGTGTTCGTGGACAAGCTACAGCATGACAAGGGTTCAATTCAGTCAAGTCAGTCTAGAATAGGAAGTGATTTGGCCCTTTTGTGAGTCTGTTCGCAGACCGTGCATGCACTTAGATTAGATGCATATCCTCTGGTTGCACACAGCATGATCATCAAATTTCCATCAGAACCCATCAGGAGAATTTTTACAGTGCATAGACCTATTTTTCCTATTTTTGACATTTTTCACTTATTATTTTTAAGTGACTTTGTTGGGAACTAGGTAGGGCAAATTTACTAAGTTTGTATATATACAAACCCAGCGCTAGCACTTTCTGGCAGAAGAGGCAGCAGGAACTTCGGTTCAACAAGCATCTTCTTAGCAGGACCACCAGCAGGCCTAGCGTTTCTGCATCAGCAAGAGACCCTAGCGTTTTTGCATCCACAGACCAGCCTTGGCGTTTTTGCACTTGCAGATTCCCGACGACGTTAGAACAGCAGATCAGCCTAGCTTTTTGCATTGCAAGACAACCGGCAGCAATAGAAGACAGAATTTAGCCTAGCATTTTTGGATGAGCAGGACCAACCAGCGTTTTGCAGATTCTTCGCGACAAGGCATCAAAAAGGACCAGCGTTTTCAGTTTTCAGCAGTCAGACTACGCAGTAGAAGTCCCAAACTTTGCAGATCTCACCTTCCCATAGCAGATATTCGTCGCACGGTCAGATCCCGCGAAGTTTGTAGTTTTAGCCCGGAAAACGCAGATTTCAGCATCTGCTTTTTCAGCACGTTGTCGTTGTATCATCGCCATCGACATCGTCACCAACATAAAGGTCAAATTCAGCAGATAAAGATTTGCAGATTTCAGCTCTTAGCATTTTCAAATTTCAGCCCGTCTCGTCGTCGTCGTCGACATCGTCGGCAAGTCCAAGCATCGTAGAGATTTGTGCAATCAATAGTAGACCGCTCTCGCCATAGAGAGTGGGGCCTTCGGAGGAGGGTTTTGACAACATTCTGGTGTCGTATTCTTCTCTCTCTATCTTTCAGTCTCAGCACCTTCATTCATAGTGTTCACCACTTTGTTTGTGTCCATTGCACTCTCTCACTAAAGGAACGGAAGGCTCTCCCTTCCGTAAGTAAAAGCCTAAAGGAATCCTTGAGCACAGTTTGGAGGACTATGTTGAGCAAAGTTCAACATTCATTTCCGTTGCACCTTACAATTTGCTTTAGATTGCACAAAGTCTAGTACAATGGTTCTAAATGCTCATGACGACGATGAAGATGACGATGTCGATGACGATATCGAAGCTAATGGGCTGAAATCTGAAAAACGCTAGGGATGCTGATGGACTTCTGCAAGTGCGGTGAGGCTACGGGCTGATTTACTGCCGTCGGCGACGACGATGGCTGACAACTGAAAAACGCTAACTGGTCTGCTGGCTGAAAGCTGAAAATGGTGTCTTGGTTGCAATGGGAATGGTGATTGCAACGAGGGTAAGACTGAGCAGTGAAACTGGCCCATTGGGCGGTAGACTTTAGCTCTCAACTTGAAAAACTTTACTCGAACTTTACGACCTTGAGAAACTTCACAAATAAACCTGTGACTAGAACTAACACTTCAAACAAACCACGACCTGGCAGCTAGAGTGCTAACAAGCAGACAGCGACACCCTTTAGGCCCCAAAGACTGGCAGCCCTTTCGGTATTTATTGCAAATAGACGATTTGAACACTTTCACCTAACTCTCATGAAGCTGTCCAAACCTGTCCATGTCTGTAATTGCAAGTTTTTGACCCAATTTCACCATCATAATGGTGCAAAAACCTCTATAGATCAAAAGTACACACAAAGGACACTTTCCCTTGCTATTTGGAAGCTTTCCGGTGAGCTGCTGGTCAGTTGCAGCGTGCTGTAATGTAAGGTGTAGCAAAATGTGAATGTTGAACTTTGCTCAAGATGAGTGCTCCGAACTGTTCTCAAGGGTTTCTTTTACTTACGGAAGGGAGAGTCTTCCGTTCCTTTAGTGAGAGAGTGCAAGGGACATCAACAAAGTGATGAACACTGTGAATGAAGGTGCTGAGACTGAGAGATAGAGAGAGAAGTATACGACACCAGAATGTTGTCAAACCCTCCTCCGAAGGCTCCACTCTTTATGGCAAGAGCGGTCTACTATTGATTGCACAAATCTCAACAATGCTTTGGACTTGCCGACGATGTCGACGACGAGACGGGCTGAAATCTGAAAATGCTAATGGCTGAAATATGCAAATCTTTATCTACTTAATTTTGACTCTATGACAGCGATGACGATGATGACGACGATGCAACGACGACTCGCTGAAACTGCAGATGCTGAAATCTGCGTTTTCCGGGCTGAAGCTGCAAACTTCGCGGGATCTGATCGTGCGACGAGGATCTACTGCGGGAAGGTGAGATCTGCGAGGTTTTGGGGTTCTACTGCAGATACTGACTGCTACAAACTGAAAACACTGGTTCCTCTTGGTGTTTCGTCGCGGTGAATCTGTAAGACGCTAGATGGCTATGTTGATGCAAAAATGCTAGGGCTGAATATTGGTTCTGATGCAAAAATGCTAGTGTTTCTGCTATCCTGCTGTTGCCGGGTTGTCCTGTAAATGCAAAACGCTATGGCTGATTTGCACTGCTGAAAAACGTTGGCGGCTCTTGAGTCCTTGGCTGAAAACGCTAGGTTTATTGCTAGTGGGGGGTCTTGTTGAGAAGGTGCCTACTGAACTTGTGTTCCTGCTACCGCTTCTGCCAGAAAGTGCTAGCGCTAGGTTTGCTTATATACAAACTTAGCAAAATTGCTCTACCTACTTTCCAACAAAAGTCACTTAAAAATAATAAGTGAAAAACGTCAAAAATACGGAAAATAGGTCTATGCACTGTAAAAATGCTACTGATGGGTTCTGATGGAAATCTGATGATCATGCTCTGTGCAACCGGAGGATATGCATCTAATCTAAGTGTCTGGACATGCACGGTCTGCGAACAGACTCACAAAAGTGCCAGATCACTTCCTATTCTAGATTGGCTTGACTGAACTGAACCTTGGTCATGTTGTAGCTTGTCCACGGACACATAGGGTTGGATGTGTCACGTGACATGTAATTCCGTGTTTTATCACTGTCAGGTGTCCAAAGCCCTGATTAAGCATCCAAAGGCTTTCTCGAGGCTCCTCTCACGTTGTCCTGCAATTTAGGTGCGAAACCCTAAACCTGCAGAAAATCACAGCAGGCTGTAATTTTTTGGTTTGGATCGTTTTGGGCGGAGCGAGCACGTCTACGCATGTGTCAGGTGCTCCCATACGCAATGGGACAATTCCTCTTTGGAACGGAGGAGTTTTCATGTGAGAAAACTCTCCATTTTTGCAATCCTTGTGATGGAACTGTGCGTACCTGTGGGGGATTAGCAATTAGCTAATCCAGTTCCTGTACAGAAGGCTCTTGCCTTGGGAAATGTGCATAAAACCCCCAGAACTATACATGGTCATCTGAGAAACCTGTGATGATAAAAGGATGCTAATCACACTAAATTATCTATGGCATGTATATCTAGCATGCAATCGAGGATGTTTGCAATTTCAAGAGTGGGGTATGTAACGAGGTTGTGGCAACCACTGATCTTAGTTGTTGGTTTCTTCCCTTGATTTTTATTTAATTTTTGGGACTCTCTTTTTGAAGTCACCAATGGCCGGACATTGTGTGGCCAGTGTGAAATTACTGACAGTCGAGAGTTTCACCCGCAGTCGAGAAGAGCAAGTCGCCACGAGATGGTCGGGCCAGTCGGCTTTGAAAATCGAGCAGTGAAAGGGTGTCTAGGCTCAGTTCAAAGTCATTTAGGCCCCTTGCTACACGTTATAAGTTGGTGGGTACTAGGAAATTAACTCAAGAGGCAATTTGGACACATGGAAGTAGAAGAGCAACCTACAAGCCACACAGACTCTCTAGAAGCCTCATCCATGAGGGGGCGCCCAAAACCGAGGGAGGAGGCTGATTTTCACATTGTGAGCCTACAGTTTGTGTGTGAGTAGTGGGTGCAGGTGATCCCAGCTTTAATAGAAAGCTTGCCTTCTCCCTTGTCTCATGTAGCACGACGATTTTCTCTCGTGCATGTCTCTCTCCCCTTGCACATACAATAATGCCCCACCAAAGCCTTGTTTAAGCATCCCAAGGCTTTCTCGAGGCTCCCCTAGCGATGTCTTGCAGGTTAGTTGCGAAATCCTAAAGCTGCAGAAAAACACAGTAGGCTGTAATTTTCTGTTTTGGATCGTTTTGGGCGGAGCGAGCACGTCTACGTGTGTCTCAGGTGCTCCTCCACGCAATGGGACAGCTCCCCTTTGAGACGGATGAGTTTTTATGCGAGGAAACTCTCTGTTTTCGCAATCCTTTGCGATGGAACTATGCATACTTGTGGGGGATTAGCAATTAGCTAATCCGGTTCCTGTACAGAAGGCTCTTGCCTTTGTAAGGATTCTAGTTACCAATCCTTCATTAAGTATTTAAACTCATGATTAAGTCTTAAGAAATTTGAACTGAAATCAAAGACAAACTCAGAAGACTCTATGTTCGATTGATTGAATGATTGCTTGAAATGTGTTGCAAGGGTGTTCTTATATAGAAAGTGAAGAGACATGATGAAAAGACATGACCATAGGTCAAGAGACATGACTCTAGGCCAATAGTCGTGTCCTTGAGTCGTTACCCTTCAGCGTAAAGGTGTAGCCATTCGCTGAAGAGACATGGCTATTCGTCGAACATGTGCGACTCTTGGGCAAAGGGATGCATCCTTTGGAGAATCAGGGGTCTCGGATCTGGTACGTCTTCGTATCTGCAAAAGAATCAAGCAGGAAGGTAACACCAAGACAAAGAATACATCACAATCGTGACATTCCCTCATATTTAAAAGAAAACCGAGGGTAGTAGAAGAAACTCAGGGAGAAGGAAATTGTATTTCTGCTTGCTTCTGCATCCAAAGCTCTAACTGTCAAGTCCCATGTCATGGCACTGTTATTGACTATAACTGTTATTGACCATAACTATTTTACCAAATTGCTAATGTCAAAGTCATTTGTAACTTCGAGCTTTTTCCAATAAAAGATTGAATCTTTATCTGCTTCGAGTGAAATTATTGGTAAATTGATTGAGTGAAGACCACTGGTTTGAAATTTGTAAGGTATTCCATTGGTTTGTCTGGAACAGTAAAATCCTCTTGAAGGGATGCCGTAGACTGAGACAAAGTAGTATTTGGAGGTACATCCATCTGCAAAGGTTTATCACTGGAACAAGTTGTGTCCAAAGATTCAATTGTAGCGATTGAAGTCGTGCTGCAAGAGTCTGCATCTGATTTATCCTTTGTACCGACTGGAATCTTCAAGTTTGAAAAATGTCATTCACCACTGCATTTGTTATCTGTTCAGAGACAAAGACTTTGTTTTGCAAGGGGGGTGACGAGGCGACTTTTTCTGCTTGGAACACAGCCAAAGAAGGGGGTATGTGCCTATTGGTTGTCACACAAGAACCAAAATCTTTTGAATGTTCAGCTTTCTCAGTGGCTATTAAGGCTTCCAATTGAGAAGGGAGAGGTTGAGGGAGTTGTTGCCTTTTAGACCTTTGAAGAATCCTCTTGCACAAGGAAAGGATCAATAAATCTTCGACTTTAGCACCTTTAGATAAGAAAGAGTTAAATATAGGGCATGGCTCGCGAGGGGGAACTTGTCCAGCGTCGCGACATTCACGACCGTGTACTCGACTAGGGCCGGATATATGTGCCACTAAGTAAGCCCATCTTAATATCTTTGATGATCCTTTGGAAGCTTCATGTTGCTGCTTTTGTTGCTGATGATTCCTATAAGAAGTTGGTTGCTTAGAAGTGTAGCATTTCCAAAAATATTCATGTTGAGACTTTTGTTGCTCGCACGAAGGTATCTTGTGTTTAATTGTCTCTGAGAAAGCATGCTTTGGGTGAGAAAATTTGAGTTCCGAAGGCTTTTGTTTGAGTGGTTCTTCTTGGTCGACCACTGAAGCTTCAAAAGAAGATGGCGGAGAAGCAGCATGAATAGTCCGAGAAGTAGTATTATGACTCTGGGAAGAGGTTTGCATCTGCATCTGCTCCAAGCGAGTGTGAAGTGATGCAAGGCTCGTGGAAAGTGCTTCTCTTTGAGAACTGCTATCGGTTCCTTAGGTGGAATAGAGTTCTTGTCGTCGACATAGTATCCATCATTACCCAAAATCAGTACCAGCAATACCCTAGTACCCTTCGTTATCTTAGTAGTACCCAACATCAATAGCATCAATACCCATTAGCATCAACATCTCATCATTTAGTCATTGTATCAACGTTGTGCAAGGATAAAGAAAGTACTTGCTCTGGCAAGAGAGCAAGGGGGCTCTTGAGGGTTTGGGACCTGGTGTTGACTCTCTCTCTCTCTCTCTCTCTCTCTCTCTCTCTCATTTAGTTCAGTTCAATTCCTTCAAGTGAAGTGAAGTGTTCCTTGTGTTTATGCGGAGTACTAGATCCGAGCTAAATCCTTAAATACTTCCGCTGCACCTCACAAAAACGCTGGTGTATAGATACACGAGGTACTCGGTACTTCTTGGTACTTGAGAGGCTTTTTGCTCTGCTCCTCTGTGTGAGAGTGCATGTGTGTGTGTGTGTGTGTGTGTGTGTGTGAGAGAGAGAGAGAGAGAGAGAGAGAGAGAGTAGACAACACAAAAGCTCGTAGTATTTGGGGAGGGGGTAATCAGCCCCCAATGACTCTCTTTATCAGATATAACGTATGTACATGATAGACTCACGCTAGGAAGCCTATATATAGGGCTCTTGGGTGAGGTCGGGGAAAATCCCACGACCAACCACCAACAAAAGTGGGTCTGTACCTGTGTAAGGCCATGAATATAAGTGGGTTTGTACCTGTGTAAGGCCCCTGGATACTAGACAGGCGGTCGGCCCATAAGTGGGCAGCCGGACAACGCAGCCTAGATGAATATGCAAAGAGTGGCCAGCATGCAGGCACACTAGCCGTACATGCATGCCTTAGACCTGAGTGAAGCAGCAAAGTGGTGTACGCGAACTCGACGTGAGGCAAATGATGAAGATGTCTGCTACGAAAGCTTGCGATGTCCACTGAAGGATACTCCATGAGTGTAGTAGCAGTCTGGGGTGTCCCAACCTCCGAGAGATCTCCATGGGAAAGTGCCGTCACGAGCACCACTCTGCTGCTTCACTCAGGTCTAGGGCATGCATGTCCAGCCCCCCACTTTCTGGGCCGACCAACTATCTTTTATCCAGGCGCCCTACACAGATATTCATGGTCGTGGGATCTTTTACTGGTGGTTGGTATGGATTTTTTACCCGACCTCACCCAGGAGCCCTATGTATAGGCTGCCAGTATTGTAACAAACTTGGGCACCCCAAGTCTAGATTCTCTCGTGACACGAGAGGGATTTACTTAAAATACTTCACAACTTTAAAATCACAGTTCAATTTGGTCGGCACGGCCGTGCATAGTGCCGTGCCAAGAGTGATTGGCCCCAAAGACTGGCGCCCCTTTCGGTATTTCTTTTATATTAATCTTTGAGCAAAGTACAACTCTTGTAGGAACCTCTGCTCTCAAACTCTGCGTTCAAATGCTTTGAAGAGAGAGGCCCTTAGTACTCTTTTATTCTTACAAGGGATGCCAAAAGCAGAGCCCCCAAAAGCAATTAAACTCAAAAGCAAATAATCCCTTTAAGCAATTTGTCCAAAAGCAACTGATCCCAAAAATCTGCCCAACAAAAAGCATCAACACAATTTGCGGAAATCCATACAACAGCCACGTCAACAATACAGAGATCCGTACTGTTATCCGTATTGTTTTCTGCCACGTTAGCATTGCTGTCCGTACTGTTTCTTCCACGTCAACACTTGTCCGTATTGGACTCCTAAGTGGGCATGTGTGTGTGTTTTTCGGGGACCTGCCACGTCACCAGTTTGTGACAAGTATCATGTACATCGGTTACATCTGATATAGAGAGTCATTGGGGGCTGATTGCCCCCTCTTCCTCACACCAGCGTTTTGTGTCTACTGTCTCTCTCTCTCCTCTCCTCTCTCACGCTTTGCACACTCGCACTCTCACATGGTATCAGAGCTTCAGCTCTTCATGGTCTGGTACCGGGTGTATCACCTTCTGCATGAGGTCTCCTCTCCCCAGATGCAACCAGACAGCGATCAAAAGATGAAGGGGTGGTGCCACTCAAGGGACAACGTTTCATCGTGATGGAACCCCCTGCCACTTGCGTTTTCGATCTCCCCATTGGCAATAATACTATTGGCCGCCAGCGCTAGCCCTTTTGGGCTTTGTCATCGTCGGAAAACCCCTCCAATCCACTTACGTTTTTTGCTGCCACTTGCATTTTTGGGGAGATACTTGCGTTTTTTGGTTGAAGTTTCTACTTTCTCAGCATGGAGAGGTAGCGCTAGAGTATTCTACCCCCGATCTTATTGAATTACACCTCATCTACCCGGTTAGGCATCCGGTGCCTAGGCCAATTGACATTCCTTGGATTCAGCACTGTTTTGGAAGCATCAAGGTGCTGTTTCTTATCTATTTTCAGCCCTCCGACGGCTCCACAGATACAATTGCACCCTCTCTAGACTCTTTGCAAGGTTCCGGACCTTGTCGGGAGCATACAAGTACGCTGGAATTTGCTGGACAGCAGCGTTTTCCGTACAGCCTGCCACGTCAGCATTGCCAGCGTAATTACCGAAAATCTGCCACGTCATCTTTTTTTTTTTTTTTTTTGGTCGCAAGTCTTTCTTTGTTGGTCTTGCTTTATTTTAATCCTTTATGTCACTTGGGGCCCCATCGGGTCCCCATAAGTTGGTAGGACTTCTTCTTCTGTTACTTGTTCTTCTTAGGGTTTAGGCCCCTTGGCCGGGCTTTGACACGTCAGCAGTTTGTGACACTTGCAACCTAGTGTGGCTAGTTGGCTAAGCTGTGAAAAACTCCAGGAAGGCTAGATGTAGGAATTTGCGCCGTAAACGTCCTCCGAAACAAGAAAGCTAGACTAAGCAGTCTGCATTATAGAAGCTACCATAAGCTGCAACAATCACCGATAGACTGCATGGACCACCACCAAATGGTGTCCAGTCAGTAGGTAGAGTAATCCAATATGAGGGGAAAGCCAAACTCAATAGTTTGCGCTATGAAGGGCCTCTGAGAAGAGGTGTGGTCAGACCAAGCTGTCTGCACCGTGATCATCCTGTAGAAGTAGGGAAGCCAAACTGAGCAGTCTGCACTGTGAATAATCTCTGAGAAGAGGAAAGGCCTGACCAATCTGTCTGCGCCATCTTGCCTGTATCTAACAAAAACAAAATCCGCGCCAACAACACCACCAAACCGCAACTCGGTGTGGCTCTCAGTGTGAATGAGCTGGGAGTGGCCTACTGCACAGGTCTGGAGATAAGTCTGTTGTGAGGGTACTGGGGGTGAGTGTAAAGAAACTTTGAAGGTAGCAATCCAAACGATCAAGAGTGTAGGAGAGCAATTGCACTACCATCCAAGCCAAGCTCCGGGTGACTCCAGATGTAGTCACGTAATGATGCTTGATCTCCCGCATCTTGCGAGTAAACTCTCCAAGAGAGTCCAAAGCACTGAAGTCCCACTCAAGTCTGTAGATCCAAGCAATGAACCTGTCCAAGAAGAGATCCAAGATCCTCTCCCTAAGTCCATGTAGATGCTTCTGTGTAAGCAAGTGATGTGACGTGTCGAGGTCAAGTGGTAAGTGTCCGTCCACCCAAGATGGTGGTGTCTTCTCTGGGAATCTCGTGATCCCATATGCCATGAGCATGGCCATATCTCGTGTGAACTCCTCTGATGAGTGCATAGGTGTGTCACACAAGTCACCACCCCCTCTGGAGTGCGCAACTGCCGAATGATGGCTAGAATGGATGATTTCCCTAGGATCGTACGCCCGTGGATGATCAAGCCGATGTCGAAGATATCATGTACTGCAGCAATCACTGAGAGACCGCATGGACCACCACCGGATGGTGTCCTAGCAGGAGGTAACCTCATCCTGTGTAAGAAACGCAAGCCAAGTGGCTGTTGTCTACCCAAAAATGCAAGTGCGAGGTGATGAAAACGTTGTTGTCGAGCGAATTCCAGCGTGCTCGTATGCTCCCGGTAGGATCCGGAGTGGTGCAGAGGGTCTAGAGCGGGTGCAAGTGTATCTGTGGAGCCGTCGGAGGGCTGAAAACATATAAGAAATAGCACCTTGATGCTTACAAAACAGTGCTGAATCCAAGGAATGTCAACCGGCCTAGGCACCGGATGCCTGACCGGGTAGATGAGGTGTAATCCAGAAAACTCTAGCGCTGCCCCTCCATGCTGGAAACACAGAAACTTCAACCAAAAAACGCAAGTGCTCCCCAAAAACGCAAGGGGCAGCAAAAAATGCAAGTGGATTGGAGTGGTTTTTCAACGATGATAGAGCCCAAAAGGGCCAGTTCTGGCAACCAATAGTATTATCGCTAATGGGGAGATCGAAAACGCAGGTGGCAGGGGGTTCCAGCGCAATGAAATGATGTCCCTTGAGTGGCGCCACCCCTTCATCTTTTGATCACTGTTTGGTTGCATCTTGGGAGAGGAGACCTGATGCAGAAGGTGATGCACCCAGTCCTAGACCATGAAGAGCTGAAGCTCTGATACCATGTGAGAGTACGCGTGTGTGGAAGAGAGAGAGAGAGAGAGAGAGAGAGAGAGAGAGAGAGAGAGAGAGAGAGAGAGAGAGAGAGAGAGAGAGAGAGAGAATAGACACAAAACACTGGTGTGAGGAAGAGGGGGCGATCAGCCCCCAATGACTCTCTATGAGGCGTGCGAACCAACAGTGCTATGAAAAGTTTATTTCCGCTGCTACTTCCATAGCCAAAGAGGCTGGAGCTCTTGCCACGAAGCCTCCGTCGAGGCCAAGGTCAGGTTGTCGACTGGAACCTTGGGCTCAAAGACTCATTAATGCGCGCCGGAAAGCCTGGAATAAAGTGTAGAACAAATCTGCGAACACTAGGGCTGGCCGGCAAGCGGTTAGAGAGTACAAGGCAATAGCACTACGTGTGAAGGCCTCTGTAAGAGACAGTAATAAAAGATCCTTTGAGCACTTTGTGGAAAAAGGGAATGAGCTCTTGAGGGAGGGACAAATGAAGAAATTCTTCACCCACCTCAAGGAAATATTTGGGGAGGGGCAAGGAACTATTGCCAATCAACCTTTGAAGGCAAATCGGGAGCTAGTAACAGAACCAGAGAGGCAATTATAAGTATGGGAGGGTCACTACTTGAAGGTTTTTGCGAATACGGACGGCACCAGCAAGGATCCGCTTGCAGGTATGACAAACATGTGCATATCTGGCCTGGTATGCCTGAGGTATGTGATCGTGAACTATTACAAAGTACGGGATGCCTGTCGGCGATTGAAGAGACACAAGGCAGCGGGTGGAGATGGTTTACCACCCGAATTCTTTAAGCTGCTTGTGAAAGATAGGGGTTCACGAGCGGACCGCGTAAGCCACAAATGGAAATGGGCAAGGCATGTGACACTGGAGGGTATTTATGACACTGGAGATATCTTGGCCGGCGTTAGCGACGCAGTGATTGTGTCAATCCCCAAAAAGGGTGATTTGACCAACACTGATAACTATCGTAGGCGGATCACTAAGATACTTGAAAAGAGAAATTTCTTCAATTCCAACCAAGCAGGATTCCGTGCTAAAGAGGAATGCATTGGGCAAGTTGCATGCCTGAAGGAGATCGTGAAACTCCGTCATAAGGAAGGGAAACCAACCCCTGCGGCCTACATTGATTTCAAGAAGGCATGTGACACAGTACCGCACGAGGCGTTGTTCCTGAAGCTGGCTGCGGCTGGCTTGCAAGGTCGAGCGCTTAGATTTTTCCAAACGCTCTACAGGTCCACCTCAGTTAAAGTCCGACACATAGAGCAATTGGGTTTGATTCCGGTGCAGCTATTGAACATATGTATAAATGATATTTTAGATGCAGATGGGGAAACATGGGGCTTGGAAGTACCTAACTTCCTCAAAAGAATTAAGGGACTCCTTTTTACCGACGACCTGGTTCTGCTTGCCGATGCTCTTGAAAGCCTACAGACGAGCCTTGACAAGGTAAGTGAATGGGGCAAGACCTGGGGCATGACCTTTGGAATTGAAAAATGCATGGTCACGGTGTTCCACGGGGACCATCTCTCTATGAGTATCTTTCTTCTGGGTGGCGAGATGGTTGTAGTAGGTGCAATGTACAAGTACCTTGGGATCGATGTAGACTCGACCTTCTCCATTGAACGCATCGTCAAGGAGCAAGCGGACAAGGGTAGAAAAAGCCTATTCGCATGCCAACACCTGCTGGCAAACCCAGCCATCCCAATCTGGTCTCGACCAACTGTTTTTAAGGCGTGCGTGTACCCAGTTGTTTGTTATGGCGTGGAAATTATAGGGGCCACGATCAGCGTGTCCTTCACTCTCTGCAGCGCCTCGTCGCCACCGGGATGCGAATGTTACTCGGGAAGGAAGCAAGGTCGACCTTTGTAGGGACGGCAACTCTCCACCACGAGTGTAACATCCCACCCGTATCTGCTTTTTGTGGGGGACAACGAGCAAGGGCTTTTGACAAGTACCGCTCGGTTTCATCCACCTGAATATGCTCCTTGGTAAACAAGAAGCCTAAGAACCAACCGTTCAAGTAGTGGACTTGAATTGGATGAATAAGTATATCCCAATGGCCGACTTTAGCTCAGTCCGCTACCACACATGGGACAAGTGGGACGAGAGGCATTCGTGCACGGCGTTGGAGCCCTCAGGAGTGCCCAACCCGACTCCTAAAACAAAACAAAACAAAAAAATCTCTATATCAGATGTAACCAATGTACATGATAGACTCACGCTAGGTAGCCTCTGTATTGGGCTCCTGGGTGAGATCGGGCAAAAAACCCACAACCAACCACCAGAAAAAGATCCCACGAACATGAATATAAGTGGGTTTGTACCTTGTAGGGCGCCTAGACAAAAGATAGGTGGTCGACCCAGAAAGTGGGCAGCTGGACAATGCAGCCTAGATGAATATGCAAAGGGTGGCCAGGAGGCACACTAGCGGTACATGCATGCCCTAGACCTGAGTGAAGCAGCAGAGTGGTGTGCGTGAACTCTTAACACTCTGCTTGATATTGGTGACCCAAAGGTTGTATTTATAGGTGCACAAAGTTGGGTTGGGCAGCCTTCCCAACAAGTCCCACGATTTGGAAGTTGAAGGGTCACTTAATTAATAAAAATGCTGGTTAAGAGGTTGTTTATGCGTAGTTGGGGAAAGAGGTTCTGTGCGGTGAAAATGCTTATGCTTGATGCAAGGTACTGATGCTAGTGCTAATGGGTTGTGCAATCAGAGGGTTTGCAGTGCCTGGACATGCACGTCGTGCGTACAGGCTCACAAAGGTATTAGAACACTTCCTAGGCTACCTAAACCCTAGAAGTAGTTCGCATGCACATAGGATTAGATGTGCACATGACAATTGGCACTGACCCTTTTGGGTATTTCTTTCCTTATTGATGATTGGCAGAGTATAACAATCGAGGAGCTCCTCCTCTGCAAACTGCGCGCTCTTGAGTGCTAGAGAGGCCCCCCAACGCTCATATTTAAAGGCTCTAAGGCCAAAAAGCATCAAATATGAAAGATGACGAAACATAAACAATTTCCTAAAATCTTGGAATTGTTCTAAAAATCTGTTGCAAATTGCAAGATGTATGTATAGGTGCCACATCATTATAGTTTGAGATCTTAAACTGGCCTCCACTTCGTTTCGGACACTTTCGGGTGCTTTAAATAGGTTCTCTTGCCAGTGACCATCCCCACAAGGCAATACACTTACAAAGCATTTATCCCACAAATCAATCACTTATTTTACATTGAACACTCAGATGCAACCAATGAATGTAGTCATCTCATCTAGTCGTGAACTATTGATGTACCTAGATCACTGTCTAGCCATCTCATCCCTGCGGAATTCTTGATGCACTAGTATCAGTATCCAGTCATCTCATCCGAGGAATTTTCATGAATCATTCAGCCATCACATCCAGATCTCACTTATCTCTAGCAAATGTATACATCCACTAATTATCATATCAATCATCAGGCAAAATGTTGCAGACATTTCATCTTTTCAATTTATACTCTAACAATACACACATGAAAGAGCACATGTAAACAAGTTCAATTTAGGAAATTTCCAATACATCTTTTTCTAAAGTCATTCCGTAGTAAGCCTATCAATACCCCTATGGAGAAATTAGTGACTTTGTTCAATCTAGACAATCTGTGACAAGGAGCATGCATCGCACTAGATTCAACCCGCTCGGGTTATCGATGTGCACTTAAGGAATAAATACTACTAAAAATCCAAAAGCCTCAAGATACAGCTCGAGAATCTGCTAGGTCCTCCTCCTCCATCCCCTTTGCATCAAATGTCACAAACTGATGTCATGGCAGAGTGGTGCGGAGCTAATGACGTGGACAGCTGTACGGAACCCCCTCAAATGCATTGACATGCTGACATGGCGACAATACAGATTTCTGTGTTTTACGCTGACGGGTGCTGACGTGGCAGGTTGTACGGATTTTCAAAAATTACGCTGGCTGCTTTTGGGAGTCCCCAACGCTAAATAATGCCACAAAAACAACTCATAAGATGCTTTTGGGTTTAGTGCTTTTGAACTGAATGCTTTTGGGGCTCTGCTTTTGGGCATCCCTTGTACTGTTTATAAGAGCCCCTGGGGCCTCACTCTGAATGCATATGGACGCAGAGTTCTCGCGAGAGTTGTAACTTTGCTCAAGCATTAATATAAAAATAAATACCGAAAGGGGCGCCAGTTTTGGGGCCAATACAATCTGGGCACGGAACTACACCGGGCCGTGTCGACTCTAATTTTTTAAGTGTGATAAAGTTGTGAAGTATTTAAAGTGATTCTCTTGTGTGTCGTGTCAGATTTCCAACTTGGGGTGTCCAGGTCTGTAACAATGGTATGAGAGCTTTTGGCGTTGTTAGCGTGTAAACGACAAGGAAAACAAGCGCCTCTATAGCTCTGCACTAGTCACACCGTTGGAAAGAAACCGTGTATGACTGTAGAAAACACCAAAGTCGAACACCTGTGAAGATGGGCGAGAAACAGCTCTAACTCAAACCATGGCTAAAATTTCAGAAAACAGAGACCATAAAGACGAAGCTTGTGTCGTGAGGATCTCCGTAGAGCATCCATATGCTTGATTCTGATAACCGACAAGAGAGTTACAAGCTTTTGAAGATGGAAGGTCTCTCAAAAGCTCCAAAAAACAAGTCTCTGTAAGCAAAAAAGGATGTGTAGGAAAATGCAGCTAGTAAAGGGGGATTTTTTTGGTTCTTATCCCAAGGGATTTTCTCTCCCCTCTTAGCCGACTTCATTTCCCCCTTTAGGCACCTTTTTATTGGTCCATTTTGAGTCTTTTTTGGGTAAAAAATGGGTTGTCGGCCACTTTTTGACCAAGGCAAGTGGGGGGGAGGGGGGGGGGGGGGGGGGGGGGGCAGTTTCCGGGGACCAAAAAATGGACAGGGCGCCTGTCCAGGCAGTGGGAACACAAATTGGGCGCCCCCTCCTCTCCCCAAAGTCCACGAGCCCTCTCAAGCAAGGCCAAGAAGCTCCATTAACTTCTTTGATATACTCTTAGGGAGTACCCACTCCCCCCTTTATACCCTCCATTTTTCACTTGCTCCCCCCCATGTGGGGTTATTCCATTGCCACTTGGCACCATCCTCCACCTCCCCAACTTCCCCATGTCCAAACCTGAAATTTCTGTTTTGCCCCCAAACTAAGCCATTTTCTTGGAGGCGTAGCGAGTGACCCCGACTACCAAATATAGCACCTTAAAGTACGGCTTGGAGCTTATTACCCCGGCTAACTCCGGAAATTTCTAAACATGCCATTGCTAAAAAAAACCATCAAGTCGGCCCATTTGCCGTCTTCCCACGTGCATCTGCCGCCACTTTTTAAGTGAAAAACCATCCACTTCGAGTGCGTGTAACTCATGATGTCGGAGTCCGATCTGCAAGTTATCAAGCACGGCTAGGAATGCTCATTAAAAACTATTTTTTGAAAGCTCGACCAACCTAAAACTTAACCAACAGCTTGACCAAAACCAAGCCTTTGTACAGGGTTTTTTACACGGACACTTTCAAAGCTGGAAGCACTATGTACATATATATATATATGTGTTAGGTGCAGTAGAATGATTGTTTGCGCTTTGCTCAAGATGAGTGCTCCGAACTGTGCTCAAGGTTCCTTTTAGTTCTTATGGAAGGGAGAGCCTTCTGTTCTTAGTGGAAAGTGCTATGATCACGAACAAAGTGAATGGACAATGTGCGTGCAAGTGTATGAGACTGAGAGATAGACAGAGAAGAGAGATACGCCACCAAAGACGTTGTAAAACCCTCCTCCGAGGGCCCCACTCTTGTCGGCGAGAGTGGTCTA
Source organism: Adiantum capillus-veneris (assembly GCF_014529385.1). Lineage (NCBI taxonomy): Eukaryota > Viridiplantae > Streptophyta > Polypodiopsida > Polypodiales > Pteridaceae > Adiantum > Adiantum capillus-veneris. The sequence continues at coordinate 136,342,237 of NC_140955.1, read as the reverse complement.
CTTATGATTGCACAAAGTGGTACAATGCGTATGCAATGGACTGATGCAACTTGGACTATGCCGATGACGACGACGGTGGTGACGACGACGACTTGATGGCTGAAATCTGGGATCTTCTATCTGCTGAATTTCGGGATTGTTTCGGTGGCTGAAAATGACTGTTGGCTGCGTTTTCATGGGCTGAAATTGGAGGAACTGCTGCAACCACTTAGGCCGAATTCTGCTGCGTTTCTATCTGCTGAAATCTGCGTTTTTGTTGCTGATGTCGCTGGCTGAAAACGTTGAGGGTCTGCAAGTGTGGTTGGCGTTTTTGTGGTTGAAAACGCTGAGAAGATGCAGGTGTTGCTAACTGGGGTTTGCTTATATATTAACTTAGCAAAATTGCCCTACCTACTTTTGTTGGAAAGTCACTTAAAAATAATAAGTGAAAATAACCAAAAATAGGGAAAATAGGCTAAATGCACTGGAAAATTCCCCTAACTGAATCTGGTGGATTCTGATGAGAATACTGATGATCATGCTGTGTGCAACCAGAGGATATGCATCTACACTAAGTGACTGGGCATGCACGGTCTACGAATAGACTCACAAAAGTGCCAGATCACTGCTAAATCTAGACTGATTGGACTGACTGAACCCTGCTGTGGTGTAGCTTGTCCACGGACACATAGGGTTGGGATGTGTCACGTGACAACATGAGGGTGGTCAGCAAGTTTTTTTGGTATCATGTATGGCCTTTGTACTCATCCATAAAATGCCTGACAGCGTGTGCTTTTCTCAAAGCGTACCGGTCCTACTAAAGAGCAGACAGAGCACTTTGGCGATTCCAAAGTTTATCGGGAATTTTTTTTAAAGAATCTTCGTGCCCTGACCCCGGACTTATTAGCCACTCCCACCCTTACTTCATCGCGCATCAAGCGCGCTCCCGTCATTCTTGCTGTGTCTTATAGGGCATAAGCCATAAGAAATTCAAGATCATTTGCAAGAGAAAAAGGAGTTCGTTTTTGAACTGAAAATGCTTTTTGACGCATTTTCTGTGTTGCAGAGACTTTTAAAAATCTCTTCGATGGTTGGGAATTCGGACATGCGATACAAGGCAAAGTTGATCCTCTCAACAAGCTCTGTGCGTTGATGTAATGTGTAGCGGAAGCGAATGATGGTGTAAGCTCAGGATGAGTGATCAGTGAGTGCTCAAGGTTCCAATTGAATGTGATTCTAGTACATTAAGATGTGTATTTGGATGAGATGACCGGATATCGTTGAGTGTATCAAGAGTTCCGAAACGGTGAGATGACTTCATAGTGATCTAGGTGCATCAAGAGTTCTGGATGGAATGAGATGGTTAGATTGAATGATTGAAACATAATGTTCAATGTGAACTAAGTGTCTAATTTTGTGAATTGCATGCTATGTCGATGTAGTGTCTTGCCATGGGCATGGTTTGCATGATTGAGAAATGACAAGATTGGTTATGAATATGATAGTAACAAGATTTAGTAGATCAAGGCATCCGTGAAAAGATTAGTGCGGTATGGATGTGATGGTTACAATGATCAGGATTCGTATCTAAGATCCTCGACAGAAATGTCATTGATCAATGAATGTTGTCTTTGTAGAAGTGTTGGATTGTTGGAGTCTGGTGCATGAGTACATAGAGTTAGTGTCTATTGAAGAAATTTTATGTTTGTTGGCTGGTTTTATAGGTGAGGGTGATTACAATTTTTTCAAGAGGGGGGAATGTCACAAAGTGATGACGTGGCATGCCCATTAGGAAGAGGAATGGCTGAGTGGACAAGAGAAACTGAACCGACCAACTCAAAGAACTTTTGAGCACCGGCCGAGGAGCCTAAACCTAAAATTCCCAAAGCTTGAAGTGTAGGCTGTGATTGGAAATTACACTTCAAACAAAACACGGCCTGGGATTTAGAGTGCTTCCAAGTGAATAGTGACACCGGGTTGGCCCCAAAGGTTGGTGCCCCTCGGTATTTCTTTATTCAATTAAAATTTCAGAGAAAACTTGTAAATTGCTACGAGATGTCCCACTTTTATTGGGTTGAAAATGACCCACTCTAGTATCATGTGCGCACTGCACTTGCGCCACGTGGACAATCTTTTGCTATAGTCTAGCGTCAGTCTTAGTTTAGCTTAGGACCTAGCCTGGCACTTTGTGAGCCTCTAGCAGGACGTGCATGTTCAGGTAGGTTGCAGTTGCTTACCCTCTCTTGCACAGTACAATCATTTCAACATATAGGCGTATGAACAGTCTCTTAAGTCAATTTAATTACAAAGTGACATAGTAGCATTATTTGGTAGGGTCATGAGGGGTCATTTTTGACACTGATGGACTAGCATGATTGGGGCTATATAAGTGACCCTAGGGGGTCAACCGAAAAGGCCAGTAAGTACCCATAAGCACCAGCACGAGGACCTGCAGTACCTTCAGCCAACGTTTCTAAGCATCAGTACTAGCGTTTTCAGTATCAGCCTCAGTTCAACGTTTTTCACCACCTTATCCGTCAATACTAGCAGCATTTTTCAGGGCTACAGCCAACCAGTGTTTTCAGCCCTTTCGGCCAGCATTCTCAGCCATGAGACTTCATCGCCAGCACCATGCAGATCAAGCATAGCATTAGCGGTTTCAGCCATGGCAGTTTCAGCCTCGTAACGCCATCAAGTTGCAGATTCTAGTAAAGCACTAGCAGCGTTTTCAGCTCTCAGCATTTAGCATCTAGTATCTACCGCAGTACCCCCTCAACATCTACAACAATACCCATCAGCATTGTCGCAATACCAAGCATCTCTAGCAAGTACCCATCAGCATCTCAATATCTAGGATCATTGTAACTTCGCCATGTCCTCACATGCATGGCATGGATGCATTAGATCCACTTGAAGATGCATCCATGCCTACTTTGAAACCATTCCACAACTTGAAAGAACACATTGAAAAGAATAGAAGCAATAAAGAAGGGATGGAAGAGATGCATCATGAAAAAAGACATGGAACACAACCAGACAAAACTAATCAAAAGTCTACAATAAAAATGATCTTTATTTGTGACAAAAACTGCTAGTTGCTGGAATGAATACATTATCAACGAGATGTGGATTGGAAGAAGACCAGATGGATAGGGGAGTTCAACAGAATGGGAGGGATTTCAACAAAAACTTTTTACCTCATCATTCTTCTTCTTGCACATCATTTTGCTTAAGAGAAGTTTTTCTCTTCTTTGTCATCCTCTATGGCTATAGATGCATTCTCCTTGGCTTATCTCTCCTCATTTATACTCTAGTTCACCACTTGTTGTGCGCGTCTGTCGCATGTGTCAATGCAAGGGACTTGCCGTACACTGTGTGGTGCGAGCCACAAATGGATCCAAGCACATAACCAGACTAACCTCGCAAGCTCAAGAGAGCAAGGGTGTGTCACTCACCGCCCTACGCTCGCTTTCGTGGAGGATTCCTTGTCGCAAAGAAGAGAAAGCTACTACGGTGCCACGCTCAACCGCCTCGTCGTCGTTGTGCCTTCGTAATGCTCGATCACTGACTCTCTCTCTCTCTCTCTCTCTCTCTCTCTCTCTCTCTCTCTCACACACACACACACACACACACACACACACACACACAAAGAGATGAAGAAGAAGATGTCACGTGACACATCCAACCCTATGTGTCCGTGGACAAGCTACACTATATCAGGGTTCCCGCAAGTCCAGTCTAGCTTAGAAGTGATCTGGCACTTTTGTGAGTCTATTCGTAGACCGTGCATGCCTAGTCACTTAGTGTAGATGCATATCCTCTAGTTGCACACCGCATAAGCATAAGCATTTACATCAGATTCCATCAGAGTCAGGTTGGGGATTTTTCTAGTGACTTTAGCCTATTTTCCCTATTTTTGATATTTTTCACTTATTTATTAAGTGACTTGTTGGGAACTGAGTAGGGCAAATTGGGTAAGTTAATATATAAGCAACCCAAAGCTAGCACTCTTTGGCAGATGAGCAAGGAGCACAACAGGCCCTCAGGCAGCAAGTACTCCCTCTCTCTCATCAAGAATCCATCAAGAACCTTTATCACCTAGCGTTTTCCATCAACATCTCAGCCAGCGTTTCCTCAAGCAATAGAAAGACAACGTTTTGACATCAGCAGGATCGCCAGCACATCAGCCTTGCGTTTTTGCAAGAGATAGTGTTTTGAGTTCTTCTCATAGCCAACACTTCCAAGTACCCAGCGTTTTCACTAACGCTACAAGGCATCAACGTTTTTTATTTTCAGCCTCAATTACAGCAGATGATCCAACGTTTTCAGCCATTAGGAAAACTACAGATTTAGCCCTAGCCACTTGCAGAAGATCCCTATTTTCAGCCCTTAAAAACGCAGCCAAAACCAGTGTTTTCAGTAGTCCGAAACGGTCCCAGATTTTCAACCATAGCGTTTTTATGGACAACAGATAGAAGACCGAAGATTTCAACCCTTAAGTAGTCATCGTCGTCCCTGTCGTCATCACCGACATAGTCCCAAGTTGCATCAGTCCATTGCATCATCATTGTACCACTTTGTGCAATCAAGCATAGACCACTCTCGCCGAGGAGAGTGGGCCCTTCGGAGGAGGGTTTTACAACCTCTCGGGTGTCGTATCTCTCTTCTCTCTTTCTCTCAGTATCATACACTTGCACGCACAATGTCCACTCACTTGTTTATGATCATAGCACTCTCCATTAAGAACGGACGGCTCTCCCTTCCATAAGAAAAAAAAGGAACCTTGAGCACACTATGGAGCACTCATCTTGAGCAAAGCGTAAACATTCATTCCGCTGCACCTAACATTGGTATCAGAGCTTTGGCAGTGTTCTGTATCACTCAAGGAAAGAACCACAAGAATCACAAGATCGTTTTTTTTGCTTGTTGAGGTTGCACGAACCCAAGTTCGCTTGGACGTGTCGATTCCTAATCGTGTTTTTGAAGAGTGACAGGAATCCCAATAAAGAAGGGCTTGTCTAGCCTCCCTTTGTGTCTCTTTTCACTCATTGAGAGCGGACCGTGCACTTAGCGGCCGGCCAATCGACGTGAGGTGGGAAAAAAACAACCTTGGTGTGAGCGCAAGGCCGCCAAGGGGTGCACCCGCGGAAAGGAGTAGAACTTGGGTGAAGAGAAGATCCTTCTCAAACACGGTTTGCAAGCGAAATAAAACCTCAAGAACCTCAAGAACCCAAGAACCCAAGTTCCTCGTGAACTTAAGAACCCAAGACCCCCAAGACCACAAGAACCCACGACTTCAGTGGATGGTCATCACTCGAAGAAAAATGGATACTTTGCTTGGAGGTGATGAGCATAAGAGAGACAAAGAAGAATTTTTCCCACCAGGAGGTTTTTCCGACCCTCCCTCTTCCCCATCTACGACAAGGATTGCACTATCTCCTATGAAGGAGTTGCCGCAGTTGTTGATGGACAAGACGTTAGACCGAAAAGCAGAAATAGAGCGTGAACGCGAAGAAAAGATGGCAGCCATAGAGCGTCAATACAAAGAAAGAGTGGCAGCCATACATCGCGAAGCCAAAGCAAGACAAGAACAGAGAGACCAACACATGCAAGAGTTCTTGCGACTCTTTTATCAAGTTCAGGCACAGATGCAAGAGAATCAAGAAAAGGAGACAAGGATGATGATTTGGATGTTAATGATAAGCATGATGATTTGCATGATCAAGATGTGATTTCTCACAAGCATGATGAGTTGCATAAAGATTATGTGATGGTTCACAAGCTGGATGATGTGTTGGTGGATGCTTTTTCTAGCGAAGCTAACCTCGTTGTAGATTCGATCAATCACGAAGAACCGATCTTTGCTTTCGAGTCGAGGTCCAAAGAACCCCCCCCAGGACGATTCAATCATTCAGGAAGAACCGATCTTGGCTCTCGAGCCTAGGTCTCATGAACTCTCATAGGAAGTATTATGTGTTCGCATGATTGATTCGTACGCAGTGATCGAGTGTGTCATTCGTGATCGTTTCTTGTATTTTAGTCGACGTCTTTATGTGATCCCTTTTCCTAGGCATGACATTCATGTCAGGAGGTCACTTTCCATGTCTCTTCCTTGGCACGACAAAGTTGTAGACAGAGCACATGAAAGTATGAGCATCAAGTATAGGCATTTCCATTGTGAATTGCCACATTTGATTGATTTAGATCAGGAAAGCAAGATTGGATCTCATTGTTTGCATGTCTTGGATAAACGATTTGGCACTCCGTCTCTTTGTTCATCTACATTGCATGCATAGTCTTTGAGACAGACACGATTTTTGCCACTCACTTTACATGGAATAGGTATGTTCATGGTTTGGTGTTGGAAATGGTTTCAGGAATTTTCAGCCATGGAGATTCTTGACGAAGAAAGAAGCATGACTCTAGCCGAAGTTGAAGCAAGGAAGGAAACTCAGAAGACTTTGTGTCGCTTTCGGCACGGCCCGAAGAAGAAGGCATTGCAGACATTTATGAAGTTCAAGTACCGTACGACCAACACATCAGAGTGGACCGACGAAGAGTCCCTTCCAGGATTCCAGATGGTATTGGCGATCTCTCTCGACACCATAGAGTTCGGTACCTATACCTCACTTTGAAAAGGAGGGGATGTCACGTGACACATCCAACCCTATGTGTCTGTGGACAAGTTACACCATAACAGGGTTCCCGCAAGTCCAGTCAGTTTAGCTTAGAAGTGATCTGACACTTTTGTGAGTCTATTCGTAGACCGTGCATGCCCAGTCACTTAGTGTAGATGCATATCCTCTGGTTGCACACCGCATAAGCATAAGCATTTACATCAGATTCCATCAGAGTCAGTTTGGGGATTTTTCCAGTGACTTTAGCCTATTTTCCTTGTTTTTGACATTTTTCACTTATTTATTAAATGACTTTTGTTGGGAACTGAGTAGGGCAAATTGGGTAAGTTAATATATAAGCAACCCAAAGCTAGCACTCTTTGGCAGATGAGCAAGGAGCACAACAGGCCCTCAGGCAGCAGGTACTCCCTCTCTCTCAGCAAGAACCCATCAAGAACCTTCATCACCTAGCGTTTTCCATCAACATCTCAGCCAGCGTTTCCTCAAGTAGCAAAAATACATAGCGTTTTTTATATCAGTAGGATCCCCAACACATCAACCTTGCGTTTTTGCAAGAGATAGCGTTTTCAGTTCTTTTGATCGACAAAACTTCGAAGTACCCAACGTTTCCACTAACGCTACAAGGACATCAACGTTTTTTATTTTCAGTCTCAATTACAGCAGATGATCCAGCGTTTTCAGCCATTAGGAAAACTACAGATTCAGCCCTAGCCACTTACAGAAGATCCCCATTTTCAGCCCTAAAAAACGCAGCCAAAACCAACATTTTCAGCAGTCCGAAGCAGTCCCAGATTTTCAGCCATAGCGTTTTTATGGACAACAGATAGAAGGCCGCAGATTTCAGCCCTTAAGTCGTCGTCCCCGTCGTCGTGACCGACATAGTTCCAAGTTGCATTAGTCCATTGCATCATCATTGTACCACTTTGTGAAATCAAGCATAGACCACTCTCGCCGACGAGAGTGGGGCCTTTGGAGGAGGTTTTTACAACCTCTCGGGTGTCGTATCTCTCTTCTCTCTTTCTCTCAGTCTCATATACTTGCACGCACAGTGTCTACTCACTTGTTTGTGATCATAGCTCTCTCCATTAAGAACGGAAGGCTCTCCCTTCCATAAGAAAAAAAAAGGAACCTTGAGCACACTATGGAGCACTCACCTTGAGCAAAGCGCAAACATTCATTCCGCTGCACCTTACAGAAGATGGAGATGGAACAAGAGCACTCTTCAATTGCACAAATAAGAGAATGAGGTATTTTAGGTTTAGATTGACTTAAACATAAGCTCGCTCATTCACACTTGGACACCCATGCTTAGCCAACTAACCCTTGAATGTTCTAGTTAGAGTGAGCCTCTCATCGGCGATCACTCTTACTCTTTTCCTATTGGACCGACAAGCCCGGTCCCTGACTCAAAACAATGTAATTTCCGTGGATGTTTACTGGGCCGACGCCTACTTACCAAGGTCAGCACCAAGCAATAGGTGGCGTTGGACAGTCCCTAAGACTCATATTCGCCCGGTGTTGACTTCACTATTGCATGTCATGTCTTCGACACCAAGGTCAATACCAAGCAATAGGGAGCTTTGGGCAATCCCCAAGCTTCCTATTCGTGTAGTATTGACTCAACTGCCTCTTGTAATGACTTTAAACCCAACGTTAACACCAAGTGATAGGGGGACGTTGGGCGGTCCGCAAGCCTCTTACTCGCCCAATGGTGACTCAACTGTCTGGCTTGTCGATTAACATGCCCCCCTTCCTGATGTAGATTCCTTCCTCATAATATAACAATGCAGCATCGGGATCCATGATAGGAGTATCTGTAGTAGCAGAAGAAAAACCAACATTGTGAAAGCTCAAAGGCAGCATGTGCAGCATGCAATAAGTTAGATGCATACAGGATATTCTAGGAAATGCAAAAAAAATTCATGAATTGTAACATTGCCAACTAGAACAAGCGTAGTAGTTGAATGAAATGCAATTGAGTTAAGGTCTATTAGGTTGACTTTAAGAGAAGTACGTAAGAGCTAGGGCTAAAGTAAGTATTAGATTGACCAATGTGTTCTAAAAAATGTCTACTAAAGAGTAGTTAACCCTAGGAATGCTCGTCGGGGTCTAAAGACTAGTGATCTTGTCACTTATACCACTTAAGTGTGATCAACATAAAATACAAAGAAGTTGGTGCTATTTGCTTTCTCTCTTTTTTTTTTAATAATATTTTGTTGTTGTCATAGTTGTTACAAGTACCTGGGGACTCAAAGTCTCAAATACCAGCAGTTGGGAGACTCGAGGTCTCAAATATCACCTTGAGCATCAATTAGCCAGGAGACTCGAGGTCTCAAATACTAGCTTAACACATGGACTTCCACAACACAAGTCACACTTAGATGGAATAAGCTAGAGAGAACTACGTACATTTTCTCAATATTGTCACCTCTTATATTTCTTACTCCTTGTCTTTTTTTTTATTACGGCCGATTTCTAATGAAGAATCACTAGATGAATCGCTACTTGTGTCTTTTGCTCGCTTTGATAGATTTTCATCTAGGGTACCATTGGGCCCTGAATGGTTAGTCCCCACATTTGCACTAAGATTTAACTCAGATTCTTCGTCCTCATAATCAATTTCAATTGATGATTCTGATCCCAAATCGTGTGGGCTATAATCTTGTGAGATGCTACTGGTTCCAATGCCAGTCAAACCTTCATTTTGTAAATCATCAGAAGCTATATGCATTGCTTCTAGCATATTTAAGGGTACGAGTGGTGGCATTTCATCCCCCTCAGGTATTACCCAGGTCGTCCCCTGTTTCCCCAAGTGTCTATGGTTGCTGCTAGGTAGACCCAATCCACATTGTTCGATTCAGTCATCCCAGGTAGTACATCCATGTAAGGAGAATCTTCCCCAACATCAGTGTCCACTTTATACGTGTAAAAATACTGCAATGGGGCTGAGTGAACTTGTTTAAAGACCTTGTTCTTATTTTATGTCCAAAGACCTTGATCTTGAGATCTTCTAGCATTCCATTAGGTTTAACAATAGACCCATTGGCGATCTTTGCTACTTTGGTTGTGGTTCCAAGGTGAGGTCTTCTCATAGTTTCCCAGCAATTTTGAGTCACAATGCTAATCCCAGTACCACCATCAAGGATTCCCTTGACAGTTAATCCCTTGGTAGTGATTGGTATGGTTGCATTGGATTCATCTCCCTCAAAGTAGTGTCCCAACTTGTTAACATGTATTTCTACAAGAGGGTTCTCATCTAGGTTGGGTTGTGGATCTAAGTGTTCCTCCTCTATTGGTATCTTCTTAACTCCATCCATCTGTTGAAAATTGTGGTAGCCCGAACTTTAGTTCTCCATTGAGGAAAGCTCAAAGAGCTAAGAATAGCTCATGGTCTCCATATAGTTTGGACATGATAGTGGTTCTAACCTCTGAAGCCATGAAATCCATCAATTTGGCAATATTTAATGACACCTTTTGGGCTTCAGTCCCTTGACGTGGGGAAGATAGGATCTCCATTTCCTCGATAGGATCAGGTAGTCCCTCTGTAAACATTCTTTCCAACAAGAAGTGAGTACGCCCACTTTTCCATGATTTTAAGTTACTTTCTTCTTGGATGACACTAGGTATGGCTAGGGGTCTATGGACTTTTTGAGGTTGTTGTTGCATAGGGAACATTGTGTCTGTCATCTAGATCTGCCTAGGTGCTGGCTCTAGATCCCTTTGGGTATCTTCTATCAAACTCCTTAATTGCTTGACCCGCTTGATCTCCTCTGTAGGGTTTGGATAAGTTCATATCTTCTTCTTGGATCCTGGCCATTGTGGCTCATGACGATCTCACTTGTTGATTTCTTTCCTAGTGGTCGTATTGGTCTCCATGGTTTCACCTGAATCAGAATCCTCTTCAGCATCGTTCATATATATGGGATCGTCACTAGTCCCTATGTTGGTCTTTGAAGTAGGGACTGACTTTGTTGTTTTTTGCAATCTCTCTTCTCTCTTTCTCTCAGTCTCATATACTTGCACGCACAGTGTCCACTCACTTATTTGTGATCATAGCTCTCTCCATTAAGAACGGAAGGCTCTCCCTTCAATAAGAAAAAAATAGGAACCTTTAGCACACTATGGAGCACTCATCTTGAGCAAAGCACAACATTCATTCCGCTACACCTTATAGAAGATGGAGATGGAGCAAGATCACTCTTCAATTGCAAAAATAAGAGAATGAGGTATTTTAGGTTTAGATTGACTTAAACATAAGCTCGCTCATTCGCACTTGGACACCCATGCTTAGCCAACCAACCCTTGAATGTTCTAGTTAGAGTGCGCCTCTCATCGGCGATCACTCTTACTCTTTTCCTATTGGACCGACAAGCCCGGTCCCTGACTCAAAACAATGTAATGTCCGTGGATGTTTACTGGGCCGACGCCTACTTAACAAGGTCAGCACCGAGCGATAGGTGGCGTTGGACAGTCTCCAAGACTCATATTCGCCCGGTGTTGACTTCACTATTGCATGTCATGTCTTCGACACCAAGGTCAATACCAAGCAATAGGGAGCTTTGGGAAATCCCCAAGCTTCCTATTCGCGTAGTATTGACTCAGCTGCCTCTTGTAATGACTTTAAACCCAAAGTCAACACCAAGTGATAGGGGGACGTTGGGCGGTCCGGAAGCCTCTTACTCGCCCAGTGCTGACTCCACTGTCTGGCATGTCGATTAACATGCCCCCCTTCCTGATGTAGATTCCTTCCTCATAATATAACAATGCAGCATCGGGATCCATGATAGGAGTATCTGTAGTAGCAGAAGAAAAACCAACATTGTGAAAGCTCAAAGGTAGCATGTGCAGCATACAATAAGTTAGATGCATACACGATATTCTAGGAAATGCAAAAAAAAATCATGAATTGTAACATTGCCAACTAGAACAAGCGTACTAGTTGAATGAAATGCAATTAAGTTAAGGTCTATTAGGTTGACTCTAAAAGAAGTACGTAAGAGCTAGGGCTAAAGTAAGTATTAGATTGACCAATGTTATTTAAAAAATGTCGAATAAAGAGTAGTTAACCCTAGGAATGCTCGTCGGGGTCTAAAGACTAGTGATCTTGTCACTTATACCACTTAAGTGTGATCAACATAAAATACAAAGAAGTTGGTGCTATTTGCTTTCTCTTTTCTTTTTCCTTTTTTTTTCTCTATATTTTGTTGTTGTCATAGTTGTTACAAGTAGCTGGGGACTCAAAGTCTCAAATACCAGCAGTTGGGAGACTCGAGGTCTCAAATATCAGCTTAAGCATCAATTAGCTAGGAGACTCGAGGTCTCAAATACTAGCTTAACACATGGACTTCCACAACACAAGTCACACTTAGGTGGAATAAGCCAGGGAGAACTATATCCTCATAGCTTAAAACATTACTAAGGTTACTACGACTAATAAACTATTTAGGAATGAAAATCAGTAATTAAGTTGCTTAGTTTAGCCTAATGTCCTGGTACCTACTTAAAGCCAACTAATAGACCAAACTCAAAGATAAGAACAAGGTACTAAAAGTTTGAAAAAAATTATAGCATCTAAATTGACAATATCACAACTTCAAAAATTTTATGCATTGTACCCAAATGACAAGATGCAAATATGTATTTGTGGAAAACATAGATAAAAGAAAGTAGTACACCTTATATAATGAAGAACATCCCTTGTAAGATGTAAACATCCATTGTTGTTGTCCTTTGAAGGCATCCTTATATAGTCACAAACTGCACAATAGTCACCACCAAACATCTACCTTCTAGAGGCACATTAGTGGGAAGAGGTACCAATTTTTATTGAACATAATTAAACAACTTAAGTAACCCTAGCCTAATTATTTGCACTTTCCCTAGAGAGTCAAGGGAATAGGATATTGTAGAGATTGGGAGAAAGTCCTAAGGATAAACCACTATCCTCGTTGTCAACAAAGTCATCATCCGTAAGACCATATGTGTGATCCGTGTAATCATGTAAATTGTCTTCATCATTAGAGACACCAATGTTTACTAAGAAGGTCACTAAACGTCTATAGTCATCTTGGTCAAAAGGGTAGGCTTCTGCAATGGAAGAAACGCTCTTTACTAAGTATGGATTAGTCGTGGTCAAGAGACGTATCAGCCATTCTAACTCGTCGAAATTTCTCTCACATGCTAGCGTACCTACCAAATTCCATTCACAGGCAAGCACCGAAAGGACCATGTGAAACAATTGTGAACGGTAACGAGGGTACCTCTCACCCAAGGCAGGAGCGGATGACTCTAGCGTAGTAGCCATATCTGTACACGCAGATAGATGATGGTTAGAGTGCAAATATTACAAGGGTCCTGTCAAAAGCACTACAAGAGGTACCTCACAATAGTGACGTTTGCAATGCGACGCTCAAAAGTGAAAATCCACGGTGTCACTATGGGCGTCGCTATGTTCTTTGTTGCATAGCGACGCTCATAGCGACACTGACAGGGTAAAGAATAAATCGAGAGCACCAGAAACTCAGATCTCATATCTGAGTTTTAGCACTCAAGCGAAAGAGGTAAACCCGTGCTCTCCCTCTCTCTCTCTCTTTCTTTTCCACACACACACACACACATACACACACGAGGAGAGGAAGGAGAGCCATGTATGCTCCTTCCCTCTCCTCTCTCTCATGTTCCCTCTCTCTCTCTCTCTCTCTCTCTCTCTCTCAGACACACACACACACACACACACATATTGTGTCTTTGAAAGAGAGAGAGAGAGAGAGAGAGAGAGAGAGAGAGAGATTGAATTATCGTCCGCGGAGGTCAGATATGACCCATGGGACCGAAATCAAAGACAGTACAAAGGAGTTCTTCTAAACGGGAAGATTGTGAGATACATCTCAGTTAAGGACTGAGGGTCCAAAGAGGTGTTAAAAGGAAAGTTAAAATAAACAAAACTAAGAAGGGGAAGGTGAGGAGGGAGCCGGCTTGGGAGTTCGAAACTCTTGGATGATGGCTTTATCTCCTCGATAGACTGCCCATTTCCCTGTTGTGCGTGCTTCTCACATCTTCTGGAGTTCTACCTTTTTTTGTTTGAGTTGAGCGGGTGTGAGATCTTCTGCAAACCAAATTTTAGTATCCTTGAGAAGCCTTGATTGCTCAAGGAGTTTGATTCGATCCGCCTTGGTCTTGAAAGTGAGGATTGCATGATTGGTGCGATGCTCATGTGTAAGAAAGGTGATTATTGCTAGATCTCATTGTACCAAGGGGGTTACTGCTTGGATACGATCAAAGCACTCATGAAACTTGTGATCTCCCTCCCCTTTCTAGTCGCTTGGGATCCCGCCGATACGAACATTGAGGGAGATGTCCTCTTGTCGTTGTCACTTGCGTAGCGTGGATGCCACACGGTCTTCGACCTTGCGAAAGATTACCTCGTGTACTTGATTTTTGACCTCCTTTGTGAGTATGGTCTCCACATCCGTCTTTGTTTTGTTGAACTTGACTTATATATCTTCCATCTCTTCTTTCTTGCGGTTTCCATTGCGGCAAGCCGTGTCTCGATGGCAGCAAGTCTTTGCTTGAGCTCGTCATTCTCCTTGCGAAGCTTTTCGACTTCATTTTGGAGGCAGACTATGTTGTCTTGCTTCAGGGGTGTTGCTACAACCCCTGCAAAAGTGAGCTTGCTGCAGGATGATGCTCGAGTGGCCATCGTTGTTGTTTAGAAGACCTAAAGGTGGGCTGCCGGTGGGCTCGGGGTGGGAGAGGCCGCATAGGAGTTTAATGTTCCACTGAATAAGCTTGAGGCTTGTGGATAAAGGAAATTTGAAATGCAGAGAGCAGTGAGGAGACGAGGGCGGGTATGGAGGGGGATGTAGAGATCGCACAAAGCAGGGGGACCCGTGATGGACGGAGCAGGGCCCAACGGCCCGTGAGGGCACCGTTGAAGCAGGACCAGAACGGTGGTGCGACAGAGGCGGACCCGAACGGTGGGCGATGCTGTTGGAGCTCGGGCGAGAATGGGGCGTTGCTTATTAGAGTCGGGCACCCCCCGTAGGGTAGCCCCTCGCCCAGGGGGAGGTCACCAAAGCAAATGGAGCTTGAGCTGCTACGGTTTCGACCCTGTAGAGAGAGAGAGAGAGAGAGAGAGAGAGAGAGAGAGAGAGAGAGAGTACACACATGCATAAACAAAAAACACATACACATAGATACACATGCATAAACAAAGAATGCATACACACACATTGAGAGAGGAAAAGAGAGAGAGAGAGAGAGAGAGAGAGAGAGAAACAAAAACCAAATAGAGAGAGAGGGAGAGAAGACGAAAAGAGAGAGGTAAGGGAAGAAAACAGAGAGAGAGAGAGAGAGAGAGAGAGAGAGAGAGAGAGAGAGATAAAAAGTAGAGAAATATGAAATGAAACGTTATATTAAGATTTAGGGTAAGGTTAGATTTGAAATTACATTTAATTAAAATTAGAATAGATTAAGATTTAAGATAAAGTTAGATTACATTTAAATTATATTTAAAATTTATGCTAAATTTAAAATTAGGTTAGACTAAAGATTAGATTAAGATTTAAATTAGATTTAAGATTAGGTTAGATTACATTTAGATTTATGTTTATGTTGAGTTTAAGATTACGTTAGATTTAAAATTAAGACAAGATTTAAGGTTATCTAGGTTAGATTTAAGTTAGATTACATTTAGGTTTTGGATTTAAGATTGGATTAGATTTAGGTGTATGTTGAGTTTAAAATTAGATTAGATTTATATTTTAGATCAAGACAAGATTCAAGATTAGATTAGATTTATATTTAAGTTAAATTACATTTAGGTTTATGTTAGATTTAAGGTTAGATTAGATTTAGATTTATGTTGAGTTTAAGATTAGATTAGATCTAGATTTATGTTCGATTTAAAATTAGATTAGATTAGATGAGATTTAGGTTAGATTTTAGGGCATATCAATGAATGCTTTGCTCAAAGAGCACACACTAGTTACACAACAATATGTATATTCCTATCAGAATCTGACACCTATTAACTCACCCACTAACCATGTTCAATTAGCTCAGAATCACCATATTAGGTTAGATTTAAAATTAGATTTTGGATTTAGTTTTTATATTAAAGTCTACCTTTGGGATTACAAAAAAAAAATTAGAGTTAAGCGAACGGTGATTCCTCTCTTCATCACTACGGATGCAATCTTAAATTGGAAAGATTTTAACGGCATGATACTCAAATTGGAGGCCAACATGTAATGTGATAAGTAGTTGTGAAGAGATATTAAGATAAAGAAGAGGCAAAGGGGTTTTGTCCACTACATGCACTATCATGTAGACGTGGGTGTGTAGATTTTTTGTACCCACAAATATAGGCATTGACCAATAAAGACGAGATTATAACCCGGTGGTTCTGATCTCCATGCACCTTTAAACCGAGGTGTGCGGGGATCGGACATGGCTAGAGAATGTGAGGTGTTTACAGTGTGAACAAAGAGAGAGAGAGAGAGAGAGAGAGAGAGAGAGAGAGAGAGAGAGAGAAGAGGGAGGATTACAGTTATGTCCCTGTTATAAGGTTTTTACATTCATTATGAGTAGTGACAAGGATGTGGTGCCGTCCAACCGAAACACCTATCTCTCAACAAGGATCTTATGTCCTTGTAATCAATGCAAGCATGCTGTGCGACGGACAAGACTCATTTCTTTGCAGCATGTTCGTGAATTTTGCGAGTTTGATCCATTTATTATAGATCGAGTTGTTGCCAATTGCAACCCAATAGGCGTGTTCGCAGGCGCTTTGGTCAAGCAGTATACATGAGCCCACAAGATGTAGCCTCTGACAGCTCGGAGGATGATCATGCATACCACATTTTCAACGAGGCAATGTTTGAGCCCGAGATCGATGAAATGATCGAGACGATCATGGATTCAGAAAGGCAAGTGAAGCCGATACGCCATTGTATGATGAAGCACATGTATCTAGATTGAAGGCGCTCCTGGTTCTTCTCAACATGCAGGCAAAGTTTGGATGGAGTGACACTGGTGTCACAACGCTTTTCAAATGATCTATTACAATGTGTTTACTTCAATAAAAAAACTCTAGATGTATAATGATCTTATAGATTACTTACGCAAGTATACCGCATTTTTTCGCTGTGTAGATTTCTCAAAGAGCACTTACTGCCAGCTGATAATGTGATGCCAGATCGCAAAGAGGAAGAAGAAAGATCTTGAAAAACTTGGGGATGGATTACAATTCGATCCACACTTGTCCTAACGACTGCATTCTTTTTAGAGGGGAATACATAGACATGGAGAAGTGTCCAAAATGTAATTCCGAAAGATATCGAGTAGATCTCCACGGAAAAAAAATTTCACAAAAGGTTTTGTGACATTTTCCTCTGCTTCCTTGCATCAAGCATTTCTTTGAATGTAAGTCCATGGACGCCTTAGCATCATGGCACGAGGAGAATAGATCTTCGAATGGTGTGCTACGGATTCCTACAGATTACGCAGTTTGGAAACATATAGACGATATATGGCTGGATTTTGCAAGGGAAGCTCTAAATTTACGCATAGGCCTGGCTATGGATGGCGTAAGTCCATTTGGTCAGAGATCAATATCTTACAGTGTGGCCCATTGTCATCATCAACTACAACATTCGCCCGTACTTGACTATCAAGAAGGGGTACATGTGACTAAGCTTGATTGTGCCGGGGCGGTATAAAGTGAATAATATGGATGTGTATCTTCCTCCACTATTGGAAGAGCTGCAATAATTGTGGATTGGCATAGAAGTGGTGGATATGAGCTGACACATAGGTTGACGGAATGCTTTGATCAGAGGCATTCTAATGTGGACTATGTATGACTATCCCGGACTAGCAGAGTGCTCAGGTGATTTACACTCAAACTCAAACACTGTAAATCTTGGTTTTTCTCAAGCTTATCTATTCTCATGTGTATACATGCAGAGCTTTAAACAAGCGGATACAGAGCATGTGTCACATGTGGATCTAAACTTAATGCACTTCCGGTGCCCTCATTGAAGAAGCAAATCTACGAAGGTCATCAAGCGCATCTTTTAGAGAATCATGTGTTATGTGATGGCTTTTTGGAAAGAGAGCCACCGAGCATGTTTGCACAAGCATGGTTAGAGTAGAAGGAGATGTCTGATGACGGTTTGCTCCCAGGGATGCAGAGACTCTCTCTATGGTACGAGTTATCATATTGGCCCAGACTCATGATCAACCACTTGCTTGATCCAATGCACATATTCAAGAATGTGGATAATCTGTTGTGGGACTATGTGATCGGCACGAAAGATACTTTGGGAGCCAGGAGTGACCTTAGAAATGTGGATCGTATGGAGCAATATTGGCCGTAGATAGCATCCGATGGATCGATAAAACTCCCTAAAGCGCCGTGGATTTTGACAGGAGCCCAAGAACACAAAGTAAAAGAGACCATTTGATCTGTGGGGACGTCCACTGGTGTAATGCACTCGCTCCGAACGTGTTTCACTAAAGAAGGAAGCTTACCGGTTTGAAGTCACACGACCAGAATAAAATGTGTCACGTATATTTGAAGTGGAATATATCATAGTGGGAATTGTGTAACAAATTCGTGTGTGGACTTTAATATCATTGCTAGACGTGTTTTGCAGTTTAGTTTACCAGGGTCCATTGAGGGATGTTTATCTCCTGACATTCGTAACACAATCTACAAACTTACGAAGTTGATGCATTGGATCTCACAACAGAAGATCAATGTAGACTCCATACCATTCGCCAACGTAAACGCTACGGAGGTTGTGTGCATGTTTGAGAAACACTTTCCTACTACCATGCTAAACATTCAGGTGCATCTTCTTGTTCACATAGTTGATGAGGTGGAAATAGCTCGCACAGTACATTCTAGATGGATGTTCTTTTTAAAACGTTTCATGAAAACGCTCAAGAGGTATGTGCGTCAGAAGGCACGTCCGGAGGATAGTATGGCAAAAGGTTGACGTGTATCAGAGTCCCTAGTTTACATTGGAGAGTGGCTAGACGGATTTGATAAATCCCGGGACACGCTATGGTATACCATAGATGATGAGCGCATATGTGGGATTGTCATGTGTAATCTCAGTGTGGAGAAGAAGATGACAGAAGATCTAGAGGCTAAGATCAACTAATTTTGCATGCTTCACGATCTAGTGATGCAAAAGTGGATTTCACAATACGAGGATGCAAAGCAAGAGCGACAAAGGGCACGAATCCAGTGGAGATGGGGAAGACGACCGTCGATGCATTATCTGGCGGGTTTAGAGAGCCTACCAATATTCATGAGCTTAAGATGGTTGCCAACCAATTGAAAAGTGCACAACAGTGCGGTGAAGAAGTGACTGAGGAGGAGTGGGAGTACTCTCGGGGTTGCACGACCAAGGTAAGTTTGCAATATATGACTAGCGACTTTCTAGATGTTTAAACGGTCACTCATAATCTTTGTTGGTTGTAGTATAAGTCATACAGAGTAGCATGGTGTAAAGGTCGACATTTTAGGGTGGAACGGATCGACAAAAAGCGTTTTACTCAATATTGTGGAATCATGGCAAAATTTGAACAGTCTAGTCGACGACGGTCCTCTGATGTAGATCGTGTGGTGGCTGAACTCACTTACTTCAGCACGCTATAAGAGATTTTGAGGATCGATTATAGAGGATTTTTTGTCGACTCGTTTGACTTGTGGACATTTAGTCGACTACTACTGCTTCTTAGCATCTCTTTCATCCAATCAACTAGATCTAGTGGAGAGTTGAGCAACATCTATGAGTAGAGACGGATCACCTCCTTCACATTGCAGCCTCAGTTTCCATCGCACCCGGAGTACAATGCTTTTACCAATTCACAAGAACTTCACAGGAATCTCTCTACACAGGAATCCCTCCCTCTTTATAAGTCCTCTCTCTCTCTCTCTCTCTCTCTCTCTCTCTCTCTCTCTACTTGTCCATGTTTTCTTTTCCATTCATTCAATATTAAGATTAAATGTTCGTGTGTTTAATGTAGGTATGGATAATGATGAGTTTCTTTCTTCTTTGTCATCCCAACAGCGGAGGTGGTACGAGGAGCGTCATCGCTCTGGAGCACCATCATGTCGTTCTACTCCTTCAATGTCTCACTCTCTTTCGGAGCATTCAGCGCGCGTCGAAGCTTCGATGTCGACGGGATGATCTTCACACTCGTGTAGGCACCGACGCTCTAATGGTGGCGGCGGTGATTGCTGTGGGGATGCAGTTGCTGATGCCTCGACACCGCCTCGTGTTCGACAAGGATCTTTACCTGCCCCTTCTTTGCCTGTCCCCACATCAGCCATGACATTGTCATCTACGTCAGGTTTTTTGTGGCAAACAATACTATGCATGACAGAGTTAATGGTTATATTGTCTTGTGGGTGACTACTTTGGGTCTATACCTTGCACTTTTTTTCAAAGGTGAATCTCGACTTATCTTGGATTCATTTATGTTTACTCTATTATTGAAACATTCAATATGGTTGATAGGTGGTAGGACATTCAATGCCTTGCCGCCCAAAAAATTTTACTCTCGGACGTCGCTATAGGCATCGCTATATAAGGCTTTGCAACGTCGCTATGAGCGTCACGATAGAAGGCCTGCAATCGTCGATATCTGCGTCGCTATGACCGTCGCTATATAGCGATGCAGATAGCGACACTATTAGCGACGATCTTAGCGACGCCGGGGAGTATAAAAATCTAATGTATTTCCGTCGCTAAAAACGTCACAAGTGCACACAAACTCTTGGAGTGCCTTGTGCATAATGTGTTTTAATGATTTTGTGCTATGTATAGAACTCGTAGGTTTCCGGATTTTTGTTTGGAGGCTCCTGCTCTTTTACTTTTTTATCTTGTTTTTCTGAGTATAAGGCTTTATATATACATTCACTAAGATTGGGAGATTGAGAGGTAAGGGAGGAAGGTTGAGACGGAAGCAAGTAAATGATGGATGTCAGCAAACACTTTCTCCTTCCTTGGATATATCATACCTTTTGGAATGATGTCATCACCTTTTGGAACCAATTGTTCCAAGTTGTTATGGGTGAAGGCTTTGACCAATAGTTTTCAACCCCCCTATGCGTTTCTTCTAGTTGCAAGGGTAGTAAGATACTCTCCCATGATTTTATTTGCAACATTGTTGTAGGTGGTGAACTTACAACGGGAGGTGCAAACTCTTTCTTGTTTGTATGGATATGTACAATGGTAGGTGGAGGTTGTGTGAAAGCTTCTATTTCTGTATAGGGAAACTACATGAAGAGCAAGAATCTTCATATGACTCCCCTGTTCCTGAGCTAGGTAAAACAAATCATTCTTTCTTTGGTACCAAACTAGCTCTGGAGCGGATGTGTAGCATTCTGTGATTTTTTCGTTTCCACGATCTTCAATTCGTTTTGGAGCTACGGGATTGGGCTCACATGGATCAGGTTACAAGTAAGAGCACAATTTACGTTTTGGCACCCATATTTGATCATTTCCTTCATAGTAGCCTTGGGCTTCCAATAGTTGTTTGGGAATCCAACGCAATGTTTCTTTATATTTCTTGGGGCAAGTGGGACATCTTTTACTAGGCTCCTATCTTTTAGCACTAGCTATGGTCGCTAAAGAAGCTTTAGGAACCCACTTGTATGTTTTCTTTGTTATATTAGGATGGGTCTTGTGTGTCTCAAACTTTATTTCAATTACAACAGTTGAATCTCTAGAGAGTTGGGCTATGGGGACTTATGGTTCAACATCTTGGACATGCAATGTTTTGGGCTTTATTTTCTTAAGAGGCAATATCTTAGGGACTATGGCTTGAGTGGTAGGGGAAAGAGTTGGTTTCTACGTTGCGACACCCCCAGTCCCCCAATCAATAGTGCATTTAGTGGTTATCATCCACGTGCATCCTAGGTTTATATTACCCTCCATAATTCCAGCAGGCATGACCAAAAAGTCTTGAGCTACAACCCCATTGTCATAACTGACATAAGTGTGTCAGATTCCAAAAACCATAGTTTTTTTCTTGTTGACACCCTTGACTTGGATAATACTCTCAGATAGAGGTGGCTTTCCCAATTGACACTATAATCCATATGATAACAGATTATACTTAGCACCCGTGTCCAATAAGGCGTTATATAGCACTTTTCCATAGGCACTATTTAGCTCAATAGGGTATCGTAGAGGTGTGCCAGAGTCCGACCAATCATCCTTTGTTTCAACATGGAATGCATGTGTAACTCCAAGGTTGGCCTCTCGTTGGCGTCTTATGCGTTGTTGTCGCTCTTTAGCCTCAACTTGAGCTTGTCTCTTCTTCAATTCTATTAGTGCCTTGGCTACCTTTTTTTATGGATGGCACGTAGTTTCTCTTGGCTTAAAGGATCATAGTATCTTTTACATTTGCTCCCATTGAAGAATCCAATGGTTTCAACTCCATCAAGGGTCTCCACATGAATGTCCCTTGTGGGGTGATTTCACATACTCTATATGGTCCTTTTTC
Organism: Adiantum capillus-veneris; assembly: GCF_014529385.1. NCBI lineage: Eukaryota > Viridiplantae > Streptophyta > Polypodiopsida > Polypodiales > Pteridaceae > Adiantum > Adiantum capillus-veneris. The sequence goes on along the minus strand of NC_140955.1, from coordinate 136,320,089 downwards.
CACATATTTTAACTTTTATTTTTCGTTACGCACTCCATACATAAGGACTTTATCACCAACATTGATATCCTTGTTCTTTAGATGATGGTCAAACCATTTCTTCCTCCTATCTTTCTCTACAAGTGAGCTTTGCATAGCCAATTTCCTTTCTTCATCTAACCTTTCAAGGATATATAAGCGCTCAACTAAAGAGTTACCATCCTAACCTTCTTGTGAAGCTACACACAAACTAGGAATTACAAACTATTTTGGCGTAACTACTTCTTGACCATATACCATTTTGAATGGTGTACAATTAATAGCCACTTTGTAAAAAGTACGATAAGCCCATAGGGCTGAACTCAGCTTCAAATCCCAATTTGTGCAATGAGCTTCCACTGTTTTGGTCAAGATCGAGATTAAGGTCTTGTTGGTACTCTCTGCTTGGCCATTTTCTTGTGGATAATACGGTGTGGACTTATGGTGAGCTATCATGAAGTTGGTAGTGAGTTCTTTTATCACTCCATTTATAAAATGAGTACCATTGTCACTCACAATCTCAAAGGGACAACCAAATCTTTTAATAATGTTCTCAAAGAGAAACCTGGCAGTTGACCAGCCTTCCGTATCGCCCTAGCTTCTGCCCACTTTATCAGATAGTTAGTGGCAACGATAATATACCAAGATTGAGTGCTACGAGTTGTCGGACTAATTGGGACTACAAAGTCCAACCCCCATTTTTCAAATGGTTGAGTCACTTTAACAGGATGTAAGGGCATCTTATCCTTTCATTGTGTGATCTTGTAACATTGGCATTCATCACATCCTTTTGCAAAAATCGATGCATCTTTGAATAAGGTAGGCAACTAATAGCCTGATTGCAACACCTTTCTAGCTGTTAGTTCCCCTAAGAAATGTCCTATACCCATGTGGGCTTCTTGCAGTATGTATAAACACTCATCCTCACGGGCACAACGTCTAAGAATATCATCCTTTCCTAGCATGTAGAGAGTTCCTGCGATGAGAGAATAAGGTTCACACTCTTTTAACAGTTTTCGAGCTATGTCCTTACGAAGCTCTTTGGGTGGAAAACCATTAACTAGAAAGTTCACAATCTTCTCACTCCATTTAGGTATGGTTTCGACTAGGAATAGAGAAGTATCAGGTAATTCATCATCGACTCCAGTAGCGGCTTCACCATTGGGTATGCAAGACAAATGATCCGCCATGACATGTCTTTTACTAGGTCTCACCACAACGGTAAAATCAAACTCAAGGAGAATTCACAACCATCGTCTAATTCTTCCCATGGAACAAGGTTTATTTACTAGATACAACAAGGCTTGATGATCCACACAGAAAACAAACTTGTTGGCAAGAAGGTAGTAGCGAAATTTCTTCACTATGTAAATCAAACCTAAACCTTCCTTCTCTGTACTGGTGTAGTTTCTCTTGGCATCATTCAATTGATGACTTGCAAAGCTAATGGGGTAGTCCAATTTATGTTGTCCTGGTTGAGCTAGAACACACCCAATAGCAAACTTTGATGCATCAATATGCACATGGAAAATTACATTCCAATCAGGCACTCGTAGAATAGCAGTGCTAGTCAAGGTCTTTTTCAATGACTCATAAACATGGTTACACTCCGCGGTCCACTGGAAGTCAATAGGAAGCTTGTACAACGGACGAGCTATCTCGACAAAGTTTAAAATAAACTGTCGGTAATAACCAACATGACCCATGAACCTTTGAACTCCTTTATAGTTTGTAGGTGGTGGCAATTCAACAATGGCTTTAATTTTTCTCTCATATGTGGAAATCCCATTTTTGGACACTACATGCCCTAAAATGACTCCATGTTTAACCCAAAATTGGTATTTAAAAGGGTTTAAGGAGATGTGATACAATCTGCACTTCTGAAACACTTTTTGTAAGCATGATAGATTCTCTTTCCAAGAGAAATAAACACAAAGGTCATTTAAGAAAGCTTCACAAAACTCCCTCAAATATTCTCTAAAAGCAGTGTTTATTAATCTTTGAAAGGTAGCAGGGGCATTGGTTAAGACAAAAGCCATAACACGAAATGCGAACACTCCAAATTTGGTTATAAAGGCTGTTTTAGCTTAATCCTCTAGCACAATTGTGATTTGATTGTAGCTAGAGTATCTATCTAAAAAGCTATAAGCTTCCTTCCCTGCAACTCTTTCAAGCACATGTTCTGAATATGGCAAGGGGTAATGGTCCCTCCTAGTGGTGGCATTGACCTTCTTGAGATCCACGCACACTCTGAGTTTCCCATTCTTTTTTGGCACAATCACTATTGGAGACACCCATTCTGAGTGTTCAATAGGGTATACGAATCCCATTTCACAAGCTTTTCAATCTCTTCTTGAACGATCTTGCCGAACTGGTTTAGCCATGCTTCATGGAGATTGTGTGTTGCACCACGAAAGGAGGAACACCTTTCATATCATTATATGTCCAAGAAAATATATCCCTGAATTCCTTTAGAAGTTCTTTAATTACAGACTCTTCAATCTCTGTCAGATCTTGGGCAATGAAAACAGGTTTAGACTCTTCTCCTGGGTCTGCTAGCTCTATTTCCTTAACTATCGCTGGACCATCATAGACTCCATTACTTCCATCCATATGTTTTTTTTTAGCCTTTGTATACACAACCTTACGTTCCTCTGTGGTGTAGGATTTGAAATGTTCAGGTGCAGGGTGTAAGTCTATGGGGTCCTGTTGTTCTATGGACTATGATTTCACTTCCAATTTCTTTTGTTGTTGAGCTAACTCTCGATTTTGTCGTCTCCTCACAATACGACTCAACTTTCGCTTCTCTGTAGCCTCTAATTGTGCGATGTCAATGGGTTGTGGACTACACCACAAAACGCTTTGAAGGTATTCACCCCAGTTATCTACCAACTTTCGATGAGCATCACATGTCCCCATATAATAAATCCATTCTATGGTAAATTTCTTTTCATTTCTTCTAGCACGTACATTTTCTGAATATTGTCACCTCTTATATTTCTTACTCCTTGTCTTTTTTTTATTACGGCCGATTTCTAATGAAGAGTCACTAGATGAATCGCTACTTGTGTCTTTTGCTCGCTTTGATAGATTTTCATCTAGGGTACCATTGGGCCCTGAATGGTTAGTCCCCACATTTGCACTAAGATTTAACTCAGATTCTTCGTCCTCATAATCAATTTCAATTGATGATTCTGACCCCAAATCGTGTGGGCTATAATCTTGTGAGATGCTACTGGTTCCAATGCTAGTCAAACCTTCATTTTGTAAATCATCAGAAGCTATATGCATTGCTTCTAGCATATTTAAGGGTACGAGTGGTGGCATTTCATCCCCCTTAGGTATTACCCAGGTCGTCCCCCTGTTTCCCCAAGTGTCTATGGTTACTGCTAGGTGGACTTAATCCACATTGTTCGACTTAGTCATCCCAGGTAGTACATCCATGTAAGGAGAATCTTCCCCAACATCACTGTCCACTTTACACGTTGTCAGGAGTTTTTTGGAGCAAGGGATTGCGCATATGTACATATACATGCATGGTGCATCAAATAAAGAATTGCTCATTTTTCAGAGCCAGGTGGTTACGTGGGGCCCACATGTGTACAGGTAGGACAACATGTATATAGTGCATCGATTTTCACTATCACCAGTACCAGTATGTTTTTTCTACAATAATGAGGATTTTATAGCGCGTAAAACTTCTCGAGGAAGCTATCCGCGGGCCGACGACATGAGGTAAGCAGGTGCGTCAGATGGCATCTAGTGGCGTCAGGAGGGTGAACGGGGTCAATATTTGCACGTGGATGAATACGGACACAAAGTGGTGTTTTCTTATGAGAGTTATGCAGAAAGGTCATCATTAGGACCACTTTTTGGGGCCACTTCACGTGGTTGCGGGACGCATTATTGAAAAGAAATGAGTGCCAGGTGTGCGCATGGATGCAGCAGGGTGACAACTATGTACTGCGAGGTCAGTTTTTGGCCTGTTCGGGGTCCGTTTGAGGTCATCTAAAAGGCCAAGGGTGCCCAACTAATAAAGCTAAGTGTGGGAACTAAAAAAACAGAGAGAAGACCAGAAAAAACGTGGAGAAGAGAGGAGGAACAACCGCAGGTGTGTTTTTGGGATTTTTGGAGCCTGGTTTGGCCGTAAACTGCTCATCCGAGGTCGGATTTGAGCACTTTGACATTGTAGACTAGGGTTTTGGGCCGTTCCAAACGCGATGGCGCTGTCCATTTTGCAAAATTCCTCACTCTTTTCCTGTTGTTTTTCTGTGTAAGTTTCTCCAATGAGCAGTGGACTATCTTTCTAGATGGGCAGAGGCTATAGTAGTAAAACAGATCACTGCAAAGGATGTGGCAAAATTTGTGTATGATGAAATATGTTGCAAGTTTGGGGTGCCATTAGAGCTACTTTCAGATAAGGGGCCAGGATTTAGAGCTAAACTGCTAGACTTCTTATGCACAAAGATGAAGATTAGGCACCAGCATACCACTCCTTATTACCCGCAGTGTAATGGCTTAAATGAAAGATTCAATGGTGAGTTGGTACAAATTCTTTCTAAAGTGACAGGGCACCAAGGAAAGAATTGGGATTTAGAATTGCCTAGTGCATTATGGGCTTACCGTACTTCGGTGAAGACAGGTACAGGGTTTACTCCATTTCATTTGGTGTATGGAAAGGAAGCACTATTGCCTGTGGAGGTAGAGTTGCCTGCGGTCAAAATGTTAGAGAAGTTGCTTGGGCCGCTTAGTGATGCATTCAAAGAGAGGCTCTTGCAGTTACAAGAGGTCCAGTTGGATAGGATGAGCGCATTGGAGCATTATGGGCAGATGCAGGATAAGGCTTTAGCAAAGATAAATGAAAAGGTCAAAAGTAAGGGTATCAAGAAGCATGACTTGGTTTTGCGCTACAACAGTAAGCTGGACAACACCTTCCAAAAGAAGTTTCAAATTAAGTGGGAAGGCCCTTTCAAGGTAGTGGATTGTTTTCCAAATGGCACATATCAGCTGGCTAACCTGGATGGTGTTCTACATAAGTCAAAGGTAAATGGATTGCGTCTTAAATTGTATCATGCTAGATTGATGATGGTGGAGCAAGATGAACTGTCTCTGGAGCAAGCAATGTTGGTGAAGGATGAGGAGACCTGTGATGCGGCGAGTCTCATATCGCTTTTTGCTGCTGCTGATCATGAATGATCTAGCAGGTTAGGGGATGGGAAAATTATGTCATGAGTTTTTTGGAGCAAGGGATTGCGCATATGTACATATACATGCATGGTGCATCAAATAAAGAATTGCCCATTTCTCAGAGCCAGGTGGTTACGTGGGGCCCACATGTGTACAGGTAGGACAGGGTGTACATAGTGCATCGATTTTCACTATTACCAGTACCAGTATTTTTTTTCTACAATAATGAGGAGTTTATAGCGCGTAAAACTTCTCGAGGAAGCTATCTGCGGGCCGACGACATGAGGTAAGCAGGTGCGTCTGATGGCATCTAGTGGCGTCAAGAGGGCGAACGGGGTCAATATTTGCACGTGGATGAATACGGACACAAAGTGGTGTTTTCTTGTGAGAGTTATGCAGAAAGGTCATCATTAGGACCACTTTTTGGGGCCACTTCACGTGGTTGCGGGACGCATTATTGAAAAGAAATGAGTGCCAGGTGTGCGCATGGATGCAGCCGGGTGACAACTATGTACTGCGAGGTCAGTTTTTGGCCTGTTCGGGGTCCGTTTGAGGTCATCTAAAAGGCCAAGGGTGCCCAACTAATAAAGCTAAGTGTGGGAACTGAAAAAACAGAGAGAAGACCAGAAAAAACGTGGAGAAGAGAGGAGGAACAACCGCAGGTGTGTTTTTGGGATTTTTGGAGCCTGGTTTGGCCGTAAACTGCTCATCCGAGGTCGGATTTGAGCACTTTGACATTGTAGACTCGGGTTTTGGGCCGTTCCAAACGCGATGGCGTTGTCCATTTTGCAAAATTCCTCACTCTTTTCCTGTTGTTTTTCTGTGTAAGTTTCTCCAATGAACGAAGTTTTTGCTCTAGTTTGTGATTATATCTGGCTTATTTTACCCATATTGTGTGAGCTATTTGCCCCATTGGTGTTGGCCCAAGCTCAATTGTATCTAAACATCAGAAATTCTCCTCTTTTGAGCTGAGTTTTGTGTGTGTGTGTGTGTGTGTGTGTGTGTGTGGAGTGGACAAGTGGATAGTGTCTCTCCTCTCACTCCAGAGGTGTGTTCCCTGTCTCGGCCAGGTGTGTTGTCTAAGCCGAGTGGTGCCCCATAGTGTGTGTGTGTGTGTGTATCTTCCCAAGAGTGTGTGTCGGGTCATTATAGAGGCACTGTGTGTGTTTTCATCCCGCTCACAACGTGTAAAAATACTACAATGGGGATGAGTGAACTATGGTGTTAGATCTATGATCAATTATAAACCTATTTCCTAGAGGACGTGCTCAATCAATTACAAGATCCACTCAAATGACAGAATCTTGGAACTGCAAGTAGACATTGTTTTTAGACTAGTCATGCACCATTTTTGCTTCCCTCATGAAAGGACGCCCTAAGATCATCTCAGATGACATAGTGTGCTTGGAGAAATCCATAACAATGAAGGTAATTCTTATTTTATGTCCAAAGACCTTGATCTTGAGATCTTCTAGCATTCCACTAGGTTTAACAATAGACCCATTGGCCATCTTTGCTACTATGGTTGTGGTTCCAAGGGTCTTCTCATAGTTTCCCAGCAATTTTGAGTCACAATGCTAATGCCAGCGCCACCATCAAGGATTCCCTTCACAGTTAATCCCTTGGTAGTGATTGGTATGGTTGCATTGGATTCATCTCCCTCAAAGTATTGTCCCAACTTGGCTCTTGCAGAGCTCGCTGCTGCTTCACGCTCCCCCCCCCCCCCCCCCTTGCGCCATCGCTCCCCCTCACCCCCCTTCTCCTTCTAACCCTCGCGCTGCCCTCAGCCACCCCCGCGCTGCCCCCCCCCCCCGCCCTCACGCTGCACCCCCTCCCTCCTCCCACCTTCGCGTTGTTTCCACCACCCTGCCCAACCCGCCACCTCCTGCCCCCTGTTGCCCGCCGCCCTCCCCTCTAGCCCTCCCGCTGCCCCCCCCACTCCTTGGCTGTTTTCTCCCGCCCCCCCCCCCCCCCTCGCAGCCTTGTGTACCCGTGCTCGCCTCCGTTTCCTTCCCTCCATCCCCTCCCTTTTTTTGTCCGCATTATCTCCGAAGGGTTTTCTCCGCCTGGCTCTGCAACACCTTTTCTTCGGACAAGTGTTCAGCGTTCTCGACTGCAGATTGTTCTTCTCCGTCCGCTTCTTCGACTCAGCAGTAGACACAGATGGAGGCTCCAGCTCCGCCACAGAGGGACTCGCCTGAAGCCCCCTCGCCCGACCCCGCTGAGCCCACCATTCGACTTGCTCTTTCGCTGATAGAGCAAGCGAGCCTTGCCGCAGAGGTAGAGCTCTTGCAAGCGACTTCTGTCATCTGCAAGGTTCTCGACACCCGTCCTAGCAGAGGAGAGCTGCGAGACCTTCTCCAGGCCCGCCTTCTCACAGAGGTGGGCAAGATTTTGGATGTCCAGATCCTTGGATGGGGGTACTACCAGATCGAGTTCGAGACTTCCGAGATGGCCTCCAAGGTCATAGCTATGAGTCCACTGGCTATCCGAGTATCACGCGCCCACTTTTGATAGTGGCGACACGGTTTTGACCCGACTTCGGATGTGCTAGTAGAGGAGGCAGACATCCCCATCTCAGTCTGCTTTCCGGGTTTACGGAGGGAGTACCTTCCACTGCTCTCCAGGATTGGCTCCGCCATCGGGACTGTTCTGGAGACACCTCATACGGCAGCATCAGTAGCTGCCAAGGCGGCCGGCATCCCTTCAGTTCGAGTTCTGGTCAGAGAAACCCACACGATCCCGAAGTTCATCCTTCTGCCTCGGGTGAGTGGGGGTTGGTTTAGACAGAGTGTGGAGTACTCGGGTCTCCCGAACCAGTGCTTCATTTACAGACAGATGGGCCACCTAGCGAAGGCCTGTCCACGGAGGAGGCCTCGACCTGCACCTCAGCCTCAGCCCCAGCCTGCCAAGGCTGGGCCACAGCCTCAGCCAACAACACAGCGCACAGATTCTAAGTCACCCTCTGAGCTTGGGGCTCCAGCGGAGGAGGGGTGGCAGCAAGCCCGTGGCCGTCGACGCTAGGGGCCACAGCGATAGCTTGGCACTCAGAGTGGCCCTCAGGTGCCTACTCAGCAGCAGTGGGTTCCCACGGGGAACCGCTTTGGTCCTCTTGAGCAGGAGGATCCCCCTACGCCAGCCTCCTCTTCCGCTTCACCCTCGCCAAACCCCCCACCTTCAGATTTCCCCTCTTCCTCCTCATCCCCTCCCCCGTCCTTTGCTCCCGCCCACTCCTCACCTCGCCCCCCTGTCTCTGTCGCCCCGCCCCGCTTCTCTTCTCCTCCGCCCCCCCCCCCCCAGCTCCTTCGCCCCCTCCTCCTGCTTCAGTACCACAGTCGACTCAGGAGACTGGTCCCTCACCGGCGGCTAGGAGATCTCTTGGCAGCGCTTTTGCCACAAGTCGCCTAGCGAGAGAGGGCCAGCCCTTCTTGCGGCCCCCTTTGCAGATTGAGACATCTTCCCTTGCAGCTATCCCTCGTGGTCTAACGAGCATTGACCTCCGACGCCGCTGGGACTTCTTCGATTACGGATTCACTCGCTTTCTCGGCGATTCCGCAGTAGACCACGAGGCAGCCTGCTTCAGGGTCCACGCTTTGTTCCTCGCCGCTAGGGGGACAGAGGCCTTGGACTCAACAGTTGGTTTCTCCTTTTCCCTCTGTGGTAGGACCGAGACAGAGTGGTCCCTCGACTCAGTGGTGGGATGGTTGCATACACAGGTTCTCGAGTTCTCTCACCACATGGGAGAACTTGGAGTTACAGATTTGTTGCAGACTTTGTGGCCACTGGCCAAGTTTGCGGTGACACCCCCACACTCAGCAGGATGTAGGCACATTGTGGTGTACTTTTTTGCTGATACACAGTGTTTGCCTTGCTATGTATACATACATGAGGACTCCTGGACAGAGGAGGTTGCTTTACGCACGGCTCTCTCTGCTTGGGCTTGGGCCAGGCACTCACTACAGGCTCGCCTATCTAGAGGACGCTCGGATGCGGATTACTCCCCATCCAAGCCTGCCTCGAAGATAGCCCGTCTTGCTACTGCGGCAGCATCTGTTCTCTCTCGCTCCCCAGACTACGAGTTATTCGGCTGATGCCTGCCCTCTCCACGGCTCGACAGTACACTTGGGGGGCAGCGGCTTGGTCCACCCTCACGGGACCGACACTACAGTTTGAGCTATCTTCCACCAGTCAGCTTTGTACAGACAGGCTCACAGTCAGGTGCTTTTGGTAGGAGGTAGAGGTGAGCGCTTCATGCTCACACGATCGGTCAGACAGGGTTGTCCTCTTGCCCCCTTTCTCTTTCTGTTCTATGCGGAGGCGATGAGCAAATTTTTGGTGTCACAGCAGGTTGGTTTGAGGGGCTTAGCACTCCCTATACGGGGAAATGAGCTTCTGGACGCTGAGTTTGCCGACGACTCAGCCTTGTACTTAGAGGGCCAGGAGGCCAATTTACACAGGTGTGGGCAGGCTCTAGAGACCTTCTGCTGTGCATCGGGCGCACTGATCAACTGGAGAAAGACAGTGGCTTTCTCGGTTGGCAGTGCCTTTGTGCCAAAGTGGATGCCAGGAGAGGGTTTCAGGTGGATTCCTCCAGGGACTGCAGTTCGATAGTTGGGTTGTCAGGTTGGTTTGGATTTGTCCCTCGAGTAGCAGATTGCTCCTCTTCTCATATCCATCAGGAGAAAGCTGTTACACTGGAGCTCAGCACGACTTTCGCTGGCTGGTAGAGTAGTAGTTGCGAACCAGGTGTTGTTGGCAACTATGGGGTACATCACTTCTTGCTAGATCTTCTCGAGTTCTTGTATCAGCCAGGTAGAGAGGCTGATCAAGAACTTCCTTTGGTCAGGTCGCGACACTCAGGTTGCCCGAGCCAAGGTGGCTTGGTCGATCATCACACTCCCTTGTTCTCAGGGAGGGCTTGGGATCATTGATCCAACACAGCAGAGCAGAGCCCTTCTTGGGAAGTTCTTCGTCAGAGGATTTCTTCCAGGCGAGGAGCCTTGGAAAGAGTTCTTGCTGCAGAGGCTTTGTGCCAGGGTGCCTCAGTCAGGAGGCCCTTGGAAACCTTCGACCAGATGGATCTTTACAGAGTTGCGCCGAGTTGGTTTGAGCAGAAGACTGGAGGACCGATTCGCTGTCAGTTTGCTTCGCTCTTGGGAGCTCTTACGGTGTGGCCTAGAGCAGAGACAGCCGACATGCACGGAGGAGCGTCTACGACAGCCCCTCGTCTGGAACCCCATGGTTAGCACTCGGAGAGGCCACTTGGTTGGGAGTAGGCCTCATGTTTCTTGGGGTCCCATGACAGCAGGTCCAGCGCGCTCTCTAGGTGACTGGCTAGAGTTCACAGGTTTGTCAGAGGAGGTGTAGGGTGTCCAGCTACAGGGCATGAGAGGGGTTCAGAGCATGTGTCAGGACATCTCAGAGTCAGTTCCAGCTGAGTGGCTCACGCCTCTCGAGCCAGTAGCACCCCGATGGATGGGAGACTTCACACGACTGGAGGTTCTCATCTCAGTCAGGGCTTGTTCAGAGACTGTCCCAGCCCTGTTCTTCGAGCTTCAGGGTGGGGGACGATTACAACGAGTTGCAGTAGAGGCCCCGCAGGTAGCAGAGTGCTGTTTCCAGAGGATCCGAGTTGTGGGCATCTGTGGGAGGACTTGCGTCATAGACCCTGACCCAGCAGCTCTCGAGATAGGACACTGGAGGCTATGGGCTTGGGAGTGCTTTCCACTGGCACGAGTACAGTGGGATCCTGGTGAGTGGCTTTGGAGGGACCCCTTCTCTTCTGCAGACCGCCCAGGAGTCCCTTTCTTTCTGTACACTGTTCGGCTTGGACGTCATATACTTGCAGCGCAGAGAGAGGCCCGCCCCGCTGCAGCACGGCATTGGCAGGAGGAGGGTCTCACAGTTGAGTTCTTGGCAGCTTTTTGGCAGAGGCTGTGGGACTCCAGATAGCCGAGGCGCGTCACTTTGTTCCAGTGGTTGGTTGCACACAGAGCCACAGCAGTAGGGAGCTGGCTTGTGCATAGTGGTCTCTCGGCCGCATGTACAGCCTGTGACCAATCGGTGGAGAGTCAACAACACTGTCTTTGGGACTGTCCCTCGGCCCAGCAGGTGTGGCTACGAGTTATTCGGCTGATGCCTGCCCTCTCCACGGCTCGACAGTACACTTGGGGGGCAGCGGCTTGGTCCACCCTCACGGGACCGACACTACAGTTTGAGCTATCTTCCACCAGCAGGATGATAGTGATACAGGGGGGGCGACCTACACTCCAGCCTGCTACATACCTTACTCCACAGGAGTGGTGCAGTGAGAGAGAGGAGTGCTGGGAGCTCATCAGCGGCCTAGCTCTCTGGTTCATCTGGCGGGCCCGTTGTTTCCGCATCTTTGAGGCTCGCCCTGTGCCACCAGCAGAGACTGTTCCTGACTTTTGGCTAGAGCTGATCCATACTCTCAGAGGATAGCTTGAGGGACTACAGGGCAGCTCCGAACGCATGCGGGAGCGCCGCGAGGCTTTCCTTCGACTCTGGCTCCCTGGGCCTTTCTACACCATGGTCCAGGGGGTGCTCAGATGGCACTACTGCCCACCTGTGTGGCTCTTCCCTCCTCCCATCTCTTGATTTAGCCCCATTGTATATATGCTGTTTTTTCATTGGGAGAGTCTCCCCATCATGCTTGTTGTAGCCCTCTCTAGCAGGGGTGGATGTAGCCCTATGGGCAGTTTTCATTAACTAATAGAAGGATCTTTTTCTCAGAAAAAAAAAAGTATTGTCCCAACTTGTTAACAGGTATTTGTACAATAGGGTTCTCATCTAGGTTGGGTTGTGGATCTAAGTGTTCCTCCTCTATTGGCATCTTCCTAACTCCATCCATCTGTTGAAAATTGTGGTAGCCCGACCTTTAGTTCTCCATTGAGGAAAGCTCAAAGAGCTAAGAATAGCTCATGGTCTCCATATAGTTTGGACATGATGGTGGTTCTAACCTCTGAAGCCATGAAATCCATCAATTTGGCAATATTTAATGACACCTTTTAGGCTTCAGTCCCTTGACGTGGGGAAGATAGGATCTCCATTTCTTCGATAGGATCAGGTAGTCCCTCTGTAAACATTCTTTCCAACAAGAAGTGAGTGCGCCCACTTTTCCATGATTTTAAGTCACTTTCTTCTTGGATGACACTAGGTATGGCTAGGGGTCTATGGACTTTCTGAGGTTGTTGTTGCATAGGGAACATTGTGTCTGTCATCTAGATCTGCCTAGGTGCTGGCTCTAGATCCCTTTGGGTATCTTCTATCAAACTCCTTAATTGCTTGACCTGCTTGATCTCCTCTGTAGGGTTTGGATAAGTTCATATCTTCTTCTTGGATCCTGGCCATTGTGGGTCATGACGATCTTACTTGTTGATTTCTTTCCTAGTGGTCATGTTGATCTCCATGGTTTCACCTGAATCAGAATCCTCTTCAGCGTCGTTCATATATATGGGATCGTCACTAGTCCCTATGTTGGTCTTTGAACTGGGGTCTGACTTTGCTGCTTTTTGCAATCTCTTCCTTCATGTTTTCTTCATCTTTTGAGATTGGGCAATTGATGCCGCGTCTCCTTCCTCAAGAATATAATTTTATTTTTGGCGCATAAGAAGCTCTTGGGTTCCACGTTTGTACGGTGTTGTGCCATGTGGTGGCCCAAAGTTCATATGTGTGGCCCTAGGCATAGCAGACGTCGGATGTGACATGCTAATGCTAGCCAATATGGTCCCATTGAAATAAGAGCTTGGGTGTTGTGGTTGTGGAGTATAGGTTGTTTAAACAATGGGAGGGGTATAAAGTACATGAGTACAAGGACTTATAGGTGTATACGATTGGTGCACACTTGTAGGTATTGTTGCAGGCATTGAGCTACCATGTAGTGGTGCTTTACTAATGAATGAGGTCTATGGCATGCCCATCATTGGGTAGGCATGGTAGACGTGGTGTCATCAAGGAAAAGATGAGCTAGACTTGGAAAGGTAAAGCTATCACTTATGGGCTCATATTACACTGAGACCCCTGGTGAAACAACATATGGAGGATCCATCGGACTTACCGAGGTTGGTTGTTTAGCCTTCCCTATATCCAAGAATCTCATGAGACCCGTTGAAGGCATGTGGATTCCCTTGTTCTATCTCTCTAACTCAATAACCCTATGGATGACCTCACAAACTCTTTGTTGTTGATCCTCCACACTAGTAGCACCCGTTGTGGATTGTAGGACATTTAACCAACCCATGTGGTAGGTGTGTCTTGTGTATAGGTCGATTAGAGTTTCCATTTGTAGTTCGTACTCCCAGTTCTCATTTAGGAACGCTCCATCTAGGATTGAGGTGCTAGGGCTATCCTTTGAACTAGATGCAATGTGGCTCTCTGTGGGTTGACCCTTAGTGGTCGCTAATTCAGGATTACTTGATTGCTCTCCTAGCAGTGATATTGACATAGGGGATTTCACTTTTAACTCTCTTCGTTGCTCTGCCTTGCGTAAGCTCTCAATTTCTTTTTCCCTGGCCGCAATGATATACCGCTCAACTTGTTGTACTTCGGCAAGGCTTCTACCATCAAGTAATATAACTTTGGAGGGGAATAGCTCTGAAGAGTCAGGTGGTGCAGTGAGCATGGGATCTACGTTGGCCATGAGTGGAGAATTTAATTCCCCACCCCCCTCATTTACATCGTTAGCTCCATGTTCGGAGCGAGTGGCTCTACTAAAGGTTTCCTTCAAGCGGCTAAGAACGCTCATCCCGGACCGTGGGCCCATGGCATGCATGTCTTGGCTTGAACTATCAAGATTAGGCATTGGGTAACCCTCCATGATGTCTTAGTTAGAGGAAGAGTCACTAGACAACCTTGTTTAAACAACCTGTGGAACGTGCAGGGATTAGGTGGGCCCCAGTTTCAGCGACAGCGGGGCCGATTGCGTCAGGAGCTTCAGCGTTGCCTTGTGGGAGGAGAGATTGATCTCCTTATGCTTCAGGAGCACCATTTGTCTGAGAGCCGCATTCGGCGATGTGGTCAGATTTTGCGTGGACGTTATGATACCTTTTGGTCAGCTGCTTTTGGACCTGGAGGCATCCAGGGTGGGGTATGTTTGACTATTGCGGACTCACTGCAGCAGGCCATTGTGGGCAGAGGGATTATTGTGCCAGGCAGGGCTCAGTGGATTACTGTGCAGGTTCAGGGTGGCCTTGTGGGCTTCCTGAACATCTATGCGCCCAATGTGGCGAGTGCTCGTGCAGAGTTTTGGTCACAGATTGTTGAGTCTTTGCCACAGGTTGACCATTGGTGTGTAGGAGGGGACTTCAACATGTTGGAGGACCCCTCTGACAGGATCGAAGGCAGCCATGCTACTGTGCATGGAGTCAAGTTAGCAGCTTGGGAGAGGTTGTGTATGACTTTGAGGGTCTCGGATACATGGTAGCATTCTGGCTTTGTGAGGCCTCCAGAGAGTCTTGCCTTCTCTAGATCAGACCGCAGAGTGGGAGGAGTGAATCTATCGCGGATAGATCGCTTCTACACTAGTGACCACTTCAGTGACTTGGGGGGATCAGTGGGCATCCTGGCAGGGACATCCTTCTCAGACCATGCACCAGTGATCCTCACAGTGGCAGACAGGCAGAGGAGTGGGAGCACGATGCTTCGCATCCCAAAGCGGGTCTTGTTGGACACAGCACTCAGAGAGAGGGTAGAGGCTCTTTGGACAGAGGGCATGGACAGCCAGGCTCTACCGGTAGACAGAGTGGCCTTAGGCCTAGTTCAGCTTAGCCACTTTTTTCTCCAGGAGTCTTTGACTCGACGGGCTGCAGCGAGAGAGGTGGAGCAGCGTCTAAGACGAGGCATTGCTTCACTACAGAGGATGCAGGAGCAACATCCAGACAGTCCATGGTTGGAGGAGCAGTTACAGCAGGCTGGACAGGAGCTTGCTTGCACAGAGGAGAGGCGCCATGAGTTTGCCTTTCACCGACAGGCGTCTCAGTGGACTCAGGTAGGTGACAGAGTGACAGGTGCTTTTTTTGAGACAATAAGACCTCGGCACTCGCATGCCAAGGTCAATCAGCTGAGGAGACCCGATGGGTCAATTGCTTGTGAGCCTGAGGATATGCGTGCAGTTGCTACTGACTTTTACCGTGAGCTACTGTCGGCTGAGCCCCAGTCTGAGAGACAGGATGCATGCAGGGAGCAAGTTTGGGCGCAGATGCCTTGTCTTGTGACTAAGGAGATGCGCCAGAGGCTAGAGATACCTCTTCAGCTTGAGGAGCTGCACACGGCTCTTAGGGCCCTTCCTCGTGGTAGCTGTCCAGGTGAGGATGGGCTGACTCCCAGCTTCTTCTTGGAGTACTGGGACTTGCTTGACACAGATCTTTGTAGTGCCTTTCAGTACATTCTACAACAGGAGTGATGCCGGATAGCATGAGTGAGGGCCTGATTTACCTCATTCCAAAGGAGGGTGGCTCCTTGGATGAGATTCGACAGTGGCGCCCCATCACCATCCTCAACTCAGCCTAAAAAATTCTTGCTAAGGCTCTGAGTTTGAGAATTCAGCCACTTTTGGAGAGCCTTATACATGGGACTCAGACAGGTTTTGTCAAGGGGCGCAGTATCCTTGACAACATCTTCACTTTCTGGGAGGCTTCTGCCCTGGCACGTCTCCGTGGGGAGGACCTTGTGATTCTTCTTCTCGATTTTGAGAAGGCATACGACAGAGTTGACAAGGACTTTCTAGAGGGCACGCTTCGCAGGATGGGCTTTTCAGATGCTTTTGATCAGAGACCAGTCAGCTTTGTACAGACAGGCTCACAGTCAGGTGCTTTTGGTAGGAGGTAGAGGTGAGCGCTTCATGCTCACACGATCGGTCAGACAGGGTTGTCCTCTTGCCCCCTTTCTCTTTCTGTTCTATGCGGAGGCGATGAGCAAATTTTTGGTGTCACAGCAGGTTGGTTTGAGGGGCTTAGCACTCCCTATACGGGGAAATGAGCTTCTGGACGCTGAGTTTGCCGACGACTCAGCCTTGTACTTAGAGGGCCAGGAGGCCAATTTACACAGGTGTGGGCAGGCTCTAGAGACCTTCTGCTGTGCATCGGGCGCACTGATCAACTGGAGAAAGACAGTGGCTTTCTCGGTTGGCAGTGCCTTTGTGCCAAAGTGGATGCCAGGAGAGGGTTTCAGGTGGATTCCTCCAGGGACTGCAGTTCGATAGTTGGGTTGTCAGGTTGGTTTGGATTTGTCCCTCGAGTAGCAGATTGCTCCTCTTCTCATATCCATCAGGAGAAAGCTGTTACACTGGAGCTCAGCACGACTTTCGCTGGCTGGTAGAGTAGTAGTTGCGAACCAGGTGTTGTTGGCAACTATGGGGTACATCACTTCTTGCTAGATCTTCTCGAGTTCTTGTATCAGCCAGGTAGAGAGGCTGATCAAGAACTTCCTTTGGTCAGGTCGCGACACTCAGGTTGCCCGAGCCAAGGTGGCTTGGTCGATCATCACACTCCCTTGTTCTCAGGGAGGGCTTGGGATCATTAATCCAACACAGCAGAGCAGAGCCCTTCTTGGGAAGTTCTTCGTCAGAGGATTTCTTCCAGGCGAGGAGCCTTGGAAAGAGTTCTTGCTGCAGAGGCTTTGTGCCAGGGTGCCTCAGTCAGGAGGCCCTTGGAAACCTTCGACCAGATGGATCTTTACAGAGTTGCGCCGAGTTGGTTTGAGCAGAAGACTGGAGGACCGATTCGCTGTCAGTTTGCTTCGCTCTTGGGAGCTCTTACGGTGTGGCCTAGAGCAGAGACAGCCGACATGCACGGAGGAGCGTCTACGACAGCCCCTCGTCTGGAACCCCATGGTTAGCACTCGGAGAGGCCACTTGGTTGGGAGTAGGCCTCATGTTTCTTGGGGTCCCATGACAGCAGGTCCAGCGCGCTCTCTAGGTGACTGGCTAGAGTTCACAGGTTTGTCAGAGGAGGTGTAGGGTGTCCAGCTACAGGGCATGAGAGGGGTTCAGAGCATGTGTCAGGACATCTCAGAGTCAGTTCCAGCTGAGTGGCTCACGCCTCTCGAGCCAGTAGCACCCCGATGGATGGGAGACTTCACACGACTGGAGGTTCTCATCTCAGTCAGGGCTTGTTCAGAGACTGTCCCAGCCCTGTTCTTCGAGCTTCAGGGTGGGGGACGATTACAACGAGTTGCAGTAGAGGCCCCGCAGGTAGCAGAGTGCTGTTTCCAGAGGATCCGAGTTGTGGGCATCTGTGGGAGGACTTGCGTCATAGACCCTGACCCAGCAGCTCTCGAGATAGGACACTGGAGGCTATGGGCTTGGGAGTGCTTTCCACTGGCACGAGTACAGTGGGATCCTGGTGAGTGGCTTTGGAGGGACCCCTTCTCTTCTGCAGACCGCCCAGGAGTCCCTTTCTTTCTGTACACTGTTCGGCTTGGACGTCATATACTTGCAGCGCAGAGAGAGGCCCGCCCCGCTGCAGCACGGCATTGGCAGGAGGAGGGTCTCACAGTTGAGTTCTTGGCAGCTTTTTGGCAGAGGCTGTGGGACTCCAGATAGCCGAGGCGCGTCACTTTGTTCCAGTGGTTGGTTGCACACAGAGCCACAGCAGTAGGGAGCTGGCTTGTGCATAGTGGTCTCTCGGCCGCATGTACAGCCTGTGACCAATCGGTGGAGAGTCAACAACACTGTCTTTGGGACTGTCCCTCGGCCCAGCAGGTGTGGCTACGAGTTATTCGGCTGATGCCTGCCCTCTCCACGGCTTGACAGTACACTTGGGGGGCAGCGGCTTGGTCCACCCTCACGGGACCGACACTACAGTTTGAGCTATCTTCCACCAGCAGGATGATAGTGATACAGGGGGGGCGACCTACACTCCAGCCTGCTACATACCTTACTCCACAGGAGTGGTGCAGTGAGAGAGAGGAGTGCTGGGAGCTCATCAGCGGCCTAGCTCTCTGGTTCATCTGGCGGGCCCGTTGTTTCCGCATCTTTGAGGCTCGCCCTGTGCCACCAGCAGAGACTGTTCCTGACTTTTGGCTAGAGCTGATCCATACTCTCAGAGGATAGCTTGAGGGACTACAGGGCAGCTCCGAACGCATGCGGGAGCGCCGCGAGGCTTTCCTTCGACTCTGGCTCCCTGGGCCTTTCTACACCATGGTCCAGGGGGTGCTCAGATGGCACTACTGCCCACCTGTGTGGCTCTTCCCTCCTCCCATCTCTTGATTTAGCCCCATTGTATATATGCTGTTTTTTCATTGGGAGAGTCTCCCCATCATGCTTGTTGTAGCCCTCTCTAGCAGGGGTGGATGTAGCCCTATGGGCAGTTTTCATTAACTAATAGAAGGATCTTTTTCTCAGAAAAAAAAAAGTATTGTCCCAACTTGTTAACAGGTATTTGTACAATAGGGTTCTCATCTAGGTTGGGTTGTGGATCTAAGTGTTCCTCCTCTATTGGCATCTTCCTAACTCCATCCATCTGTTGAAAATTGTGGTAGCCCGACCTTTAGTTCTCCATTGAGGAAAGCTCAAAGAGCTAAGAATAGCTCATGGTCTCCATATAGTTTGGACATGATGGTGGTTCTAACCTCTGAAGCCATGAAATCCATCAATTTGGCAATATTTAATGACACCTTTTAGGCTTCAGTCCCTTGACGTGGGGAAGATAGGATCTCCATTTCTTCGATAGGATCAGGTAGTCCCTCTGTAAACATTCTTTCCAACAAGAAGTGAGTGCGCCCACTTTTCCATGATTTTAAGTCACTTTCTTCTTGGATGACACTAGGTATGGCTAGGGGTCTATGGACTTTCTGAGGTTGTTGTTGCATAGGGAACATTGTGTCTGTCATCTAGATCTGCCTAGGTGCTGGCTCTAGATCCCTTTGGGTATCTTCTATCAAACTCCTTAATTGCTTGACCTGCTTGATCTCCTCTGTAGGGTTTGGATAAGTTCATATCTTCTTCTTGGATCCTGGCCATTGTGGGTCATGACGATCTTACTTGTTGATTTCTTTCCTAGTGGTCATGTTGATCTCCATGGTTTCACCTGAATCAGAATCCTCTTCAGCGTCGTTCATATATATGGGATCGTCACTAGTCCCTATGTTGGTCTTTGAACTGGGGTCTGACTTTGCTGCTTTTTGCAATCTCTTCCTTCATGTTTTCTTCATCTTTTGAGATTGGGCAATTGATGCCGCGTCTCTTTCCTCAAGAATATAATTTTATTTTTGGCGCATAAGAAGCTCTTGGGTTCCACGTTTGTACGGTGTTGTGCCATGTGGTGGCCCAAAGTTCATATGTGTGGCCCTAGGCATAGCAGACGTCGGATGTGACATGCTAATGCTAGCCAATATGGTCCCATTGAAATAAGAGCTTGGGTGTTGTGGTTGTGGAGTATAGGTTGTTTAAACAATGGGAGGGGTATAAGGTTGTCTAGTTACCCTTCCTGAGTGGTACTACCTTGAGTCCCCGCCGAGGGCTCGGAACCTAAGGTAGGTGGGTATTGAGAACTTGTGTAAGTCAAAATGCTCGCTAGTTGCTCGGCCTCTAGCACACAACTAGAGCACAGATGCATGTGCCTTTGGCACCCTACAAGCGTCGGCGAATATCCTCGAAGGTTAACCGCTTAATTTTTAGACGTTTTGCACCCCGTTTTCACTCGTTTTCTGATGTTTTTTTTAAAAAATTATGTTTTTTTAATGAGCGATTTTTGGATTAGAGCGTGTGATAGCTTCAAACAAGCGTATTTCTTAGGGGGTCATAATGTGCTTTACAGCACAGCGTTCGGTTACTCGAAGCTCTGTTGGTCTTCAAAAATGTCGATTTTTATTTAGGCGTGAGACTAAAATAAGTAATTCTAAAGGGTGACTGAGGTATGAGCCTGAGCGAGGCTTGGGCTTGGTCCTGGGGAATATTTCCGATCCCGGTCCTATCTTTTTTTTTTTGGGATAAGATCGCCACGATTGTGCCGCGCGTGTAAGCACACACACACCTAACCTACCTACTCATAACTAACAGAGCTAGTGTTACACACTAACACAATACTACAGCAACTAATTAACTAACAGATCTACTTACTGTACCTTATAGAACTAACATTACAGATCTAATACCTTAAGCTAACACCTTATGAACAGACAGCACAGGACATTGCAACAACTTATTAACGAGAATTGTACATTGCAACAAAAACAAACTCCTTCTCAACACACACACCTTCCTTCTCTAACTTTCCTACATTTCATAATGCACCAAAAAGGAGCATAGAGTGCTATTTGAGCTTAATACAGGGCATTCCCCAACAACGGTACCAAAAATGTGTGTATGTCGCACGTGTCAATGCAAGGGACTTGGCGTACATTGTGTGCGAGCCACAAATGGCTCCAAGCACACAACCAGACTAATCTAGCAAGCTCAAGAGAGCAAGGGTGTGTCACTCACCGCCCTACGCTCGCTTTCGTAGAGGATTCCTTGCCGTGAAGAAGAGGGAGCTACCACCGTGCCGCACTCGACCGCATCGCCGCCCTTGTGCCTTCGTAATGCTCGATCACTCTCTCTCTCTCTCTCTCTCTCTCTCTCTCTCTCTCTCTCTCTCTCTCTCTCTCTCTCTCTCACGCATACACACACACACAAGGAGATGAAGAAGAAGATGGATATGGAGCAAGAGCACTCTTCAATTGCACAAATGAGAGAATGATGTATTTTAGGTTTAGATTGACTTTTATATGAGCACGCCCATTCACACTTTGGTGCCCAAGCTTAGCCAACTAACCCTTGAATGCTCTAGTTAGAGTGTGCCTCTCATCGGTGATCACTCTTACCCTTTTCCTATTGGACCGACAAGCCTGGTCCCTGACTCAAAACAATGTAATGTGTGTGGATGTTTTACTGGGCCGACGCCTATTTACCAAGGTCAGTACCAAGCTATAGGTGTCGTTGGACAGTCCCCAAGCCTCATATTCGCCCAGGGTTGACTTCATTGTCACATGTCATGTCTTCAATACCAAGGTCAACACCAAGCGATAGGGGGCTTTGGGCAATCCCCAATTCTCCTATTTGCCTAGTATTACCTGAACTGCTATTTAGAAAATCCTTGTTACTTCATTTCTATATAATACTATATCTTATATATAGCAAAAAGGTTAAATGGACCATTTAGCATCGAAGTAGTACTATTTAATTCTTAGTGCTATGTAGTATTGTATAGGTTTAAGCATACAATAATACATTGTAGTATGGTTATGTCTTGCTATGTAGTGATATATAATTATTCTATGAAAACTTAAAAGTGCAGCGTACCTCTTGATAATCAACATTTCTATATGGTTATTATAAACACATAACAATAAAGTGTAGCATAGTTATGCCTTGCCATGTTATAGTAAAACATTCTGCCTACAAGGCACTTTAAATCTTTAAGTATTAACACAAAAACTTAATAGTACATCATAACTACCTCAATTGTTGCACTACAAATGTTATTTTATACATCACTATAAGTGACTTACAACTGTATACATCACTATCACTATGTGCACACACTCTCATATAGATATGAAGTTATGTAGATCACTATGACCCCACTCCCCCACATATAGCTATGAATTGCCAACACCATAGCAACTACCAAGTATAGCTTATCCATCCCTATCCATACACACACTAGCCACTAAATTAGTACAAATGAGTTACAACTCTATAGATCACTATCACTATGTGCACACACTCTCATATAGCTATGAAGCTCTACAAGACACTATGGTTGCACTTCTACACATATAGGTATGGCTGGTTATGTAGAGTGTAACAATCGATGTTCTCACCTTGGCAACTTCTAGAGAGTTTCTTAGTGATGCAATGCTAGATCCTCCAATTTCAACCTTTGCAAACACCTCATGTAACTTGTAATATCTCAGATCATCCAGATCCATGATTGCAAGGACATTAAAGATGGTCTTGGAAAATACACATTCCTTCTCGAGAATGCCTTCAAGCCTCTTCAACCTTTTCTAGACTCTTTCATGTAAATATAAGAGGACTATCTTCTCATGGTCATCAAATTGTAGGTGAGTAGGGACACCCTTTCCTTGGATGATGTAGCATTTACAACACTACATTGGGAAGCAAATTCCATCTTTGAGAATGCACCTCTCTTTGCTTCAACCTCTTCTTTGGCCTCACAAGCATGCATGTTGATATCTGGCTCTTGTGACCAATTCACCCTTTGACAACTAATGTTGTGAGCACTTTTAGAGTGCTCTAAAGAATCTCCCTCTCTTTGCTTCAACCTCTTCTTTGGTCTCACAAGCATGCATGCTGATATCTGCCTTTTGTGACCAATCCACCCTTTGACAACTAATGTTGTGAGCACTTTTGGAGTGCTCCCAAGAATCTACCTCTCTTTGCTTCAACCTCTTCTTTGGCCTCACAAGCATGCATGTTGATATCTACCTCTTGTGACCAATTCACCCTTTGACAACTAATGTTGTGAGCACTTTTGGAGTGCTCCCAAACAAATCCCCTTGCAAATAAGTTGGAAAGATCTTTATTGAAGAGCATCTATTGGTACACACTCAAGTGGAATTCTATCAGCTGCAAATATAAGTGTCACTATACCCAATAGCACTTTTCCTCTGTGCCCGCTTCAAGGTAGCCACAAGCAAACATAGATGTCTAGTCCTCATCTAAAATGTCATCGGTCCACAATGCCTGTTATTGGAACTGCCCTCATGCCAACCATGGACCTCTTTGAACTTAGCCTCAGTAAATTTCCATGGCTAACTCAAGTGGAGGTTAGGAAGGTTTAAAAACCTTGAAGGACATTGTGATGCCTTTGGGTACATGGGAATGGTTTTTTTGGCCCAAACCTTTCATTTCTTGGAGCTTGCTGAAGCTTTTGTAGGCTTTGTGGGCATGCATCCATTCTTCTTTGGTGACCTTCTGCAAAGTAGACAACATAATAGGAATAGAATGAACCACCTTCTTATAATTTGTGTGTGTGTGTGTGTGCGTGCTCATGTAATCTATTATAATACACAAAAATCCAGGAACTATGCATGACAACTACCTGCTCTGTGTGTGTGTGTGTGTGCGCGCTCATGCAACTTGTGATAATGCACAAAGCCTAGGAGTTTCCCATTGCAGTTACCTGCTCTCTCTCTCTCTCTCTCTCTCTCTCTCTCTCTCTCTCTCTCTCTCTCTCTCTCTCTCTCTCTCTCTCTCTCTCTCTCTCTCAACACACACAAATTATGCGTTGACTATGTATTTCAATGAAGATAGTGATTTGGCAAAAAAGGTTTGGCTCAATTACCTTCAGGATAATGTTCTATGTCAATGTGGATGTAGCGACTACCTCTATGTGCTATGAGAGGGTGGAGGGAAATTGCATGTTAATAAAATTTTGGCAAGAGGATGTGAGGTGAAGTGGATGCATGCGAGTGCGGGTGTGTAGAGTGCAGTGTGCAGGAGAGTGTACGCTCGGTGTGGGGGGTGGAGCTAATGTGGATAATACACCATTTCTCCTCATTTCTTTATGTATAAATACTAAGGTCAAAGTTAGACATGGCCAATGCCCAGCGCCCGCGGCCAGGATGGCATGCACCCTTACAATCTCTCACTTGAAGGCCATAGTGGACCAAGTGACCTATGTTAGTACAAAACTATACAAATGTGAAGCATCATGATGCTTCACCCTACACACATCATCTCAATGCAATGTGTGAATCGCTATGTGGCTAAGCTCTTCGTAAGAGCATTTGCAGGGTTGTCATCCGTGTGAACTTTGGCTAATTCAATGCGTTTGCTAGCAAAAATATCCCATATCACATGATACCTACCTTGATGTGTTTTGACTTGGAATCAAACATGGGGTTCTTTGATAACGCAATTGCACTCTGGTTGTCACAATGTAACATTGGAGTCTGGTGTATACCAAGGTCTCCCACTAGATAAGATAACCATACAGCTTCCTTGCTAGCACTAGAAATTGCAACAAACTCAGTCTCAATGGTGGAAGATGAAGTGCAATTTTGGAGACATGATCTCCAAGAGATTGTTGCTCCAAGAAAATTTTTGAATTTTAAAGGCCTTTGGGCCCTTAAATTGCAAGATGATTATTTGCATGATATGCTCTCCCATGGTGAATTAGGGATTGGCAAAGGTTGAAGCCATCCAGGTTGCTTTCCTCTATCAAACTTCGTCTTTTGGGATACCACACATTTAGAAAGATACTCTTGTATGTTTGCTTTCATGGCAGACCAATAGAAATATGTTTCTATCCCTTTTAGGGTAGACTGAATCCCTCTATGCCCCGCATAAGGAGGAGCATGGGATTCATACATTACTTTCTCACGTAGTGAGTTAGTAACGCATAGTCTATTACCATAGAGAAGATAACCATCTTGTAAGGTAGATGGTTCTTCTTTCTTCCCTAGTGCAAGGACTGAAATCACATCTCTAAAATCAGGATCAATAGCGTACTCATCTATCATAGAAGATAGATCATTGTGAGTTGCTATGGAAACCGCATCCACTCTCGGCCATCTTGAGAGTGCATTGGCTACTTGATTATGCTTGTCAACAATGTGAGCAATATGAAAATGAAATTGCAAAAGGGAATTTTCCCACCTCATTTGTTTGTCGGAGAGCTTGGTCTGCGTCATGAAGTACTTAAGACTTTGGTGATCCGTCCGTAGAATGAAAGGAGTCCCCAATAAATAGTGCTTCCACGAGTCTAAGACATGTAGAACTACGAGGAGTTCCTTTTCATATATTTTTAGAGCTTGCTCAACAAGGTCGAGCCTTTGACTTTCATAGGCTATGGTGTGCCCTTCTTGGAGCAAGACAACTCCAAGGCAATCACCACAAGTGTCACATTGGACCTCAAATGGCATTGAGAGATCCAGCAGTGTAAGCACAGGTTGAGATATAAGATTTTCTTTAAGAATTTTGAAAGCATTGTTTTCCTTGGCAGACCATGTATACCTAACTTTTTTCTTTGTTAGGTCATGTATTGGTCTTGCGATTTGTGAGAACTTTTCTATGAAGCATCTATAGTATGCCCACATACCTATAAAGCTTCGTAGTTCATGTAGATTCCTTGGATTTGGCCATCCTTCTATTACCTCTAGCTTTGATGGATCCATTTGGATGCCATCTTGAGAGATAATGTGACCTAAATACTGAATTTATTGTAAGAAAACTCACTTCTCTTTTGATTAATATAAAGTTTATTCTCTCATAAGACTTGAAATATTACCTGGAGGTGTTGCTTGTGTTCGTCTAGTGAGTTAGAGTAGATGATTATGTCATCAAAGAACACTCCAGTAAAGGTTTGGTGAGGCCTGAATAGCTTCTCCATCAAGCAGTTAAATGTGGCTGGTGCATTGTTCAAGCCAAAAGGCATGAAAATAAATTCATAATAAAGACCAAACGTGGTGCAAAGTGCAGTCTTTACAATATCTTGATCAACTATCCTTATTTGATGGTACACACTTTTTAGGTCAATCCTACTGAAGTAGGTCGACCCTTGCAGCTTATCAAATAGGTCTTCTACCCGTGGAACGGGAAACCTATTCTTGATAGTGATCCTATTTAGTGCTCTATAGTCTACACACATACGATATGTGTCGTCTTTCTTTTGTACTAATAGCACGGGTGAACAAAATGGAGATGAGCTAGGCCTAACCATGCTCTTCTCAACTAACTCATGAACTTGCCGCATAATCTCCTCTTGTTGAGCTTGAGAAACTCTATAAGGAGGTTTATTAGGCGGTGAACTTCTTGGAATAAGTTCAATTGCATGGTCATCATTGCCTTGTTTAGGAGGTAGTTCACAAGGGATGTCGTCAATAAAAACATCTTGAAATCCCTTGATGAGAAAATTGGATAACTTTAATTCCTTGTGATTGTTTATATTTTCTTTTGCTAAAGCATTAGGTTCATTTTGAGAATCTTTAACAAAAATCATGTACATGGAAATAGATCTCTTTATTGACTTATTGAAAGATTGAGTATGTACAATGGGTATGGTGTTACCCAATTAGCATCTATGTACATATATTTTTTCCTGAACCTAAAGTAGATTTGCCTTTCAGGGAATTTAACATTGGCAGCCATGCAATCAAACTATGGTACCCCTAGGATTACATCCTCATGCTTGAAAGGAGAGATAAAGAAGTCCTCTTTGTCCACACATAGCTTTGGACATGGAGCCTCAATTTCCCAATTAAGGGAGTGTCTGAAGCTTCTTTCCTCTTGAAAGCACCATCGGTGAGTAGGACATCTCCCACCTCATAGGCTTTGATGCCTAGCTTGGTGGCATCGTTGTCCACATAGCTTTGGACATGGAGCCTCAATTTCCCAATTAAGGGAGTGACTGATGCTTCTTGCCCCTTGAAAGCACCATTGGCATGTAGGACATCTCCCACCTCATAGGCTTGGATGCCTAGCTTGGTGGTCAACTCTGTGGATTTGAAATTGTGAGTAGAACCAGGGTCAAAGAGAATAAAAGCATCATGTTCTCTTACCTTTTCCCAAGCATGGCATAGAGGAGATCCTTTGTGGTGAGCATCCTCTTCTTGGATTTTGACCAAGGTAGGTCTAGAAGGCTGATTTCTTGTATTCTTGTGGGCACAAGCACGATAGACATGTCCTTGCTCCCCACACTTGAAATAGCAGTTATCTTTACGATAACGCTCAAGCTCTTCAGGAGAGTTTATTTTTGCCTTTATAGACTCCCTTCTCCTTAGCTTTGTTGTTGTTGGCGTTGCCTTTAGAAGACTTTTGGACAATGTCCTTCCTCTTAGGCTCATTGTTACGGTCCTTGTTCTCCATGGGATTAAGATTTCTCTTAGTCCCTTATTGGAAATTGATTCGCGAAGCCACCATAGTATGGTGTATGACCGCAGATATGGTGCGTGGCCTTTGGGAGTTGACATACTCCGCCATATCTTCAGTTAAACCCGCACAAATTTTTGTTTTTGCTCTCCAAAATCCATCTTTTTGAAGACAGTGGCTTTGAGATGTAAGTCCCAAACCTTGTCTACATATTTATGAATAGATTTGTAGGGAGAGAGCTTCAAGCTTTGCCATTTGGTGAGTACTTTTTCTTTGGCATCAGTAGCTAGAAACTGCTTCATGATGGAAGCTCTTAAAGATTTCCATGTTTGTGGAGCTTCACCGTTCTCCCGTAGGCTAGACCACCATTGTCTAGTGGACTATTGAAAATGCATAGCTACATGGTGTAGCTTAGAGGACTCCGTGAAGCCCTCATCTCCAAACGCCGCATTGAATTGTTGGATGAAGGCGAAGACTTTGTTTGTAGCACCAAAGGTGCCATCGTAGGTAAGGAAAGAGATGTTCTTTCCTCCCTCTTTGAAATTCTTGAGCTTGGATGACCTCTTCTACATGGAGTAGGATTTCCTATGGCCTCTTCTCTTTGGTGGTTTGAAAGTTGCACCATCACTTTCTACAGAGGAGGAAGAATTTGAGGAGGATGGAGACAAGAGTGATCTCTTTCTCGTTTTTTTCCTCCCTTGTTCCTCCTTGTGTGCACCATCACTTTCTTCATAAGAGGAAGAGGATGAAGAAGATGGAGAAGATGGAGAAGAGGGTTACCTCTTTCTTGCCTTTTTCTTCTCTTTTTTTCTGTCATCCCTCTTTGAACTATGGTGTGGAGAAGTGTGCAATGGTCTTCTCCTTTTAGGGGGTGTTGGAGAGCGTTTTGCCTGCCATCTTTGTGGAGCCATCTCTACCGAGGTGGCAGGAGACTCACCTCTTTCTCGTTTTTTTGGTGGGGGCTCTTGAGTTCTCCTTTGGGAAGGAGATGCATTGTCAAGTAGTAGATTTTTGAGCCCTTCGTATGGATCCTCTTCTTCTTCCCGAAAATGAGAGAGGCCTCTTTTGGAAGTCTCACAAGGAGGCTTCCTACGTACTCTCTCTTCTTGGTGGGAATTTTGGAGAAACCCATGAGCACATAACTGCCATTGCACTTTACTTTGGAGGGATGGATTGCCCATGGCTTGTTAAAGCCTAGAAACAAGGTAGTGAACAAGCATAGGGGCATCATTAGTAGCCTTCTCATTAGCAAAATCAAAGCTATCAATATTAATTGAACACTCTCTTTACTATTGTCAGCCATTCTAACAACTTTTAGGTGTAAAAGTTTTTAGGTGTACTTTGGCACTTCAAGCTCTAGTTGCTACTTGTCATAATAATCAATATCTAATTCTCTTAAATGATTTTCTCATATTAAACTTATCATTTAATATGGATAAGTGCCAGGGGAGAAAAAGCTCAAATATCGGTTAAGCTAGCAGACCGTCGGCCACAGTAGGGATCCAAAGGACGCAAAATAGGGATCCAAGGGGGGGGGGGGAGGGGGGGCATCTGCAAAGAGCAATGTGAAATAATGGGCTTAAAAGACCCTAAGGTTCAGCCCATTAAGAGTTCCAAAATGCTAAGGTTCCAAGATTCAAAGGTTGTGTCCAAAGGTCAAAAGCCTAGGAAAATTGGATGCTTTGTGTGTGTCCCAAAAGTCTTCCTTAAGCCCTACAAAGAAGGGGGCGAGCCCAAGAAGTAGGGGATGAGAGAGAAACTCTCTCTCTCTCTCTCTCTCTCACACACACACACACACACAATCTTCCTTTGTACACAAGGGGAAAGAGGGACACATGTCAGCTCCCTAGTCCAGATGCCCACAAGGTGTACTCAAATCCTATTGGATGGCCTTGGAGGTAGACCAATGAGAATTAGGCTAGAGTAAGTCTAGTTTAATTAACTTAAAGACACTTAATAAAAGAACCAATAAGAATTAAGCTCTCTAGAAGACTATTGGACAGTCTCCCTAGGGGTCCAATGAGCATTCAGCAGCCCAATGGCTTGCCTGATTTCTACTAGCCAGGAGACAAAGGGTGTGGGACGCATGTCTAACCTCACCATCCTATCTTATTGCAGTAATAGCGAGAACCACGATTAGTTTATCAAACCATGGGACGAATCTGACTCGACTAGTGCATAGAGGCTACAAGAGGTTGTCAATCTCTTGGAAAACAACTAACAACTCGTATTTAACTCAAGCTACACTCAAGTGACTGAAATCACCATAAGCCAATCGCTCATCGACAAACAATTCACATCCGTTACAGCATCAAATGACATCCGAACATAACGAAACTTCTTAGACAAATTTATAAGACCTAAGCATGCCTATGGCCTCAAACTCCACCAAAATCACGATTATTAACAGCAGTGGATTTTTGACCTAGTCATTTTCGACCCAAAATGCATCTAGATGTTTAGCAATGATGCCCCAATACCCCGCCTATGCATAGTTTTTTGTTTGAACATGTAAATTCCTAGTTATGATGAAATTAGGCCGCGGGTCGGCGACGCCAAAAGCTACGAAATACTGTGAATGACTTACGTCAATGCGTAGAGCTCTTACCTGCGGTTTCAATGCAACAAACATGACTGCAATGTGACAATTGGGGAGGGAGTAGGAAGCATGAGAAGGAGAGGAGTGAGCGCCGTTACCTCACGCTACGTTTCTATTATCAAATAACTTAATAAAATCTTTACAAAGTTGGCTTTTATACCTTAGCCAATGTCTAAAATGTGTAATGTTCGTTGTACAAGACCTTTGAGGCTCCACACTTATTGTATCTGCAACCCAGGTACACTAAGTTACCTATGCTTTACAACTTGGAACTCTTATTGAGCGCGTAACACGTTACAATTATCACAACATGGCCATTTAATGAAAAATGTGAAAAGTGTGCAACTCCAATCTTCATTGCTTCTTCATATACATCTTCGATGTGCATTCATAAGACTTTGATCTTTAGCAGCTCTTGTTAACTGACGTCGGCTCAGTTAACATTCTCCCCTTCCTATTTTAGTGCCCGTCCTCGGGCACTGTTGAGAAGTGTCCGTGGAGGCAATGGAAGGTTTTGATTGGTTGTTGATGGGCTGATTGTCTTCATTTGTCGTTGAATTTGTTGATGAGATTCAATTTGCTGCAACATCTTCATTAGTTTGAATATGTCCGATGTGAGAGATGATGTTGCATTTGTCCATTGTAATAGCATAATGATGAGACTGCTGTTTATTTATGAAAAGTATGTAGAAGGGAATTAGAATGATGAGGTTCTAAATTAGGGTCTAATACTTGGATGACCAAAGGGAAAAAACCCAGTGGGAAAAAAGTTCCTTTGGGATACGTGCATTATTAGTACTTATTAGCATGGAAATTATTAATAAAGTACTCAAGGGATTACGTCTTGATAGGTATGGAAATAAAGAGACAGCAAATATGAAAGGGTAGCATGATGGAACCCACTCAAGGTGCATGGGTGGAAGCAAAAAAGAGTGTCTAATGCATATGTCCAATGGTGGGACATCCTATTTATGCATACACAGAAATGCATGGGAAATAATATGCTGTGCAAGAAAGAGTTTGAGGGGTTCTTCAGAAAGATGGTGTAGCTATAAAAGCATATGTCATGGCTTTGCAAGCTGGCACCTCTTTAAGAATGGTTTTAATTTTTGATGATATGTGCTCTCATCTTATTGTGCATTGTGCGTGAGTGTTGGACTCTATGACACTCCACCAATTGTAAGTTAATAGACTTCGACTCTTATGCTCATCTCATCCAACGTGAGCGACATGACTTTAGATATGATCAACTCTTCCAGCTTAAGCGTAAGCCTAATAACTACGACTCTTAGAACAAAGCTTTGCTCATTTTATGGCTCAGCAGCCCGGACTTTGACTATGCCAAAGAGTGTTTTTTGCACCCTGGCAACTTGACTTTTTACATTCTTGTGCTTACTACAAACATTTCTTCAGGTAAAAGTAAGCTTGAATCCTCAAAAAGAGGATTAGTGAAGGACCAAGTTGGCATTGAAGGTTTTTTTTGCCATACTTGTGTTATCATCTTTGAATCTCTATTCATGTTGTTTGGGTTGTCCGTATTTGACTGTGAAGACTCTATTATTTGTTTGATTCTCCAATTGGGTCTGTTGTCGATAGGAGTCTTTAATGTTGTTGAGCTCTTGAGATCTTCATGCAGGTCTGGTGTAGCTGTAGTTGGCTTGCGATTGACTGGTAGCCAAATCTTTGTATATTCTTTGTAGAATCCTTGTCCAAGAGGATGATTCTTTGAGATCCATCTTTGTTCTGTATCCTCTTGAGATTTGTGATTGACTTTAGTAGATTTCTATGTTGTTCTGTTGTATACCTGCTTCTTAGGTATCCTAGGATATTGTCGAGGTTGATACCTTGTGGGCCTTCTTTCTTGGGAGGGACTTGAAGTTACTTCATATGCCCTTACCTGAGGTTTTGGTACCCATATATGTTTGTCACCTCCATAGTACTCCTGTTCCTTTAAGCTCCATTGTGATGCTATCCATCCCATGTGTTTGTCTTTCTGTGTTGATTTCCTCTCTTTAATCCAAACCGGATCATTGACTTTGACTAAACTGCTCTGAACAAACACTCGCTTAAGTTTTTTTGCTTTCTTGAGTACTTTGGCTGATATACCTTTGCTTTTCTGGGTGTCTCATTAGAGGTTTCAGTTGGGTCAGCAATTGACTTGAAGTTTTAAAAGCATGACTTGCTTGAAGAAGCTGATCCATGAGGCTCTTTGATGTAGAGGCATATGCTGTCACCCCTTTTGTGCTAATCAGTGGAAGTTCCACTTTAGCTTTATCTTTGTCTACAAGATTTGTCTTTGACTCTTGTGACTTTTGCAACTCTGAATCTAGCATTAATGGTACCTGTAAATGATGTTGTCTACCTCTTGGAGAAGAAAGTAATAGCATTTTATCTTTTCTGTAGGCCTTGTGTTGTTCTAACCACTGATGTCCAAGGATGTCATCGGCAAGCATTTCCTTGAAAGGCTTCACCGGAAACTTTACCTGTTCTTCATAATTTTGGATGTTAAGGGTAGCAACCATTTCTTTTTTACTTGTATGCAAACCTCGCATTGTTTTGCTATCATGTTTTCATGGAGTGATATGAAGGATCCTTTGGATGTTCTCTGCAACCATATTGTATTTTGCTTCTTTATCCAATAGAGCATTGCATCTGACACTTTCTCCTTTTGTACTGCTGAGAACTATAGCTATTCTCATTGGACGTTCGATTGAAGATCTTCGTCTTGCTCTTGCCATGGTCTCATCTTGATCTAACTTTGTCTCTATGAAGGGTGGCTTCAGACTTTGTCTTCCAATTCGACTTAGCTGATTTGACTGGCACTGTCTGATTGATCTTTGGACTTCCTATTCCTTCCTGGTTGTTTGCAACCTCATTCTTCTTAACTTCTGGCTCTGGTGGCATTCCTTGCTCAATAGCTATTGATAGCCGTTTTACGGCTCTCCGTAATTGCCATAGTGAGTTACTCCACCCTACCAAAATCACCTAAACATTGTGGCTATTTTTACCTTTTCATTGTACATAGGCGTGTGTGAGTTAGGGGGCTTTTCCTATATCTTCTTAAAACCCTCAGCTAGCTAATCACTGGGCTAATTGAGCAAAAATAAATAAATAAAATCAAAAAAATAAAATATATTATTGCCCATTTGTGTGTAAATATTGCATTGTATATATGGCCTAAATATAGGGATTTTTATAATTATTTAGGTATTTTATTTAAATATTTATACTTAGGTGTGTGTTTTATTAAACCTGTGTATGCCTTCTTTCATCCTCTTACACCATAAGTATATTTTTTGCCAATATGTACATACTCTACCATCATATTTTTCTTTTATACAAGTCACCCCCACATTTTCACCCTCACCCTCGTGAAAACAAAAAATTGATTTCTACTCTCTAAGTCACGTTTATTATATTATTGACTTGCATACCTTTTCCTCTTTCACCCAGAATAATACAAAGAGGGACCATATCATATGATTCCAATATCTTTCCATATCCATAATTTCTCCATATTTTTTTACTTATTTTTACTCATTACTCTAACACCATGTGCTCATTGAGCTAAAATCCATGAATAATCCATACACTAGTCCCACCATGTATATATTGCTTTATTCACCAATAATCCTCCTCCATGCATGTGTAAAGGAAAACTTGGATGCTTTGTATTATGATATGACAAAGGAGGGGCTCACTCTTGGATGCATTGTACAAATTCAACAAAGGAGGGGGCCACTAAAAGACTTTTGCAAGCATAAAAAGCAGGCTTTTTGGTGAGATTTTTGGCACCCATCTCCACTCCGAATTTGGAACGGTGGTCAGAAGAGAAAATGTGGACCAAAACCTGAATAATCACCTCAAAATTTTTGGTGATTTTTAGAGCAACCACCGGTAAGCTGTGATTTTTTGAGTGGACCCTAGTCTTCCCACTTTTCTCACAAGTAGCCCATAGTCTTCTCTCACCTCTTTCCACACTTCTACACACACACACACACACACATTCCTCTCAATCCCTCACTCAAACCTGCACCTTCAATGGTTTCTCTCCCCTTATTCACCATTAACCTCTCCACTCACTCCCATAGCTCTCATATGAGCTCTCCATGTACATACACCATCTCTATGGCTCTCTTTATTACTTCCAAAGTACAATTCCATCTTACCCCTTCTCTATATACATAAAATTCAGCATGTAAACCATTCTTAACCTCTGCAAATTAAGAGATCTCATCAACCAAATTTCCATTTTCATCGCGATAATCAACCTTGGCGGTGGGGACGTAAAGAAAAGAAGACGAAGAAGAGGATCGATAGTCATTTTGAGAACGTACACAAGTAAGTCCAAAACTTCTTCAAGCTTCACCATCACAAGGATTTCCTCACTTCATTCAACCATCTTACTTCAACCATCCACCCCATTTTACCCATTGTAAATATATTATTCACTTTTTAGT
The DNA here is from genome assembly GCF_014529385.1 of Adiantum capillus-veneris. Lineage (NCBI taxonomy): Eukaryota > Viridiplantae > Streptophyta > Polypodiopsida > Polypodiales > Pteridaceae > Adiantum > Adiantum capillus-veneris. The sequence goes on along the minus strand of NC_140955.1, from coordinate 136,285,990 downwards.
GATTACTAACACTAACCACTAACATACTAACACAAAATAGCATTGACCTAACCATAAAAGACACGTCAAAGAAGGCCCGCAATGTTTTGATATTCAAAAAAATCATAATCCTGATTTGTTAGCTTGTAAATTAGGATTTCCAATAGTCTTAATGAGGAGTCTCCAACCTATAAATAGGCCCCTCTCCTTCTTGTAAAACAACCTCCAATATCTCACATAGCACCCCAACACTCTGTGTGAGGAGAGACTTAGGTGTAGCAACCACTTTGTGAGCTTCGCTCTTGGTGTGAGTGAAGCTTTCAAGCTACACATTGTAAGTGAGAGAGCGTGTGTTCAAAATCTCAAAACCACTATTGTATATGTTCCTCCATCATCAATAAATTGAGGTTTGGTGCATCAAAGGCGTGCTTCAACGTTCAAATCTTCGTCTTTCCACTTGTGCGATACAATTTAGTGAATTCAAGGTGACTTGTGTATTTTGAGTTCTATCGTTTGATCTTGCTTTAGAAAGTGTTTTAGTGTGTTTTCATTGCCAATTTTGTGTCCATTGTAAGAGGGTATTGTGGTGAGAGGTCTCCCACACCCTAAGACTGTGTGTGTGTGTGTGTGTGTGTTGGCAATGTTTAGCATTCACTAAGCATTGAGTGAGTTTTTGGTACAAGCTCTACGATAGCAACATTATGAGCCATCTCCATTTGCAAGTCACAAATAAGGTATTACGCAAGATCCATTCCTCTCTCTCTTTCCTTTGCTCTAGCTCTCTCTAGTCCATTTTGTGTGTGTCTTGGTGTGAGGTTGCTTGTGTGTGTGTTTTGTGGTATATCTTATTGGTTGGAAAAAATCTCTTGCGTCCTAGTTCGCATACCATAACTAGGTGGTGCCCCTATCTTGTTTGGGTTTGGCTGTGGATTTATTGTTATATTGTGCTTGTGGTTGCCCCAGCCCCAATTGAGCAGCACGGGAGCCTTGAGGGGTGTTTAGAGGTCGCCTCTCTTGTTGCCTGCCCCGGACCGCCTCAATTTTGGTGCCCCCACTGAGGAGGGCTTGTGTATTTTTGTGTAGAATCAACCTTTAGCATAGTCAAGTAGTTTGCATGAATCACGAAAATTTGTCTGATCCTTTCATTCCCATTGCAAGGCAAAAGGTACACATAATTGTTAGTACTAAGTTGCAATTTCAGCGAGTAATTCGTAGAATTTTGGGCCTTCTTAGGTTGGCCGAGATAAACGCTTCAGTAAATCCTTCTATTTTGCCTCTCATTAGGTACGACCTTAGTCTGGACATCTATATTTTTGTTTTGTTTTAAGAATTAGGGCATGCATAGACCATGGATAATGGCCCAGGAATAGAGGTTTTCCCCTTCCATTTCACTCCACACATTAGAGTAAACATTGCAATTAGTAGAAAAATCCATTTTCAACAACGTATGGTGTTCATGTTTGGTGCCCAAAGAGTAGGAGAAATTCTAGTGTCACCAAACCCTGTCATCCTCCCTCTTATTGATTATCATAGGTCATTTGATGTGAATATTTTTATTTTGTTGTAAAATAGATTGCAATTTAGAAAATATTATTGTGTAAATCTTTTAAAGAAAGAAAAAACAAAAACGTGCATCACTTTGAGATCAATTCAATGGAGAGCCAATGCCAAATGTCTGGATATCCTCTTTTCTTTGGAGAGCCTGGAGAGGATGCAGAATTATTTTTAGCGAATTTCAAGATGTCTTGCCGTACCAAGAGGATAGTAACTGATCAAGAACGTGTAGAAATGTTTGAGGTGGTCCTTAGGAAAGATGCTAGCACTTGGTTTGACTCTTTGCCTGAGGAAGTTAAGGGGAATTACACATAAGTTTTGAATCGATTCAAGAAATACTTCTTTGATCCCCAAAACACTCAAAAACTATGGCAAGACATTGTTTCTCATAAGCAAAAAGACTTAGATGACTACTACTTGTACAAGCAAGAGTTTCTACGTCTTTGGGCTCTATGGATACGAAATGTTGCTAACCCTGGTGATGGTGCAGAATTTCTAAAGAAGGAGAGGTTCATAGCCGGACTCTTTCCTGATCTTAAGGTAAAAGTTGAGGCAGGTGCACCTGCTACCTTTGATGCAGCTGAAACTAGGGCTGCTGAGAAATATAGGAAACTCAAGTGCTTAAGGGGGAGGTTCCAATAGAAGGTCTTAGACCCAAAGGTAAGTCACAAGCATCAACATCTAGGGAGCTTCCTGAGGTAACGACGGAAGTGATTGAGAAGTTAAATGAATCTTTAAGCAGCCTGTCAATTCACCTTGCACAAGCTGTAGGTCCAAAGGGACAAGCAAAGAAGTCTGAAGAGCGAGATCCACGACCTAGGAGAGTCTTGCAATGTTGGAATTGTGGAGAGTCTGGACATGGGATGTATAATTGTCCTTGGCCCCGTGGGGAGCCAGGGAGACCTAACTTGAATTACCCAGTGATGAATGCAGGTGAAGGAACTGGTCAACAACCAAGGCTTCTACAAAGACCAAATGGACCAAGACCACCTCCACAAGGGGTAGAAGGAGTTCCACCTTTGCCAGATCCAAATGTGCATGTGGTAGAGGTGACAAACTCAAATGAGGTTGACATGGAAGCAAATGGCATTAAGCGTGGCCGAGGAAAAGGTAAAGAGAAAGAAGGTGTCACATCACAGAGTGACCATGGACGAGGCAAGAAGGCAAAGGAGACCAAGGAAGCTAAGAGGACTCGACGTCGTATCAATCTCCAAGACTTCCCTCTTGGACATGGTATGGCTCCATACAACCTGTTGGAAGACATGCGAGGTAAGGGTCCTGATATCTCATGGCTTCAGTTTCTTGCATTATGCCCACAAGTTAGGAGGGATTTAACAAAGGCAGTTAGCACTAGGAGAAAGGTAAAAGAGAGTGTTCCTGTTGTAAAAATTGCACATGCTGAAATGAACGAAGATATTACACCTGTGCTAGATTGTTACATCAAAGGAAGATTGGTTAGGAAAGGTCTAGTGGATGGGGGTGCACAAATTTGCATCATGACAGAGGGGCTCATGCAAAGACTAGGCATGCACATCCATGAGACACCTAAAATCAAAGTGAAGATGGCAAACAATAGCAAAGCTAGGTGTTTAGGCATTTGTAAAAATGTTTTTGTAGAGGCCTTTGCCATTAAGAGGGCGGTGGATTTTTATGTTATGTCGACCAAGGAAAGTGGTTATCCATTTATCCTAGGAAGACCATGGCTAATGAAAATGCGAGCTTTGCACGATTGGGAGAGTGGAAAATTAATTTGCAGGAACGACAATCATAAGAAGGTTTTCTTTGACATGAAGGAGCAACGCCAAGAGGAGATCCATGAAGAATCATCTCAAAGTGAGACGGAAGAAGATTGGACCGATAACACTTCAGAAGAAGAAAGTAGCGGCAGCATTACTGAAGAGGAGTCTTCCATCGAATTCATGGGGGTAAGGTTTAAGCCAACCAACCAAGAGACCTCTTATTAAGGTTTGGAGGAGGTACGTTCCCAAGAGAACCAAAATGTGGAAGATGAAGGAATGTTAGAAGGTATGTTGTCTACAACACTTACAAAGGATGAAAGAGAGGAGTTCAAAGGTGTGTTAAGGAAATTTCCTAAGCTGTTTTCTAAAGATTACACCGACGTGCGTGGAGTAGGTGATGTTCAACACAAGATTGAGCTAAATCCAGAGGCCAAACCTAAAGCTCAAAAGCTACGAAGGCTAGGAGTAATCAAGGAGCAGGCTCTACTCAAAGAGGTAAGAAAGCTTCTAGCATCAAGTTTCATTTATCTAGTGGAGAATTCAGAGTGGGTCTCTCCCGTTGTTGTCACTCCCAAGAAGAACGGCAAGTGGAGGGTGTGTGTGGATTACCGTCCACTCAATGAGGCAACAAAAAGAGATCACTTTTCCCTCCCATTTCAGGATGAGATACTGAATGAGGTAGCTGGTCATGAGAAGTACGCTGTGTGTGATGGCTACTCAGGTTACTTTCAAATAGGGATTACATTGGAGGACCAATTGAAAACAACCTTCATCACTCCTTGGGGTTGTTATGCTTTTAGAGTCATACCATTTGGCCTGACAAATGCTCCTGCAACTTTCCAAGGCTTCATGAACATGGTGTTTCAAGCATTCTTTGGAAAGTCCATTAGGGTTTTTATTGATGATTTCTGCATTTATAGTTCAAAATCATTACATCTACAAAGGGTAGAAGAAGGTTTGAAGAAGCTCTATGACATGGGAGGTCAACTCAACCCCGACAAGTGTCACATAGTTGAGGATGAAGTGATCTTGCTTGGTCACAAGGTTTCCTATAAAGGCATTGAGGTGGATCCTTCAAAGGCAAAGGCTCTTATTGAGCTCCCATCACCGAAGAGTCTTAAGGAGGTCATCTCATTCATTCAAAAGGTGAAGTATATGTCACGCTTTATTCACTTAGCTTCAGAGTTGCTTCATCCTTTGCAAAAGTTGACACAACAAGTAGAATTTGCATGGTCTGATGAGCTTGAAGAGTACTTTTGTAACATTAAAGTCATTTTGTCAGAGCTACCAACACTCATGCCTCCTTGTTGGGAGTACACATTCTTTGTTAGCTCTAGTGTTGGGAAGGAAACAATTGGTGCAGTTTTATTACAACAAGATCCCCACAGTACAAGGATGCTACCCATCTACTTTGCTAGTAGGGTCATGAATGCTTTGGAGAGAGGCTACACGGAGGCAGAACTCATGATGCTTTCTCTCATGTTTGCAGTGAGAAAGTTTAGATCCTACTTGCTACCAAAACCTTTTGTAATTCTCACTGTAGAAAATTTATTTCCTTGGGTGTCATCTCAAATGAATCTTAGCACTAGGATCTCAAAGTGGATTATGGAATTGCAAGAGTTCCAATACTCTTTCAAGGTAGAAGACAATGTGCGTGCACAATTGGCAGGGATCCTTACTTATAGGGTACATGAGAAGGAGATTAAGGTGCCTGAAGTAAAGACCCTACCATTGCCACCACCTAAAAGTATTCCTAATGCTTTTACCTTGTTCTTTGATGGAGCTTTTTGACGAGTCACAGGAAAAGCAGGGGGAGGCCTAATATTTCTCAACCCAAGTGGAGAGGTGGTGATGAAAGAGAAGGTCAATCTACCAGGTTCAACTAGCAACAATGAAGCAGAATAAGACACACTACTTCATGGTTTGAAGATGTGCATTGGTCAAGGGATACAACGTCTCATGGTAAAGGGAGATGCACTTCTCATTGTTAAACAGATTTTAGGCATTTGGGCATGCAAGAATGAAATCTTAAGGACAAAAGTTCATGCCATTCGTAGGATGTTTAATCAGTTTGAAGAAGTGCAACTATATCATATTCCTAGGAAACAAAATGAAGATGCCGATTTACTTGCACAACAAGCAGTTACATGTGTTGAGAAAGAAGTGCAAGTCATCATGGTGGCAGCAGCTGTCAAGCAACCGAGATACCAGGGATTGGAGTCATTGGCTCCCATTATTGGCTACATTTTGGAGGGCGAGTTTCCACAAGACTTCACTAAAGCTCAGAAAAGGAGACTCATGAAGAAGGCAAGTTTCTATCTCTTCCTATAAGGCTCCCTCTATCAAAGAGGGAAGGATCAAGTGTGCAGAAGAGTACCAACTATCGAGGAAATTCCAGCCATTCTAAAAGGTTTGCATGAAGAGGCATGTGGTGGTCATTTTGCACAAGAATTAACTGTGAAGAAGATTTTGCTTGCGGGGTATGTTTGGACAAGTTTGCATGTGGATGTTCAACATTGGTGTAAAAGCTATCACAATTGTCAGATAAATGAAAATAGAAGGTTGGTGCATGGCCCAAGTGCTTGCAAATGGACCCTTTGAAAAATGGGGCATTGATGCTATGGGTCCTCTGCCTAGAACAAAGAATGGTAAACTCTACATTCTAGTGGTTGTGGACTACATGACTAGGTGGGTAGAGGCTCAAAGTGTGGCAAGGGTAAATGGGAAAACAGTGAGCAGGTTTGTCTATACTAATATTTGTTGTAGATTTGGCACACCTCTAGAGATTGTTTCGGATAATGGTATGTGGTTCAAGAAGGGTTTACTCACAGATGTTTGTGAAGAGCTTCATATTCTACATCGTCATAGCACACCATACTACCCACAGTCAAATGGTTTGGTGGAGAAGGCTAATGGTGTCATTGCAGGGATCATTAGAAAGATGGTGCAAAACAAAACCAAAATTATGGGATGACTTCTTGGATGGTGCCTTGTGGGCATATCGAACCACATATAGGGAAGCCATGGAGTTCACATCATTTCACTTGGTCTATGGTCAAGAGGCTTTGCAGCCTATCGAGCTCAACATTCCAACAATGCGGCTTCATGGCAAAGGTGCACAAGATGATCAAGAGGTATGGATGGATGGATTTCTTATGTTAGTGGAGCTTGAGTGGAAAAGAGAAGCAGCTTACGATTGCTACAAGAGGAAAGCCACACAAGCAAAAGAAAAGCTCGACAAGAAACTGAAGGACAAAGGCATCAAGGAAGGAGAGCTTGTGCTAAGATATGACAATCGACTTGACAATCGTTTTGATGCCAAGTTTGAAACTAGATGGCAAGGGCCATACACAGTCAAGAAGGCTTTCAATTCAAGGTACTATCAAATTATGGACTTGAATGGTAAAGAGCACTCCAGGAAGGTAAACGGGTATCGCTTGAAGCCCTATTTGAGTCGCCTTCTACCAAAGGATCTACCAAAGATCTGTCAAAAGGTCGGTGTCTCATTTAAGTATTGTTACATGAAGCATGAGTGTAACTCCAGCCAAAATTCTGATGGGCCAAACCATGAAGATCTTATCAAGGACTCTGAAGCACTCTCTTTGGAAAAGATGCTCTATGATGGTACATGAATATACCATCATCCTGGGAAAGGGCTAATCATAGCCATTTTTCGGCTCTCCGTAATTGCCATAGTGAGTTACTCCACCCTACCAAAATCACCTAAACATTGTGGCTATTTTTACCTTTTCATTGTACATAGGCGTGTGTGAGTTAGGGGGCTTTTCCCATATCTTCTTAAAACCCTCAGCTAGCTAGTCACTGGGCTAGTTGAGAGAAAATAAATAAATAAAATCAAAAAAATAAAATATATTATGACCCATTTGTGTGTAAATATTGCATTGTATATATGGCCTAAATATAGGGATTTTTATAATTATTTTGGTATTTTATTTAAATATTTATACTTAGGTGTGTGTTTTATTAAACCTGTGTATGCCTTCTTTCATCCTCTTACACCATAAGTATATTTTTTGCCAATGTGTGCATACTCTAACCTCATATTTTTCTTTTATACAAGTCACCCCCACATTTTCACCCTCACCCTTGTGAAAACAAAAAATTGATTTCTACTCTCTAAGTCACGTTTATTATATTATTGACTTGCATACCTTTTCCTCTTTCACCCAGAATAATACAAAGAGGGACCATATCATATGATTCCAATATCTTTCTAGATCCATAATTTCTCCATATTTTTTAATTATTTTTACTCATTACTCTAACACCATGTGCTCATTGAGCTAAAATCCATGAATAATCCATACACTAGTCCCACCATTTATATTGCTTTATTCACCAATAATCCTCCTCCATGCATGTGTAAAGGGCAACTTGGATGCTTTGTATTATGATATGACAAAGGAGGGGCACACTCTTGCATGCATTGTACAAATTCAACAAAGGAGGGGGCCACTAAAAGACTTTTGCAGTCATAAAAAGCAGGCTTTTTGGTGAGATTTTTGGCACCCATCTCCACTCCGAATTTGGAGTGGTGGTCAAAAGAGAAAATGTGGACCAAAAGCTGAATAATCACCTCAAACATTTTGGTGATTTTTGGAGCAACCACCGGTGAGATGTGATTTTTTGAGTGGACCCTAGTCTTCCCACTTTTCTCACAAGTAGCCCATAGTCTTCTCTCACCTCTTTCCACACTTCTACACACACACACACACACACACACACATTCCTCTCAATCCCTCACTCAAACCTGCACCTTCAATGGTTTCTCTCACCTTCTTCACCATTAACCTCTCCACTCACTCCCATAGCTCTCATATGAGCTCTCCATGTACATACACCATCTCTATGCCTCTCTTTATTACTTCCAAAGTACAATTCCATTTTACCCTTCTCTATATACATAAAATTCAACATGTAAACCATGCTTAACCTCTGCAAATTAAGAGATCTCATCAACCGAATTTCTATTTTCATCGCGATAATCAACCTTGGCGGTGGGGGCGTAAAGAAGAGAAGACGAAGAAGAGGATCGATAGTCATTTTGAGAACCTACACAAGTAAGTCCAAAACTTCTTCAAGCTTCACCATCACAAGGATTTCCTCACTTCATTCAACCATCCACCCCATTTTACCCATTGTAAATATATCATTCACTTTTTAGTGATTACTAACACTAACTGTTAAGTATGGAGCCTGATTTACCCTTGTAATTTTTTGTGGTAAAAGCGCACACTTGTAAGGCCCCCATTATGAGGAGAAGCCATCGTGCGTGAAGGAAAATCACTCACCGGAAACCAAAATTTTCACGGCCAAGAATCAGGGGCAACTTTAGGGGCATCCCCGAGACTTTTTTTTTCCCTCGTCGGAATATTCCTTTTTGTCGGAATATTATGGCCGGACAGCGGCCAGAAAGTGGTCGGAAAACAATCGGTTGGTTGGCCGGTGGTCGGTAGTCAATGGCTGATGGCCGGTGGTCGAAAGTCAATGGCCGGTGGCCGGTGGTCGGAAGTCAATGGCCGATGGCCGGTGGCCGAATTCAAAAGCGGACTTGTCTTCTCAAGGACGACCACACATGGGCGGATTGGAGGGTCCGATTTGAACTTATTCGCACAAGGGCGGCTACGCATGGCTGTCTCTCATAAGAGAGGGCAGCCCTTTTGGCCTATAAAAGGAGGCCATTTCTACACACATTTCATAGTGTGAAGTTGATGCAACAAGGTGACTGTGAGGTGGTGAGAGTGAAGCAAGGCGGGAGCTCTATCAAGGGTTTAATCCCTTTGTAAACTACTTCTTCTTTTGAAGTGCTAAAGCCATTGAGTGGCTGCTTTCCCGTGGACGTAGCCCACATTGGGTGAACCACGTATATCGTGTGTACTCTCTCTCTCTCTCTCTCTCTCTCTCTCTCTCTCTCTCTCTCTCTCTCTCTCTACTCTATAATCTCTTGTGTGTGAAATCTATCTCTCTCCATTAAGTAATCTACTCAAAAATCTATTTAGCTACGTCTTATTTTCTAACAATTGGTATCAGAGCAAGGTTTGCTCGTAGCTAAATTATCTCAAGGAAAGGATTCCTTGAATTGAGTGGGAGTTATGGTGGAGGAAGGGAAGCTCAAGATTGAGAAGTTCAACGGCAAAAACTACCAACATTGGAAGATGCAGATTGAAGACTATCTCTACCAGAAGGACCTCTATTTGCCACTAGGCGGTCTTGCAAAGAAGCCCGCAACAATGGCAGATGAAGCATGGATTGTCCTTGATCAAAAGGCACTGGGAACAATCCGGTTAAGCTTGGCATCAACGGTGGCGCTTGTTCAATCTAAAGATGGCAGAGAATGGTTCAGTTGCAGAACACCACACAAACATAAGTCAACTTCGATCAGTGAAAATCAATTTCGATGATTAAGTGCGAGCTCTCCTTATACTATCATCTCTACCGGATAGTTGGGACAACCTTGTGATGGCTGTAAGTAATTCTATCTCTGGCACAAATACTCTTAAGTTTGATGATATTGTGGGTGTTCTCCTAAGCAAGGAAATGCGAAGGAGAAGCACAGGAGAATCATCAAGTGCTGCACTATCAGTGGAAACAAGAGGAAGGCCTAAGGAGAGGTTCAAAAACCAAAAGGGTCGTGATCGCTCAAGGCGGAGCAAGTCACGCACAAAGTCAGTTCTTGAATGTTGGAACTGCGGCAAGAAGGGCCACGTCAAGAAGGATTGCTGGTCCAAGAAGAAGAATGAGACAGAGTCTCAAGACAACAAGCCAACATCGGAGACCAATGTGGCAGGTAAAGTAGAGCAAGATGCTCTAATTCTCTCATTAGACAATGTGTCTAATTCCTGGATAGTAGATTCCGGGGCTTCATTCCATGCGACACCACACAAGCAACATTTCCAAGACTACACCAAAGGTAATTTTGGGTATGTATACTTGGGAGATGATGAAGCTTGTGAGATTGTCGGCAAAGGTACAGTTTCTGTCAAAACTACTAACGGAAATGAATGGAAGCTTAAAGATGTTAGGCATGTTCCTTCTCTTCGCAAAAATTTGATCTCTACAGGACAATTGGACGATGAAGGTCACAACATTGCATTCGGAAACAAACGGTGGAAGATCTCAAAGGGATCTTTGGTGGTTGCCAAGGGAGAAAAAGTCGGTACACTTTACTTGTGTACTGTTAGCACGCAACCTTCAGCTTGTGCAGCAACTACAGAAGTTGACAATGCGGTGTGGCACTACCGACTTGGGCATATGAGTGCCAAAGGAATGCAAATCCTTCAAACAAAGAAGCTTCTACCAGGTTTGAAAGAAGTGGACTTAGAGTTCTGTGAAGATTGTGTTTATGGTAAACAAAAGAGGGTAAAATTTCAAAAAACAGGAAATGAAAGAAAAAATAAAAAACTTGAGTTGGTTCATTCTGATGTTTGGGGTCCTGCAAGTACACCATCACTTGGTGGCTCATTGTACTATGTAACATTCATAGACGATACGACTAGAAAAACATGGGTTTATGTCATGAAGAATAAATCCGATGTATTTTCCATATTTCAAAGGTGGAAAGCCCTTGTGGAGAATGAAACAGGTACCAAGGTAAAATGCCACAGATCCGACAATGGAGGTGAATATTGCAGCCAAGATTTTGAAAGCTTTTGTGCTAGCAATGGCATTTGGAGGCAAAGGACAACCCCAAGCACACCTCAACAAAATGGGATTTCGGAAAGGATGAACAGGACAAACATGGAGCGAGCACGAAGCATGCGGCTACATGCAGGCCTACCGCTTGAGCTTTGGGTGGAAGCTGTAAGTACGTCTGTGTACTTAATCAACCGGTCACCCTTAACGGCATTGGATGGGGGAGTTCCAGAAGAGGCATGGACAAGTAAACCGGTGAATTATGCATTTCTCAAAGTGTTTGGGTGTGAGGCTTTCATGCACATAGATAGAAGCCTAAGATCAAAGCTAGATGCAAAGTCCAAAAAGTGTTTCTTCATTGGCTATGGAGAAGGTGACTTTGGGTATCGCCTATGGAATCCTGAAGATGGTAAAATCTTAAGGAGTAGGGATGTAATTTTTAACGAACAAAATATGTACAAAGATTACTTGGAAAGAAAACAAACAAAAGAAACAATTGATGAGTACATGGAGCTTGAGGACGGTGAAGACTCAAGGACTACAAACGGTGACAATGTACAACAACGTCAACCAAATGAGGAGCCTCAACCTATTTCCCGAAGATCTACAAGAGAAAGTAGACCTCTAGAAAGGTTTGTTCCTTCCTTCAACCATCTCTTGATCTCAGATTCTGGACAGACGGAATCATACGAAGAAGCTATGCAACATGAATCCAAAGAAGAATGGACAAAGAGCATGCAAGTGGAGATGGACTCACTACATCGCAACCAAACATGGGAGTTGTTTGAGTTGCCTAAAGGTAAGCGGGCACTTCAAAAAAAAATGGGTGTACAAGCTGAAGGAAGAAGAAGGTGGGAAGAAAAGGTACAAGTCTAGGCTTGTGGTAAAAGGGTTTTCTCAAAAGAAAGGTATTGACTTCAATGAAATATTTTCTCCTGTTGTAAAAATGAACTCAATTAGGCTTGTCTTAAGCCTTGTGGCTGCTCATGATTTAAATCTCGAGCAAATGGATGTAAATAAGGCATTCCCTCACGGTGACTTAGAGGAGGAAATCTACATGCTTCAACCAAAGGGGTATGAAGTAAAAGGTAAGGAGAAAATGGTTTGCTGATTAAAGAAGAGATTGTATGGTTTAAAGCAAGCATCAAGACAATGGTACTTGAAGTTTGATCGATGGATGTTGGATCATGGATTCACAAGATGCAACTCGGATCACTGCGTCTATACGAAGAATTTGGGAGATGGGAAATTCATCATCCTAATGTTGTATATTGATGACATGTTGATTGCAAGTGCTAACATGCAGGACATCAAAGACCTAAAAGAAGATCTTTCTAAATCTTTTTCAATGAAATATTTAGGTGCTGCAAAGAGGATACTTGGTATGAAAATATCAAGGGACAGGACGAAGAAGACAATAAAGCTATCTCAAGAAGATTACATCAAGAAGGTACTAGAAAGGTTTGAAATGCAAAATGCAAAACCAGTTTCTACACCTTTGGCTGGTCATTTTAAACTAACGAAGGATATGTGTCCAAAGACACAAGAGGAGATAGCCTATATGTCTAAAGTTCCATATGCTGCAGCGGTAGGTTCTCTAATGTATGCTATGGTCTGGACAAGGCCAGACATTGCACATGCAGTGGGAGTTGTGAGTAGGTTCATGGACAACCCAGGTAAAGAGCATTGGCAAGATCTGAAGTGGATACTTAGGTATCTAAAAGGGACAACAACAAATGCTTTGTATTTTGGAGGAACGGATATTTTTCTAGAAGGGTATGCTGATGCAGATATGGCAGGTGACAAAGATACTCAAAGGAGCACTATTGTCTATGTGTTCACGGCTGGAGGCACAGCAATAAGCTGGGCTTCACAGCTGCAGAAAGTGGTTTCACTTTCTACCACGGAAGCAGAGTATGTAGCAATGACGGAGGCAAGCAAAGAAATTCTGTGGCTTCACAGATTCTTAGAAGAGCTTGGATTCAAACAAGACAATTGTGTCTTGTATAGTGATAGCCAAAGCGCTATCCATCTTGGGAAGAACTCAGCCTTTCATTCAAGGACAAAGCACATTGAGGTGAAATATCACTTCATACGCACTCTTTTGGAAGAGGGACATCTAAAGCTAGGAAAGGTGCATACAAGTGAAAATCCTGCAGACATGTTTACAAATATGGTCAACAAGGAGAAGTTGAGCTTTTGCTCATCTTCAATCGATATTCAAGGATAAGAAGCCAAAATGAAAAGCAGTCACAGGTTTGATCAGGGGCACCTCCAAGACTTTTTTTTCCCTCGCCAGAATATTCCTTTTTGTCGGAATATTATGGCCGGACGACGGCCGAAAAGTGATCGGAAAACAATCGGTCGGTTGGCCGGTGGCCGGTAGTCAATGGCCGGTGGCCGGTGGTCGGAAGTCAATGGCCGGTGGCGGTGGCCGAATTCAAAAGCGGACTTGTCTTCTCAAGGACGGCCACACATGGGCGGATTGGAGGATCCGATTTGGACTTATTCGCACAAGGGCGGCTACACATGGCTGCCTCTCATAAGAGAGAGCAACCCTTTTGGCCTATAAAAGGAGGCCATTTCTACACACATTTCATAGTGTGAAGTTGATGCAACAAGGTGAGTGTGAGGTGGTGAGAATGAAGCAAGGCGGGAGCTCTATCATGGGTTTAATCCCTTTGTAAACTACCTCTTCTTTTGAAGTGCTAAAGCCATTGAGTGGCTGCTTTCCCGTGGACGTAGCCCACATTGGGTGAACCACGTATATCGTGTGTACTCTCTCTCTCTCTCTCTCTCTCTCTCTCTCTCTCTCTCTACTCTATAATCTCTTGTGTGTGAAATCTATCTCTCTCCATTAAGTAATCTACTCAAAAATCTATTTAGCTACGTCTTATTTTCTAACACTAACCACTAATATACTAACACAAAATAGCATTGACCTAACCATAAAAGACACCTCACCTCAAGACATGTGCATAGTAACTCTCTCTCTCTCTCTCTCTCTCTCTCTCTCTCTCTCTCTCTCTCTCTCTCTCTCTCTCTCTATCTATCTATCTATCTATCTATCTATCTCTCTCTCCCCTTCCTTAAAACTCTACTTTCACCTTATCTACCATCAATAATGCTCTCTTTTGAGCCCACATCCATGACTCAAGCAGACAAAGAAGGCCCGCAATGTTTTGATATTCAAAAAAATCATAATCCTGATTTGTTAGCTTGTAAATTAGGATTTCCAATAATCTTAATGAGGGGTCTCCAACCTATAAATAGGCCCCTCTCCTTCTTGTAAAACAACCTCCAATATCTCACATAGCACCCCAACACTCTATGTGTGAGGAGAGACTTAGGTGTAGCAACCACTTTGTGAGCTTCGCTCTTGGTGTGAGTGAAGCTTTCAAGCTACACATTGTAAGTGAGAGAGCGTGTGTTCAAAATCTCAAAACCACTATTGTATATGTTCCTCCATCATCAATAAATTGAGGTTTGGTGCATCAAAGGCGTGCTTCAACGTTCAAATCTTCGTCTTTCCACTTGTGCGATACAATTTAGTGAATTCAAGGTGACTTGTGTATTTTGAGTTCTATCGTTTGATCTTGCTTTAGAAAGTGTTTTAGTGTGTTTTCATTGCCAATTTTGTGTCCATCGTAAGAGGGTATTGTGGTGAGAGGTCTCCCACACCCTAAGACAGTGTGTGTGTGTGTGTGCTGGCAATGTTTAGCATTCACTAAGCATTGAGTGAGTTTTTGGTACAAGCTCTACGATAGCAACATAATGAACCATCTCCATTTGCAAGTCACAAATAAGGTATTACGCAAGATCCATTCCTCTCTCTCTTCCCTTTGCTCTAGCTCTCTCTAGTCCATTTTGTGTGTGTCTTGGTGTGAGGTTGCTTGTGTGTGTGTTTTGTGGTGTATCTTATTGGTTGGAAAAAATCTCTTGCGTCCTAGTTCGCATACCATAACTAGGTGGTTCCCCTATCTTGTTTGGGTTTGACTATGGGTTTATTGTTTTGTTGTGCTTGCGGTTGCCCCAACCCCAATTGAGCAGCACGGGAGCCTTGAGGGGTGTTTAGAGGTTGCCTCTCTTGTTGCCCACCCCGGACCGCCTCACTATCGTGGTTGCTTTTTGTTCTATTTGATCTGCACTTTCTATTGCCTGATTTGCTTTAAGCTCTTTTTAAGTTCTAAATGATGGAGATGAATCATCTTCAATAAGCTTTGATTTGGCATCAGTCTCCATTTTAACTGTGCTTGAGGACTTTGTACTGTCGTCCGTGGGTGACCAGTCTTGGTCTTCATTCTTTGTTGTCTCTGAAGACTGCATCCTGTTTGAAGTTTGTATCTCTGACATCTTCTGAGCCATTGGCATTCCCAAGATGATGTCGTCTGGCATATCTTTTGCTGTGATCACATAGAATTGAGCTATGATGATCTGTAAACTTACTTCAATGGTGGTGGAGATGATTCCCCAGCATTTTGCTCGTTGGTTTCTTGATATGCTCACAAATTCAGGAGCATCTTCCAACTGTGGTTGGCCACATCTTTTCCAAGTGCAAAAAGACATGAGGTTCTTGTCTAACTGCAAATCTAGCTTTACTTCACTTGACAGCTTTTCTTTGTTTTTACCGGTTATGTTGCACTTGATCTTCTCAGGATTTGTGTCTGAATTGACTGCTTTTGTTGTGGCAATGTCCTTTGGTTGAACTTTATCTGCATCTACTTTGCTTTGATCACCTACTTCAATTGATGTTGGCTCATTTTGTTGTAATACCGCACCTTTTTCTTGCAATTGTTGAGCATTGTGTGCATGCATTTGAGTAAATTTTGATCTTAGGAGATCCGTTGTACTTTCTAGCAGAGTCTATCTCTACGGAGGAGATTTTGGTGGTGACCTTTGTGTAGCCTTTTGGACTTTAGATTTCATTGATTTTGACTTTTCTGTCACATGTTCTGGGAGCTTGAGGTTTTGGATCATCTTCATATAGTCCTTGACTTCTGGTTTAGCAACTGTAGGGGCTTGTACAAGGTCATGAACCTGTTGATAATCATTTCCATTTGCATCTTGATACGCATATGTGAGCTTGGTCTCATGCAACTGTTCGAACACTATGGGATTTGTTGGCTTTTGACTTTGACTCGTGGAGATCAACTGAAACTTTTGTCCCTGATGATCGTCATAGAAGAATGCTTCTGCAAATTTTGATGGTTTCTGGGTCAATGGAAAACTTCCAACAACCATATGATCTTCCAATGGTTTTTGGTTTGAAGGGGTCTGTTGGCTAGAAGTTCTTGGGCTTATAACTAGTGTAGCTTTTTCAGGTTCTAGAGCTGAGCTTGATGAATTTGCAGCTCCCCCCTTCCTAGGGTGATCATTATAGCCTGCTTCATTGTGAGAGCTCAAAATTGTTTGGTCCTGGTTGAGTCTCACCTTTTGGGATTGTGAAGGTACACTTTGGGTAGCACTATTGATGTTTGGCATCTATAAACCTTCTGCATAGTTTCCTATGTAATTCCGCGAAACGTGACAAATTATTCCCCAAGTCAATCTGTAGATAGCATTATCTTTGCCCTGATATTTTCTATCCCATGGGTCTCCTATGATATGAACTTCCATGGTTTCAGGACCCAAGGCATCATAGATGCTAGACTCTCCTCTATATCTACGACTTTTTTGGTCGAAGTATATGCTCGTTTGGTCACAACATCGAAGCTTTATTTTCGATGGAGGAGAATTTGGCTTTGAACAGATTTTTGGATTCACTTGGGTAATATCCTTCATCTCTAGAGAGGATGGGCTATAATAAATTATTTCCTCTGAAATGAACCATTCCTTCTGATCTATCTCACTAGACACACTTCTATGAGCTGGTATGTGGGCCGTTCAAACACAGGTTGACCCTTTTTGTACAGTTTCCCTTTTTGGTCTACACAGTGTGCATATGAATTATGTGTGCCATACAATGCTAACATCATTCTATTTGTTGTGTCCCTTAGACTCGTGAATGATTGCACACTTGTGGCAGTGGATGTAAAATCATTTGCAAACCTAACAGTCTTTTCACCCGTTGGTGATATCTCGACACCTTGACTAAATTCATGCAGGAATTTGTTGTTCAAAGAATCAATTTTAAGCTTTTCAGGTGCATGTGCATCTTTATGCTGATTTTGAACTTGCAGTGTTTTTACTGGTGATTCTAATGGTAATGCAAAATCATTTGATTGCACTAAAAGTGACGGTTTTGATGCACTTATATCGAGATTCGCATTTCTAATTTTTTCTGTACCGTACTTGGCAGTTGATGTGTCCTTGTTGTCTAGATTTCTTGAACAATCTTCAGCAAAATGTCCACCTTTTCATCCACAATCTGAGAAATATGCCATGACTCGTGGTATTTCAACTGGCTCTCTCATGTCAAACTCTAGCTGAGAAGTTTCAGCTTCTATGCTTGCCGAGTTGTTGGCATCTTCTTTTAGAACATTAAGCATCAAGTTGTAGAATTCTCCGTCTTGACCTTTGTGCCGTCTTTGGCTTGATTCTCCAATTAGGCTTGCTTCTATTGGTTGATCTGTTGGATCTTGCAGTTTTGGCTCTCGACTGTAGATCTGACCACTGTAATCCATGTACAATGACCCTGCTTGCATATACACTAAATTGATTCTTTGCGGACTTGTGCCAATTTCTGGATTTACATGGGTTGACTTTTTGAACTTCTATCTGCACTTCATCTTTAAGCTTGCAATACCTGGCTCCACTGAAGTCCGTGAACATCTGGGAGTTCATCGGATTTTGTTTTACTCTAATCAATAGGATCTTGGCTCCTGTGCTGCTTTTGCTGCTCATTAGATATCTATGGCCTTCTGAATCTGCATATAAGACTTTGTCTCCGTTGTAGCCATATAGTTGTAAAATCTGTTCTGTTGCACTTGTACCTGTGTTACCACTGCTACTGGCTTGCTCTGTTGTACTTGAACTCTCAGCTCAAGATGAGTCCATGTCGACTGGTTCTGTAAAAACTATCTCAAGAGTTGATTAACTCTAGCTCGAAAGTGTCAGAATTGATTGCAACCTTTGAAATGATGAAAATCTAGGCCTTGAATAACCTAACCTGCAGATAAGATTATTATCCATTTTTTCCACTTGACTTGAAATCAGCTCTTGTCGAGCTCCCAATTCTTTGCTTGCAACCTGGTTCTTCAATCTGAGCTAAGTGAGTCACCAAATGAGATTTCCAAATCCTATCCTTGCAAGGAGCTAAAGGACTAACCTGCAACTTGAAACTGAGTTAACAGGTACCAATTTGGATCCGATGGAACCCAAAATTGACCAGCGGCTTTGCATTATGTTGTTCTAGCACTGTACAAGCTCAAAAGTCCAAAATCTTGTTTCTGGGGCTCAAGAGTAAATAATCTTGATTATTTAGTTTTCTCAGTTTCTACATTTTTTAGGTTTTTTTTGCCAAGTAATTACCTTGTTGTGGTCTCTAGACAAGTTTGGTTGAGTTTGATCAAGATTTGTCCAAGTTATCAACTGTTTAGTGTACGCAGACTCTGATACCAAGAATCTGGCTTAAGTCTCAATTTTGTGATCCAAATTTCACCAAATTTGATTTGTGGAGTCTACTTGATGTGCTTGACCTTGTGGTATACTCAATTGTGCAAAATTTCTCAATTCTAGAGCAAATGTAAATAATCGCGATTATTTACTGCAAATTTCTCAATTCTAGAGCAAATGTAAATAATCGCGATTATTTACTGCAAATTTTTTTTTGAAACTTTTTTTCCAAAAGCAAATTATCGCGATTATTTACTTTTGGTAATTTTTTGTCATCTGAGCATGCACACTTGTTTAACACATCAATATAAGCCTTTGAGTCAAGTTTCACTGAATTTGAACAAGATTTACCAAGTCACACTCAAGTTCTCGACATTCAATACAAATTTCAGTTTTTATCAAGGTTTTGGTCTGTTTTGTGATCCAAACTTCATGAGCCTTCACAAAAGATGTTTGCAATCATGCATAGAGTCTATGGTATCAACCTTGATCAGTTTTGAGCCAAAAATTAATAATCATGATTATTAATTTTTGACCTAAAATGAACATTTTTTCAACTTTTTTCCTAGACATTCTTTTTATGATCTATTTGAGTCTATGCATCAAGTTAAAACTTAATCTGGACAAGATTCATCAAGTTTATCAATTGTTTCGTGTCCGTAGACTCTGATTCCAAGAATCTGGCTTAATTCTCACTTTTGTGATTCAAATTTCACCAAAATGGATTTGTGAGGTCTACTTGATGTGCTTGACCTTGTGGTATGCCCAAATATGCAAGATTGTCAATTTTTGGAGCAGATGTAAATAATCGCGATTATTTACTTCTGCTAAAGTTTTGCAAACTTTTGTTCCAATCTTGACACATATCTGTTAAGCACCTCAAGTTAAGATCTCTAGCCAAGTTTCATCAAGTTTGGTCTATTTTTGGTCAAATGGTCATCAGTTTTCTATCCGCAGATTGACTTTATAAATTTGGTCACAATTTTCAATCCAGTGATCCAAATCTTACTAAATTTGCTTTGTGGGCTTATTACAATATGATAAAACTAGTGGTATGCTGACTTGGTCAAAAAAGTTGAAAAATGAGACAGATGTAAATAATCACGATTATTTAGGTATGGCAACTTTTTGCATCTTTTTGGTCAAGTGATCATGTACACATGTTTATCACATCAATATAAGCCTATGAATTAAATTTCAACAAGTTTGGACAAATTTTCCTCAATTTAGACTCCAGTTTCAAAAGTCAGTACAAACTTTAGTTTTTACCTAGTTTTTTGCCAGTTTGGTGATCCAAATCTTTTGTGCCTTTACAAAAGTTGTTTGTACACATGTAATGAGTCACTGGTATGAACCTTGGTCAAATCTGAGCTGAAAGTTAATAATCACGATTATTAACTTTTGGCCCAAAACTGACATTTTTTTGAACTTTTTCACTGGACAGTCTTCTCATTATCTATTTTGAGCCTATGAATCAAGTCAAAAATTAATTTGGCCTAAAATATCAAGAAAAAGTAAATAATCTGAGTTTTGGCCAACTCTTGAAATTTTTATCTCAGTGTCCTTGAGCTCACCCACTGGTTCATACAACTTTTAGGCTTACTCTCCACTTGGATTGAGTGGTTTGGAGTCTTTTTGAGCTATTTCTAGCCGTAGACCTGAAATTTTGCAACTTCCAATAACAACTCACACTTGATTCTTTCAGAGAGAGCAATGTTTTGAAATCCACCTCGGATCCTACTTACCCTACTCCTAGGTTCTCATGCAATGGGGTTGTGGAAAGTCTCCACAAACACTCATTTTCTTGTTTCTACGATTTTTAGAGCCTTGATCTTAAGACTTGTCTCGTCTATCAATCATTCTCCAAATCCTAATCTAAATCTACAGTCCTACAATCTCAAAGGTACTCAGAAAGTACGATTACTTCCAAGATACCTCTACACAGCAAAAGATGACAATCTTAAGCTATGCGGTTTCTAAAAGAAAGTTTTTGACTCTAGGTGAACCTAGAGGAAGTTAAAGGACAACTACACAAGACGCTCGCGTTTTTCTCTAGTTTAGGTCTCTTCGATCCCCGGCAACGGCGCCAAATGTGGGACGCATGTCTAACCCCACCATCCTATCTTATTGCAGTATATTAGCGAGAATCACAAATAATTTGTCAAACCATGGGACGAAGCTGACTCGACTAGTGCATAGAGGCTACAAGAGGTTGTCAATCTCTTGGAAAACAACTAACAACTCGCATCTAACTCAAGCTACACTCAAGTGACCGAAATCACCAAAAGTCAATCGCGCATCGACAAACAATTCACATCCGTTACAGCATCAAATGACATCCAAACGTAACGAAACTTCTAGGAAAAGTTTATAAGACCTAAGCACACATGCCTATGGCCTCAAACCCCACTTTAGGTCAAGTTTCAAAATCGCGATTATTAACAGCAGTGGATTTTTGACCTAGTCGTTTTTGATCCAAAATGCATCTAAATGCTTAGCAATGATGCCCAATACCCCGCCTATGCTTAGTTTTTTATTTGAACATGTAAATTCCTAGTTATGATGAAATTACACCGCGGGTTAGCGACGCAGCTACAAAAATACTGTGAATGGCTTACGTCAATGCGTAGAGCTCTTACCTGCGGTTACAATGCAACAAACGCGACTGCAATGTAACAACCGGGGAGGGAGTAGGAAGCGCGAAAAGGAGAGAAGTGAGCGCCGTTAGCTCACGCCGCATTTCTAATATCAAAAAACTTAATAAAATCTTTACAAAGTTGGCTTTTATACCTTAGCCAATGTCTAAAATGTGTGATGTTCGGCGCCCAAGACCTTTGAGGCTCCAGACTTATTGTATCTGCACCCCAGGTACACTAAGTGACCTATGCTTTACAACTTGGAACTCTTATTGAGCCCGTAACACGTTACAATTATCACAATGGCTAAATAAATTGGGAAATTACAATACATGGCCATTTTATGAAAAATGTGAAAAGTGTGTAACTCAAATCTTCACTGCTTCTTCATATTCATCTTCGATGTGCATTTATAAGACTTCGATCTTTAGCAGCTCCTGTTAACTGACATCGGCTGAGTTAACAAAGGGGTCCAATGAGAGTTTAGTTGCATTAATTAATTAGCAAAATCTCTCACAAAAGGGGAAAGGGGGACACATGTCAGAAGGCTATCACTTATGCTGCTTAATTTTCATTGGTTGAGCCTTGGGAGGTCCAATAGGGAGTGAGCATGAGCAAATAGCAAGAGGGGTCAACCAAGAGAAAGAGGGGCTGATTTTCTCAAGGCATTATCCACACACACTCACACAAACTCATGTGTGAAGCAAGAAGACTCTCTCTCTCCTTCTCAAGCTTTAATGGAAAGCTTACCACCTACTCCAAGCTTGTGATAATTGGATGGCCATACAGGTGGAGCAATGAGAATTATGCTAGAGTACATTTAGTTTAATTCATTTTGAAACACTTGATAAAAGAACCAATTGAAATCAAGCTCTCTGGAAGACTATTGGACAGTCTCCCAAGGGGTCCAATGAGCATTCAACAGCCCAATGGCTTGCCTGATTCCTATTGGCCAGAAGACTAAGGGATCCAATGAGAGTTTAATTGCAAAATTAATTACCTAAAGCTCTCACAAAAGGGGAAAGGGGGACACATGTCACAAGGATATCACTTATGCTTCTTAATTATCATTGGCTAAGCTTTGCAGGGTCCAATGGGATGCCATCATGAGTAAAAATCAAGAGGGGTCGACCAAGAGAGAGAGGGGGCTGATTTTGGCAAGGCATTATCACACACACACACTCACACAATCTCATGTGTAAATCAAAGAAGAGTCTCTCTCCTTCTCAAGCTTTAATAGAAAGCTCATCATCTACTCCAAGCTTGTGAGAAGGGAGGCCTATATCAACATCTCTTGGCTTTGTGATGCAAATCTAACCAAGAGCCAAGCTCCAATGCATGCTCATCTCCTCTACCATGCTAATTACTAAGCTATGCTAAGCTATTAAGAGTGATAATGTGAGGAGATATACTTCCTTCCCGTAAGAATACTCCTCCTTCCTCTCAATGTACTCACATACCCCGTTAGCTCTCACCATCTCCGAAGGTGTGTGAGGTCTTGGGTCTGAGATCGTGAGGGAATTGATGTTGTATTTTATAAGTGTGAGCTCGGTGCTTGAAGCTTCCATTTTCATTGCACAAGCAAGTTACTGAAGGAACACAAAGTATTGTATTGTAAAATGTCTCCCTTGATGGGGGAAACCTATAATACAAAGCCTTTTGGAGGGGGGACCGGCTCCATGTAAATCCGGTCCTCAACTGTTGTCAACAACTTAATCTCTCTCTCTTGTTGAAGTATTGTTCATGCCTATCTAACTAGGTGTTATGTTTTTTGTTGCTCTCTCCATCCAAGCACTCTTGCTATGTGCATTAGGAATCTATTCTAATAAAATGCTCACTATGTCTATGTTATTTTCCGCTACACACAAGTTACTAGACCATTAAATGTTACATTGGTATCAAAGCACAAGGTTTCCCTTTTCTTGCTCAACAAGGGAGGTTCTCAAGCTAACTATAAATGGTGTGTATTATTATTTGCAATTGAGTAAGTAGAATAGGGATTTTTCAGCCTTGCAGTG
Organism: Adiantum capillus-veneris; assembly: GCF_014529385.1. Lineage (NCBI taxonomy): Eukaryota > Viridiplantae > Streptophyta > Polypodiopsida > Polypodiales > Pteridaceae > Adiantum > Adiantum capillus-veneris. The sequence continues at coordinate 136,262,857 of NC_140955.1, read as the reverse complement.
ATCCTGCTTCGTGCAGATAACGGGGCATCACTGTCGAGAGCTATGGTCTTAATAGTGGAGTCATACGAGACTTGCCTACGGCTAAACCACTATTGAGCTATTAGAAGCTTGACAATAGCCGGTTCTGGTTTGGGGTTGCAAGACCCTCTCTTCTATTTCTTGCAATTAATGATATTCAAGCCATGGGTACAGGAGCTTGAGTGCTTTTCTAAAGGGGTAAAGAGGAGTAGTGTAACATTTAATGGCCTAGTAACTTGTGTGTCGCGGAAAATAGCATGAACATAGTGAGCATTTCATTAAAATAGATTCCTAATGAGAATAACAAGAGTGCTTGGGTGGAGAGAGCAACAAAAAGTGTAATTAGCATGGTAGAGGAGATGAGCATGCATTGAAGCTTGTCTCTTGGTTGGATTTGCATCACAAAGCCAAGAGTTGTTGGTGTAGGCCTCCCTTCTTACAAGCTTGGAGTAGGTGGTAAGCTTTCCATTAAAGCTTGAGAAGGAGAGAGAGAGTCTTCTTGCTTCAGACATGAGTTTTTGTCAATGTGTGTGGATAATGCCTTGAGAAAATCAGCCCCCTCTCTCTCTTGGTCGACCCCTCTTGCTATTTGCTCATGCTCACTTCCTATTGGACTTCCCCAGGCTCAGCCAATGGAAATTAAGCAGCATAAGTGATATCCTTCTAACATGTGTCCTCCTTTCCCCTTTTGTGAGAGATTTTGCTAATTAGTTAATCCAGCTAAACTCTCATTGGACCCCTTTGTCTCCTGGCCACAATAGGAATCAGGCAAGCCAGTGGGCTGCTAAATGCTCATTGGACCCTAGGGAGACTGTCCAATAGTTTTCTAGAGAGCTTAATTCTTATTGGTTCTTTTATTAAGTGGTTTTAAATTAATTAAACTAGACTTACTCTAGCCACTTCTAGTTGTGAGGCTGAATACATGGCAGTCTTCACAGCTACAATTGAGTGTGTATGTCTCAGACGTCTTATGGCTGATTTGGGTGTTGGACTTGACAATGCCAACACTATCTACACTGACAATCAGAGGGCATTGGCAGTTGCGAGGAACCCAGTTTTTCATGCTCGCACAAAGAACATTGAGGTGAATTACCAGTATGTCAAGGAGATGCTCTTAGATGGAGAGATCAACTTGGATTATGTGCCAACACGGGACAACCTTGCAGATCTTTTCACAAAGGCATTGTCTGGTGAGAAGTTCGAAGCTTTCCACAAAGCTTTGGGCTTACTCCCCTTTGTGGACTGATCATGTCCTCAGGGCATGGCAGTTCCCTTTACTCATGTGCCAGCTCTCGTTCACCGCATCACTCTAGGGGGGATTTGTTACCATATACATGTAGTAGTGATGTGTGTGAACACACTTAGGACCGCCGGGGCATTTTTTACCTCACTAGGAGGTTTTTTCACCCGTACATTGTATCTAAACCCATCATTCTAGGGCTATCTTTCTTTCCATTGCACACTAAGTAATACACTCTCTGTTGTGTGCCTTGAGCTTCCTTCGTCTTCTCCAAGCTGTGTGTGTTTTCCTGCAACCCTAATTCCAACATGCTTGTACCCCATTCCAACAAATATTTTAGCTTAGGTGATATAAATCACATAGTGAGGATGATAGTCCTCTCAAACAATCGACCTCACATGACCCCCTTGGATACATATGCATGATATTTTACTGTGATTACAAGCAGTTTATTCTCATTTTTGGCATGCTACTTGCAAATTAATGAGGGAAATCATCTTCAACTGTTTGTTCATTCTTTACATTCTTTCAAGAACAAGTAAGTTAAGCATCAATTTGTGTTTCCTCTTTCTACTTTAGAACCTTACAATATTGTCAATCAACCATCTTAAATTAAAATTTGACAAAATAGATATTAAAAGCTATTTTTCTTATTTTTAAAGAGACCCAAAAATTGGAGGTTTTACATCCTCCCATGCTTGAAAAACTTGAGGTGTCCTCACCTCGCCATGAAATTTGGATAATTTAGCCTCATTATATCATCACGTTTCGAATGCATCTTCTTGAGGATACATTGACCATTCATTTAACAAGGTGTTCAATAATGGTCTGATTGCGTAGAGGCTTAGTTCTACTCTGAGGTATCACTTTAGGATATACTTCAAAAGTTTCATCGATAGAGGTAGATAATAGAGAATCATCAAGAATGTGTTGCGGATCAAGTACATACTTCTTGAGTAAGCTGACGTGAAAAACATCATGCACTTTTATGTGTTGTGGTAACAAGAGTTTGTAAGCTTGATCATTAATCCTCTCTGTGATAACAAAAGGTCCACAATATATGACACTAATCTTCTTACACTTACCCATTGATAAAGAACTACGTTTGGGTTTTACTCTCATAAATACCATATCGCCCTCTTCAAAAATTTTGATAGATCGTTTTGGATCATCATAACTCTTCTATCTATCTTGAGCAATTCATCAATCCTGCCATATAAGATCGGTTTGTAGTTGCATTTCATCCAACATTTCTTTGGATGCTTGAACTCGTATGAGAGAGTCTGTCTATTTGAGTGGAGTAAGACACTCTTGTCCGTACCATGCTTGAAAAGGAGACATTCCAATTGAGCGTTGGAATGAGAAACTATACGCAAATTCAACCAAATACAAATATCTAGTCCATTTACTCTGATCATGCATACAATAAGCTCTTAACATGTCCTCAATGATTTAGTTTGTTCTTTCCTTCTGCCCATCAGTTTGAGGGTGATAAGCAGTACCTAAAGGCCAACTGGTTCTTGTAGCTACAAATAAGGCTTTCCAAAAATTTGAGGTGAACTTCGCATAACGATCAAAATAATCTGATGAGGCAAACTGTGATACATGAAAACATCTTTTATGAAGACTTGAGCTATATCCTTAGCCGTAAACATTGTCTTGACTGGAAACAAATGGGTCATTTTTGTAAGCATATCAAAACAACCACAAAAATAGAGTCATATCCCATAGATGTAGGAATTCTTGTAATAAAATCCATGGATATGCATTCCCATTTCATTTGTGGTGCATCAATAGATTGAAGCTTATCGGGGTATCAAACTCGTTCAACTTTAATACGCTGACATGTTAAACATCTTGTAACATAGTTCAACACATCACGCTTTAGTTCTGGCCAAAACAAACTCCTCCTTATGTAGAGTAAGTCTTAATGTATCCTGGGTGTCCTGCTATAGGTATGTCATGAGCTTCTTGTAATATCTGAAGTTTGATTCCACCTTGATTTGGAATACAAAGATGGTTATTGAAGTAAAGGTCATCTCCTTCAATGTGGAAGCCTTTGATTTTCCTCTCTTGCTTCTCTGTGCAATAATTTAAGTTCATCAAGTACTGGATTTTATGTAATGTGGGTCCTAAAGCATAGCTTCTCGAATAAGGTCAATTAAAGAAGTAGTAGAGGTTGTGACAGTCGCTAAAGTACTCCTCCTACTTAAGGCATCGTCCACAAGATTTTCCTTCCCGGGTTTATATTCGATTCCAAAATCATATTCGCATAATAACTCCATCCATCTTTGTTGTCGCATATTAAGGTCAGGTTGGGTGTAGATCCACTTCAGGCTTTTATGGTCGGTATGTAGTTCAAATCTCCTTCCAAGAAGATAATGTCATCATACTTTAAGAGCATGCACAATGGCCAATAATTGCAAGTCATCTGTAGGATAATTTAACTCAGGTATATGTAACTTATGAGATTCATAAGCTACTGGTTTCCCTTCTTGAGATAGAATGCCACCAATTGCTTGTCCAATTGCATCAGTGAGCACAATGAATGTCTTTGAGAAGTCTAGAAGCTGTAGTATTGGAGCATTCACCAAATCTTCTTTGAGTTTCTCAAAACTAGTTTGAGCACGTTCATTCCAAGTGAACACTTTAGCCTTCTTAAGCGTATTAGTCAATGTAGATGCAATCTTAGCGTAGCTTTGAATAAATGTACAATACCATCCTATTAAATGAAGAAAGCCACGTACTTCTCAAACTGATGTTGGTGTAGGCCAAGCTATAATAGCTTCAATCTTACTTTGATCAATAGAAACACCATCCTTAAATACAATAAATCCCAAATATTCCACCTTGTCAGTGAAGAAGGTGCATTTGCTGCGCTTGACATAAAGTTGATTTTGATGGAGAAGTTCAAGTACTCGGCGCACATATTGTTCGTGTTCTTCTCTGTTTCCTTAGTAAACCAGGATATCATCAAAGAAGACAAGAAAAAATCATCAAGATTATCTCAAAACACGTCGGTCATGAGACGATTAAAATTTGTAGGAGCATTGGTAAGTCCAAAAGGCATAAATGTAAATTCATAATGTCCAAAACAAGTATTAAATTCTGTCTTTCGTATGTCCTCCTCCTTGATTTGGATTTGGTAATACCGTGACTTAAGATCAATTTTTGTGGAGATAGAATCTCCATGTAATCGGTCAAGTAGTTCACCAATCTTGCCGTATAAGATCGGTTTGTAGTTGCATTCTATCCAACATTTGGATGCTTCAACTTGTATGAGAGGGTCTCTCCATTTGAGTGGAGTAAGACACTCTTGTCCATACAATGCTTGAAAAGGAGACATTCCAATTGAGCGTTGGAATGAGAAATTATACGCAAATTCAACCAAATACAAATATCTAGTCCATTTATTCTGATCATGCATACAATGAGCTCTTAACATGTCCTCAATGATTTGATTTGTTCTTTCTGTCTGCCCATCAATTTGAGGGTGATAAGTAGTACCTAAAGGCCAACCAGGTTCCTATAGCTACGAATAAGGCTTTCCAAAAATTTGAGGTGAAATTCGCATCACGATCAGAAATTATGCGATGAGGTAAACCGTGATACCTGAAAACACCTTTCATGAAGACTTGAGCTATATCCTTAGCCGTAAACGTTGTCTTGGTTGGAAACAAATGGGTCATTTTTGTAAGCATATCAAAAAAACCAGAAAAATAGAGTCATATCCCAAAGATGTAGGAAGTCTTGTAATAAAATCCATGGATATGCATTCCCATTTCATTTGTGGTGCATCAATAGATTAAAGCTTATCGGCTATCAAACTTGTTCAGCTTTAATACGCTGACATGTTATACATCTTGTAACATAGTTTAACACATCACGCTTTAATCATGGCCAAAACAAACTCCTCCTTACAGTAGAGTAAGTCTTAATGTATCCTGGGTGTCCTGCTATAGGTATGTCATGAGCTTCTTGTAATATCTAAAGTTTGATTCCACCTTGATTTGGAATACAAAGATGGTTATTGAAGTAAAGGTCATCTCCTTCAATGTGGAAGCCTTTGATTTTCCTCTCTTGCTTCTCTGTGTAATTATTTTTAAGTTCATCAAGTACTAGATTTTATGTAATGTGGGTCCTAAAGCATAGCTTCTCGAATAAGGTCAATTAAAGAAGTAGTAGAGGTTGTGACAGTCGCTAAAGTACTCCTCCTGCTTAAGGCATCGTCCACAAGATTTTCCTTCCCGGGTTTATATTCGATTCCAAAATCATATTCGCATAATAACTCCATCCATCTTTGTTGTCGCATATTAAGGTCAGGTTGGGTGTAGATCCACTTCAGGCTTTTATGGTCGGTATGTAGTTCAAATATCCTTCCAAGAAGATAATGTCATCATACTTTAAGAGCATGCACAATGGCCAATAATTGCAAGTCATCTGTAGGATAATTTAACTCAGGTATACGTAACTTACGAGATTTATAAGCTACTAGTTTCCATTCTTGAGACATAATGCCACCGATTGCTTGTCCAATTGCATCAGTGAACACAGTGAATGTCTTTGAGAAGTCTAGAAGATGTAGTGACTAGTTTGAGCACGTTCATTCCAAGTAAACACTTTAGCCTTCTTAAGCGTATTAGTCAATGGAGATGCAATCTTGGCGTAGCTTTGAATAAATGTACGATACCATGCTGTTAAACCAAGAAAGCCATGTACTTCTCAAATTGATGTCCATGTAGGCCAAGCTATAACAGCTTCAATATTACTTGGATCAATAGAAACACCATCCTTGGATACAATAAATCCCAAATATTCCACCTTATGAAGAAGGGCATTTGCTACGCTCGGCATAAAGTTGATTTTGACGGAGAAGTTCAAGTACTGGTCGCACATGTTGTTTGTGTTCTTCTCTGTTTCTTATGTAAACTAGGATATCATCAAATAAGACAAGAACAAAATCATTAAGATTATCTCGAAACACGTCGATCATGAGACGATTAAAAGTTATAGGAGCATTGGTAAGTGCAAAAGACATAAATGTAAATTCATAATGTCCAAAACAAGTATAACATTCTGTCTTTGGTATGTCCTCCTCCTTGATTTCGATTTGGTAATACCCTGACTTAAGATCAATTTATGTGAAGATATAAGCTCCATGTAATCGGTCAAGTAATTCATCGATCTTTGGTATTGCATACTTATTTTTTACTATTACCTGGTTCAATCCACGCTAATCAATACAAAGACGTAGGGTACCATCCTTCTTCCACTTAAAGAGAATAGGAGTACTCCATGGATAAATGCTGGGTCGAATGAATCCTTGTTCAAGTAGTTGAGTTAGTTTCTTCTTGAGTTTTAGAGATTTAGGTACCGACATTTTGTATGGTCTACGTGCAACTTCTTGAGCTCTTGGAGTAAGCTCTATTACATGATCAACATTACGCTTGGGCAATAACTGTAAAAGCTCTTTTGGAAATACATATTCAAATTATGTTATCCATTCAGATTTTAGGTGAATCTATCTTCTTCTCCTTAGGGTTAAGCTTTACTACATAAATCCTTTCATTCTTCCTATGACTCTTCATAGATTTGGTAAAGTTCACTAGTCCGAGTTTAGGCTTTCCCCGCTTCCCAATAATTGTAATCCTAGAGTTTTGGTCATTTTCAAAAGTCAATGAAGCGTCTTTACAATTTATGATTTCACAAGATGAGGCCTTTTGATTTCACGAACAAGAGCAGGTTTTGGTTTCCTCTTTTCAATAGTAGATAACTCTATTTCAATGGGTTTTCCTGCATCAAGGAAAACTGCAAAATTGGTAAGACGAAGACTCTAGAGTCTACTCTTCATGAAATTATATAACCCTGACATAAATCGAGCTACTTTGACCTCTTGAGTCATCCTTGCTGGATCATACTTGACAAGGGTTAAGAAATGTTGATAGTATGATTCCAGATCCCTGGTTCCTTGAGTACAGTCAAGAAACTCAGTCATACGACCTAGATGATAAACTTTTTTTTGGTAGTTCTTTTTGAGATGGGTTTTAAGATAATCCCAAGTTGCAACATTAGGATCAACATTGTTTTTTGTGCAATGTTCTCCCTTCCAACGCTTGGCTGTTTTTTCTAGTTTGAACTTAGTGATGATAGGTTTGTTTACTGCTGCAGACGAATGAGCCAAATCAAAGTAGTCATCCATGCGGTCAATTCAATCTTCAAGAACTTTGCCTATATCTTTGCCTTCCCCGCTAAAATTTCCAGGTTGAGACTCGTGAAGCATAGCATCGATGTCTCTATCAATGATGGTGTGTTGAGGAACAATAGGTGCATTTGCGTTAGCAACAGCCGCATTTTCTCTAGGAGGCATGGTAACTTACTACACCATATCAACCAAGGTCACACTTAGAACAATGTTCTAATCCTCTTGAAGTCCTTTAAGCCAAATAGAATAGACAAGTGAGATAAGAAGAGAGAGAGAATAACAAATAAATTAATCTACTTCCTATATCACAAAACTTTGGGGTCTCAAAAAGTCTACAAAATGTCTTGAAGCTTCTAATAAATTCTAATGGATTTGACATAATGCACCCAATAATATCTATTGTGACATCCTTCCACCATGGAGTATAGCTATCCCATTCCTTGAGTATATCGAACGAGTGATCCCAATAATCCTTTTTTATCTTTGGTTGAAATATTTCTTCATTGGCATGTGAGCCATACCATTGTTGAGTAAGCAATTGGTTAGTTACAGAGGTACTCCCATTTCGCTGTGAACTATTGCCTTCTTGTACCCAAAGTAGTCATTGAAGTAAGCAGATTCTTTTGAAAACACATCCGGTGTGTCCTACTCATCTGAGTAGTGTATGTTCGCACAATCTGCAAGGCACTGGGATCTATTATAGGCATTGTATAAAAATTTTACATGGAGAGGATTGTGGATTAGTGACTTTCCAAATAAGCCAAGGAGAAACTTCCAAGGTACCGAGCTAAAGAAATGTTGATCGTTGGTTTGGCATTGATGGCCCCATACATTAAACATAACAATGTTGAAACATCCCATAGCCATTACTAAGTGAAGTATGTTTCTATCTATCCGTGTTTCCTTTGTCGGTCTCAAGGTAAGTTCTTAAGCATTGTACAACACTTGGTTAGTGAAAACAATCTCCTTTCCCAACTTGGATTTATCCACTCGATACTGCCAACAAGCGAGGGTTTATCTTCAGGTGGTCTAAACTTGGGGTTTCCTGCAGCGTAATGGTACCAAGATCAGAATGTATTAGATATAATACAATCCGTGGACATTAACCTTTTCTTCTCTTTCCCATTATGCATGGTAGTGAGAAGCCTTTGCACTTCCACTCCAGTTTGAAGATGCTCCTCTACCATAAGGCGGGAGAGTATATCCGTCCATATTCCTCGAGATAAGATGTCACTCATCTACACACACACACCCCATCACTTAAGCTAGTTAGAATGATAAAACCAAGATTCAAGCTCAAATATTATATCCTCAAAACAAGATGTGTCATATCAAAATCATATTTTAATAACTGTAGAGAACCAAAAAGATACATAGTATATCTAGGGAGATATATAAATATGAAAGGGTTCTATGACCCAATTCTTGGTTTCTACAATCCAGGTTCTACCCATGTACTTGTTCACATCTTGAGTTTCAAAGCTTAGAACTTCAACTTGTGCATTAAAATTCACGTCTTCCTTTTTGCACCATTCCTCTCCTCGTGATACATCCGTGGGTGGTAATCCATTAAAGCAGTTTACATGAGCATGCCGTTCATTTACATCATCTCTATATATATATATACTCGAGTTCACTGCCATTTGTCGTACTTGGGTAAAGTCACTAATGCACTTGGGATTCGCGTAGTCATCAAACGTAATAGTGACATTGTGAGGATTGTATTTGAGATTAGGTCCATAGGGACACATAATAGAATTGGTTGCCGCCATTTGACTTCTTCCATACTTTGATTATGCCCTTTTCACAAAAGTCATATCTTTGGTTTAGCATGAGGGCCTTCTTACTAAGTATGAGCTCTCAACTCGGTATGTCCAAAAGAGAACATAGATTAAGTAAAGAACATACCCCTGTACTTTAACATCACCTTCTTTGATATTTTCCTTGACCCAAAGTTGTGGATTGGTCATAAACCTATCAGGCACTTGTGTTTGATGTTCAAGTTGAGCTTCAACATATCTACCATGCTACGTAAGTGTTTGGAACAAGGTAGTCTCTAGTCCCCTTTGAAGCTCTAACCACTTCAATTTCCCAATGGAAATTGAATACTATCGCATAATTGAAAAATACGCTTTGTGCATAATCACTTGGGAGTTCATCTAAGCAATTAAGAAGATCCATCTAAAAACAAGACAAAGAGAGAGAAAACTTAGTACACATGTGAACCAAAACTGAGCCTATACTCTTTTTATTCATCAAAATTTGATTTTTATGACTTCATTAAAATATTATGGGTGCCTTGGAGCTAATTCTCTAAATATTCTTTTAACTCTCATGACAAGGTATTTCCTTAGACCTCCCACGCGACAACGTGGTCTGTAGTTATCTTCTAGTTTTTCTTTTCCTATAATAGCTGCAAGAGCTTCAAACTTCTTAGAAACTTCGGCAATCCTTAACAATTGGGAGCACATCGCCAAGTAGTAGAACATGCCTTCTAGGTCTAACCATATTCTGAGTTGAAGTAGCCTGAAGTTGGCAAACCAGTCTCTTGGACTGTCGTCAATGTAAATAAAGAACTGGCTAAAGGGTTCTTGGTGATGTGTAAGGTAACAAAGGTCAACACTCTTCCAACAAGTTGTGCTTCATGGAATGCCAAAGATTTTGGTCTCGATTTCTAAGTAAAATGGTTCCCTTGCATCTCTTTACAACTGTGTCGCCATATTGTTGAACACTATAGCCAAAACCTCATTCCCCTGGATAAAGCATTCAGATGTCACTCTGGGAGCCATTTGTTACTACAAAACAAACATTCAAAGAAATTACAATGCCATTTTGGACACTCCAATCACTTTACCATAACTCAAACCAAACACTTCCATTCAAGAAGACAAGTCAAACAAGTACAACCAACCAATGTCACTTAATGAATCATGAATAAAATATCCTTTCCCAAACAGCAATGCGTGCATGATGCATAACTAACCCATCTAGTATCAGACTTTAGGCTATCCCCATAAACTTAAGCATATGCTTTGATACTAAGTGAGAGATATCCCTCCCCGGGGGTCTATGCACAAAATATACAATCTACACCTTTATACAATTTTCAATATACATCATAGTTGTGAAAACATTTGCATAGGGGAGGAGCTCTCAACGTTCGACCAAGCATGGAGTTGTGGGACGCATGTCTTACCTCACCATCCTATCTTATTGCAGTATTAGCAAGAACCACAATTAATTTGTCAATCCATGGGATGAAGCTGACTTGACTAGTGCATAGAGGCTACAAGAGGATGTCAATCTCTCGGAAAACAACTAACAACTCGTATTTAACTCAAGCTACACTCAAGTGACTGAAATCACCAAAAGCCAATCGCTCATCGGCAAACAAATCATATCCGTTACAGCATCAAATTACATCCAAATGTAACGAAACTTCTAGGACACGTTTATAAGACCTAAGCACACATGCTTATGGTCTCAAACCCCACTTTAGGTCAAGTTCCAAAATCGTGATTATTAACAGCAGTGGATTTTTGACCTGGTCGTTTTCGACCCAGAATGCATCTAAATGCTTAGTAAATGATGCCCCAATACCCCGCCTATGCTTAGTTTTTGATTTAAAAGTGTAAATTCCTAGTTATGATGAAATTAGGCTGCGGGTCGGCGACGCCAAAAGCTACGAAATACAATGAACTGCTTACGTCAATACATAGAGCTCTTACCTACGGTTGCAATGCAATAAACGCTACTACAATGTGACAACCGAGGAGGGAGTAGGAAGCACGAGAAGGAGAGGAGGGAGCGTCGTTAGCTCACGTTGTGTATTTCTTATCCAAAACTTATAAAAAACTTACAAAAATGGGCTTTTATACCTTATCCAAGGTTTTTGGGTGGTCAAAACTAATAATCTGGAGTTCTACCAAAGCTGGGTAATGACTGGCTGATACAATCTAGAAGCTTGTATCCCTAGCTCATTAATTATAGAGTTTATCCGAGAAAATAGAAGTTACAATATTCTCGATTTATCAAAATAATAAGTATTTTACAAAGAGAACTTCGAAAAATGGTGTCCGTGCTAGCTTGCTGCTAACATTCCCCCCCTCCTCGCTTGTGTCGTCCCTTGACACAACTTTATGGGCTGAAATAGTCTTCGGGTTGACAGCTGGCGAGTCACTCTTTAAGCGTTTTTAGTGCCTTCTAGTATCTTATTTTTCTTTCTTTGTCTGGCACTTGCAGAAACTGCATAGTTACTCTGTTCTTCAGCTCCACCACTGAGTAGTCTACAAATCTGGATGTGAGGTTGTTGATCATTCTTTATCTACGCCATCTTCTTTCATGTCTTTGTATAGCCTCTCTTTACTTGTAGAGTTTACCTTCATTGCTCATATCTTGTTGGGCACATCACCTGTGGTTCAAACCGTTCGTCATTCTGACACTCGGTTTACAAATGGCGTCCGATCTGCAGTTTTGATCCTTTAGAAGTTGGTCCAAAATTCATTTTGTGTTGAATTTTTCCATATTTGCCATGTTTGTAGTCCTTGCTTTGAAGTTTCGGTGTTTGCCTTCAAAAGTCAATTTTGACTTTCCTGGCTCGACTTATCAATTTTTTGTTGATTACCTGTCATTTTTTGCGTTTTTGTAACAGAAAATTATTTACAATGAATATTAGTCGGCCAAAAATTAGCCAAAATTAGTGTCACTTCCCTTATATACATACTCTTATTCTGGTATTAGATCATGACGGTATGGCTAATGATTATGCCAACTAAGAGTCTGACAGGCTCCGAAAAACTTGTGTTTTTTAAGGAAACGGGAAAGAAAGGAAACGAAAAGAAAAGAAAAGAAATAGGATGATAATAATGGTATATACAAGTGGTACTCCAACCGCTTTTCCCCCCTTCCTAAAGTGAGTCATCCGTGACGAGCATGTGTCAAAGTGCATGGGAATAAAGCACGCGTCTATGCATAGTCGTATAGTGTGGCTCTATTATGCTCATGGAGGATATGCACGGGAAAAAAAATTGATGTGCAAGAGATAGGTGCTGAACAATATGTTCAGTGGCTGTTGGTGGCGAGGTTCCTTGGAAGCTGTGTGGTCCGAACAATAGTAATTGTAGAAGGTGTGCTCTGTGTTTGACTATGAACTGCAAAGTTTTGATGTTGCCGATGGTGTCGGTTGTTGGTATTTTTTGGGTTGCCACACTTGGCAAGAGTGATGGCCTCAAACGTGATAGCCAAAACCATTAGTGCCTTGCACAGTCTAAACGGGTAGGGATTATGTGAGGTGATATTCCCTATTTTTCCAGTATTTTCAAACTTGTGTGCCACTACTGGTGATTCCAAGTCATTGGGCAGTACCTTGGCACAAGGGAGAAGCTTTGCTTCATGTAAAATTGTCAAAGAACTTTGCTTTGTACAAAAGCATTAGTTTTCAATGTAAATGTATAAACATGGAAAAATAAACAATACTGAACATGGTCTAACCTGGTCATCCTGCTGTAACCAGTTGTCTTGAGATGTCGGAAGAAAAACTCGCTCAAATGTAGATCAAAACCTTCTCCGTTCCATGAGAGAAAGTTGGCTTGAAATATCCTATAGGCATATGGAGAAATTCCCCAAAGAATGTGCTCATAGCCTATGCAAGAGTCGTAAATTGAAGCCTTGCTTCACATAATATGTTTGTGTTGAGAGCCAACCGATGTGGCTACATATATCATGACAAAAATAATCGACCGTGTCAAGCAATTTCAATTGAAATTAACCAGTACTGTGTGGTAATCATCCTCCGTCAATGTATAGAAACTGTTACAAGGAGTCGGCCATGCCGAGCAACTTGCTTCCTTCAACAAGTCCAGTAAGAGGCCATGCAAGTGTCCTTGAGATATTAAAAAATAATCCCTTGCCATGTATGCAATAAAATTTGAATGCTTATGTGAACTGTCAGAGGCTGTGCTTGTGCTTGGAGTGGGAAAAGTGCATAACCTTTGATGCATTTTAGAGATATGCAATAGAGGTGATACATGCTCCATCGAGGTCAAATGCTTCATAAGCAATTGACAGCCCTGCTATTATTACATCAAGTCATTGTCGACGATCAAAATATGTATGAAAAGTGCCTCATGCCAACGTCATACATTACCTTATGTAGAGATACGACCAGAATTGTGTAACCAGTTATGCATATGACAATAAACCCAAAATCAAATGCGTACCTCATTAAGCACTCTTGCCGACCAATCTTGTCGACCCTAAAATTGAATGTGTTACCGAGGGGAAACTGTAAATAGTACGAAAGCAATAACCCAACATTGGACTACACCGGCCGTGCTCATTAGCACCCTTGCACGGAGTCTTGCTCATGGCAATACCCATCATAGCCTTATTGACCATTACTGCTAGGCAACGGTGCCGCCCTACATAAACCATGAGGGTAATCAACTTGATAAAAACAAAATTGAAAGAGGTTACCTTGTTTCCATTCTTGTATTTGAATACGGTGTATGCAAAGCCGTGCGTCGCCAATCATGTGCTGATGTTGGCCTTACTTTGGCCAGTCATAACATACCGAGACCCCTGGCTGGCTTTCAATTGTCAGATAAACCGAGGTGTAAGCCCCTCAAAACCTTTGAAGTTCCGTCATACTGCTACGTCCTTAATCTCTGCAATATGACAGGTTTGCTAATTTGCTGAAATCCAGAGCATATGAGAACCTGTCGAGATGCCATGCTACGAGGGGGGGTTGTCCCGTGGGCAGCCTCCCTTAGTTAATTTTAATTGCCCAAGGTCAAAGGCCTTAGGACGTTTGTGTGTGAAATGAAGCCTCCTTTGGTGATGGCAAAGACAGCAGAGCCGCCGAGAGGGAAGACGAGGTACCTCGCCCGTTGCGGTGCTCCATAGCCCTTGTCTCAATGACGAGTTTGCAACAACTCCGCCTCGCGCTCCTAGCGAGCTTAACTACGCAGGGTTTGTTGCCGGTCGGCTAGCCTCTTTCTCTTGCCTCAAGAGACCCTGCACACTCTTGGTGTCGACCCCGACTTCCTTCTTAGCTATCGTGCATGCTATGGCTTGCATGAGCATGCATGTCTTGCTTCTCAAAACGAGAGAGCGAGAGAGAGGAAGAAGACCCAAAGAGAAGGAGGCCATGCCTCAGCTGAAGTCGATCGAGAGAGAGAGAGAGAGAGAGAGAGAGAGAGAGAGAGAGAGAGAGAGAGAGAATCCATGAAGGCATGCAAAGCCATGCCTCGCCATGCCAAAACCTTCTCCTCCATCACTCCCCTCTCCCCCTGAGCTCTAATACCAATGTTAGGCAAGGGGACCTAGAACTTAGGAGTCCACCTCCCAACCACCCACTATATACATGGCTCCTAGTCCTTTGCCCTAGTTGGACTCCCTTTCCACACTGCCTAGCCCGGCCTTGCCCTTGTCCTGACACAATTCCAATTCCATAAACATCGTCGCGACAAAACATTATCATATACTAATTCCAAATCCAAATATCTACCAACATATACCCATTTCAAATCCAAATTCAAATATCCTTCATTTTGTATAACAAAATTATACTAATGACAGTAATGGCCAGTACTGCAGAATGATTTTGTGATTGTTGTTGCCTAAATCGGCGAATCTTCTCCCGACGTGCTGCCTAAATCAACGAACCGGCACTTGTGTTGCCCAAATCGGCGGATCTACATTCGTGTTGCCTAAATCGGAGGATCTATCCTCGTACTGCCTAAACCGACGGATCTGCATGTATAATTGGTGATGCCTAAATCGGCAAATCTACATCAGGACGAGCATTTAGACACAGCCTAAATGGGCGAATCTGTGTGCACGTGACCAATGGACTAGACAAGGCATAAAAGAGAAAAGATTTACTACCTGTTTGACACAACATTGAAGTATGCTTAGGTGACAAAGTACCTACAAACGGTTTTTCTAGTATCCCAAAGCACCTTAGTTCTCGTGGTAGTTGTACGACTTAATGACAATTCATCTCAATAGAAATAACATTCTATGAAAGCAGAAGACACAATGTTAGGGATGGTTAATTTTCATATGTCATAAAAGAATACATATAAGCAAAAAAGAATTAAAAAAATCCAATGGGTTATCTTGTTTGCGAAGATAAGAGGGCGGAGTGGCTTCTCTCCGATGTCCCGCTATTTGGGCACAAAAAATCTTTTGCCAACAATTCGTTGTACCTACTACAAACGGGAGCATAGCAGCCCTGTAAAACATACCAATAGCACATCATTGACGATGAATCCAGTAAGCCCACATAACTGCACAATCATGTACGCAAGGATCCATAGAAAATCCGACACGAGATAGACAGAGAGCGAGATAGAGAACGAGAGATCACGTGCAAGCGCACCTCCTAGAGCGGAGTTCTACGCAGGCAGGATGAGAGGGAAGAGTGGAGAGGAGAGAAGCAATACACAAACACTAGGTGCAATCTCCCCCCGTGTAAGAGTGAGCATTTTTCTCTTGTGCGTATTTACTTATAGATTTCTTGAATGCTCAAAGTGAGTAGAAACTGACCGACCGGTCATAAATGGCAAAAGCTCATAAAGAGCACTCGAATACTAAAATGTATATCCGTTCACATAGAACTTTGCTCGGTTAAGCCAAAGATAAGAATCTGCAAATCATACTAGTCAAGAAAACAATGATTAGTATTCCATGCAAAAATATTACATAGTAAAAGAAAAATTAATGAAACTAAACAACATTTCTTATGCATGCCTTTCATCCACATACTACCTATTCTAGTGTCCCATACCACTAGAATAAGGAGTATAAGTCATAACCTGATGAATCAAGATATCATTGTTCATCCTCGTTGTAAATTAATTCTCATAAATTTCAACTTTAATTCCATAAACACGGTCGCGATAGAAAATCATCATATGCCAATTTCAAATCCAAAATATAAATCCAAATCCAATTATCTGTCAACATATACCCATTTTAAATCCAAATTTAAATATCCTTTATTTTGTATACCCGAGTAACAAATTATACTAACGACAGTGGTGGCCAGCCACCATTGCAGCATGACTTTGTGATCGTTGTTGCCTAAATCGGCGAATATTCACCCGACGTGCTGCCTAGATCGGTGAATCCGCACTTGTGCTCCCTAAACCGGCAAATACGCAAATTGTTAAAAATAGTAAATGTCTTATTTATTAGTGTGCTACCTAAATCGAAGGATCTACCCTCGTGCTGCCAAAATCGGCAGATCTGCACGTATAATTGGTGTTGCCTAAATTGGAAAATCTACATCAGGAAGAGCATTTACACACTATCTAAATCGGCAAATCTTTGTGCACGTAACTAGACAGGCATAAAAGAGAACACATTTACTACATGTGCACGTGACTAGACAAGGCATAAAAGAGAAAACATTTACTACCTGTTTGACACAACATTGGAGTATGCTGAGGTGACAAAGTACCTACAAACGATTTTTCTAGTATCGCAAAAGCACCTTAGTTCTCGTGGTAGATGTACAACTTAATGAAAATTCATCTCAAAGAGAATTTGCATTATGTGAAAGCAAAAGACACAATATTAGGGATGGTTAATCTTCACATGTCATAAGAGAATACACACAAGCAAACAATAAATTCAAAAAAATCCAATGGGTTATCCTTGTTGCAAAGATAAGAGGGTGGAGTGGCTTAAAATCTTTTGCCACCCCAACAATTCGTTGTACTTGCTACAAATGGGAGCATAGCGACCGTGCAAAACATACAAATAGCACATCATCAATGATAAATCCAGTTAATCCACATACCTGCACAATCATGTACGCAAGGAATCCATAGAAAATCTGGCACGAGATAGATAGAGATAGAGATAGAGATAGAGAACGAGAGAGCATGTGCAGGCGATCCTCCTAGAGCGGAGTGCTACGGCGGCAAGGCAAGAGGGAAGAGTGGAGAGGAGAGAAGAAATACATAAGGACTAGATGCAATCTCCCCCCATGCAAGACTGAGCATTTCCCTCTTGCACGTATTTACTTATATATTTCTTGAATGCTCAAAGTGAGTACAAATTGGCCGACCGGTCATCAATTAAAAGCTCATAAAGAGCACTGGAATACTAAAAGTTATGAGATCTGAGGATGATTTCACCATCTTTGTAAAGAGGGGTTTGGACCACTTTCTCATATCATAAACTACACAAACTAGAGATGCTTGGGGCTCTTTCTTCTAGTGATATGCCAGTTTAGAGAGACTCTTGAGGAGCAGAAATTTGACAAACAAAGCAGTGGCCTAGAGAGAGCCGAGGGATTTCTTTACTAGCACCACTCAAGATGGTGATGAGCGGCAATATCATATATCCCCTCGACAAGGTATATTGATTGACCGAGGAGTCCAGTGTGGCAATTCAAGATGCCCAAGGCCTTGGAGATCGGTATGCAAAGCATGCTAACCAGGTGGCATGAAGTCCACCGCTTCAGAGATTACGCTTCCGCTATCACACCAAACACTCTGTCGCGGACAAACCAAGTTCTGGATTGTTTAAATTTATGGTTATTGTCAGCGCACAATACCACTAAATGGAACCTAAATCTAGGACTTATTTCACAGGTAAAGTGCCATATTAAGTCATTTTTATCAAGTCACGACCCCATACATGGTAACTGGGTCAAGATGTGGCGTGTGTTTTCTGTTCCCTCTCTTGATGAGAGAGTTATACAGGCAAATTGCTGCATGCTTATATGATAAGCTGCAAGTCAGGCATCAGATGCGGCAGAGCACATAGATTGGGCACAACATATACAAACTCGTCACTTAAGGAAAGTTTCTCAGCCTATCATTCTCTCTCTCTCTCTTTCTTATTTCTCTCCATGAATATTGAAAACTTTCTACGCAATTTTTGATACATGTTTTTTTTGGGAGTCAGCATGAGCCAAGGTGCTCTAACTCTCAATTAGAAATTGGGCAAGGCGCCCTCTACATTAGTCTTCATCGTTTCCTCAATTGAACACTAATTGCCATAAGGGCTATGTGCAACACACGCTGGCTAAGAGTCATTGTCAGACCTCGGACTGTTGGCATTCCTTATGTGATTGTTTTTAAGATCGAACAGAGCTACCCAGTAGAGTATACGTCGACGTTAATGGACAAGCAAGAGTCCTGTCATTATGGATGTTTAGGGTGTCAATTTTGCACTACATGCTTTTAGTGTGATGCTCAAGTTGAGTTTAAATCTGAGACTCACATCAATTGATCTCTACCACGGATTTTAAATACAACAAAACCATTGCGACAGCATGGCTGTCCATAAGAGCTAGGCCTTTCACTGGTGTGGATCTCCTGCTCTCTCGTTAGCACTATGAGTGTCTATGGACGCATAGTTTTGGGGTAAGACTCTGCGGGTGCTTACTGAATCACCCCATAGGCATGAAGGATCACAATTTGATCTATTCTCGTTATACTTTCAAGGAAATAAGTCCACAATATACCGCGCGGTAGTAGACTAATTCAACTTCTCAAGTTGATTCCAATCATTCTGTACACGTTTGACTATATTGGTTATCGTTACCTGCTAGTCAGGGTCTTACCAAGGGGTTTGACTACGTAGATTCTAATCAAAGGGTTTGGATTGCAAAGGCAACACCCAGGGTTTCCAGTGCAATGTTGCTTGTTTTTTTCACAAGCAGATGATGTGCTCCTCTGTATTTGAATACGGGTAAGTGAACATTCAGTTCAATCTCCAGGTACGCATCTATTGATTTGGTGTTATTCCAATTTTTAGTATTCATTGCTTGGTTTTTTCAAGTCGTTTATATACGCTTGAATATTTCAGGGCCATGCCAAGGGCATGTCGAAACAAGTATTTTGGGCCGTAGTGTCCAATGTACATTATGATGTTATGAATCCACTTGTAGGATTCGATTTGGCACATGTTGTCACATGGGATACAACATGGTGTAGGGAATCCAGGAGTTCGGTTTAGCCAGTGTGGAGCAATGAATGAGGGTCCCTCTCACTCTTGTTGCAGAGTGTTTAGAGTCACCTCCACACACAATTACATCTTGTACTTGTAGGATGTTCTTCTTTCAGACATACTTAATGGAGACCTATTCCACATGTGGCGAATATGAGTCTCTGGGACTGACACTGGCGTCACTATTTCAAGTATGTGTCACTACAAGGTCCCTAGGTGCTGGTCACAATTGTTTTCTAGACCATTTTTAGCACGACGTATCAGGAGCAATTTCATGGCCAAAAATTGTCGAATACTTAGAATGACTTGTTCAGGTACGAGTACTACTAAACATTACATATGGTTGTTTATACATATAGCAAGGCTTTAAGTTGTTAATGAAAAAGTTTCATTGTTTGTACCTAGAAGTGATCAATGTTTCACCTTCTATTATGGTTCAGACGTTTCAACAAGGCTTGCAAAAGATTGCAACTGAAAGTATTTAGTTTCTTTTCAGAACTATTTACATTCCTTTTTAATGTGTGCTAGGCGCATCACATTTGCCATAAATATTGGCAAGGATCACCATGGATATATAGGTTTGGATCTGTTTATTGCTAAATGCATGCACACTAGGTGTTATGGGCCCTAGTGTTTAGCAAAGGCTGATTTGGAACGGCATGCGTATTCCTCAAGTTGTTGCTTATGAAGCATTTTGCACTCTATGTGCAGTATCTCTATGAGATTACTTTTGGGTCTACTAATCACTAATAGAGGTCATGGCTCGGTTTGGGTGTTTGTGCATTTTTCAAGTTAACCACGATGGTTATTCCGGACATTGTTGATTCCTCAACAATGTTACACGATATTGTGATACCCATTTACCAGTCATCTGGGAAGACTGTCTGTAAACCGTGGGAGAAACACACCTCAGTATTGTCAGTTATCCAAGGGGATATGCAGATTACAAAGTGTAATCTTGTGCTAAAGGATATGCCAAGTGAGTATATTAGCACCAAGCAATCCAATTAATAAGCATTTATGGCTCTACTTGGAGTTTGCTTACCATAAGTTAGAGCATGTCTGTGACTAGGTGTAGTCTCTTCATGTATAAATCAAGTTTTCACCCTTGAACACTAGTTATGGTGGGGTTGTTTACTGCTTAACTTGGAAAACAAGTCAAGGACTTAAACTTGGCTGATGAGTCATGTTAGCAAGTTACTTTCATGAAAAGTGAAAAGAGGTACTCTCTAGGGTACATCTGTGTGTGATAACTCGTTTTGCTTATTCATGTGTGTTCTAAATGGAGTCTACACACTATGATTGGATAGGAATTGGTAACACAAGATGGTTGCAAATGAACAAAAATGTGAAAAATCAAGATGTTACTCTTGGTTTCATTGAACGTCCTACTGAACCGTGTTCCCGTCAACCAAACAGCTGGATCCATGAAGGATGCCACTTGGGAAAACATTAGTGTTCCACATAGCACTTCGCTCTAAGAGGTCGTCTGCACGTGCTCTCTCGTTTTCTATCTCGCTCTTTGTCTATCTCGTGCCGGATTTGCTATGGATTCCTTGCGTACATGATTGTGCAAGTATGTGGGTTTACTGGATTTATCGTCGATGATGTGCTATTTGTATGTTTTGCAGGGCCGCTATGCTCCCGTTTGTAGCAGGTACAACGAATTGTTGGCAAAAGATTTTGTGTGCTCAAATAGCTGGACATCAGAGGGAAGCCACTCCGCTCTCTTATCTTTGCAACAAGGATAACCCATTGGATTTTTAATTTATATTTTGCTTATGTGTATTCTCTTATGACATGTGAAAATTAACCATCCCTAACATTGTGTCTTCTGCTTTCACTAAATGCAATTTCTATTGAGATGAATTGTCATTAAGTTGTACAACTACCACGAGAACTAAGGTGCTTTGGGATACTATAAAAATTGTTTGTAGGTACTTTGTCACCTAAGCATACTCCAATGTTGTGTCAAATAGGTAGTAAATGTTTTCTCTTTTATGACTTATCTAGTCCATTGGTTAGTGCACATCCTTCTTTTTGCTTTTCGATTTTTTCATAGTCAAATAAACTTTTAATTTTTGGTTTTTGGCCTTCATCCAAGAGGGTCCTCACACCCCCATCAATCAAGATTGGGAAGTCGGTTCACGAGCATCTCGAAATACTCACAACGACGATGATGGCGACTAGAAAAGGTGTTTTAAAATGTTGAGAGTTGCAACTATTGGCAATCTTTTGACATTATCTCCTATAGTGGCTGGCAATTGTGTTTCTGACAAGCAATTTAAAAACGCCTATTGCAGAACAATTTGCCCGCTATACAGTTGTGGTGGCAATTTTGGCAGCATCTCAAAAGGTTGACTTAAAGCCGATTAAAGCCATTTGACAAGGAAAAAAAAGGGTATAATAGTCAACAATGATACTTGTCATCACACTTTCTGAAGATTCAAATATGGCATCGGACAGTTGGAAATTCATAAGCTCTCGCATCACATCAAGGCAGTCCTACATCATGGAGGATCTTTTGAAAGTAGTTGTACATTTGAAAAGACGCAGTCTCTTTCAACTCGTTTTGGGTTTTCTGGCAATATTCTTTAGATGTTCTTCAGTCTAATTCTCCTAGCCAAAAGTTATGTTTTGTCATTTCTTTATGTTGTTCATAAGTCTGTTATGGTTTTGTCTATTGTCAGTTATTGTCATGCAAAAATTTTGTACGGGTTATAAACATTGCCACGAACAAAAGTGATAAGACCCCCCATTTCTGCTTGGTCGAGTTCTTGTTGTTTGAGGGAAGTGCACACACACACACACACACACACACACACACACACACACACACACACACACACACACCCTATGTTGTTGTCGGGGGGGGGGGGGGGGGGGTGCCTTTTACTCATAGGTTTAGGTGATTGAACTGTGCCATGGTCTATACCAAGTCCATTGTCGATGGTTTGGGCTTGAGGGGGGGATTGTTGGGTTCAAGCCCTTGTCGGCATGTCTGAGCCGTGTGAGATCAAGCTCTATGGTTAACTCATGCATACCACAAGTTTATGTGGAGTTTGCATAGCAAAGCCGTTCTATAATTGTAGTCTTTTTAATCAATCAAGAGGGTGGTTATGTTTATCAAAGGAGTTCTCTCTCTCTCTCTCTCTCTCTCTCTCTCTCTCTCTCTCTCTCTCTTCATCTTCCCTCTTCTCCTCCTCTGTACGTTCTCAAGCATGCCATGGATCCTCACCGGCACCATCCACCATAGCTGTTGCGACCTTGTTGAACATCACTGCATTGGGGGAGGGATGTGCTTTTTTGTAATATGAGGTGACGTTGCAGCGTGGTCATCTGTTCGGATGGCTTAGACTAGCATTAGATTGAGCCTTAGACTAGCATTAGATCGAGCCTTCACCATGTCCCCTGGTCAGAGTTTGAGTCCAGACATCTCCATTTTGATGGGTAACACTGAAGGGAAAGCTTGCACGGAATGGCATTCGGGTAGATTCCAACTTATAAATTGAAGAACCTACTAGTAGGTGAAGCCAAAAATGAAAAAAATTGCATAGTTTAGAGCCCAGTCTCACCCTGTGCTAGTAGGGCTAGTGAAGAAGAGAATCTTCCATATTCGAAAGGTTTCCTGCTTTTCATAGCTATGCAAAATGCTCCTCTAATCCCTTCATTTTTGAAGAGATTACGCTATCAATCAGGAAGAAAAGAATGGAGCGCCTTTTTCTCCACGCTTGGTCCAATGGAATTGTAGGAAGACTAGTTAATTTTTAGCTATATTTTTGCAGTGCTGAAAATAAAACTTGAGTGCGACCCGGTTTCTCCTTCCCCCCTCTTAATCCTGCTAGGCCATGGTGCGACTCGGCTCTTGAAAACATAAAGGCTTTTATATAGTGCAAAAATAGAAAGTAAAATTTATTTTCCTTCTTATATAGTCCACGCAACATCAATATTCTTTGGCGAGTTTGCAAACTCACCGCGGAAGCTCTCTTAGGCTGGATACACACCAATAAGCGCCTGCCCATCTCACCATGGGACGGGCGGGCATCGTTTACAGACTGCGCAAACAATGTTTTTTTAATGTATTTAAATTCACAGCTCTTTTTTAGCGAGTGCTAGTAAGCTAATTGGTTCAGTCGTCCCTTCCTTTCAGGCGTGGGGTCCGTGGCTCAACCCCTCCCCATCTTTGGACGGGGGAGCCCAGCTGCCATACTCATGTCCAGAGGGAGATTCGCACAGCCTATACTTTTTTGACACGCCCCTGCCACGCTGGAACTGGCAATGCCTCCCCATCTTTGGCACCCCGGTCTGGCATCACTATTTGAATTTCAAATTGGGACTTAGAGCAGAAGTGTGAAAGTTCGAAAGTGAAACTTTGTAGTGTGCGAGCGAGCGAGAGTGGGAGAAGGGGAGAGGGGAAGGGGTTTGAGTTCGCTTGCTGCAGAGGCTTGCTCATTGAACAACCGCAGAGGAGCAACAATGGAACCTCTCTTCGTCGACCAGGGAAACCCCGGAGTAGATTTCTTCTGTCATTCTTTCGGTCGGTCGCACAAAATGAATCTGCGTGAGCATTCTCATTTTCGTTTTTAGCGATGTCCTGTTAACTCCAAGCATTTTCACCATGACATTCTATGGCGATTGTTTTCACCATGTCTTCTATGGCGATTGTTTCATGTTAACTAGCTTGCAATTGTTCATTCAGATGAATCTTTTTTACTCATAAGTGAACTATGCATACTGGTTCACTTGTAAAAAAATTCATGTCTCGTAACTTCGTAAGATTCTCCTCCCCTACCCATTTCTCTCCCCTACCCTACAATGCTCTGTGCCCTCTGACTCTCCTTCCAACCCGCCTTCTCCATCTCCTCCTCCTCATACATCTCATGCAGTATGGCCATGGAGCAGCTCACTCAGAGACACAGAGAGGACGCCTCATCCACAGACAGAGAGAGAGAGCAGCTCGTACAGGAGCAACTTGTGCGTGCGCACAGAGAGAGAGAGAGAGAGAGAGAGAGAGAGAGAGAGAGAGAGAGAGAGAGAGAGAGAGAGAGAGAGAGAGAGAGAGAGAGAGAGAGAGAGAGAGAGAGAGAGAGAGAGATGAAATGTTATATTAACGTCTTCAAAAGGCTAGAGTGACCTATGAGACCAAACTGATACAAAAGTGGTGAATCTGTTACAATGTATGGGTACCTTAGTACTAAAGTACTAAGTGTGAAAGTGTGAAAATAAATGCGAAAAACCTATACAAAGTATTAGATAAACTTCTTAGGAGCATTCTGGGTGTCCGGCTAGAATGCTTCTAATCCTTTGTTGTAGTCTCCTCCGGTGAAGTGTGCTTCTTCATCTCGGTCGTGGTCGTCTCGATTTCCTAAGCTCAATCGCCCTGTCAATGAGGGTGCCTTTGGTATGAATGTGGGTACTCCTTTGTGCTCGCTGCTGGCCTCTTGCTTCTCCTTCCATTCCTGCTTCTCTCGATCCAAAGAAATCTGTGATCTGCCTCTGAGGCTGTAGTGCTCTTTGTCTTCTTATTAGATTATCCCTGTGCCGATGTAGTTCCAGTAGGTACAGGCCTAAGCATCTTTGATCCTGGTATTGCATGACTCTATCTAGAGATCCAAAGCCTTCTTTAAATAGGCAATGGAAACGCCCACGTATCTCATAGTATACGGTGTAGTGGCATATGTAGTGTAATTCTATCTCTGGCTCCATTCCGCATAACTTGCAAATTCTGCTCTCAGGTGGGATTCCCCTAAATCTGCCAAATTCAATTTCCAGCTGGTGTGAGGATGTACGAATCTGACCAATAGCACATCTCAAACCATGAGATAGGTGGGTATCCATGTAGCTCAGGCGAATCACAAAACCATCTTCAGATAGCTGTAGGAAGTTTTCTTTGTAGTCGGCCATCTTCGTGCCCAATTCTTGTGTAGGGTCTAGCCATGTCCTCTTAGTGTCCAACTGTATAAGATCTTGGCGTATGATTTTATTAATTTCAGTTCGTGTGTGATTGCCAGTGATGGAGCCTCAAGAGAGTATTGGAAGGGGGGTAATCTTTCCATACTGAACCCGTGTCTTTGAAACCACGAGGACAGTTGCGCATACCAGCATGATGTATCTCCTTTCATTGCTAACTGTCGAGAGAATTCGAGGGCCAATCTAGTATATCGGCAATTATTTGTATCCCACAAACCATGTATAAAGGACATTGATCTGGTAAGAGCTTCAATTTCTATCGGAGGGGTAGCTATTTCCGCTCGGGTAATCGCGTGTGGTACGGAGGCCTTGGCTCTAATCATTCGGGAAATCATAGATACCAAAGGTCTCTCCATTGACTTCCAATTATCCTGATCCACAGATGGTCCCCAAATTTGGACCCCATAAAGCATAGCCGAAGCCACCACAGTATCAAAGAGCCAAAGTTTTGTTTGTGGTTCCTGAAACTGCACTTGTGAACACATCCTCTCCAACCTTCCCAAGGCCGCAGAGGCTCTCGACAATCTAGCATCCGCTGCTTTCTTAAGAGTAAACTTCGGTCCTATAAATACCACACCAAGGTATGTGTATGCATCTGTGTACTCTACTGTATCCTGGCCATATGCAAATGTAGGTGCCGATCTCCTAACCCACTGCGGTGTGGTGTTAAACACCATAACTTTGGTTTTACCCAAATTTACCGACAGTCCGTAGTCCTCCGCGAATTTCTGTAATGCATCTAACTGCCTCTGCATTCCATCTGGTGATTCTGCTATCAATACAATATCATCTGCATACAACAACAAAGGGATCCATGACCCTACAAGTTGAGAACCTCTGTCACCCTCTCTATCAATGTAATCTGATACCTCATCTATATACATACCAAAATAAAGTAGGGGACAGTGGGCATCCCTGCTTTACTCCAACGGTGGAATGAACAATGTCGGAATCCCCTTTTGGAGTACGTACATAACTAGTTACTTACCCGTATAAGGCCATGATCCCCAAGATAATCTCTTTGGGGACCCCTACCTCTTGCATTCTGCGCATCAATCTGGCCCTTGGTACTGTATCAAAAGCTTTCCGAAAATCCAAAAGCAACAATACATCCTTTTCCCGCTTGCTCTTCCTTCCTCAATAATGGCTCTGAGCGTAAGAATATGATCTAAAGTGGAATAACCCCTCCTGAATCCAGCTTGTCATGTTGGCCTTATGCCCTCATTCTCTGCCCATCTACTCAATTTTTGTTCCAGAATGGATGCGTACAGTCGGGTCAGTGTGTGACCCACCATAATGGTACGGTAGTTCCCGGGTATCATAGGATCCCCTGACTTGAAAATAGGTACGATAGTAGATAATTTCCAAGATTCAGGTAATCCTTCACGCATGACCCGATTAAACAGACGAGCAAGGACTTTTGAAAGTAGATCCCTTGCATGGATCAGATGTTCTGCTACTAAACCCTCATGATCATATGCTCTTCTTGTCTTCATCTTGTCAATGGCTTTTTTCACCATTTCCATAGTAAAGAAAGTACTAGTAGCAGGGCATGGCTCTAGCGGATCTGGTAATGGAGGCTGTCCAAATACCATATATAATGAGGTTACACATTGACCCCAAATCTCAGGAGAAGTAATTGTCGGAGGCGATGAGTGCTCGTGAAATAAACGCCAGGCCTCATGTGAGTCCTGACTCAAGAAGAGCTGATATAAATCCTTCTCCAGTTTGGCTAAAAATGCCCTTTTCTTGCGACGTACTATATGCCGAAGAGAGAGAGAGAGAGAGAGAGAGAGAGAGAGAGAGAGAGAGAGAGAGAGAGAGAGAGAGAGAGAGAGAGAGAGAGAGAGAGAGAGAGAGAGAGAGAGAGAGAGAGAGAGAGAGATGAAATGAAATGAAATGTTATATTAACGTCTTCAAAAGGCCAACGTGACCTATGAGACCAGAAAGTTACAATGCGGTGTATCTGATACAAAGTCAGATTAACAAAATAAATTAAACTAGGATAACAAAATATAAATACTGCGGGATCCTAAACTAAGCAGTACAATGTGAAGACAATATGGGAGGGGAGTAGAGATCCATCTTCATCTGCACCTCTGGACGACGAAAGAGTATGGCTTGAATCCTTTGCTGTAGCCTCCTTCGAAACCGTGTAGCTCCTCTTCTCCATCGGGGTCGTCTAGATCTCCCTAGCTCCAATGCTCGGTCTATGAGAATGCCAGTAGTGCGGGTAGACCTCTCCACCGTTGGCTGCTCCTCTGTCTATTCTTTTGGGTGTACAATATCTAGTGTGAAGAAATCTGTGATCTGTCTCTGGGGATGTCTCTCTTCAGCTCTCCTCAGTAAAGTTTCTCTATGCCTGTATAACTCAAGTAGATATAGCCCAAGACATCTTTGATCCTCATAACTCATGACCCTAGATAGAGTCCCAAAACCTTCTCTGAATAGACAATGAAAACGGCCTCCTATCTCATAGTACACTATGCAATGACATATGTAATGTACTTCTGTCTCTGGTTCTAGATGGCATAAGCGGCATATCTTGCTATCTGCTGGTGTCCCTCTGAATCTGCCAGTCTCAATCTTGAGCTAATGTGAGGATGTGCTTATACGGCCAATGGCACAACGCAAACCATGCGAAAGATGCGTGTCCATATAGCTAGGTCGAATCACAAACCCATCCCCCGTGAGGTGGAGAAGATGCTCTCTATAGAAAGCCATCTTCGTGCCCAACTCCTGTAACGGCTCTATCCATGTCCTCCTCGTGTCCAGCTGGATCAGATCCTGACGAATGAGTCTATTAATCTCTACCCGTGTCAGAGACCTCAAGGGTGCCTGTAGAGAGAGAGACTCCTTCCCTGCTCTCTGCACTTTTGCCTCTTGCGAAGCCATAGGCATTTAAGGTGAAAGCATAGGCGATTGCATTTGTCGAGAGTCGGAGACATGTGGAGTCATGGACTGCAGCGCACACACACACACACACACAGCATTGCCATGCAAAAAGGGAATGTCGCCATGCAAAAGGACGAGAGAGAGAGAGAGAGAGAGAGAGAGAGAGAGAGAGAGAGAGAGAGAGAGAGAGAGAGAGAGATCATCTAGTATGTGCCTACCATTTTTCAAAATGGTAGGCACATACTAGATTTATCTTTTCACCTAATGGCTTCAAAACAAAATTATTCAGAATCGCTTATGCAGTGCAATGTCACTAAGAAACGCTTATGTAGTGCAATTTCACTAAGAAAATGCTAAAGGAACAAAAGGAAAACACAAATGTATATGATGTGCACTCGACCATCTCTTTTATATGGAGATGAAATGTCTTTTGACTTTTCATTTCCCAGTACTGTTCATTTACATGGGGCTTTTCATTTTCTATACTCACCCTTCACTTATGCATTTGAAATGTTTTGAGAGAATTTTTATTTTTCTGAGATTGGGGAGACCTAATAGATTCATCTTTTTAATTTAGGGATCCAAGGCAAAGGCTGCAAAGGACACTGTGCCTGCTTGCAAAGCCTCTTCAGTCCAGCTCTAATGCCAACATTGGAGCAGGGAGGCAAGAGAAAACTATTGAAGAAACGTATCAGAAAAAGACTCAGCTGGAACATATTTTACTTCGGCCAGATACTTATGTCGGCTCCATTGAGAAGCATACGCAAAGCTTGTGGGTGTACGAGGGGCAAACCTTGGTATTTAGAAGTGTCACTTATGTGCCAGGATTATACAAGATCTTTGATGAAATTCTTGTCAATGCTGCTGACAATAAGCAACGGAACCATACCATGGATTCACTCAAAGTTAACATAGATGTGGTGCAAAATACAATCAGTGTCTATAATAATGGTGATGGAGTTCTTGTTGAGATTCATGGAGGAGTGTACGTGCCTAAGATGATTTTTGGGCACCTGCTAACTAGTAGCAACTATGATGACACTCAGAAGAAGACAACAGGTGGTCGCAATGGCTATGGGGCAAAGCTGGCAAACATATTTTCAACAGAATTCATCATCGAAACAGCAGATGGGAAACGAGGAAGGCGTTACAGGCAGGTTACTTGCACGATAATGTTGCACTTGTTTGCTCAACAAATCTCTGCACAAACAAAGCATAAATGCAGTGTTCATGTATTGAACCCTATGTGCAGGTATTCAAGAATAACATGAGCAGCAAGTCTGATCCCATTATCACCAGTTGCAAGTCTAATAAGAATTGGACTAGAGTCACCTTCAAACCAGACCTTGCCAAATTTCGGATGACGTCGCTTGAGGATGATGTGGTTGCTCTTATGAGTAAGAGAGCTCTTAGCTGCTTAGGAAAGACGGTTAAAGTAGAATTAAATGGTCAGAGGTTGCGGATCAAGTCATTTCAGGACTATGTTGGTCTCTACCTTGACATTGTCAACAAGAACAGAGAAGAACCTCTTCCCGGTAAAGTACAAATGTCTCCTTAGCCTTTTACGCTATGCTATTGATTATTTCATGGTTGATTTGTGCATCCTGCATTGTCTGCATGCATTGTTTGAATTTCCAGGTATATTACATTAGTAAGGTCTTATGTTTGGGTACTCTTCTGGTACATCACTTGCTAGCTTCTGACATTTTACTCGCATCAACATGTTAAGTATGGAGCCTGATTTACCCTTGTAATTTTCTGTGGTAAAAACGCACATTTGTAAGGCCCCTATTATGAGGAGAAGCCATCGTGCGTGAAGAAAAATCACTCGCCGGAAACCAAAAATTTCGTCGGAATATTCATTTTCGCCGGAATATTGTGGTCGGCCGGCGGCCGGAAAGTGGTCGGAAAACGACCGGTCGGTTGGCCGGTGGTCGAAAGTCAATGGCCGGTGGCCGGTGGCCGAATTCAAAAGCGGACTTGTCTTCCCAAGGGCGGCCACACATGGGCGGATTGGAGGGTCCAATTTGGACTTATCTACACAAGGGCGGCTACACATGGTTGCCTCTCATGAGAGAGGGCAGCCCTCTTGGCCTATAAAAGGAGGCCATTTCTATACACATTATATAGTGTGAAGTTGATGCAACAAGGTGGGCGTGAGGTGGTGAGAGTGAAGCAAAACGGGAGCTCTATTAAGGATATAATCCCTTTGTAACCTACTTCTTGTTTGAAGTACTAAAGTCATTAAGTGGCTGCTTTCTCGTGGATGTAGCCCCATAGTTACATGGGACGGCGGGTCGGGGTCGGGAACGGGGACGGGACGGCAAAAGTCAGGAAACGGGGACGAGGGTCGGGACGGCAAAAAAAAAAGAAGAGTTTTTTTGGCATTTTTTGACCTATACACATGCCACACACATAGAGCATCACTTTGACCACAAATTTACACTAAATAGACCAAAGAACATGAGTCATATAGACGCAAATGTGCCAATAAAACATCGAGAAATGAGGACACAAACGGTGGCTTTTATAGCCATTGGGGTGCTTTGAAGTTCAAACATATGGCTATTGGAGAGAAACTAGCCTCTAGAATGATTAGGTTTTCAAATTTTAAAAAAAGTCCCCTCCCATCCCCTCCCGTCCCCTGCCGTCCCCGGGACGTTTTGCCTGCGTTCCCACTTGGCAGCTCTTTTTCCGTCCGTCCCCACCCGTCCCCGTCCCGAAAGTGGACGTCCCCCGTCCCTAGGGTCCGTCCCCTCCGTCCCCTGTTACTATGTGTAGCTCACATTGGGTGAACCACGTATATCGTGTGTACTCTCTCTCTCTCTCTACTCTATAATCTCTTGTGTGTGAAAATTATCTCTCTCCATTAAGTAATCTACTCAATTATCTACTTAGCTACGTCATATTTCTTAACACAACATTCCATTGCAGGTTTTGTCTTATAAAAGAAATTCCATTTTAGATTTAAAGAGTTGTTCAACTACTTTACTACTGTTTCTCTTTGTAGAGCAAAGGCCATTCTTAATAGTGTGTTTTTGCAACTTTAGGATCTATGAACGTGTGAATGATAGATGGGAAGTTTATGTTAGTCTTAGTGATGGCCAATTTCAGGAGGTAAACATGGTTTCTTGGCAATACCCTGTTTCATTCTAGGTCAGAAAATTGTGGTAATGTTTCAGTCACTTTGCATGCTTTCAGGTGAGCTTTGTGAACTCAATTGCAACAATCAGGGGAGGCACTCATGTTCATTATGTAACAGATCAAGTAGCAAACCATGTCATGGGTATTGTAAATAAGAAAAAAAAGAATGCAGGAGTGAAGGCATTTCAAATCAAGAATCACATGTGGGTATTTGTCAATGCTCTCATTGACAACCCTGCATTCGACTCTCAAACAAAAGAGACATTGACTACAAGACAGAGCAGCTTTGGCTCCAAGTGTGAGCTCTCGCAGGAATTTATGCAGAAAGGTACTGCATTTGTTGGCTGGTCTGCTATGTTCCTATTTCAAACTAGAGAGGCTGACTTGTGTTATTTTTTCAGTTGCAAAGTGTGGAGTGATTGAGAGTATTCTGTCCTGGGCTGACTTCAAGCAAAGCAAAGAATTGAAGAAAAATGATGGGATGAAGAGACAACGGTTAACTGGAATGACCAAACTGGATGATGCCAATGATGCGGGTGGCAGGTATTCTGAAGACTGTACTCTCATCCTGACTGAAGGAGATTCTGCAAAAGCTCCTGCTGTAAGTAGCCTTGACATGCCCAAACCAATGACAATTGTCTTTGATGAAATCCACAAACAATCTCTTTCTTGTTGTTATGACATGCAGATATGTGGTATTAGTGTTGTTGGTAGGAACCGGTATGGTGTTTTTCCACTCCGAGGAAAACTCTTGAATGTACGTGAAGCTAACCACAAGCAAATAATGGAAAATCAGGAAATTAATCACATCAAGCAGATATTAGGCCTACAACATGGGAAGGAGTACACAAATGCCAAAACACTTCGATATGGCCCCTAATGATAATGACCGATCAGGAGTGTGACTGTGGTCATATGTGCGTGCAGCTGTGTGTGGGTACATGAGTGATTCTCTGAGTATAATGCACGTCTTAAGGGCCTCTTAACTTGCAGGATCATGATGGATCTTACATCAAAGGCTTGCTAATTAACTTCATCCATTCCTTCTGGCCCCGTCTCTGTTGAAGATTCCTTCATTTCTCCTGGAATTCATTACCCCAATCGTCAAGGTTTGATTGTGCCAATCCACTAGTTTTTGATTCCAGACTACATTATTAAATGCTGAGAAAATGTGCTTTGCATAATGCCAGGCCACACATAAGAATGGAAGGGTTTTGTCATTCTACACTATGCCTGAATATGAAGCTTGGAAACAATCGCTGGATGGGCACACAAGTGGTTGGAGTATCAAGTACTAGAAGGTTTGCTGTTTTGATTGAGGTCTGTGGTAGATCATGCTTGAGACTTTGCTAATACTTATAGGATTTCAGGGTCTGGGTACAAGTACTGCAAAGCTATTGAGATGGCATTCAGTAAGAAGAAGATTGATGCCCGAAAGACATGGCTTCGCAACTTTGAGGCGACTTTTCATGTGTGCTGTTTTTTCTTTTTGCAGAATGAATTCAGAAAATAACCTTGACAAGTTGATGACCATTATATTTTGGCAGCCTGGGACATTCCTGGACCAATCAGCCAAAATTATCAAGTACAGCAATTTTGTCAACAGAGAACTGATATTGTTCTCAATGGCTGATTTAGCGAGGTCCATCCCTTCGATGGTGGATGGGTTAAAACCAGGCCAAAGAAAGATATTGTTCTGCTCCTTCAAGTGAAATTTTGTCTCTCAAGCAAAGGTGTGTTCCTTTCCTATAGGCTCCACTGTCACAGCATGGAACCAAAAAACTTCACAAAAGTGCTTTTTGTCCAGGTTGCACAGTTTTCAGGTTATGTCTCGGAGCACTCTGCGTACCACCATGGTGAGCAAAGTCTGGTGAGCACCATCATAGGAATGGCACAGAATTATGTGGGAAGCAACATCAACTTGCTTTCTCCATTAGGGCAGTTCGGCACAAGAAGCCAGGTAATGTGGACCTCCGGTGCCAATAGTAGAAAGGGTAAACTGACTCAGAAACAGCTTGATTATGTCAATTTTCTTGTAGGGTGGAAAAGATCATGCAAATGGTCGATACATCTTCACATGCTTATCCCCTATAACATGCTATATCTTTCCCAAAGGTGATGACATTCTCCTGGAGTACCTAAAGGAAGATGGGCAACAGATTGAACCGACCTGGTTGGTGTCTTGAGATGCAGCTAGTTGCCCAACATTAAAGAAGTCCAAATTAAAATAGCTTTCTCGAGCTGACAATGACTGGGTTGCAATGATTCAGGTACTGTCCTATATTACCCATGGTGCTTGTTAATGGAAGTGAAGGGATTGGAACTGGTTGGAGTACATTTGTTCCCAACTATAATCCCCGGGATATTGTGGCAAATATTCATCGTCTGCTTAATGATGAACCAATGGAATCTATGGATCCGTGGTATAAAGGGTTTCAGGTACTTAGAAAGTGAATTATGCTATGCTAACAATGCCTTGCTGCTATATCTCCTCATTATTGAGATTGTTTACTTTATTTCTAATCAGGGCACCATCGAGCATACTGTGACTAAAGAATCTGGAAGATCCTATACAATATCAGGTGTATATGAACTAGTAGATGAGACGACATTGAGAATCACGGAGCTTCCAGTGAGGAAATGGACCCAGGATTACAAAGAGTTCCTTGAAAGCATGATGAACCCCACTGATAAAATAAAAGAGCCATTTATCAAGGTCCGTTGACATCCTCCTTTTCTCTGATTCTTCTGCTTTTGTATTAAGGAGATGACACATGCTTTCTTGCCATTATAGGATTATCGAGAACACAACACGGACACCCGTGAAGTGCAACTTTCAGAGAACAACATGGCTGTGGCTCTTGCTGAGGGAATGCCCAAGAAGTTCAAGCTAACAACAACCATCAGTACAAGCAACATGCACCTCTTTGATGCCAGAGGTCACATAAGGAAGTTTGAGTCACCTGAGGAGAGTATCCTCCATTTTTGGCATTACTGACTAGATTTAGGTTCCACTTCTCAGATTTCCTTCTTGATTTTCAAGTCAATTAGATGAACTGTATTTTTCAAACTTAACTAAGCACAGTTCTGGAGGCATTTTTTTCCATCCGCTTGGAGCTTTATGTAAAACGGAAGGTGAGTCTGAGATAATAAAAATAATGAAAGCTAGGCCAAAAGAATGCCTTGAATGCGAATTCATATTCCCATCTTTATTTGTGCAGGAGGTGCAACTCCAGAATTTGGAGTCAGAGCTTCTCAAGCTCAACAACAAAGTCCGTTTTGTCCTTGGCGTTGTAAAAGGGCAGATAATCGTCAACAACAGAAAGCGGGCTGAGCTTCTGCTGGAATTAAAGCTTAAAAGGCTTCACACCCTTCCCCAAGAAATCCAAGACTGGTGAGCCTGTGGTTGCTGGGACTGAAAACCCTGAAGGAGAGGAGGGCAATGAGGCAGAGGATGTGGGCAAGGGGGTCAAAAAGCTGGCGACTAAGAGTACTTACTGTCAATGCCGATAGGTACTCTAACCTTAGAGAAAGTTCAAAGCCTGTGCAAAGACAGGGACAAGCTGGAGGGAGATGTCGAAGAGCTCAAGAGAGCAACTCCTAAGTCCTTGTGGCTTAAAGACCTTGACGAATTTCTTGTCAAACTCAACGTATGCACCTCACACCGGTTGGCAGGGTCATGCGTAGATTTGCTCTTATCGTTGGTTTTGGTAGCAGGCACAAGAGTTGGAAGAGGCCAAAGAAGAGTACGAAGTGAAGCATGCTTCCAAATGGTAAGCAATTGTTGAGTGCAGAAAAAGCAAGCTCCAAGGCAGCACCCCAGGTCAAGCTACCATCGAAGAAGGCAGCACCAGCCAAACCTTCTACTCTAGTGGTACGTAAAGTTTAAGGTAGTGGTCAGTGTTGCATTTATCACTTTAACAGGATCTATGAATTTCTGCTACAGAATGTTGACAGCGATGATGAAGACCTTGGAGTTAGTCTTAGAGAACGCTTAGCTGTGTACTCTAAGTCTGTAAATGGTAAGCACGCAGTCCAAATTAAGCCAAGCAGTTTGACATGCAACTGTCTAATTTCAAAGCTCCTTGTTGATCACAGTGCCTCCCCTTGAGAAGACGGATGAAGAGCAGCGAGCATCAGTGGAAGATGAAGGACAAGTCATGAGTGAAGATGAGATGCCGAAGCCTAGAAAGAAAGGGGCTGGAGGCAGGCCGAGAAAGGTGATTGTGGATAGTGACAATGATAGTGGCTCTGCTGCGGATGATAACTCAGATCGGGATATGGAGGACAAACCAAAGAAAGGGAAGAAAGCGGTCGTTCCGGCTGCTAAAAAAGGAGGTGCAGCAGCAGGGAGGAAGACAAAAGTTGCACCTGTAGCATCAAAGGCAGTGGCAGCCTCAAAGCTCGAAGAAGTTGAGGGTGGTGCAGCTGTGGGTAAGAAGAGAGGAAACACCACTAAAGCAAAAGGGCAGAAGCTTATGGAGGAGATAATTGCGCAAGAGAGTTCTCCGGTGCACAAGTCTCCTGCTCAAAAAGTGAGGCGTATGCGCCCTTCTCCGTTTCATAAGAAGAGTGGTTCAATTACGGCCAAACTAGCAGCAGAGGAGCAACATCAGAAAGATGATGGAGAGAAAGAAGTGGAGGAGGTGTCTGCAGGCCCTGCTGTAGCCCGACCTAAAAGGACGAACCGTGCGGTTGTGCAGTATGTAATCAGTGACGATGACGAAGAAGAGGTAAGTGGAGGAGGAGACGATTTCTCTGACTTTGAAGCTGAGGAGTCTGAATAGATGCCACATCAGTGGCTTTATGGATAGAGCACCTGTGTCAGTTACTTGTTGACACGGCCGATGCAAAGCTGTAAATATTTACCATTGTGGTTAAAAAATTGGCCTTATTACCCATTTAAGGTCTATCCATCCTGTGCTTTTCTGTCTTCAGGCAGTTCTCAAATGTAACTCGTCGTTCATTTTGATTTGAAGGTTTTAATTTGCAGAAGTTTTATTCATCCTGTGCTTTTCTGTCTTCAGGTAGCCCTCTCAAATGTAACTCATCTCCCTGTTCATTTTGCTTTTAAGGTTTTAATTTGCAGAAGGTTTCTAAAGTTTGGATAATCCTTAGGATTGGAGTTTTATGATTTCATTATTATTTCAAAAACATGGACCACCAATGAACACTGGCACCGACGAGTTGTTTTTCACAGTAGCAGAGCATCTGAAGTG
The DNA here is from genome assembly GCF_014529385.1 of Adiantum capillus-veneris. Lineage (NCBI taxonomy): Eukaryota > Viridiplantae > Streptophyta > Polypodiopsida > Polypodiales > Pteridaceae > Adiantum > Adiantum capillus-veneris. Next base: position 136,226,199 of record NC_140955.1, on the reverse strand, counting down.
CAGGTGCACTTGTCAGTGCACGTTATTACTTGAATAGATTACTTTTTAAAATTATATTTGGAATTGCAGATGCTGTGCATGTTGCTAGCTGAAAAATTACATAAAAATGTCATGATCATTGCATGCATCTTGAGAGAGTTGGCAATCGGCAGGGGCTAACATTTTGGATGAGGTTATAAGGCAAAGGTGGAACATGATATTGTGTTCCTCTTGTGGGTGTGTATACAGTCCCGAAAACTGTGATGCATTTCCTCAAATCCAAAGTGTCCTCAGAATTCTCCTATCTTGCAACATTGTCTCTTGGAATGCTATGATCGTAGGTTGCTCTCATACTGGGCAAGAATGAGAATGCAGTGCAAGAACAACTTCAACTTCCATGATGGACATGTTAAGAAACTTCAAATTTCTGATGGATCACGATTTTTTGTGAGTGGTGCTTTTGAGACCTATATGCCCGAATGTAGTTCTCTATTTAAGGGAGGTGTTGTCCTAGAGAAGCGTTGTTTGAAAGCTCATCTTTTGTGATTAAAATGGGTATGGTCAACCGGCTCTAGAATGCATCTGTCAACATGACACGTTGGAATGACCTCTGCTGCCAGTCCAATGATTGGCCATAGGCAGGGGAAACATAGGCGGAAAAGCATATTAATGTCCTTTGTTTATGCATAAATGCTTGAGTGGTACTGCTTCTTTGGTGCAAAGTTCCATAAACAAGCTTTCTCCTTGGTATACCAACTAGTGCAAAATGCTCTAATTGCAGGGTGAGTCTCACCAAACCAAATTTATGTGGCTGTTTTTATTTGGCAGAAAGGACTTATTAGATGATTGATGTCAATCTGTGTATGTCTTGTTACAGTCTATAGCAATACCCACCAAGCAAGACTGGTTTTCAGAAGCTAAAGCTGCAAAATCCCAGTAGATTCCAAGCTTGCCTTAAAGTGGACCAAGAAAATTCTACATGTTTTAATCTAAGACTGGCAAATCTGTAATAGACTTGGACACTCCAAGTCAAGAATCAATCACGATAGCACCAAATAACCACTTCAAAACAATTCACAGATCACAATAGATTTACACTGGCCTGGCGGAGTTCCGTGCCTAGAGATATTAGCCCCAAAGATTGGCGCCCCTTTCGGTATTTCTTTTTGTATTAATCAATCATCAAAGTACAAGAGAGCAGTTAGGGTTTCACTCTCAGACTATGCGTCCAGATGCTCTCAGAAGTAAGACCCTCACCATTTAGTTAAAGGTTACAAGGGATGCCCAAAAGCAGAGCCCCAAAAGCTTGAAAGCAAAAGCAGATTCTCTCTCTCTCTCTCTCTCTCTCTCTCTCTCTCTCTCAATGAGAGCCAGTAAAAAGCAAGTTCTCTTTTTCTCTCTTTTTCCCAAATCATAGCAAAAAGCAGAGATTTGCGTCGCTCAAAATTTAATTTTTTTTTTCCCACCTCTGCGATTTCCAGAAATAAGGGCTTTTGGCAAAAATTAGGGTTTGCATGAATTTAGGGTTTTTGGCAGAAATTAGGGTTTTTGCTATCTGTAGCCACGTCATCACTTTGTGACATACCCCCCTCTTGAAGCATTGTAATCGACCGCGATTTCGCCTGCAAAACCGACATAAGCCATAAACCGTCTTAGCAAACACTGACTGTTAGTACCTACGTACTAGGAACACACATCTAACACATGTACAAAATCGACAGTCACATCTCACCACATCACAGGATATCACATGACATTCAACATTCATTCGGATCTTAGACCATGATTTATCGGCAATGTAGCTAGCAATCACATCTAGGTCCAATCGGGACCTCATCGATGTCCGATTGACTAAACCCTATTGCAACCATGTTTGTTCAAGATCAAGTAGACCAAAAATGCTGCAGTCATTTCTTCTATCAGTTCCTGCACTCAAAAGAAGTGAAGAAACAAATCAATATCATTATCGGGAATTTCATTTCATAAAGTCATCCAGCAGAATACTGTCAGCTATCAGTATCCTTGAAGCTCAAAGAGACATCAACGACTTTAGTTATCTGTTGACAAAGGAGCAGAGTAACTCCCCTCTTGTGCATCCCACTGCACCAGATCTCCAGCCAAGCTGAATTCTGGGTTCCGTTTGGAGTAGACTATGCTAAACCAAAACATCGAGGTAAAGTTTCACAATCCGAGGAGTATCTGCTAGGTGCTCCTCCTCCATCCACTTCGCATCAAATGCAGGAAAGTTCTTGAAGTTAACCAAGAAACGCCTTCGGACTTTACCTTTCTTCGTATCGTTATGTGCCAAAATCTGTTCAGGAACAAGGATCTCCTTGTTTTCTTCCACTTCGGGTTGCTCATCAGGCTCCCCATCATCAGGCACATCACCCTTAACAGGTTTCAAGAGACTCACATGCAATGCATTGTGAATCCTCCAAGTATCTGGCAATTTCAATCGGAAGGAGACATCATTTATCTTTTCAATGATCTGGAAAGGTCCGTAGTATCGCATACTAAGCTTTTCAAAAAGCCTCTCCTTTCCCTTTTTCTTTCGTAGGCGTGCCTTCTCAAAATGTAAGAGCACCCAATCATCCTCCTTCAATTTCAAATCGCGACGATGGCGATCCGCTGCCTTTTTCTATCGTTCTTGAGACTCCTATAAAGTCTCGCGAACCTTGGCAAAAGCCGTATGCAAATCTCGCGAATATTCATCCGCTTCAATATCTAATCTTTCGTGCTCAAGAAGGATGGAACCTTCGCAGCACTTTCAACAATCTCACATGGCGTCTTCCCCGTCAAAGAGTGTATTGTGTTATTGTAGGCAAATTCCACCAAAGGTAAGTTCTTTTCCCATTGAGTCTTCTGATCCGAGATACAAGACTTCAATAAATCTAAAATCATTGAATTGGCAATATCACATTGCCCGTTAGTCTGCAAGTAGAACGATGACGAGAACTGCAACCGCGTGCCAATGTTCTCTCAAATTGCCTTCCAAAACAAACTCATAAATCTGGGGTCTCTATCGGAGACAATCGTCTTAGACGTGCCATGTAATCGGAAAATCATCGTGATTATTCTGTGTTCTGGGAGATCAAAAATGAAATCCATTTCAATACTTTCCCAGGGGCGGGTGGGTATGGGTAAAGGCTTTAACAATCCCTGTGCCTTATGCTTGTCAAAGTTGACCTTCTGGTATACTAAGCAACTGCGCACAAACTCTTCCACATCCTTTGTGAGTCTCGGCCAAAAGAAGTATCTCTCTACCCTCTTCATGGTGGTAGCAATGCCGCGGTGACCCGTAAAAGGTGGATAGTGACATTCAGTCATAACCTTTTCCCTCAACGGTTGTGTAACGCACAACATAGTCTTTTTCATCAAGTAGCCTTCCCGAAGCGAGTATCCAACTACTGTCTCCCCATCCCGTATCCGTGTGAAAATATCTGCAAAATCTGCATATGTGGCATACTGATCGACCATATCCTCGAAGCTCCTATGATGTATCACGCAAATAGCCAAAACCAACGGCTTTCGAGACAAAGTATCTGCCACCACATTCTTCTGTCCCTGCACATGGACAATCTGGAAGTGAAACTGTGATAAGATGTTCGCCCACCGCATCTGCTTTTCCGAAAGCTGCTTCTGTGACCAGAAGTAGCGCAAACTCTGATGGTCTGTAAAGACAGTAAAATCCGCTCCGAGTAGGTAATGTCGTCACTGAGTAAGAGCATGGATAACCGCCAAACGCTCTTTCTCATATATCTGTGCTGTCATCTTCGGCCTAGAGAACAATCGGCTCTCGTAAGCAATGACATGGCCTTCTTGCATCAAGACCGCACACAGACTACGACCACAAGCATCACAATATACTTCAAATGAATTTTGCAAGTCCGGCAAAGTCAAAACTGGTCCCGTAGTCAATTTCTTGTTCAATGTCTGAAAGGCAGTCACCTCTGTGGATCCCCATGAGAAAGGGACTCCTTTCTGTATCAAGATATGCAAAGGGGAAGCAACCTCTGCAAACATTCATATGAACCGCCTGTAGTACGAACACAGTCCCAAGAAGCTTCCAACTTCATGGACATTCTGCAAATCGGGCCAATCACGTATGGTCTCTATCTTGGCCAAATCCACTTGCACTCCTGTTGCTGAGACAAAGTGTCCCAAAAAGTGTATCTCTGAAGCAGATGATCTTTGTGTTTTGCCTCATTCTTGGAGAAAACAATGATATCATCAAAGACAGTGCCAACAAATAGCCTGTGCTCTCGAAAAATCCTGTCCATCATCCGGTTAAATGTCGCAGGAGCATTGGTTAAACCAAAAGGCATCACCAAAAACTCAAATAACCCAAAAGTCGTCCAAAAAGCTGTCTTGTAGACGTCTTCCGGCGCGATTCGAATCTGATGATATCCACTCTTCAGGTCAATCCTGGTAAAGCACGAGGATCCCTGTAACCTGTCGAGTATATCATCGATCCTAGGAATCGAAAATCTGTTCTTGATGGTGATTTTGTTGAGAGCTCTATAATCGATGCACATTCTCCAAGATCCGTCTTTCTTCAAATCCAACAACAGTGGAGAGCAGTACGGTGAAGTACTAGGCTGGAAGACCCTTTTCCAAGAGGTCTTTCACTTGGTTCATAACTTTTCAATCTGTACTCGGCTCAAACGGTAAGGTGGCCGGTTCGGTGACGTGCTTCCAGGTATCACGTCAATGGTCTGATCTTCAGGCCCTCTAAAAAGCAACCGGCATGAGTGTGGAGAAAAATCTTGGCGTTCTTTTGTTCAGGTCAAAACGTATTCAACCTTTATCCATCGTTCAATTCTCTCCCAAAAGAATGAGTAAAGAAACAGAAGTTCATCAAGTATAATCTCTGAGCCCTTCATTTGTCAAAATCGCTTTCTCGGCCCGGTAATCAACCACGGCGTAGTTTTGGTGGTACCAAGGGATTCCGAGTAGAACGTCACTCGCGTGCCCTGAACACCCCTGTCATTGCAAACGAAGTTTTCCAATGCTCCGTGTAATGGCAACATCCCATCCGGGTGCCAGTCAAACTACCTCCGCCTGTGGCGTCAGTCTGTCGGGCGTAATTCCAAATCGAGCCGCCAATTCCAAGTGAAAAGAAGTTGGCCTTGGCTCCTTCAAAAGAGCTTCCTGATCCTTTACTTTGCCCCAAAAGCGGCAAGGTTTGTACTTTCATTCATTTTTTTTCGGTTCAGGTCCCACGCCATGTGATACCAGTTCTGCTTTTTATCTGCCTTTTCTGCCACGTTCCTCAGCTGCTCTCGAACTCTCAGGCCTGACGTCGTTCTTATCATTCTATTCTTTCGGTGCCTGTTTAGGGCACTTCGCGGAGATATGTCCATGTTCCCCGCATCCAAAGCACTTCCCCTCTCTGATAAAGCGAGCTCTCTGCTCAGGAGTAAGCTTGGGTCGTGCATCCTTTTTCTCTGGTTTGCTCTTTGCTTTCTACTTTCATTCCCAGAAGTCTGTTCGGCTCGTTGTGTCATGGCCTCATTTGTGGGATAGGTCAGACTGCCAGAGTGAATGGCAAAGCCCCGCTTCGCATGACTCATCAACTCCTGAATAGAAGCTGACTTCTGTTCCAAGCAGTGATCTCGGATCTCTGTAGGTAGACCCAAGATAAACCGCTCAATCTGTTCTCTGAACGAGATCTTCTTGAATGAAGAGGAGGGTAGAAAAGAGTTCCAGAATCTTTCACAATAAGCATTGATTGTGTCTTTCTTGGTTCCAAAGATGGTTCCAAGCAGCTCGTACATCTCGTTCATATTCTTGCGTCAACCAAGAAGAAATAAAAAGCTTCTTAAATTTCAGCCATTTAACTGGCGCAGTCTTGTTTAAGAGAAGAGTGGACCACCAAGTGCGAGCATTCCCCTTAAAATAAGAGGCAGCTCTCCGAATCTTGGAGTGCTCTGAGTAGCGTCCTCCCGCGAAAGCGATGTCAAACTGCTGTATAAAAGACAAAGCCTTCGAAGCATCTGAGTATCCTGAAAAAGTATCAAATTTGATCGAGTGTCCACCTTCCTTAAACTCTCGGAATTTCTTGCTTTTATCTTCCAGAAAGTCATACTGGTTGGCTTTATAAAAATTCTTCTTGTTCGCATAAAAGTTTCCGTCATCAGAAGCTGAGCTGTCTGTAAGTCCTCAGTAGAACTGTCAGTCTCTGGGCGAGATTTAGACTTCTTTGCCTTTTTCTTGCCCTTTCCGAAGCGTTGTTTCTTGCTCCGCTTTTTACCTTTTCTGTCTTCTTCGCTCGAATCTGAAGAGCTAGAAGAACTGTCAGAAGAAGACGAAGAAGAACTGGATACTCCTTCAAATCGAACACGCTTCTTCTGTTTCTTTGCCTTGTCAAAAGTCGACTGACGACCCAAATATCCCGGGAAGTCAGTGTGCTTTTTGCCGTGCTTTTTGGCTTTCTTTTGTGCGTCAAAAAGCTGAGCAGTCCGTGCATCAACCACCTTTTCTAATTCCTTCTCTGAATATTTCTTGTGAGCAAAAGGTTTCTTGAGAGCGGGTTTTGGGGGTGGTGTAGTGATTTTCTGCCACTGCTCATGCACTTCCTGAAAAGAAGTCTCGCTCATATATTTTGCAAATTTTGGGTCCTTCGCAAAATTGAGCATCATCTTTGTTGCATCGCCGATTAATTGACGACGCTCCATCTCTTGTCTCTCTGCCTGAGTAGGCCGAGGCGGGCCATACTCTCTGCTTGAATCTTTGTTGAGGTTACAAGGGATGCCCAAAAGCAGAGCCCCAAAAGCTTGAAAGCAAAGCAGATTTTCTATCTCTCTCTCTCAATGAGAGCCAGTAAAAAGCAAGTTCTCTTTTTCTCTCTCTTTCTCCCAAATCATAGCAAAAAGCAGAGATTTGCGTCGCTCAAAATTTCCAAAAAAAAAAAGAAAATTTTTTTCCCACCTCCGCGATTTTCGAAAATTAGGGTTTTTGGCAAAAATTAGGGGTTGCAGGAATTTTAGGGTTTTAAGCAGAAATTAGGGTTTTTGCTGTCCGTAGCCACGTCATCACTTTGTGACAAATCCTTTGAATCTTAACCTAAAAATTGGAAAAGTTTTTACTGTGTGAGAGCTGTGCGTGATCGTTCCGACTCTGCATAAAACAGTCTTAGGTTTACCGGAGTAATGAAAGAACCTTTTCTCTTTGTTGGTCACTGTTGTTAAACCTCAATGAAATCCTAACATGTGTTTTACGCTCATGAAGTGAAGATTGGGTCTAATTTTTTGTGGCTATGGCAGGCACTAGTATAGGATTTTGTTCAAGTTTTGTACCAAAAGGGCACAATCAAAAGAATTGGGTGATAGCTAACCAACAAAGACACATATCCAAGCTCAATGGTAGTAATTCAAGAGGCCAGCACCCTATTCCCAATAGTGCTTAACTATTCCCAAAACTGATGCATATTTGCCACTATTGCACCCTAAAACCTTCGCTATACCATATCAGATAAAACATTAAACAAAATTATCAATAGCGAACCCAATGTCAGATGGAAAAAAAGAACACACGACAAGCTCTTTTATTGATGTATTTTGCGAGGAGCCACACGGAAATGATCATTAACATTTGTTCGCTATTCTGGTACAGGATGATTGAGATAAGAAAGCACGTTAGGTTCACAAGTACACACAAACACACACTTTTTTTTTTTGGCTTTCGAAGGGTCATAGATGAGAAGTAGAATTTTGCAATCATCCCTTTCCAAAACACTTTAGAAAAGCCATCAGGAGGTAGCAGGCAAGGTCACAGACCTCTCATACGTACATGTACATCTTCAGAGGTGACATAACTCATACCTTGACAATAGAGAAACATTTCAAACATGCAGTCTAAGCCATTATCTTGGCAGACCTCAGATACAAGCTGTCAACTACTGTGAAAATCCCATCTGCTTTCGAATCGTCAAAAACAATCAGACAACCTGCTCGTTGATCGAGAGTCCCTGTGAACTTTTGGTCCAGAATCATTTGAGAAAGCTTTGACTCAACGGTATCGATCGGCAGACCTATAAGCTCTGAAATGTGACTGATCTCCACTTGTGAAAATGGCTCTATTAACCTGCAAAGGTTCTGCTCCAAAAGGGTATCATACAGAGAAGATATATGATGGTGAACAATTGGATCTTCTCCGAGTTGATTCTCAATCGGCAGACCTATAAGCTCTGAAATGTGACTGATCTGCACTTGAGAAAATGGCTCTATTAACCTGCAAAGGTTCTGCTCCAAAAGGGTATCATACAGAGAAGATATATGATGGTGAACAATTGGATCTTCTCTCAGTTGATCCTCATACGTACTTAGAGCTTTCTCAAATTCTTTCAAAGATCTCTTATTGTAAGCTTCTGCAACAGCTTTCATGGCATCTAAATCAACACCTGTGTACTTCAACCTAGCCTTGGACGAAATAAGCTCAGCCACATCATCTGTCTGAGTGGAGCTTTGGGTCAATATCCACAAGGAGCAGAATTATTCCTTTGAAAAAGGACTAAATTTATACGGCTACATGAGGTTTCTCGCTATGTAAATACTAAATCTGATGTAAACTCTGAAAGACTTTAAACCAAACTCAATGTAATTTTGAAAGCAATGAATTTCTGGTTCATGTCTTAAAGACTTTAAAGCATTGCAATTCTGATGTGAGCATAACTTTACAGACCTTCAAGCAATGCAATTCTGACAGTTTTGCTCTCTCTTCGGTTGGAACTCGCTCCTCAGAAGCACTTCGCATCAAGGAGCAGTCCATCTTTAACCTTTTGGATCTCCTCTCACAGGAGAAAATGGGAGAGGAGTTTTGAAGTTTGCTTCGAAGGTGCGGCATTTTTTCTCTTTCGTTCCAAAAGCCAAAAATATCTGAAGCTGTGAAGTTCCAGATATCTTTGCAACCGTATCAATGATCCCTCGAACAATTTTGGCTGTTTTGTAGGGAGACGGTGGAGTGGACCCGTGTAGAAAAGAGAACTTTCTTGACACAACATGTTGAGGCCCACCTTGCTGCCCTCCTCATGGAAAGTAAGGAGTATTCTGAGGCCTTGACTGATCTTGTTAGGAGGTTAGACAACTAGATGATAAATTGCTTCTTTGCTTACATCAGAATTACAATGCTTTAAGGTCTTCAAGACCAGAACCAAAAATTCATTGCTTTCAGAATTACATTGAGTTTAGTTTAAAGTCTTTCAAAATTTATATCAGATTTTGTATTTACACAGCCAAAAACCTGATGCAGCCATATAAATTTAGTTCTTTTACACAAAAACAAAAGCCACTCCTACAAAGGGCTCCAAGAGAGTCTTCACACCATAAATTTCTCTTCCTATGTATATTATTGCATGTGTGATGCTTGGCCCAGACAATCCCATATGTGAAAGGTCCTATGTGTGTGCCAAGAAGCGCTGACTGCTGACTGTTGTAACCTTACCTTCAATTGTAGGTTTCAATTGATATAAGGGGCTGCCAGACCTTTGAATGGCAAGTTTATTTGGTCCAATCTTGTGCACACCACAATATATAGAAAATAGATTTTTAAAATTTATAAAAAATTACAAAAAGAAAGAAAACATAATCCGAAAAACAAAATAATTACTTATCCCTACGAAAAACCAGCAGCAAGTAGTTACTATTAGTTCGGTTCGGCACGGGAGCGGCTGACAGGGCGAGGGCAACGACAACCCACACGAACAACAGCAGGAGGAGGGAGGAGGAGGCAACGGTGGGTGGAGGGGGAATGCAGACATGTGGTACATTGCGATCGGAGACTAGGCTGTGATATTCTCTTCCATCGGCTTGTGTGAACAGAGGGGCATAGAGGCAGCCAACAACCACGGAAACATTGCCTCTCGACAATGTTGTAAATTGCTTTTTCTTTGATTCAATTTTTTGTCTTTAAAAAATAAAAAAGAAAACAACCACGGAAGGTTGCTGCCGAGCTCGTGTGAACCTGGCCTTGATTGGGATTACGGATTCATCTAATTTTTTTTGGTACGTGATGTTGCATTAAAGGCAATGGTCTATTTGGTGTCTCCCATACCTTCGTGAATAAGGTACCTTCGTGAATAAGGTATCAGAAATCTCCCACCAAGAATCACAAATAAATTTCTATCAAATTTGGGCATGTGACTTCTTGAACCATCTTTCTCTCTCTTTTTTTATATATTAAAAGAACTCTCTAGGATTCCCCAATCTCAGAAAAATAAAAAGTTACTTGTCCCTAATGGGCAAGCCACCATTCTTAAACTTGGGGGTATGACATGTGAGCTTACTCGGAGGTGCAACAAGGCAATGGAGTCTTTGGAATGGGGGGAGCTATCAAAATGTTTTCACAATTCCATTACTCACTGGTCCCCCTGGCTTTCTAAGGTTGGAAGCATCCTCCTATCTCCTTTTTGGAGGGAAGTTGCCAGAAAAATGAATAACAAAGGTATTAAACGAGTAGGCCAATTTTGGGACTACAGTAGTGGTAGTTGGAAAGATACAGACCAACTGACTCTCCAATCCAACCTCACTGAGACTGAAAGATTACTAATCAGCAGAGCCTTAAAGAGAGTGGAAAAGTGGTGTCTGCCAAACTATGAATCGAGGTTCGAATGGAAAGCATGGCAGTGACCTAAGAGTAGACACTTTCTAAAATCGCAAACCAAGGACATATACCTCACCCTCATAGCCTCGAAGGATTGATTCTCCTTGCTTAACAAGCAGTGGGGAAAGCATGACCGGAGACAACATGTGAGACAATTGTGAAGAACATCTGGTGCCCACAATGGCCACAGGGGATGAAGGTTTTCTTATGGAAGGTTTTATAAGGAGCCATGCCGACTGGGGTGAAGATCCTCACTAGGGGAATTGGTCTTGATAAATGCTCGCAATGTAGAACCAAAGTGAAGACCTCCCTCACCTTTTCAAGGAGTTCCTGATGACGATCTACTGCCTAGTAGGGAAGATTTGCAAATGGGTCCAAAAGATTTGGAAAATAGGATTCTTCAAGAATGATCTATTTCTGGGAGGAAAGGTGTTCAAGAGCGAAGTAATGCTCATTACAATGCAAATTGTGAGATTTTGTTATTTCAAACATATTTGGAAGGCAAGGAATTCTTGGATCTTTGAGAACACAATGGAAACCGCTAAGTTCGTTGAGATAATCCAAGAAAGCAGGGGAGCGATTCTCACTATTGGGAAACAAATGAACTCCGATGAATGGAACATGGCTATGAGCGCCACAAGGAAGGACTCACATTTGTAAAGGTATCAGCTTGAGCATTGTCGTAGGGTGGCTCCCCTATTAGTCGATGTATCTAGGATCCCTGGACGATGTCATGGCTCGACACTAGCATGGCTAGAATCTGTAATGTATTGGTTATGATAATATAATCTACTCACCATTGTGAGTTTTGGAAAAAAAAAATCTCATATGCTTATCATCTCGTATACATAAGCGAAGATGCTAGGATTGGTAGGTGGAAAGCCAACAATTTGGAGGGCCTATCGTCACGAATCTCTTCCCTTATTTATAGCGCATGCTCCTTGTCTCTACCCATGAAGATAATAATGCATGCAGCCCCAAAGGTCCTCATTTGTGCGAGTGGGGAGTCCTCGTGACTCATTGCTTGTGGCTCAGAATCCTCATGATGATTAATTTGCAGGTTCTTGACATCTCCCATAGCATGCAAGGATGGGGTTTGTGCAATTGGCGGCACCTCCTAAGGATCTGTGGGCAGGAGCCCAAGTTGCCTATGCATTTGTGCAACATCACCCTGCTATCGGTAGGGCGAGTGTGAGGCAAAGAGCCAGTGGGGTTGGGCGACAATATGAGAGGTGTGCTCAATATGGAAGCACACAAAACAAAGAGCAGAAGCGCCACCACACAGGGCGACAATATGAGAGGTGTGTTGAATATGGAAGCACACAAAACGTGCTCATAGTGCAATGACGGGTGGGACGGCGGGTGGAAGAACTAGTGGAGGACGACCGAGATGCAAGAGTAGTCACTAAGGTTGATGAACACCTTTTAATTTTTTTGAAGCCATTAGGAACACCTTTTAATTTTTTTGAAGAACTCACAATGGTGAGTGAATTATATTAAACAATTACAAATTCTAGTCATGCTCGTGCCGAGTCATCACATCTCCCAACAATCATCGACTCATTGGTTGACAAGGGAGCCACCCAGGGACATTGTAAAGGACCTCATAGAACATTCTAGACTAACTCATGGACCAAAACTGGCATATTACCCGGACAATACGCGCCAATCATCCTGCTCCATCTTCCTTCTGAGTTCATCCGTTTTTCCATAGCGACCATCACTACCTTGCTTTCTTGTATTATTACCGAGAACTTAGCTGTTTCAAGGGTGCTACTCGAAAACCCGGTAGTTTGCCATTTTTAAAGAACTCTATCTTCTAGACCTTTTGAATCTATTTACAAATCTTTCCTACCAGGTCACATATCATTGGGCACTCCTTAAATAAGTACAAAAAGTCCTCACTAGCTCTTCTACATTGCGAGCATCTATCTAGGCCAATGCCTCTGGCTAGAATGTTCACCACAGTAGATAAGGCTCCCCAAAGGACCTCCATAAAAAAACCTTCATCCTAAGCAGGAATTTTGGGCACCAGATGTTCTTCGCAATGGCCGCCCATCTTGATTCCGGCCATTGCTTGCCCCATTGCTTGTTCAGGGGGAAGAACGAATCTGGTGACATCATAAGGAACCTGTACACTTCCTTGGTTTGCGGTTTTATGAAATGTCTATTAGTGTGCCACTACCAAGATTTTTATTCGCAGGTAGGCATCCAACATCCGTCTAGCCGTTTCAAAACTCTATTGGCCACAATCTGTTTAGTCACATTGAGTTGAAACTAGGAAGCTAGTTGGTCTATTCCTTTCCAGGTTCTGTTGCTATTGTTCTAAAACTCTCCTAGACATCGAAGACCTTTATTATTGATTATTTTGGCAACTTCCCACTAGAATGGGTTCAAAAGGATGCTCCTCACCTTAGATAGCCAAGGAGATCAATGCGAGTTATAGAGTTGTGGAAGTACCTTGTTAACTCTCCCCATTTCAAGGCCTTTATTGATTTGATACATTTCCAAACTAGCTCACATGTTGTGCCCCCAAGTTTCAAGATAGACCACCGAGGGGCAAGCAACTTATCGTGTATCTCAAGTCCTTTCCACTAGCCCTCTTGCGAGTACAATTTGACCTTGTCCATCATGGCCTTTTTTGTAATGGCCCATGCCTGTTCTTGCTTAGTGAATGCAATCACAAACTTGGCACACTTAGCTGATATTAACAACAAAATTGCCCCCCCCCCACCCTCTCCCTTTTCCCTTGTTGGATGTGAAAACCAGCGTGGGTTTCTTCTTTAGAGGGAAGTGTTTGGATAACAATGGGCTCTTGTTCAACACATCCGGAGCAGGTTGCTATGGCTATGTTTCAAGGAGATGTATTGGTTGATTTGCTGTGGCTTTTGAAATTTCATGTTTATCTTGGGGTTGTCGATAGAGTTACGTATCAATGGACTTTATCTAAGCTAATATGGAGTTCCAACCTTGTCTTCTACATGCAAATGTGGAGTCTCAACACATCATCTAAGAGGGGTTGCAGGTTGATGATTTAATTGCACCTTTGAACCACGTTGCAAATTTTGAATGATAGAGGGGTATTACTTTCCTCCTAGAAGTAGAGAGGATGCACCTTGATTTTTCCTTTTCCATCTCACCATGAACATAACAATTCCTACTTCAATTGATTTTTATTCATCCAGTATGGAACATACCAAGTGCATGTTTCGGTGCAATTGCTGGAGTTGGCTTTGGCAAGTAGAGAGGGACTCTTGTATCTCTAGTACCACTTTTTGTATGATCATCTGGCTTTACAGAATGAGGATTTATGGGTGGAGCATGTGCGCCAGATGCTTAGCTGACTATGTTAATAGTTTGAGGAGGTTTTGTTGGAGTGCAGACTACTACTATCTTTGCGTTCTTTCTTCGTTGAGGGTAGTGTGGCCCTACATATGTGGTCGCTCCTATGCACTTTTGTGAGCTTGGTACTACCCATTGAGCGGCAATTTTTCATCTCTTATGGGTTTTATTCTTGATATCTAACATCAGGTTTTTTGAGATCAGGTTCTAACATTAGGTCTTTGGATGACAATTTTGGCATGCAATGTCGAGAGTTGGTGGAGACATCTAGTTCTTACTTTTGTAGTCGACAACATTTGGAGGCTTAATCTATACATCCCTTTGAAGAGCTCCAACTTTGGGGTGGCACACTTTGATCTTTGTCTCCTTGATACTTGTTATGGCTCCCCTAGGCGATTCCTCCACTCTTACCTTGAGTATTGGTATTATGTTGTGTATTTAATATTGATTGCATTGTTGAGTGAGTATAATGTCATTAGCACAGTTGGTAAGGATAGTTTTGGCGATTCTAAGGAATCAAGTTACAATAGTGGGAGTTTATGTGCTCTTTTGAGTCTATCTAGAGTTTGGAATATTGTATTGTATTGTCCCTACAGGTTTAATCTTGACAAAAAGCGACGAATGGCGAACATATTATTTGATCTTAGGGAGTTTGCTTGAGTAGCTAGGTCCTACTAGTCCTCGGTGGCTTCTTTGGCAAATGCAATGATTGAGGTCTTCCATTTCTTAGCAATTCAAGTTTATCGTTTTATGGGTCAAAGTTTCATGAGATTCAATTTTTTCTATTCAGTTATAGAGGAATCAATTTTACTCCAAGTCGTCTCATATTTCTGTTTGGTGGTACTTTTTTCTCTTTTCCGAAGATCAAGAAAGAAAGTGACTTTCTATCTTTAGAGGGGGAGCTCCCAGCTTTAGCTATGGAGCTTCTAGTGAAAGTGGTTTCTCTATTTCAACATTGGGATGAGTCATTTTTTACCTAAGAGCATACTTTTAAAGGATACTTATCTTTTAGTAGGGGCTTCTAGATTACTATCTTTAGTGGACTACCTGTGCTCCATTTAGTGGAGTACCAAGCACAATTTCTTCTAGCCTTTGGTTTCCTTGCTTATTTCTTGCAGCTTTCAAATGGTGTGCTCTAGTCCACAATGTAGTTAGTATTATAATGGATGTTTTCATATGCCACTTTGGCGGTTGCTTGGTCTTTTGGATTTGTGGTGTGATAGTTGCTCTTGCCATTGCATTCAACTTCTTGTTCCCATGTTTTATCTTCTAGATTGATACCTAGAGACAGTTCCCTTTAGGACACACCTACGTTGATGGAGCAAAAGACGCCATGCGCACACTCACACACCCATACAACTCAACACCACACAAGGAATTTACTTAAATTCCAACCCCCGCACACCACCACTCAAGAGCTCAATAAAAATACTACCCACAAGCTCAATTCAAACTCCAAATGCCTCGACCTACAAGCCCTTGCCTTCCCGCATAAACTACAAGGTGAGTCGAGTTGATCAACACTCGAAATCACACTTGATGGTGACTAAATTATACAAGACCATCAAAAAATCAAAAACTCCAGCCACAAAAGGCCTCTCTCAAAACGTTGCAAAGCCTTCACCAAACTCCACTCTGTTGGACTCTTTGGAGTAGCGCCATCCCTAATGGCACTAATACATGGTCACATAGTCTTGCAGAAAGCTGCACCTTCTTCCCTCAATTCCTCGCACATACGCATCCATAGAAACCTCAGAACTTCCATAGACTCTCCCAAGTGAAAAATTGAAGAGAGAAAGCTCTCATTCACTCCTCCACACACTCGGAAACAGGACGCGAACGCGACGGGACTGCACTAGAACACCTGTAGGAAGCCTGCTTCCTCCCACACACAGAGAGGTGAAAGTGCTGATAATAATCATCAAAAGTTATCCCTCAGCCTCAACACTCATGGCACAATGAGCAATGTGGAAATTTGAAGCCTTTTCACACATTTTGGCTATTTTTTGACCTTTTTTGGCCAGTTTTGACCCTTGACGGGCATTTTTCGCGGGAAAAACCCCAAACGGACTCCAAAATTCACCTTCTTGATCCTTGATACCCAAAGAACTTTTCCACATCCCCACATTCCATTTTCAACCACTTATAGGGCAGTGCACGCATCACTGCAGATCAGGCACAACAAATAGACAGTTACTGCATGTGCCAAACTTCTCAGGCGGGATGAGAGTGACCACACTTGTCGCTTGCATTATTTACATTCTAGAAAGATCAAACACATTTCCTAAATACAAAAGAAGCCACTCGGGATCACATCCAAGGCTTTGATACCTTATCTAGGCATGTACGTGTACCCAACTGTCGGTATGCAAGCATGAATATTTACAATGTGCACATGTTGCACCATGTTTGAAATTCAAAACCACTTTGCAAATCTCCCAAATGCATGTATTTACATCCTTTTGTACATATGATCATGCATATATGCACTAGTGTGTATAGACAAAAAGTGTTTTATCATCATTGTCCAACCCCAAGTTGAGCATTTATGCTCAACACTCGCATTAAATAGTGTCATAAACCTACAGAAGTGACCCCAAAGTTTCTCCAGGATCATAGGGAAACTTATCCATCCGCATAGAACCAACAACATGCTCAAGCAGGGCACCCTATCAAAGAGAAAAGCATCCTTTTTCTTGCTAAAATGCCACCGGCCACCTGGATCCCAAGCATGATATGAATCTTTTCTAAGGTTGGCACATGTTATCTCACACCATAAGCTATCACAATTACTCAAAACCATAGATACCTCAAAATGAATCTCATAACTATAGCCCATGCGATTGACAACCATAAATCCCACATTATCTTCCCAATGCATTGATTTCTCTTCATTCCCCACACCCAAGAGACCATCACTCCAAGCATTAACAACTCCACTCCAAAATTGAAAATCCTCTTCAAAACACTATCACCAACATCCTCTTCTTCCACTGAAGGCTTCTTCCACTTGAAAAGCTGGAAACATGCATACAAAGCCACATAGCACATCATAACCAATTCTTCATCATGCCAACCCGCACCAAGGCTCACTAATTGCCAATCACGATCTTCTTAGATAAAGGGATATGGCCCAAAGATACATTGAAGCATGTGAAATGCATCCACCAAATCATTGTGCAAGCAAAAGATCACTTTAACCTCTTTGTCTACCCCATCCTTGAGATGTTTATATTGAGAAACCATAGGGCATGTATCATTGAAGACATCCCTTTGAGTTTGCACTAGCATCAAATCCCTTTGAGTTGGCACTAGCATCAAAGCCACTTTGGTGGTTGCTTGGTCTTTTGGATTTGTGGTGTGATAGTTGATCTTGCCATTGCATTCAACTTGTTGTTCCCTTGTTTTATCTTCTAGATTGATACCTAGTGACAGTTCCCTTTAGGACACACCTACATTGATGGAGCAAAAGATTCCATGCGCACACTCACACACCCAGACAACTCAACACCACACAAGGAATTTACTTAAATTCCAACCCCCGCACACCGCCACTCAAGAGCTCAATAAAAATACTACCCACAAGCTCAATTCAAACTCCAAATGCCTCGACCTACAAGCCCTTGCCTTCCCGCATAAACTACAAGGTGAGTCGAGTTGATCAACACTCGAAATCACACTTGATGGTGACTAAATTATACAAAAAACACCATCAAAAACTCAAAAACTCCAGCCACAAAAGGCCTCTCTCAAAACATTGCAAAGCCTTCACCAAACTCCACTCTGTTGGACTCTTTGGAGTAGCGCCATCCCTAATGGCACAGATACAAGGTCACATAGTCTTGTAGAAAGCCGCACCTTCTTCCCTCAATTCCTCATAAACACACGTCCATGGAAACCTTATAACTTCTATAGAATCTCCCAAGTGCAAAATTGAAGAGAGAAAGCTCTCCTTCACTCCTCCACACACTCGAAAATAGGACGCGAACGCGACGAGACTGCACTAGACCACCTGTGGGAACCATGCTTCCTCCCACACACAGAGATGTGAAAGTGCATCATAAAAAATTCTCCCTCAGCCTCAACACTCATGGAACCATGAGTGATGTGGAAATTTGAAGCATTTTCACACCATTGTTTTGACCTTTTTTGGCCCAGTTTTGACCCTTGACGGGCATTTTCCGCGGGAAAAACCCCCAACAGACTCCAAAATTCACCAAATTTTGTGCGCTTGATCCATGATACCCAAATATATTTTCCACATCCCCACATTCCATTTTCAACCACTTCTAGGGCGGTGCACGTATCACTGCAGATCAAGCGCCATAAATAGACAGTTACTGTTGTGCCAAACTTCTTAGGCGGGATGAGAGTGCCAACACTTGTTGCTTGCATTATTTACATTCTAGAAATATCAAAAACATTTCCTAAAGCCAAAAGAAGCCACACGGGATCACATCCAAGGATTCGATACCCTATCTAGACATGTACGTGTGCCCGACTGTCAGTACGCAAGCATGAATATTTACAATGTACACACGTTGCACCACGTTTGAAACTCAAAACCACTTTGCAAATCTCGCAAATGCATGTATTTAAATCCTTTTGTACATATGACCATGCATATATGCACTAGTTTGTATAGACAAAAAGTGGTTTATCAACGTCTCTTATCCATAAAATGGCATAGAGTTTTGTACTGGTGGATTGCAGTCCTTCCTAGACTAGAAACTAGTTACAATTAGCTTGAGAATTCTTCAAATTGGGGAGACAGTCCTTTAAGTCATTTCTCTTGGGTGATCCAATTGCAAAGGTAGAGACCACTCTAGATTTGTGGTAGTTATCCATTGTTTAGATGTTCTTCCTCTAGAGAAGGAGTGGAGCTAGCTTGGGAGTCAATTTTCGTAGACTACTTCCTTTCAATTATTGGGGTTTCACATATCGTGGACATGATTGACAATCTAATTGGTAGCTTTCTCTAACACCTTGTTCTTTTCTTGCAGAGCTTGGGAGTAGGATCTCATGATCTTGTTGTATTAGATATAGTCTCACTATTGATGTGTACTTTTCTATTGGATGTATATTCATGATTCACTCTCAGGGTGGGGTCCCATTGTGTGGGGAGGTGTTCCACAAAAAAGCATGATTAACATTAGTTTTCATTTTCTTTTTTTGTGAAGTTTCTTCATAATATAGTTTTTAGATTCACTCTCATTTTTGGTGGAGTTCCTTAAGATAGATTTTGTAGTTCATTCATGATATATGGTGATTGGCACAATTCTTTAGTACTTCTTCATCAAACATTTGATTTCTCAATAGCCTCAAGTGTCCACATTCTTTGGACTTCTTGTAGTAGTTTGGAGATTCAAGCACGTGTTATGTGATTGGAGATGTTGATTTTTGACTCTTTCCTTGAAGGTGGAATATTTGGGAGTTGAGGAATGATTCTAATACCTGCCTTTACGCTCAATTTCGATGCTATCTCTTGGAGTGGTTAGTAGCAGTACCTTCTGCATGTTCTAGGTGTGCAGCTTGTGAGTTGATTGAGTTGAGGAGATTCTTGTTAGAGATGGATTCTTGCCCAAGGGATATTATTTTACTTCTTAGATGTCTCTTGGGGATAGCAGATACTATTGAACCTCACAGTCTTGTCGTAGATATCCTCTTTTGAAAAATCCTCAACTTATAGTTATAGATTCCAAACTCCAACTCCCTAGGATGTGTTCCTTTCAAGGAGCTGAGAGGGGGTGTTAGAGTTAAGGTATCTCTCTAGATTTTTCTAATAGATCTCAAAGTCTCTTGGGGAAAGGTGATAAGGAGTGAGGGTTGTTTGTGACTACGCCTAGCCCAACTAAGGTATTTTTTTTATGTCAAGATTTTCCTAGCCTTGTTTAGTCCTAGGTTTTTGGCTCTTTCCTAGCCACATAGGCTCATGCAAACTTACCCTATTTTTTCTCCACTATTTTTGGGTGGTACGACGTGAACTATGGGCCCTTTCCTAATTTTCTCCTTAGTTTTCCCTATTTTAGTAGGTTGTGGGGGTAGGAGGTGGGTTGAATAGCCTTGATATGCACCTATATACGTAACAAGGGGGGTACCACTAAGTGAGCCCATCAAGTGACACCTTGATAGGGTAGACCTTATGGGACAAATTGGATAATTAACAGATAGGAGGTTTTCTCCTAGTGTTTTTGCTCAACCTTTATGACATTTTCTAGATTAGCCCTATATTGAGTAGAGAGATCCATTGGCATCTAGATGGTGATGGCCGGCTTTTGAGAGCCGTGGTCGTAGCAACTAGCCCCAATCGGAGAGCCTTACAATACAAAAAAACAAAAAACAAAAAAAGTTTTTGCTGCAGCTGCTGCCACCCCCCCCGCCGTGCCCCCTTCCTTATCTCAGCACTCACAGAACTACATGTTCACCTCTAATGAAGGTTACATGCCAACATGCTTTGTCATCACACCTATTAAGTCCTTGACTTATGAAACTATTGAATGGTATCCAACCCCACCACAACAGGTGTTCAAAGTTGAAAACCTTACTTAAGAAACTTCTAGAATAGGGAGAGAATCGCCCATTCAGAATGCGTTGTGCTAACATATGCTCTTAGCAAATTCTTTACCAAAATATACTTGTAAGTTGTCCATAAAACAAGGGATGATTAGCAGTAGTAAGAGTGAGGTGCTTTCCCCCAACCACTTATAGATAGTCTTCCATGACTGACGATAAACTATGACTCAACCATTTAGTATCTAGCCATATATTTGATATGGAGTGGAGAAAACTAACTAGGTTGAAAGTGGGCTGGGGGTGGACTGGAGTAAGCTCATAGAGTTTAGACCATCCAACCACAGACACCCATTCCGAGCCAGTACCTTGTATGGAAGGGTGTAAATGTATAATAAATCTGCAGTAGAGATTTCACTTGCAGTGAAAAAATGTGCAGAAAGAATAAAGTCCATGAATTTGCATGCCGCTCCAAATAAATCAGTGTTAATTACTAGGGCCCATAACACCTAGTGTGCATGCATTTAACACAAACTTATCCAAACCACAATTCCATGATGAGACTTTCCATGGTACATATGGGAAAGCCTGGCAACAAAAGTTGGACCATAGCAGAATGTGACAACCCAGTCACACCTAGTTACCAACCATGATACATTTTCATGAATGTAGCATACTAGGCTATATGTAGAAACAACCCTCCATTAAGGTGGTTTCACATCACTTGTAATTGGAACAAGTCTGTACTTAGTACCTGGCAATTTTTGGCCATTGAAATTGTTCCTGATATGGTGTGCTCCAAATGGTCTAATAAACGAATGCGACTAGCACATAGGGACCTCGTCACGACACATCATTAGGAATTAGGTGCCAGTGTCAGTCCCAGAGACTCATATTCGCCACATGTGGAATATGTCTACATGTGCCAAAGCGAACCCTACAAGTGGATTCATAATAGCATAATGCAGAAATGTATATTGGACACTATGGCCCAAAATGCTTTTTTTTGACATGTCCTTGGCATGTCTCTGAAACATTCAATCATATTTATACGACTTGAAAAAATCAAACAAAGTATACTAAAAAATGGAATAACACCAAATCAATAGATGCGTACCTGGGGATTGAACTATATGTTCACATACCCGTATTCAAATGCATAGGAACACGTCTCCCACCTATGGAAAAAAACAAGCAACATTACACTAGAAACCCTGGGTGTTGCGTTTGCAATCCAAACCCGTTGGTTAGAATCTACGTAGTCAAACCCCTTGGTAAGACCCTTTGTAGAAACTGCTCAACTAGCAGGTAACGATAACTAACATAGTCAACTGTGTACAGAATTTTTGGAATCAACTTAAAAAGGTGAATTTATCCACTATTGTGTGGTAAATTGCGGAGTTCTTTCCTTGAAAGCATAATAGAAATGGATCAAACTGTGATCCTCAATGACGATGGGATGATTTAGTAAACATCCGCTGGGTCTTACCCCAAAACTGGACTTCCATAGACACTCATAGTGCTATAAAGAGAGCAGGATATCAACACAAGTGAAATGCCTAGCTCTTATGGACAGCCATGCTGTCGCAGCGGTTTGCTGCAGCAAGACTCCGTGATAGAGATCACCTGATGTGAGTTTAAGGCTATCAAAAACTCAACTTGAGTGTCGCACTAAAAACACGTAGTGCAAAAATGACACTCTAAACATCCGTAATGACAAGACTCTTGCTTGTCCATTAATGTCGATGTGTATTCCACTGGGTAGATTTTTTTGATCGTGAAAATAATCACCCAAGGAATGCCAACAATTGGGTCTTACCCAAGATCTGACAATGACTCTTAGCTAGCGTGTGTGGCTCCTAGCCCTCGTGGCAATTAGTGTTCAATCGTCAAACTGATGAAGACTAATTTGGATGGCATCTTGCCCAATTTCTAGTGGAGAGCTAGAGCACCTTGGCTCAGGCTGACTCGCAAACAGAACATGTATCAAAAGATTCTTAGAAAGTTTTCATTATTCTTTGAGAGAAATAATAGAGAGAAGAAGAGCATGCTAGGTTGAGGAACTTTCCTTAAACTTGTAGAGTCTGTACCCAATCTGTGTGCTCTTACGCATCTTATGCCTGACTTGCAGCTTATCCTATAAGCATGCAACAATCTGCCTGTATAATGCTCTCATCGAGAGAGGTAATAGAAAACACAAGCCATAGCTTGCCCCACCTACCATGTATGGGGTCATGACTTTACAAAAATGATTTAAATATGGCACTTTGCGTGTGAAATAAGTCCTAGCTTTAGTTTCCTTTTAGTGTTGTTGTGTGTGGACATCAACCCAAAAAAAATCATGCAAAACAATCCATCACTTATTGTGTCCTTGACAGAGTTGCTAGTGTAATAGCGAAAGAGTATTTCATAAGGCGGTAGAATTGAATCCACCTAACTAGGATGCCTTGCATACAGAATTGTAAGCCCTCGCCGAGAGTGATGGCCTCAAACATGAGAGCCAAAACAAAAGTGCCTTGCTGGCTTCACGTAAAACTGTCAAAGCATTTTGCTTTGCACAACATACAATACTTTTCAAAATAAATGTGAAAAAAACGAGCAAAACTTAAAATTGTCCTACCTGGTCATCCCATTGTAACCAGCTGTCTTGAAATTTTGAAGGAAAAACTCGTTGGAAGATGGCTCATAGCCATAGCTGCTGCGCAAGATAGCTATGTCCTCGTGTGATTTAAAAACCTACAGACATCTTGGCAAGTTTCCCTAAGTTTGTATGCTATTAGCATATTCCAAACTGTGGGAATCACTATGCCAAATGTCAAAAGGGAAGCCGTGCTCTGCTGTTGGAGGATCATAATCTAAATTGACTGCATTGATGGCAGACAACGAGCCTAGGAGCTCTCTCCTAGCATTTCTTGCCAGCATCAAGAAAGAATTAATAGTAATCGGCCTTGCCGAGTATCGTAACCTTACAAATCAGAGGCCATGCCCGACTTGTTTTTACATGTCGAAGGGTGGAATAAACCGTGGCTGTGTAGCCCAACTAGATGATGTTGGCTACACAAGCTTTCCACACGAGCACCATGTATGGATTCTTGCTCCTTCACAGTACGAATGATAGGTCATCACTCATCGGCCTTGCCGAATTCCAATTCCCTACAAGGCACAGGCCTTGCCTGTACGTGTTTACATGACCAATGTACCTTGGGCATACGGAGATTGCTCCAATCTAATGAATGATGCATTGCTGGTATACCCATATATGACCGTGTGTTCATGTTCAAGGTCAAAACAAAATTGGAAGAAACTTGACCGTGAACAATCCACCACCTCGTCTATTAGATGCCAGATTGAAAGCACATAATTTCAACAATCCATATCTAGTGCAATCATAGAACAAAGCATACCTGGATTGTAACCGTTAACAGTGCCAAACTCGTATCAGGCAATTTGTCGTCCCTTTGGTTTGAAGAGTGCCAACCTCGTAGTTGAAAATTTGTCATCGTAATGGCTTGGAGCCTTGCTCCTCGCTACATGATGCGCTTGCACTTTGTGCCGCTTCCAAAGGAATCAAGGAGTGGATCAACATCACGTGAGAGATTACGAAGCCATGCTTCCCTTTTCGATAACATTGCAAAACAATCAAAATCTTTGTGCTGCATCAAACTTGAATCTGTGAAGAGATCTCCATAGAACCCCAATGATCCGTGCGAATGCGCCTTGCTCCCAGTTGATGAGATCCCAATCATTAATGTAATACCATCCAAAACCGTTGACTTTGGTTTGCAGCCATGCATGCCTTGCATGCTTTGCCTTGACTGTCCACTTGCAGGTCACACTGGTGGACCTCCTAGCCAGATATAGGAGGGGAAAAGGGGGGGGGGGGACACGGCCTGTGGGCACCCTCCCTTCTTCTTAAAAAATAACCCAATTCCCTTGGCCTTGGGGTGCCCGTTGTGTGAAAACAAGGCATGCTTGCGATGGCGACGAGCAACGTTTGCAGAATATAGGAGGGAGAGATGCCGCGCGGGGCTTGCACCCGTTGGAGATGCTGATGCAGGGGGAGTTTCTCCCCTTGTCCTTGCGACCTCGGAGACGTCATTCTTGCCCGCTGTCAACACTGTCGACCCATCCCCTCCCCGACTAAGGATGCTTGCCCACGGTCTTCAAGCTACCTTCCTTCACCTGCTAAGCGGCCATGCCCGCCTGAGAGGTGCTTTCGGCCCTCTTGTTTGCACGAACATGCAAAAGCATGCCCAAAGCTCATGAGCACCATGCCCTCTGGCCCCCAAAAATAGAACCATATCTGATACCAATGTAAATCCTTGTGAGGGACTGCCTGAGAATGAGCCGCCCAACCTACCATTAAATAGTCCCTTGGGCCTCATTCCCTATCCACACTTGCAGCCGGCTCCTTGGACCTAGTCCTTGACCACCGAGCATTTCCCTTGGCATGACAAGCTCGTTGTAACTTGAGTTGTTGCCTTATGAGAGATTACCTTGTGCTTTACTATACAACTCCAAGCTTTTTAGGCGGATTCCAATGGTTAAATTAGAGCTATCCACCATAAATATATGTTTTTATCCAAAAAAATCCACCACACCCATGTTTGGGTTACCTTGTGGGTACAACCCCATAATATATCTCTTACCAAGTTTAGTTAGAGCCCATTCTTTGGCCTCTTACCTGGGCGGCTTCGGATTTGATTGGTTTTACTAGGCTTGTTTTATCACTCTGTCGTGGCACTCATAGTGCGTCACGACCTCGTTCTGATGACCTCGCATAATGAGGGGTTTCTTGGCACGGATTCTTTGCCTTCCTCTCATAGAATGAGTCTTAGCTGTAAAACCTCTTACACTCATATTGAGAAAGATCGATGCTAGTCTGCTGCGGCACCTCCACAACTGAGTACTTTTGGAGATCTTCCCTGCCTCTTCCACTATATAAGGTGAGGGGTTCTTCCCTTCACTTAGACTTGGTCTCCCTTGGCACTTTGGAGAAAAGCTTGGCATTGCGTCTGCTCACAAGTTTTTTATATATTTTTATCTCAATGCTTAAATTAAACCCTTGCTCTGTTGGTTGATTATAAACAGGTTTGTTTTCTTGAAATTTAGATCATTAAAAGAACTGTTCATTTGGAATTTTCATTAGCAAAAGAATACGGTATGAGAACCTAGGTACATATTCTCACACATCAGTAAAGGGTTTTTTTGCTTCTTGCATGGTACTAACTGCATACATACTTAGTTTTTTGCTACTGTACTAAAAAACGGCATCGAGTCTGACATACATATGGATGCTGTTCTAGTTTTTGATACTGATGGTGAGTATAAGGTTGAAAGCCTGGTGGTGATGCTGGTTATGCTGCCATGGAATATATATAAACATTCTGGCTTTTGTACAAAGGTTTTTTGTGACCCTTTTTTGGTGCCGGACTAAACGGGATTTTGCTGAACTGACATGATTTTTGTCAGCATTAATAACTAATGCAGTACTTGGGGTGTAATTTTTAAAGGAGGAATCATGCTCACTACCTTTGTCTAAGAGGTTTACCGTTTTTTTAAAAAATTGGCTAAAAAAATGGATCTAATACTTGATGATCCAACTGCTACTTTGGTACCAAGAATGATTTTGTTATGGCACTTAGTGTGTGCTGATAGGTAAATATGCCTATTGCAGATTAGGAAATTACTCATTAACCTCTGGTTCTTGTTAGCTGGCCTAAATCAGGGCTCATTTTTTAGGGGTCTCAAGGGGCTTAAGGTATTTTCATGCTCACTGTGATTTGATCTATATATGTGCTTCAATAGCAGGTTTTCTCTGCTGGCTATGTATTGATGAGAGATCTAGTATAGAGCTCATTTTTCTGGTCTTTTAATCCTGGTCTATACATATGAACTTATTTGTTGGACTTCTAATCCTGGCCTCTCCTGGTTTGGACTATTTTTTGGGACTTGATTCTATCCTTATGACATGGTTTGATCTGGTTTGGGTCTTTGGTTAGGAAGATTACTTTTAGCTTGCTCAAACACCACCTTATTATGTATCTATTGGGTTTTGAACTTGTAATACTGGGTATTTTTAGTGAAGGGTAGTTTGGAGTTGAATTTGGCTAATCCTAGGTGATTTTGGCTTAATTCATTGCCATACTGGCCTGACAAAACTTTTTTACTGACCTGGATTTTTTGAGGTGGCCTGTGTGTTTTTTGGTTGGCTTTGGCTATAGCTCTTGCTAATATTTCTCTGGCTCTAGCTGGTACTTTTGATCTGGCTCTGGCTGATACTTCTCTGGGTTGATAGTTCAACTAATTTCAAAGGGAATTCTTTATGGAATATGGCGTAGTATTGATGAATGTGCATAACCAATTGCAGACTATGGGATGAATCAACTTCTGGTTCTTAATATCTGGCCTAAAAATTTGGTCGAGTGATAATCCTAGTTGATTCTCGCTTTGAAGGGCTTGACCTTGAAACCTACTTTTTTAAGAATGAAATTACATAATTGAGCATTGCATGCAAGCTTTTTTGGTGAAAGAAGTACATACAATGATATGGATTAGTCGACATTTGTTTACATTAAATGGTTATTATCACGAAGTAAAAATATATGGAGTAACTATAACGAGAATATGATGGTACAGAATCCTTGAGACTTTAATATGCAGGACAATAGCTAGTCAACTTTTTTAAAAGTTTGACATGGATAACAACTAATAGATTCTTTGAAGCCTGCCATACGCAGCCAAGTCTAACATTTCAGCTGTCTTGACTATATGGATGCAGGTGAGAATTCTATCTTGGCTTAAAAAGGTTTAGCTTGGTGCAGTCCGACTTTGAAAACACTTGATGATCCAACTGGGATAGTTTTGATACCTTTGTACAAACTCATTTGGAATGATACTTCATTCTTATTATATTGTACAATTATGAATCAAATACTGAGTTGTTTTTGTGCTTATCTCTGTCTAGACATCTTTAGCCAGTTGTCTATTTGAACATCTTGTTCATTTGGTGTGTATGTAAAATAGCTACACTCACACACACTCATAAGCACATACACGCTTACCTACACACATACACACACACACACACACGTGTGCACACACACACACACACACACCCTCTCTCTCTCTCAACCTCAACTCTCCCTCTTATCTCTCGCACTCCATCTCTCTCTCTCTCTCTCTCTCTCTCTCTCTCTCTCTCTCTCTCTCTCTCTCTCTCTCTCTCTCTCTCTCTCTTTCCACAAACACACACAGACACACACTCACAAGCACATACATGTACATACACATACATACACCATACGCACCAACAATGCATGCACACAACATGCACGAAAGCATAAAAAATTAACAAAAACAAACGTCGACACATCAACAAAAGACACCAAAATGATGCGATGGCGACAACGGTTCAAAGAAAGACGCCAAAGGCATACACCAAAATTGATGAGCGTGCTACACCAACGCACTAGTAAAGCCAGCAATTCACTGGCATCTCATCCACGACACACTTCTTCAATAGACATCTGTAGGGTAATCCATTTTCCGTTCTTCCAAGCCAAACTTTGTAAAAACCTTTTGTATATTCCACCTCTCTCTAGGTGATGGTCATAAAGGCCCACCTAGGAGAATATCATTTTCTTATTTCTGCCAAAACAAAGCACCAGTCAACCATCCGGACTTGGCTGCTTGCTTTGTTTCTCCAGCTTAGGGCCCTAAACCTAATCAGTTTATGCTAAACTAATGCAGCCTGTACTTATAAAAGAGCACTGAGAGGTCACTATCGGGGAGCATCACTTAAAAGAGAAGCCATGCACACACACTGAATCTCCAAGGGTCACTATGCACAGGAGTAGGATCTCCCTACATATGAAATTTCCCTAGAGAACGCACTATAGGTTCTCTCTCTCTCTCTCTCTCTCTCTGTCGCTCTCTCTCTCTCTCTCTCTCTCTCATCGCGGTCTCCATCTCACCAAAACAAAGGTTTCTGTAAATACCACCTTGAATCAAGTTTTTCCTCCCGAGGGGTTTTCATCATCTACATCTACTTCTCCGTCTCTCTCAACTCTCTCTCTCTCTCTCTCTCTCTCTCTCTGTGCAGTATGCTGTGTTAGTGTTATTTGAATTGCTGCTGTTCGACTCCTAGCTGCTCAAAGCTAGGTAGTGTCCCTATTCACTCCTCGTGACAAGTTCTACATGCACGGTCCTGGCATAGAGGCCGCTGGGGTCCGTCTTGCGCTTGCGCTTGTCATTTGGTGTCTCCACTGAGGAGGGCTTCTCAGAACCCTTTCGTTTACAACGCTGAAAATGATGCACGTTGTCGACCATGGACAAGTAGCTGCAAGAATTCTCCAATTGGAGAACGGAGGAGGAAGAAATTGAAGAAGCACTAACAGCCTTCATTGAAGTGCTACTGTAGGAATACACCATTGTCAACATCCAAGAAGTAAGTTCTTCATCTTGCAACTCTCATTCTAACCGTAAATCAAGAGCCACCAGAGGGAGGGCAGCAGGCTGCTCTCATTGCCATCACCCACCGCACTCGATCAATGAGTGCCATCAATGGAAGTAAAGGAGAAGCAAAAATCCTCTACATCGATGTCCACTGCAAAGAAATCATCCATATTAAGGAAGGAAAAAGGTTAGTGAAGCCTCTCTTCCCCAAGGAATTTGAAAATAAAAGTGTAGCCTCTGCTCCCAAGGGAAAAGGAGGGCTAAGAAAATCCTAAATCACATGACCCCCAAGGAAGGAGAAACACCTGGCCACGCAAGTGCTTTGAGTTTGGAAAGTAGAATCGTACCTAGGCTGCCAAAAAGAAGGTCATCCAAAGCAAAGCGGCAGAAGATCGCCTATTGATTCATGGTGCACGTGTGAGTGCTACCAGTTCACTTTGACAACCCCGAAGCGGAGGTGATAAGGAGGTTCCCATGCCCTAGAGAGGAGTGGTTTGGCTACTTTCCTTGCTGGTTTGGAATGCGGGTAGAGGGCCTTCCTCCTCTCCCTGTACAACTCATACTGGAGAAATTGTCTACCATAGGTGAAACCCAATGGGCTAGAGATGAGCTACAGTTCAATGGTGTGGAGTTCATGCAACGAGCCGATTACGATAACTACTTGCAACTGTTGCTAGCTAAAAGGCTAGAGGTTGTCAACCACATTGCCATCACTCCATACGTGCTGAGCAATGAAGGGAAGGTGGAACCTATAAATGGCGATGACCTCCTGTGGATGTGCCAACTTGTCAACACCGACATGATAAGGGTATAAGTGAGTACTCTAAACTCTGTGCATCATGGATAACAGACCATCCTCTTTTCTGCTTAGATTTTTGCAACACATGCACGTACATATATATGTAGATAGGAAGATCTTTTATCAACAGAAAATTGTGTTGTTATTTGGTGTTGAGGTGCTAGGAGAGACCCCAAACCCCATTATCCTTCCTGTGTTGGATTACCATCATTCCTTTAATGTTTCAATTTTCATCCTGTTTTGATCTATCCACCCAACCTTGTAAGGAAGCCGCTATAATCCGCTAAGCTACTTCTGTAAAAAAAGGAAAAAGAAAAAAAAAGAGTTTGAAAATCGTGTTTTGCAATGGCAAACATTTCCTTCCCAACCTTCATGGGTAAGGTAGGGGAAGATGCTTTGAATTTTTTGGATAATCTTGAGATAGCATGTGTCATCTCTAGAAGGGATGATGACGCTTTTGCGTCTGCATATTTTTCCATTGTTAATGCTAAGATAAACATTTCTAAGGCGCTTTGGAGAAGGCACCACATCGGAGAAATTGTGGCAATTGCTGATGGAGTTGAAGCAAGGAAGTATGGCTGAATATGCAACATACAAATTGAAGTTTGTGGATCTATGTGGACGATGGGTCACATCGCTAAGGGAGGGAGAAGGGGCACCCGATTTCCTAAAGAAAGACTAGTTTGTGGCTGGTTTATGGTCAATTCTTAAAGAGAAGGTGAAGGGAGGGTTTCCTGCTACGTATGAGGTAGCAGTTGAAGTAGCCCACCTTAAAGATAAGAAATTGCATCTACAAGCCAGAACTATCAAGGAAGAGGAACCGGGTAGGGCCCGACCACACCTAACCGCACCTACAACAGTCGTCCAGAGGAATCAACCACAGCAACCGGCTGAAAGTCAACAAGACCTGCTCAATCGATTCACCAACCAATTAGAGAATGTTTCAATACATCTGGTGCAACAAGTGCATGCACCTGGAAGAAATCTAGAGCAAGGAAGAGGGAAGCGAAGACAGAATCAGGACTACCATTGTTAGAACTGTGGAGAGGAAGGCCATTGCATGTACTACTGTTCTCATCCAAGAAGGCAGAACTTCAATAGAGACGTAAGGCAGAATCATATTTCTCCACTGAGGGCGAGGCCACCACCACCCAGGCAACCAGAGCCGATTCCACCGCTCCAAATCCTTCGATCACCCGTACAACCACCACCACCACTGCAACCTCTCATTCCACCGCTACCTTCACCACCTGGTGGAAACCAAGCAGTGAGTGTCATTAGTCTTGAAGCTAAAGGAAAGGTGAAGGTATAAGAGAGCGTCAAAGAGAAGGACAGAGGAAAATAAAAAGTAGAAGAAGTGGATGCCATGGGAGTGAAGCGTGTTAGGCATGAAGAGGCCTCTCAAAGGGAGGAAAAGATGAAAGGAAAAGGAGAGTCTAGCAAGATAGCAAGCATGCATCTAAGCCTCGACAGAAGATCGACATCGTGGATTTGAGAGCAACAATAGCATCGGAGTGATGGGAGTCATCCTCAGAGATCCAAAGAGATTGACACAATCTAAAGCACCATCAAAGAACCAAGAGGTACCATCAGGTTCGCAACCCCTGGTGGATACAAGTAAGTTCCATTGGATGCTCTCAGTGAGTTAGCTCGTGAAGAGAGAGAAGAATACATCTCTATGCTGGGTGACTTCACCACACTTTTTATTGATGGTTATGACAAGATCACATGGATCAGAGTGGTGCAGCACCGCATAAGACTCAAGGAAGGAAGTAAGTTTGTAGTGCAAAAGCTCAGAAGGCTTGGGGTAGTTCAGCAAGAGGCATTGCTCAAAGAGGTGAGGAATTTTCTACAGGCAGGTTTCATTTACTCTGTTGAAGACTCAGAGAGAATCTTTCTAGTGGTGTTCACACAGAAGAAAAATGGTAAGTGGAGGATCTGTGTAGACTATAAACCTCTCAATGCAGCAAAAACAAAGAGGGATCATTTTCCCCTCCCACGCCAAGACGAGATTCTCAACGAGGTAGTAGGTCATGAGCGCTACACAGTATGTGATGGCTACTCAAGATACTTCCAGATTAGCATTACAGAAGAAGACCAAAAAAAGACAACCTTCATAACACCATGGGGAGGTTTTGCTTACAGAGTGATGCCTTTCGACCTCACCAACGCTCCAGCCACATTTAAATGCTGTGTAACTTTTGTCTTCCAGCCATACTTTGGTAAGTCAATATGGGTTTTCATAGATGATTTCTGAATCTATAGATCTCGCCACCTCCATTTGAGGAAGGTCTATGATGGCCTTGCTAGGCTGCAAACCTTGGGTGGCCAACTTAACGTAGATAAGTGCCACATTGGTGAAAGCAAGGTCACTCTTCTTGGCCATGTAATTTCAGCAAAAGGGATTGAGGCTGACCCAAGCAAGGTTCAAGCAATTGTTCTCTTTCCTTCAGAAGGTAAGGTACTTGAGCAGGTTCATTCACTTGCTCTCTCAAGTGGTTCTCCCTTTACAACAAGTCACCCATAGAGATATCTTCCTATGGAGCGAAGAAAATGAGCAACAATTTAGCGAAGTGAAACAAATCCTGGCTTTACTTCCTACCATTGCACCCCCTAGATGGGACAAGCCATTTTATGTTAGCCCTAGTGTAGGAAGTGATACACTTGGAGCTGTACTAATACAGAAGGACCCCCAAACCTCTTTCATGCATCCTATCTACTTCTCTAGTCGTGTCATGACCCCATTAGCAAAAGGATTCACCACGGTAGAGCACATGGTGCTTGCATTAAGGTTTGCCACTACAAAGTTCCGCTTTTATCTATTGCCTAGACCCTATGTAATTCTAAATGGAAGAAGTATTTCCGTATGTGATGCAACACATGGATGTCTCATCTAGAATCTCCAAGTGGCTCGTTATATTACAAGAGTTCGATTACACTATGCAAGGGGATAACTCTACTAGAGCTAGTCTAGCAGGTATTCTTACTCATTGTCGTCACTATGAGAAGAAGCGAAAGGTCAACACAGAAGGCAGAGGAGTGACACCAAAGGTGGAAGTTCCTAAGCTAGAAGGAGCTCGCTCTCTTTTCTTTGATGGAGCTTACAAAAGAACAATGGACCAGGCTGCAGCTAGCATCCTCATTTTCAATGAGCAAAAGGAAAAGGTCTTCTCTATTGGGTAGTTACTACACTCCCACTCCAACAATGAAGCAAAATATGTGGCCCTAATTCTTGGATTAGAACAATGTGTTCTGCAAGGGATTCAATGCCTAAATGTGTTTGGCGATGCCATGCTCTTGATTAAGCAGATAAATGGCACTTGGGTATGTAAAAATCAGGTTTTGCTTGGCCAATTACGCCAAGTTAAGGATCTCGTAAGAAAGTTTGAAGCGGTGCAATTATTTTATGTCCCTAGGGTAGAAAATCAAGAAGCAGATGCTCTAGCCAAGGAAAGAATACAAGATGTTCCCATAGGAGCAATCAAACTGAAGCTGCCCCACTTTCAAGGTAGAAATGCTACGCCTGAAATCATCAGCTTCTTAGATACAAGAGAATGTCCAGAAGGGTATACCAAGGGCCAAAAACAATGGCTTGTCCGAAAGGCAACAAGATACCGCCTTATAAACGCCACCTTGTATTGCAAGGGCAAAGACCAGATTCTCAGGCGAGTGCCAATCTCTAGTGAAATCATGGAGGTGATCTCAAGTTTCCATGATGGTGTTTGTGGTGGCCACTTCACTCTAGATATTACTAGTTGGAAGATTCTATAGGTAGGATTCTCTTGGCCTAGTATGAATAGGGAC
This sequence comes from Adiantum capillus-veneris, assembly GCF_014529385.1. NCBI lineage: Eukaryota > Viridiplantae > Streptophyta > Polypodiopsida > Polypodiales > Pteridaceae > Adiantum > Adiantum capillus-veneris. The sequence goes on along the minus strand of NC_140955.1, from coordinate 136,192,709 downwards.
GTGCATCAGTGGTGTAAAACATGTAGAGCTTGTCAAGTATCCAGTGATTAGACACTAACCTATGAGCCACAGACTCCTATAATCTCATATGTCCCATTTGAGAAGCGGGGGATATATGCAATTGGTCCTTTACCAAGGGCCCAATCAGGTAAACTATTCATTCTAGTTGGTGTAGACTACATGACCCAATGGGTGAAAGAAACATCCACCACACGCATTACAGCCCAAGAAGTGACGAAGTTCATATTTGAGCACATCTATTACCGCTTTGGCACACCTTGGGAGATAATATTTGATAGAGGGCCAAGTTTAAGAGGCAACTTGGTGGGAGAACTGATAAAGAAGCTGGGTATCACATGCCGATACTCCACTCCATACTATTCATAGTGCAATGGTCTAGTAGAAAAGGTAAACGAAATGATCTGTAAGATCATCACAAAGCAGGTGAATATCCACAAAAGTGATTGGGATAATCATCTCATGGACACTCTTTGGGCCTACCACACGACATTTCGAACATCATTATGTTTCACCCCTTTCCATCTAGTATACGGAAAAGATGCCAATCTACCAATCGAGGTACATATAGCCAGCTTGCAAGTCATGGCTAGTCAATTATAGCGCCCAATTTCCCAGATCTGCAACCACATCTTGGATCTAGAAAGGCTTCATTTAGACAGGGAAGATGCGATCAACTACTATGCTGTGCAAGCAAAACGACGCCGACTCACATTCAATGAAGGGCTTAAGGAAAAGAGTCTGAAGAAAGGCATGTTAGTTTTGAGATACGACAATAGATTCGACACTAGGAAAGATAAGAAGTTTCAGCCCCGATGGGAAGGGCCATTCATCATCAAAAGGTGATAACCCAATGGTAGCTACAAATTGATGGAGGCAGATGGTCAAATTCACAAGACCAGAGTCAATGGATGGAGGCTAAAAACATACTTCTTAAGGTTTGATCCAAAGTTCATGGTAGATATTCTAGAGGAGAGAGAGAGCCCTCCAACTCCGCTACTAGAAAATTAGAAGCAGAGCTAGAGACATGAATGCCTCTAGCTAGAAGGGGAGGGCTAATGATGGTCGCCTTCCAAGAGCCGCGTCCGTAGGAACTAGCCCCAATCGAGGAGCCTTACAATACAAAAAAAAAAAAAAAAAAAACGTTTTTGCTGCAGCTGTTGCCACCACCCCCCTCCTTGTCTCAACTCTCACAGAGGGGCCACCATCTCTCTCTCTCTCTCTCTCTCTCTCTCTCTCTCTCTCTCTCTCTCTCTCTCCTCCATTATCAAAAGAAGACCACTCTCTCTCTCTCTCTCTCTCTCTCTCTCTCTCTCTCTCTCTCTCTCTCTCTCTCTCTCTCCTCTTGCTTGGATTATCTCCCTCCCTCCTCTCTCTCTCTCTCTCTCTCTCTCTCTCTCTCTCTCTCTCTCTCTCTCTCTCTCTCTCTCTCTCTCTTGCGTTCGTCACCAGCCAGAGGGGCAGCCATATATATATATATGGATATATATATATATCCATCTTGCTCTCTCTCTCTCTCTCTCTCTCTCTCTCTCTCTCTCTCTCTTTTTCCACACACACACACACACACACACACACACACACACACACACACACACACAGTTATAACTCACAAATAGAAAAAAATCCCCTCCCCCCCCCCCCCCTTCCCGATCTCCTCTTCTGTTCTTTTGCCCGCACCTGACTAGGTCACCTTAAGAGAGGATACTCAAAATTATACCACTAGTTTGCTATAACTGGGGGGCATAGCCCTTGAAACAATTATGATACTCATTACCTCTAGAGAATAGAGCGTATTCAATGGCCTCTTCTCTCATGGTGCGGTGAAGGCGGCCTCTCCTCCCTGGCTCTAGATCTCCATTCATGGGTATCAGTGTGCTACCCTATGCAAACACACACTCATAAGGGAGTGCGCCCAGACTCACTCATTACCCTGACATAGTGGGCGTGCAGACCATCCTCCTCCTATTATAAAAACAGGTGAGGGTGCATCTCTGCCCCTCACTGAGCCATTGTTATTGTGTTGAGTTGTTTTAAGAGCACTAACTACCTGCTTCACAAACAAGGAGAAATGGAGCTCATCAACGCAGGTGACTCAGGTTCTCTTTTTTACCCTAGCTTGCTTCATTGGTTTGCTACACTATATGTTTTTGTCTGACATTGTAAATATTAACATTAAAATTCTTTAGATTAGGAAAGGTTGTCCTACCTTGGGCTTATTCAGCTCGCGCACATCATATACTTTGAACATAAGGCAAGGACTGTTGGTTTTTTATATTGTATACAGCTGGTATTTTTCTTGTTGTTGTATTAATAAGCTTAGCATGGAAACTATGGGCATGGTATACCCCCGTCTGCTATGGGTTGACATGGTATGGTAAAACATTATGGTAATATGGTAGGTGTTCCTGACCTTAGACTCGTTCTGCCGTATTTATGGTAAGCTGTTTTTGGCATACATTGGTAGAAGTAATAGTGGGATCTGTTCTTTGCTTATACATAACTAGAATTCAGAAGGGGGGATTTCCTTCCACGAGTGATGACCAGTACTGGTTTTGGTTTTTAAAAAAAGGGGTTTTGGTTTTGGGGAATCTAACTGGTGGGCATAAAATTTCCCTTGTTATTTGAGGAATCACAAGACTATTAAGATTGTTCTGGAAACTGTTGCTAGCTTTTGGCGTATGAGCTCACTTCTGGCAAAACTCACTGTTTTGTGCTTTGCTTCACACAGTGAACAAGCTTGTTTTGGTTGGCTACAAACGTTTGTTGTAGGATATCTGGTTTTAAGGTTGTCTACCTGTCGCATTTGCTGGACATATATACGAATTGGTGTTTAAGTACTGGCGTACCCTTTGCCTTGTTAGCATACCTCGCTCTTTCTTATTTAAAAACCCTTGACCTGGTTAAGGTAAGAATGAACTATGGGTTTATTCCCTTGCTACATAGCATACACCCCTTGGTTTGGCATACGGAGGATATGATACCGGATGTCTTTTTTGCATAGTAACTTATGCTAGCTCTATGGATTTCGGAGTTTTTTTGGTTTGATGACTACTTAAGGTTTTTTTTTGTGGAAAGTACTTGATTACTTCAAAGGCTCCATGCCACTCAAAAGAGCTTAGAGATGTATCTGATGAAGTTCATACACACCATAGGATGTTTCTAATTCTATATACCATAATGAACATGTACAATTTGAACATAAACTAGTGTACTAATTATTTGGGGTGTAAAAGTGGTCTTTTCTAAGCTTCGGATGTAGTTCATTAAAACTTGAAGTAGTTTTTTAAGGACTATGACACTTGGATTAGAAGGAGTGGTGGCCTTCTAATCATAATGAGATGTATATATAATTTTTTAAAAAAGAACTAATAAAAAATTACACTTTTTTTTATTCTAAGCTTGTTGAAATAAGAAAAGTTTATGAGATGGACATGGATAACAACTGATATGGTCCATTGATACCTGTAAAACATATCCAAGGCTAATTGAATTTTTTTCTTGTTTGGATGGATGCAGGTAAGGACTCTATCTTATCTTGGAAGGCTTTTCTACTTTGGCAAGCTACCTTACTCTGGATAAAGCACTCACAGATGACTTGGGAAGTTTTTCTACTTTCTTCATATTGAAAGGGGATCTCTTTCCTACAAGCATTGTACTTAAATGGTTCTTATACTGAGTTGTTTTTGTATATATCTATTCCTTGTTCCATTGCCAGCTGTCTTTTGAATGTAAAAATTCAACTATGTCATTATCTAAGATTTAACAGCTACACACACATCCTATACATAAGGTTTCTCTTTCCAAGAGAAACCGGGATGATGGCTTTGGAAATTTTCTTCAAAATTGAGCTCTAAGTTGGAACCACAGGCAAAATCCCTTAACCGATTGACTGGTGTTAGGTGGTCCCTTTTAGACTCTTTTTTTGGTTCCCTGCTCACGGCTACTGTAGTCTTTGACTTTGCCGGTTGAAGGTTTGCAGGCCCAAAAAATATTCATCTTTCATCTTTCCCTGTGGACTTTCATCTTTCCCTCATTTGCTCTTGGCTTGGTGGACAAGCTAAGAAAATTGTAATAGCACAGATTGCCTTCAACATCTTCCGTGGACTTATACTTGATATTCTGAAGAAATTAAAAGCTGATGAGCTTGGCATTTACTTAACTACTTATGCTAACTTTAAGGGTGTTAAACTCATTAATAGCCTTCTTAATTGATGAGAATGACTCCCCTGCTCTCAAAAGGGCTAACTCTTTGATCACCCAACTCTTTGATCACCCCTAACTCCTTCACTTCCTTCCTAACACATAGTTCTTCCTCTAACCGAGGAAAAGCTCGTAGCTTTACAAGGGGAAGAGGCAGATCTCCCCTCAACAAGAACTTCCCTGATTTTTAACCCTGGTTATGTTGTAGGTCACTAGTAGCCCCTACGAAAGAAGAACTCTCAACAAAGAGGATCCGGAAGATGGTTCTATCTACATACACTGTCTTTTTCACAATGTACTCCTCGATTGGATTCAACCAAAAGGTCTTTTTTGTGAGTGTTTTGATCTACTTTTTGGCAATCACAAATTGCTCGACCATATACTCATAGGATGGAAATATCATCATCCCATAAAAAGGTTGATCTATAATAATGACTTTCTTCGATAGGATTCTGTCCCTCATTGTACATGTGTTAAGTTTACCACTTTTTGTAAAAAATTTGAGACTTTTGGCAACCATGTTTGCACTTATGATCTTAGAATTATTGAAAGTACTAAAATACATAGGTTTTTAGCCAAAGGTCCCAATCATATACCTAACTTTGCACAAAATCCATACCTTGCTTTATCAGCTATACTAAGCTGTCTCACTGACCTTGTTAGTGCTCTCCAGCTGGAGAAGATAGTCCTACTGAGGACTTAAGGGAAGTAGTGAAGGAATGCTTCCTTCATAAAATTTCACAACTTCCTAGTATTTAGTTGTCTTTTGAGGAATCTTGGCTTACTTCTCAGCTCACTCTTGAATTTCAAAAGATCTATGATAAGTGGTTTGTTGTCGGGCTTGACAAAAGCTCTAACTATCCCACTATTGTCTGCAAATACCTGGCTTGGAAAGCCGCTCATAATCGAGTATTTGGTAAGGAATTCTGTCACATAAATGCTACACCTCAAACTATTTCCAATAAAATTGCTAAAAATTTAGGATTTCTTGGCTTTTTGATGTTGAATGCTAAGCTACCAGTGCTCTTTCCCACTTATAGAATGCATAAGCATAAGTTCAGGTGGATATTTGATGCCTCCAATTTTATTTTTATTGATATCACCAAGGATATCACTTTGTGCCTTGACCTCATTCTATCCGAATTTGAGCTTATTTGTGCCACTAAACAGAAAATCTACCAGGACTTCTTACATGTTCAGTATAACCCCTTTTGGCTAGTAAAAAACTCTACAGAGGTCTCACTTAACCTTCCTCAGCAGATCTTCCACATCTTTACTGCTGACATCACACAATGTTACAAAAACATTCCCCTTGATGCGGATCTTGGCCTTAAGGCTGTTCTTGCCAAGGTGATTAAACTAGCCTTCTCTAATGCTAGTAAGAAGAAGCTTTTCTACATCTCTCTTTCCAAAAAACCAAGATGGATTCACTTATCTCACTGCGTACACTCCCCACACTTTGATGAAGCTAAGATTTGCTCCTACATTTTTTGGCTGCTAAACAACTACACTATTGTTTTAGGTGGTCTATGCTTTAACCAATGCCTTGGTATCCCCATGGGTTTTTCATGGTCTCCTCTTATGTGTAATATTTACCTTGCTTTCTTTGAATACAAGTGGTGTCTGAAGACCATGGAAACTTACAAGAATAAACTCCCACAATTCAAACATACTTATAGATACATGGATGACCTACTTAGTGTTAACAATATAGACTTCCCCAAGGAAATCTGTCTGATATACCCTCACCGCCTAAATATTGAACCTACCTCTCTCCATGAAACCATAACACCCAATGATGCCTTCTGCACATCTATACAATTTCTTAACCTCTCAATTTCCCTTCATACCCCTTCTGTCGGTGGGTATGATCCTAGGTTTTTATGGAAAAGGGATCTTTTGAAACTCCCACTAATTGAATTCATAAAAAAGAATAGCAATAGGCCGTACAAGGCTGCTATTAGCTCTTGTATCTGCCTACTACACTTAATTTGCTACTCTTCCTCTAATTTTCTGCTTGCATGGGAGGAGGTATTTTTACTTATTGAAAAGTACTTCCTTCACGGGTTTAATAGAAAATAGATCTGCGACACTATCATACTAACTCTCACCCAACATAACAGGCCTGGGTTACACTTCAAACAAGAGAATCTCATTTCTCTTATTATGTAGTAGGCCCATACACAATGGGCCTACTATCGACCCATTGTGTATGGCACCTTGGATAGGGCGGGTACACACACACACACACACACACACACACACACACACACACACACACACACACACACACACACACACACACACACACACACACACACACACACACACACACACACACACACACACACACACACACACACACACACACACACACACACTGTTATAACTCACAACTAGAAAAATCTCCCCCCCCCCCCCTCTTCTGTTCTTTTGCCCGGACCTGACTAGGTCACCTTAAGAGAGGATACTCAAAATTATACCACTAGTTTGCTATAACCAGTGGGCATAGCCCTTGAAACAATTAGGATACTCATTACCTCTAGAGAATCGAGCGTATTCAATGGCCTCTTATCTCATGGCGCGGTGAAGGCGGCCTCTCCTCCCTGGCTCTGGATCTCCATTCATGGGTATCAGTGTGCTACCCTATGCAAACACACACTCACAAGGGAGTGTGGCCAGACTCACTCATTATCCTGACACAATGGGCGTGCAGACCATCCTCCTCCTGCTATAAAAATACGTGAGGGCGCATCTCTGCCCCTCACTGAGCCATTGTTATTGTGTTGAGTTGTTTTAAGAGCACTAATTGCCCGCTTCACAAACAAGGAGAAATGGAGCTCACCACGTAGGTGACTTAGGTTCTCGTTTTTTCCCTAGCTTGCTTCATTGGTTTACTACACTATATGTTTTTGTCTGACATTCTAAATATTAACATTAAAATGCTTTAGATTAGGAAAGGTTGTCCTACCTTGGGCTTATTCAGCTCGCGCACATCACACTCTTTGAACATAAGGCAAGGACTATTGGTTTTTTATATTGTATACAACCAGTATTTTTATTGTTTTTGTATTAATAAGCTCAGCATGGAACTATGGGCATGGTATACCCCCGTCTACTATGGGTTGACATGGTATGGTAAAACATTATGATAATATAAATGGTAGGTGTTCCTGACCTTGGACTGGTTCTGCCGTATCTATGATAAGCTGTTGGGGTCTGTCGGTTCTTCATACTGTATATGGTTAGCACCTCTATGGCCCTGGAAAGGTAAAGATTGGCTGGAATGATTTGGCATACATTGGTAGAAGTAATAGTGGGATCTATTCTTTGCTTATACATAACTGGAATTCAGAAGGGGGGATTTCCTTCCCCGAGTGATGACCAGTACTGGTTTTGGTTTTAAAAAAAAGGAGGTTTGGTTTTGGGGAATCTAACTGGTGAGCATAAAAATTTTCACTTGTTATTTGGGGAATTAGAAGACTATTAAGATTGTTATGGGGTACTGTTGCTAGATTTTGCTGTATGAGCTCACTTTTGGCAAAACTCACCGTTTTGCGCTTTGCTTCACACAGTGAACAAGCTTGTTTTGACTGGCTGCAAACATTTGTTGTAGGAAATCTGGTTTTAAGGTTGTCTACCTGTCGCATTCGCTGGACAGATATACAAATTGGTGTTTAAGTACTGGCGTACCCTTTGCCTTGTAAGCATACCTCACTCTTTCTTATTTAATAACCCCCGATCTGGTTAAGGTAAGAATGAACTATGGGTTTATTCCCTTGCTACATAGCATACAACCCTTGGTTTGGCATAAGGAAAATATGATACCGGATGTCTTTTTTGCATAGTAACTTATGCCAGCTCTATGGATTTCAGAGTTTTTTTGGTCTGGTGACTACTTAAGGTTTTTTTTGGTGAAAAGTACTTGATTACTTCAAATGCTCCATGCCACTCAAAAGAGCTTAGAGATGTATCTGATGAAAGTCATACACGCCATAGAATGTTTCTAATTCTATATACCATAATGAACATGTAAAAATTGAACATAAACTAGTGTACTAATTATTCGGATGTAATTCATTAAAACTTGAAGGAGTTTTTTAAGGACTATGACACTTGGATTAGAAGGGGTGGTGGCCTTCTAATCATAATGAGATGTATTTATAATTTTTTTTAAAAATAACAAAGAATTACACTTTTTTTGATACTAAGCTTGTTGAAATAAGAAAATTTTATGAGATGGACATGGATAACAATTGATATGGTCCATTGATACCTGTAAAACACAACTGAATTGTTGTCTTGTTTGGATGGATGCAGGTAAGGACTCTATCTTATCTTAAAAGGTTTTTTTACTTTGGCAAGCTACCTTACTCTCAATAAAGCACTCACAGATGACTTGGGAAGTTTTTTTACTTTCTTCATATTGAAAGGGGATCTCTTTCCTACAAACATTGTACTTAAATGATTCTAATATTGAGTTGTTTTTGTACATATCTATTCCTTGTTCCATTGCTAGCTGTCTTTTGAATGTAAAAATTCAATTATGTCATATTATCTAAGATTTAAAAAATACACACACACACACACACACACTAAGGTACTATATGTATCCCCCCTTTTACAATTGCCCCCCACACACACACCCACCCCCTAACACACCACTCCCAACCACTCACTACAAACCAGCCCCCCCCTCCCTCTCCCACATTGATATAATAGGACTTTGTTTTACTGTTTAAAAACATGCCTTATAATAGGACCTGACCCTTGCATAAATAGCGTGTATATTTCTTCTGAGAGTGTCGAGCGTGAATATCTCCCTGTTCTCATTACACTGAGAAGGCGGCCTCTTCTACTCTCTGGCTATGGATCTCCCCCGGCGGTGGTATCTACCTGCCACTTGATGATCTCACACAGTGGAGGGTGGCTTGGCCCACTCATTTCGCAAGCTCAGAATGTGTGCGTATCAACCTATTTAAACAAGGTGAGAGTGCACCTTGCCCCTCACTTAGCCTTTGATTGGTTTTTTTTGCGTATTGTTACTATCTGCTTCACGAACTGAGCTATGGAGCTCACCACTCAAACTTCTTAGGTGCCTTTCTTTTTGGCCTTTACTTACCTTACTGCCAGTACCAATTTTGGTTTTTTTTGTTTTTAGAAAAACGGTTAGCAACACCTTGCCATTTTGGCTGATTAGCATGATTAGAAATGGTTGGTTAGCATTTTGGTTGATTAGCATGATCAGAAATGGTTTGTTAGATGCATTGTGGGTTGTTTTGGCTTGCTACCATGACAGGTTTTTTTCAACCACTGATACACCAGGGCGCTTGTACAATTTGCCCTTATAGCTTTAAATGTATGATGATGTTACTTAAAGAAGGTGACTGTTGGGATTTTCTGTCGACTTGTTTTTTTTGAGTAAAAACCTGCGCACAAACTCGAATCTCTTTACTCTGTTTTATTGGCTTTGTTCAAGCTGCTGCAGGTCTTTGTGATTGCTGACTAAACTGGTTGTGTCGCTTTTAAGTGGTTTACTCATGGAGAAAGGGGGTTATTGATTACAAATCGTCTAGTACCTTTAGGGAAAAAGATTGGTATCTTGCTCATTTGACAAACATAGCCTGACATCACCTTTCTTTGTTAAAAGGGATGCTAATGGCTGGTGTAATGTGATCATTGTTCTGGTACTGCTGAAGGTAAGTATATGACAGCTGCTTTGGGTTTGTCATATGGAAAGAAACCGAGCTATGACTCTTTGAATGATGTACCTTGTTTAGAAGATAGATTCTTGCTATTCTTGCTGCTGCTGGTAGTACTATATTGCATGATATCTACCACCCTTTTGATACTTAGAGAAACTTGTCGAATGGGGACATTGCTTAAGGTGTTGCATTTTCTCGGACCTATGTACTGGGGTTGGAAATTGTTACAGGGCTTACTTTGAATGGCCTAATCAATATGGAATTTACAATCTTGTTTGGACGAGCTAGGCCTCTACTTTTTGGCTAGCCATTAGTGGATGTCTAATTTGATTAAAATTACATTGGACTTCATTACAACACCAGTTCTATAATTAGAAGGAGTTTTCCTTGCTCTAGATAACAATTAAACCTCATCACTTTAGATTTTCTAAAGAAAACTCATGATGTTTGGATTCTTGGTGAACTAAACCACTCTGATTAGAAGGTAGATTGTACCACTTAGTTTGGAAGTAATAAGTAAAGACTGCAAAGATAAAGGTTCTTCTAATGACCTAGCTTGTTTAAAGTAGTTAAATTCTTTAAGATGGACATGGATAACAAATGATATGGTCCATTGATACCTGTAAAACACATCCAAGGCTAACTGAATTGTTGTCTTGTTTGGATGAATGCAGGTAAGGACTTTATCTTATCTTGGAGGGTTTATTTTCTTTGGCAAGCTACCCTACTTTGATGGAACACTCACGGATGACTTGGAAAGTTCTCTTACTATCTACAGACTAATAGGGGATCTCTTTCCTACAAACATGGTACTTAAATAATCCTAATACTGAGTTATTTTTGTACATATCTATTCCTTGATTCCTTGGCCAGCTGTCTTTTTAATGTAAAAATTCAATTATGTCTTATTAATTAAGATTTAACAGCTACACACACATCCTATACATAAGGTTTTCCTGTTTCGAGGGAAACCGGGATGCTGGATTTGGAATTATTCTTCAAAATTGAGTTCTAAATTGGACCCACAATTTGTAATCCTTTGATTGGTTGATTGGTGTTAGGTGGTCCCTTTTAGACTCTTTTTATGGTTCCCTGCTCACGACTACTATAGTCTTTGACTGTGCCGATTGAAGGTTTGCAGGCCCAAAAAGACTTTACCATTACTCCACTTTTACTTATATATATGTTGAATCTGTTATCTTTTCAGGACTGCTCACCTTATAGAATGACAGCTCGCATGAGCACTAATCACAACCCTGAGAATCATGCAAAGATTCTCGAACAGATTAAGCTTTACCTTAAGGACCGGAAACCAAAGAATGCCTTGGCAGCTAGAACTAGACCTTTCCTCTCTAGGAAGGCCAAAGATTGTATTACCTACTATGGCAAGAATAAGTAAACCTCACCTCACTCTTTTTGCAGACTCTTGCTCTCTCACAAGGATTGGAACTGACCTCCGAACCCCTCTCAGTGGCCTCTTCTCTTGTTCTCACATGTATTAGCAGCCTAGATGCTTCGTAACTAATTTATGATTCGGCACTTGGCTGTGACAAAAATCTATCTTTCTTCGGTAGGACTCTGTCCCTCACTGTACATGCGTTCAATTTACCACATTTTACAGATATTTGAAGAATTTGGTAACCATGTTTGCACTTATGATCTTCGCATTATTGATAATGCTAAAATACGTAGACTTTTGGCAAAAGGGATCAATCATATACCTAACTTTCCAAAAAACCCTTACCTTGTCTTATCAGCTATACTAAGCTGCGTGAGTGACCTTGTCAGTGCTCTCTGACTGGAGATGACAGTCCTACCGGACTTAAAGGAAATAGTAAATGAATGCTTCCTTCAAAAAATCTCACAACTTCCTAAAAATTGGTTATCATCTGAGGACTCTTGGCTTACCTCTCAACTAGCTCTTGATTTCCAGAGAATCTCTGATAAATGGTTTGTTGTGGGCTTGACAAAAGCTCTAATTGTCCCACTATTTTTTGCAAATACCTAGCTTGGAAAGCCGCTCGTAATCGGGTATCTGGTAAAGAATTCTGCCATATTAGTTATACACCTCAAACTATTTCTAATAAAATTTCTAAACATTTAGGATTTCTTGGCTACTCAGTACTAGATACTAAGTTACCGGTACTTTTTCTTACGTATAAAATCCATAAACATAAGTTTAGGTGGATATCTGATGCCTCCAACTGTATCTTTAATGATATCACCAAGGATATTCCTCTTTGCCTTGACCTTATTCTATCATAACTGGCCGGGGTTACTTTAAAAAAAAAGAGAATCTCATTTCTGTTATAAGGTAGTAGGCCCATACACAATGGGCCTACTACCGACCCATTGTGTATGGTGCCTGGGTACACACACACACACACACACACACACACACACACACACACACACACACACACACACACACACACACACACACACACACACACACACACACACACACACTAAGGTACTACATGTATCCCCCCTTTTACACATCCCCCCCCCCACACACACCCACCCCCTAACACACCACTGCCAACCACCCACTACAAAACCCCCCCTTACACAACCCCCCCCCCCCCCCCCCCCCCCCCCCCCCCCCGCCCAAACCACCACCACCACATTGATATAATAGGACTTTGTTTTATTGTTAAAAAACATGCCTTATAATAGGACCTGAACCTTGCATAAAATAGCGTGTATACTTCTTCTGAGAGTGTCGAGCGTGAATATCTCCCTGTTCTCATTACACTGAGAAGGCGGCCTCTTCTACTCTCTGGCTATGGATCTCCCCCGGTGGTGGTATCTACCTACCACTTGATGATCTCACACAGTGGAGGGCGGCTTGGCCCACTCATTTTGCAAGCTCAGAATACGTGCATATCAACCTATTTAAACAAGGTGAGGGCGCACCTTGCCCCTCACTTAGCCTTTGATTGGTTTTTGTTGCGTATTGTTACTGTCTGCTTCACGAACTGAGCTATGGAGCTCACCACTCAAACTTCTCAGGTGCCTTTCTTTTTGGCCTTTACTTACCTTACTGCCAGTACCGATTCTGGTTTTTTTATTGTTTAAAAAATGGTTAGCAACACCCTGCCATTTTGGTTGATTAGCATGATCAGAAATGGTTTGTTAGATGCATTGTGGGTTGTTTTGGCTTGCTGACATGACTAGTTTTTTTCAACAACTGATACACCAGGGCAATTGTACAGTTTTCCCTTATAACTGTAAATGTATGATGATGTTACTTAAAGAAGGTGACTGTTGGGATTTTCTGTCAACTCGTTTTTTTTGAGTAAAAACTTGCGCACAAACTCGAATCTCTCTACTCTGTTTTATTGTCTTTGTTCAAGCCGCTGCAGGTCTTCGTGATTGCTGGCTAAACTGGTTGTGTTGCTTTTACCTGGTTTACTTATGGAGAAAGGGGGTTATTGATTACAAATCGTCTGGTATCTTTAGTTGCTACACGGTATGGGAAAAAGATTGGTATCTTGCTCATTTGACAAACATAGCCGGACATCACCTTTCTTTGTTAAAAGGGATGCTAATGGCTGGTGTAATGTGATCATTGTTCTGCTACTACTGAAGGTAAGTATATGACAACTACTTTGGGTTTGGCATATGGAAAGAAACCGAGCTATGACTCTTTGAATGATGTACCTCGTTTAGAGGATAGATTCTTGCTATTCTTGCCGCTGGTAGTACTATATTGCACGATATCTACCACCCTTTTGATACTTAGAGAAATTTGTTGAATGGGGACATTGCTTAAGGTGTTGCATTTTCTTGGACCTATGTACTGGGGTCGGAAATTATTACAGGGATTACTTTGAATGACCTAATCAATATGACATTTACAATCTTGTTTAAACGAGCTAGGCCTCTACTTTTTGGCTAGCCATTAGTGGATGTCTAATTTGATTAAAATTACATTGGACTTCATTACAACATCAGTTCTATAATTAGAAGGAGTTTTCCTTGCTCTAGATAACAATTAAACCTCATTACTTTAAATTTTCTAAAGAAAACTCATGATGTTTGGATTCTTGGTGAACTATACCACTCTGATTAGAAGGTAGATTGTACCACTCAGTTTAGAAGTAATAAGTAAATAATGCAACATAAAAGTTCTACTAATGACCTAGCTTGTTTAAAGTAGTTAAATTCTTTAAGATGGACATGGATAACAAATGATATGGTCCATTGATACCTGTAAAACACATCCAAGGATAACTGAATTGTTTTCTTGTTTGGATGGATGCAGGTAAGGACTCTATCTTATCTTGGAGGGTTTCTTTTCTTTGTCAAGCTACCCTACTTTGATGGAACACTCACTGATGACTTGGGACGTTCTCTTACTATCTACATACTAAAAGGGGATCTCTTTCCTACAAACATTGTACTTAAATAATTCTAATACTGAGTTATATTTGTACATATCTGCTCCTTGATTCCTTGGCCAGCTGTGTTTTGAATGTAAAAATTCAATTATGTCTTATTAATTAAGATTTAAGAGCTACACACACACACACACACACACACACACACACACACACACACACACACACACACACACACACACACACACACACACACACACACACACACACACACACACACACACACACACACATTTATCTAGAGGACAAGGCCTTGACTAACCCTTGGCCGACTTCTTCCCTCTCTAATATACACTTTCTTGCCTACTTTCCATATGAGTATCGTGCATATAAGCCATATCTAATTGGTCACATGACCCTAGTATTAGGGACTTGGTCTAATACCTTGAATATATATCCATTCAGATAAAACACGATCGCCTTCTCCTTTCAAACCACAAAACCCAATTTTTTTTGATACTTCTCCCTTCTTATGACTCATTAGATTTTCCTTCCGGGTGCTGGACTTACGGCTTATCCCTAATTGGCTACACATGATATGTATTTATGATACATGCACAAAGCAGTTAATTGAGAACCCTGGTTATTAAAACCTAATGAATGGTTGGGGTCAATTTTGGTGCACCTACTTGAGGTGGTAGTGAGTATATCCCATAATGTGATTGATACCATATACATACCAAAAATGGGTTTTTTCTTTAATTCTTTCTGTCTCTCCCGCATCTCGCTCCCAAATGTACCTGTTGTTTTGCTAGCTTGCCAGGGTGGTACATTGCCCTTATCCTTCGGCCATATATGTAAGTACTGCATCTTCTCATATTCAACACAACCCCTGCTCGCATGTCAAAGAGACCACTCATGCTCGTGCACCGTGTTGGTGGCCATGATCCTTCTTGACCCTGACGGGTTTCGGCGAGCAAGTCGACCATGAGCGTTGGCACTGGGTTGGCCCTAGCTTCTTGTGGCATGGTATGCTCTCTCTCTCTCTCTCTCTCTCTCTCTCTCTCTCTCTCTCACACACACACACACACACACACACACACACACACACACACACACACACACACACACACACTCAACTCTTTTCCTGCTGTTTCTTTCTCTAAAGCCAAAAATTCCTTTGTAGATGCAACCCTTTGAAGTATCGTCTTGCTTGCAGCCCCTCTAAGTCAATCCCCTTTTTATTTGATTGCCTTGGCTTGATGCGTGCAATACTGCTGAGTACTCTCCGTGCTCTCTCAAACATTTGACACACACATGCACACACTCAGACACACTTACACTGCAAAGGAGGCCCCTCTTGGATAGTAGATTAGCTGTTTCGCTTGGTGATGCACTAGCCGTATGAGATCTGCTCCCCTTGTGGTTTTCAACCACCACATATGCAGGTATTTAATTATATGTAAATTGTTTTTTTATACTTGGTTGATGCACCACTGCTACATCTTGTGAGGATGTTACAAACATACACTGTGGGGAGGTGTTGTAGCATGACCTAATCACACCCCACAAATTATCAAATCCGTGGATCGATCACCCACGGCTAGGGCATGGAAGCACAAGCATCGGATGAATGGGAATAGAGGGTTCAAGAGATCACCTCTCCAATGCAAATAGAGATTAGCCATTGCAAGACTAACTCTAATCAATCTTTAATCACTAATCTAACAACTCCTACACACATCAAGTCCACCAAAGTCCGAATTGCCATAGACTAGAAACCCCAAACACACTAATGATAAGCACACACTAATTACCGCATGTCAATTATGGCACTTCATCAATAGCTACTCACACGAGATGAATGGTGCTAGAGCTTCATAAAACCTATCTACACACAAGGAAAGAATAGGGCACACACACAAATTACAAGATTAAGACCCAACTTAATAAACTTAATTTGTGATGCTAAATATCACAAATCAATTGCTCGTAGAGAGATAAGAGTGGTTACTAGCAAGAAGTATATATATCTCTCAAATCTAGAATAATGAAAGTGTAATACTACTTCATGACAAGATGAAATGTAGAGAAGAAGTAGACTAATGAGAAAATAAGAATTAAATTAATCAAGAAGAGCTTACTCTAATTACAATGGTTAGCACTAGCCTCTTAAGCATAAACATTAAGCTCAAGGCTAGGCCATAGAGTGAACACTCAAGAGAGAGGGAGCTCTCAAAAGTGGATCCTCAAGAGTGGATACTCAAGAATGAAGCCTCCTTACACAAAGGCTTCCTTTTAAAGGTTTTCACTACTTTCCCTTCTACTATGGGTGTAAGCTTGAGCCCTCAAACTACCATATACAACTTTGGAACTCCAAGTGAGTCCAAGACGTATACAAAGTGAGTGGGAAATATTATGCACAACCATAGATATATCCCGCTTGATGCATAGTCGGTGTAGCCTGTGTTAGCCGCTGCTAACATTTCCCCCTTCCTAATTTGGCGCATGTCCTCGTGTGCCAGCGAAGCAAGACACAATGACATGGTAGAAAGCAAGTCCATGGAAGAAATGTTAAGCTACAAAACATAAGAACAAGTAATGAGCATCAAAGGCCAACAAGGATAAAAACATGAAGCACAATCAACAATCATGCCAAGTGAACTTTTGCTTCTAAAAAATGGGTGAATCATGGTAAAAAACTAGACAACATAAAGAAAAAAAACACCTAAACTATCGTGAAGATTAAACCACTTGAAATTTCAGTTTTATGCATGAAACACAAGCAATTAATTATGACCCTAGACTAATGCAAGTTCATAAACCTACTAGCCTAAAAACTATGTGACCAGTATTAATAAATCATTCAAGTCTATCATGTCTATGGGTTATAAAAAATCTCCTAATCTATTAGTACATTGTCACAACTTTTTGAAGCTCATGAAAGTTTTATTTTTTGTCATTCACTGAAAAAATTAAAGCACAATACAAGGCTACCACCCCAAGGAAAGTCTAGGTGCGACTCTCGGCTCATTGAACCCTCAAGAAGGTATTCCAAAAGCCTACTAGCCTACTAAGGCAACGACTAACCCCTATCAACCCAAGGCATCGGTTTAGGGCCTTGACCAAGCGAGCCAAGGTTCTTTCTCTTGCTTGCCAAGTGCTAATAAGGCACTAGGCCTCACATAGAACAACATAACATATAAATTTTCTTTCCATGTGTCTAGTAGCATTTTTGCTACTTTTTCTTGACACTTTTTTGCTTCATTGTTTCATTTTTAGCACTTTTTTTATTGCTTCCAACTTGAGATGCTAATGGCAATTGAACTAAAGGACTAAAGCCTAATCACAGCCCTAGGTCATTGTTAAGGCGGTTACGCCGCTAGCGGAAGCTAAATAGCGAGAACTCAACCAACAACAGAATTTGTCAGACGAGGACGGAGCTTGACCCACAGGAGCATGGAAACAACTAGGTGGGTGTCAAATCACATACTCGACCTTCTAATGACAATCACTACTAAGGAAATCAAATCTAAGTTCTAAAATACGCAAGTGACTGAAATCCGTACTACGAACGAATGCTATACGAAACAGGATCTAGAATCATTGAATCAATCTCAAACTCAAGGGGAAGTCTATGCACTAGGTAAGAACAACACCCTAAAGACTTGAACTGCAAAATAAACCTATAACCACTCCGTGCGGTAAACGCGTATGAAAACAGGCCAAAAAATACAGGTGACCGAAACTTGACCCCGATGGTACTAATGTGTAGCTCTACATGTTGTGGTTCTATAGATATGCTACATGCTCTATTCCGACACACGACTTGGAAGAAAACTCACACCGAAGCTCGTAGGAACTTACCGCACATAGAAGCCGATAGCGCGCACTCTTGGTATCAGTGCGTAGCTCCTTGCCGTTGCTAGCACAATGGCGGTGTCGCTTCTCCAATGGCGGCTCCGTAGCTCGCGTAGCAAGTAGATAAGACTCTCTCTCTCTCTCTCAGACACAGTCACGGCGCTCAAAAACTCACTTTGATTAATAATCTGAATCTCTTTAGGTTACAAAAACTTTGGCTTATATACCTCAGCCTTGGAGGTGAGAACATCTCTAACTAATTACATCAGCAAGTGAAATTACTTCGGGATTACAAGCTGGAAACTCAATTGAGTCCCGTTACTTAATGAAGGGCTCAATTCAAAATCAATGTCGGAAAGACATTTATTACAATCAATGGTTACAAAAATGATGAGTGTGAGCAAAAATGTGGGTGTGATCCTCTGCTGGCTCAACACCCCCCCCCTCCGCGTTCATGTCGTCCCTGACATGACTTTTATGCTTGGTCAATAAAGTCCTGTCGTCTTGAGCATCTGCAAATGTGATTCGTATCGTAGGTTGCCGATGGTCAAGGTTGGGCCGAATATTTTGCTTTCATGGGTGAAAAAGCTGGTGTAGAAAGCTTCTTCGAATGTTTGCATGTGGAAGCTAGGCAAAAACATAATCCTCTGGTATAGGAGGTGCAACACTTTTGGAGAAGGCTGCAATGAAAGATCATACATCATATCAGTCACTGTGTCTGCCGTCGATAGTAGACTCGAGGTCGTGGCTTTATCTGGCGCGAACACTTCAATGCAAGCTAAGAGAGTCCTGCAAATTTTCTTGAGCATCTGACACGAAAGGTCATGAGAGCCAGTAAAGAGCTTGATGGTGCCTGTTAGGGTTTTCACCATGTAGGCTTTACCTATTCTCTCTCCTGACTTTGGTCCTGGCATCCTGGGGTAATTAAGCCAATTTGGCTTCTTTTCTGCAATCCTGCCATGCTCTTTCCAACTTCTGACTCTTGGCACCGAGCAGAAGGTTGCATCCTCCCGAATCTCCTTTGGTGCCTCTACCAAGTAGATGAGGTAGGCTGGGTATTTGTTCAGCCAACCTTTCCTCCATCTAGGCTGCGAATCTACAATCTTCTTTGATTGTTCCTCTTTTGTGATGTCGCCTTCGTAAAGAGCGACATACTGCTCCTCCTCTATTCTCTTTTTCGTTTTTATCACTTCAAACTTCATCAAAGGGAAAGGCAGGCTGGATTGCATCCACTCTTCATGGAGCACTTTTGTGTCTAATCCCTGAAGTCTAATGGAGATTAGGAGTCTCCTCTCCCATTCCATTTCCGCCTTGGCACTCTCCTCTGTTGACTTTGCTATTTGGTCATGGAGCCTTTGTTCTTCTTCTTCAGAGATTCCTGAAGTCGAGGCCACCTCGTGAACTGGGGCTGGATCTTCAATTGTGATTGCCTCTCCAGTTTCTGGTAGCTCTATGGCTGCTCCACCTGATTCTTCTTTTGGTGTCTCTGTCTCTCTTCTTTGTTGCTCTTGTAGATCTTGGAGCTGTTTGTGGAGGGTCTCATTCTCTGTTCTTAGTGTTTGATTTTCTAAAGTGAGCCTCTCCTCTGCTGCCAATGTTCCCTCCGCAATGTGCAACCTTTGCACTTGCTCTAATCTTAGCTCTCTTTGTAAGCTTCGGACATGGTCTTCCAGAGCTGGTACAAGAGCTCCCTCTTGTTCGGTTCCTCCTCTGCTAGCTCTAGGGGTAGTCCTGAGTCTAGTGATTGTTCTTTCTTGGAGCTCGACTCTTTACCTTAGCTCAATGAGCTCATCGTTAGCCGCCTCCAAGTCGTCTTCCATCCGCTCCCTTGCTTCCTGTGCACTTGTTACTTCTCTTGAAGCCTCGGCTAGCTGGAGTATCAAGCTGTCTCTCTCGTTTTCCGCATCGTAGAGTGATGCTTTATGACTTTCAGATTCAGTCATAGCATCCTCTAATTTCCTCTGCAACTCGGCTTCCCTTTGTTTGGCTGTCTCAATCTCCACTTCCTTTGCCTTGGATCTTTCTTTGATCTTGTTGAGCAGTTCATGCACCATGTGCATGTCTTTTTCATCTTCATCTGTCAACTCTAAAGCTTTTTCTGCCACCACCTCCACTGGCTTCGGCTCTTCTAGTACGTTCTGCTCGTCCAGTTTCTCTTCACTCTCTTTTGTACTCTTTATTTTTTCCTCTGTCCCTCTCCGATCATCTTGGTTTTGTAGGTGGATCCCATAGACCGCCTCAAGGGCCTCTTCTTCAGTGTACCCTATCGCTACCAGATCCTCATAATCGTTTTTCTTTTGCTGAATTGGATCTATCTCCTTTTCCTTGGTCTCGGCCTCCGGCTTTTCCATACCAGCCGTGTCCATCTCTACTGTGGTCTCTTCCACAATGATTTCCGTCTTCTTCGGGCTTGGTACATCAGTAAAGGAGGGCTGATTGTCCTCAGTCATCTTGGCTTTCCCTTTGTTTGCTTGCCCGTCTTTCTCTTGAGGTTCAGTAGACTCATCTACTTTCTTCTTCCCCTTGTCGTCCTTTTTCAGCTCAGCTTTTAAAAGCTGTACTTCCTCTTCAGTGTATGGCTCGACAGGTTGCTGCTCCAGTATAGCCTCTGACTCCTCATAAGCTCTAATATATTGATCATATTGATCAACATGTGGCCTGGCTGAGCTAGTTCCGACTTTAGTGGGGTCTAGAACCCACTTTTCTTCAAAGTCCCCCTTTAGAGCTCTTTCCGCTCTAAACTGCTCCACCAGTCTTTCCATTCTTGCCGCTTTCTGACTTTTGGTTTGCTTGGGAGCAACCTTCTTCTTTGATCTCTTCATAAGCGGCTCATCCACATCCTCTTCAGGTTCTAAAACTATTTCTAGTTTCCTGCGTGCTCTTGTGGACGCCCTCTTGGATACTTCAGGCTGTTCTTCCTTCTCATCGGCTTCTCTGAGCCACTCATTCTAGGAGGGAACCTTTGGCCATTGATCTCTGGCTCCAATAGCTTCATAAGCTATTCTTGTCAGAACTTCAGCTCCTCCTATATACTTTGGCTTCTCGTTGTGCATGGCAATTACTTGCTCGTGGATGTGTTGAGCGTAATTCACCTCCTTTGGCATATTGCTCTTCAATGCCCATGTGATGGTAGTTGCAATGGCATGGGGTGGTGTCGTATACTTTTGCGGTCTTTTACTGCAAATATGGAGAAACTGGTTGTACAGTCGGCAAAGGGTTGCCGCTCTTTGGTCTGCCATATCTCCATAGGTTGCATTCTGTTTCTTGGACCCATAAACCTCTATAGCCTCCCTTCTTTCCCTGACAGAGCTCCCTTTGTTGTGCAGCTTCAATGCATCTGCAATGAGCTGTGGAGTGATCTGTACCTCTACTTTCTCTCCATCTATTGCTGTCAATGTGGCTTTCCCATCCTTTTGAATGGAGGTTGCCAACTCATACACTCTTCTTGTATCTACACCTGATGGTCTCGAGGTGAAGAATCTGTGAAAGTCTGCCCTTTCCAAGTACCTGCTGATGTTCTCTGACCTGCTATAATCCACCAATTCTTGTGGGATCATCGGTATATCCACCGCTTGCCCTTGAGGATCTCTGAAAGTCCCCTGGTAGATCTTTATTCCCTCTTGTTCCAGTACTGCTTCCTCCACCCAAGTTTTGGTTGGCTTGAGGGTTTCTGCTGGAATGTCAAAGGGTTCCGCTTCTGCAAGAGCATCTTTGATTGTCGGTCTTTTTCTCTTTGTTGCTGATGACTTGGCGGAATCCATGGATCCTATAACTCCAATTTCAGAAGTTAGCGTCTTTTTAGTACTGAAAGCCGAAATGAAGCTTTTAACTATTCAAATGACTTGAAAATTGAAACATGAGCTATTCAGGGCCTAAGGATGCAGGGTAGGTGAAAAAATATGCAAACTGGGCACAAAATCATGCTGGAGACATCATAAGCGTATGATGTCTTTTGTGTCAAAATGACTTCATATTGGTTGTGCTTGTAGCTGATAGTGTATACATGAGTATCATATGCTTGGATTTGAGTTTGGATCCCATTTGGTCAGGTTTTGGCCAGTTTAGTCCAGTTCAGGCTCTTGGCAAAATTTTGAAAGGGAATAGGATTTTATGATCCAAATTGGATAAAACTTGGTGGTTCACCTTCAAATGGCATGTAGATCACTTCTGTTTGGTGGTTGAAGCCCTGAGGTGCCAAAATCACATAGTGAGACATCATACGCGTATGATGTCTTTTAGTGTATTTTTGGACCAAATTTCTCTATAAGCTTGAATATAGCTTTAGATAGGCTTATTCAGTGGATTTATGAATTTTGGATAGATATTGGGCTAAAAATGGCTCTGGAGACATCATACGCGTATGATGTCTTTTTCATCAATTTTTCATGGGATTGGTTCTGTGGACTCCCCATGTACTAGTGAAGGACTGTCCCTACTTAAATCTTGGTTTGGACTTGAGTATGTTGGATCTGGGCTAAAATAGGCTTTGGATGAAGGATTTTCCCTCAATTGGGCTAATGGGGTGATCCACTTGACCAAATGGTTCCAAACTTCATATGTAGCATGTATTAGATATGTATAATGGATGTATGATGTCAAATGAGCAGTTTTGGCTCTGTAAGTGCAAATAGACATCATACGCGTATGATGTCTTTTGTGTCAAAATGGTGCTTTTTGGTTCCAGATAGCTTATAGATGTGTTAATCAACAATCCTACAAAGTTTCAATGAGTTTGGAGTTATTTTGACAAAATTAGGACTAAAAATCAATTTTATGGCCTACTTTGCGTCTTTTTGGTTTTCCTTGGGTTTTCTAACTCCAATTCTCATGATACTTGGTTCATAGGATGTGATTAACATGTGGAATGAGGCTATGCACTCAAATGTTGAAATGGATGTGAAAATCATGCTGTGAGACATCATACGCGTATGATGTCTTTTCTTGAAATGTTGGTCTTTTTGTGCAAAGAATGCTTTGTGCTAGTGCCCTAAGCCCTGCTAACTAGTTTTCAACTTAAAAAGTCATCAGTTTAGCTAAAAAGCCCCCTTATAGGCATTTCAGTCTCCGAAGTCGTCTTTTTGCCTTGGAGTTGAATTTCTTCAACTTTTCTTCTCGAGAGTTGCATTTCCAGCTCATTGGATATGTTGTGAAACCACCTATTTGGTTGAACTTGACTTTGGCTCCCCGTTCTCCATCTTTCTCCATTTGGTTTCCCGAAAGCGTCTTTTTCACCATCGGTAAGTGAATCAGCTTTCTTTTGGGTTTTGCTTGCAAACATAAGTCATCCATGTATATTTGAAGCTGCTTGTGAAGTTTCATGTCATTTGGTCGTCAATTTTAGCCGTTATGCCAAAATGACGCTTTGTGTGTCCGCAGCCGAATCGGTTGTTCCGACCTACTTTTGGTGATCCAAACCCGGAGATACTCCATGGTTGCATTGCCCTCGATGTTGTTAAGCTTCCTGAGAAGTTTTGTGTCGTTTCGATAACTTTTTCCTGTTTGCCTCTTGCAGGCTCTGTCGACCTAGGGTTTTTCAAGTCGTTCTTTCTCGAGCTTTGAGTGTTAGAAACCCATCTTCTATGCTAGGGTAACCCACCTCTAAGTTCTTGCAAGGTTTGGTTAGGCGGTTGTGCCCCTACCTAGCGTTCTTTCCCATTCCCCGTCTGCTCTTGTTTCTTGGTTTTGGTCAGTTTTCGCGACAAAAGTTAACGATAAGCATCAAAAGCTTATGGCAACGAGTCTACCTATCATGTCTGGTGTCCTCTGAGCTCTCGTAGCAGTCGTAGAAGGCGGTAGAAGGTCGGATGCTCCTGTGTGCTCTTTGCTCTCTCCAAGAAGGTAATAGTGGAAATGAGCTTGATAGTGAAGTGAAAAATACTTAACTTCGGACTTCCCGGATCACTTGTTACCAAATTTGACATGTGCTCCTATCTCGTCGTAAAATGCACTTTAGGATTTGAAATTTCTCAATTTGGACTCCGTTTGACCTGTTTCTGAGAAATCTGTCCACTTTGCCAAAATTCTGTCATTTCGGGCTTTCCGCAACTTTTTCAGAATTGTACCCAATTTTTACCATGGGTTGCCCTTGTCATTAGGACCATCACCGTCTATTCTTTTCTTTTTTCCGATCTCAGTTCACCTGCTTTTTTATTTTTCTTTTACTTTTATTAAGAAAATCATAAAAAATAAAGGAAAATAGCAAATTGAAGCCCAAAAATTCCAAACATACACGATAAATAGCTGGTAACCTTGTGTATATGAATATACACTTATTTGTGATTTCTGGACTTGGATTACCACTTTTTAGCTCCAAAAACACTCTTATTTAGTGATATTTACACGTCTAGAGACCCAAATTCATCATTTGATCTCTTCTTGTTGCAAAACAAGGTATATAAGGGCATAAATATTATCAATATCCGCAATCAAACATAAAAATTGCAAAATCATGTAAGACACTGCCCTTGTAATATAATTTTTGTTTTTCTTTGTTTTTGGCGCTTGTAGCTGCTTTGTAACTCCTGTATACCTGTATACCTCCCCCCCTCCTAGTCTGAGTCCTCCCGGATGACTATGAAGTGTCTGTGGGCGAAGCATTGTAGTTGTTTTGGTCATAAGTTCCCAATGCAATTGCAGAGCGATGATACAACAGTCTTTCCAGTAAAGCTGCTCTTTGTTTGATTGAAGGATTGGTGGTCGGGTTTTGGGTTGGTGATACTTCGGTAGTAGAATCAGTAGATGGATTCATCTTTACCTTGTTGTTCTTTTGCACAATCCAAATCTGCTTCCGCTTCGCTTGTGCTTGCCACAAACTCCATGCGACCCAAACCTGCTTTGTCCTTTGTGTTGATTTCCTCGCCTTGAAATACCTAGGAGTTTCCGTTGATTGTACTGAAGGGAGTTCCTGTTTACAAATCTTTGGGATCCAAATTTGCTTGCTATAGCTTTGTGCCGTCATGAACTTCTTTGGAATCCAGATCTGTTTCACTGTCCTTTGTTGTCTGGAATCACTCTGTTGTCTTGTATTGAAGACTCTGTTTTCCACCTTTGTGTTCTCTGGCACAACCTTTTTTGGTCTCCATACCAACTTTGACTCCGTTTTTTCCCAAGGTTGAGCTGTTATATTATTGTTTGTCTTCTTTATCCATTGTTGAGAATTCCTCGTCGAAGAGTAATCCGGTTGTATAGAAACTTTTGGTTGCCATTGCTTCTTCTTTTTCTCTGGTTGTTGTTTACCTTTGTGCTTGGATTCTTCCTTTGGAGTTGGCTCTGTTTCTTTGGTGAACTTAACTGATTGGCTTTCACCTTCGTATTTGATAAGCACTGATTTAGAACTCCAGTCAATCATTGCATTGTATTGTTTCTGCCATGGTTGTCCTAGCAATAATGGTTGTTGTGTAGCTTGGTCTTCAACCACGTAAAACATATGAGGATACACATATTGGTTAATCTGTATATGTAAAACTGTGCATCCGACAGTTTTGATTGAATTCTCAGAGTAACTCTTTAACTCTTGCTTGGCAGTTTGTAGTTTAGTGTCATTTGTCAATTGTCTATACAAACTGAGTGAAAGTAGGTTAGCTTGAGCTCCTGAATCCAATAGTGCTCTGGATTTGATTTGGCTGGTTCCTACTTTGCATTCAATGATGGGTTCTTCTTTGTCATTATCCATTTCTGTTATACTGACTGCGTTTATTCGTATTGCTCCTTCATTGCTCTGTTTCTGACGCAGTAGTCTTCTTTTCTCCATTTTTTCCTTCGCCTCGGCTTGCGCTTCCTCCACAATCATTTTCTTTTTCTGGACACGCAACTTTTCTTGATGTATTTTGAGAAGCATGTCTTGGGTTAGCGGCAAAAGATACTTTTTCACTCTGCATCCACTAATCCAATTGGGCATTTCTTCTCCGTCTAATGTAGAAAGCTTGACGGCTCCACTTGGTGATAGATCTTTAATCACCAGAGGTCCCATCCCTCGCTTTTTAGGCTTCTTAGCATGCTGTTTCAGAGTGTAAACTAGGACATAGTCCCCAACCTTAAACTCTTTAGTCCGCACATGCTTATCAAAAAATTCCTTTTGTCGCCTTTTTTGAGCGTAGATAGAAGCTACTGCTTTTAGGCGAAGCTCATCTAGCTTTTCCAGGTCATCTATTCTATCAGAAAGCTCGTGCCCTGTCCACTCTAGATCCTTAGCCACCCTTAAGGTTGAAATCAAGAATTCTATTGGTAAGATAGCATTTAGCCCAAAAACCATGTTATATGGGGTCGTTCCTATTGATGTTTTATATGCTACCCTATATGCCCATAATGTTGAATGCAACTTCTAGTCCCAGTCAGTTCTCGACTCAGATACAATCTTCGTAAGGACCGTGCATATGGTTTTGTTTGTTGCCTCAGCTGGTCCGTTTGCTTGTGGATGATACGGGGCTGATTTCCTATGGATTACCATGAATTCATCTAGAAGGATCTCTATCACTTCATTTATAAAATGTGTGCCTCGATCACTCACAATTTCTATTGGCAATCCATATCGTACAAAGACGTATTCATATAGAAATTGTGCCGTGGTCCTGGCATCTGCTTTTTGAGTTGCCTTTGCTTCGACCCACTTTGTTAGATAGTCTGTAGCCACAATGATGTATTGTGCATGAGTCTTATATGCAGGAGGTGAAATGGGTTTGACATAATCAATCCCCCATTTTGCAAAAGCTCTTGCCTCCATCATTGGTCTAAGCGGCATATCATCTCTTTTAAGTGGTACTTTGGTCCGCTGACAGTCATCGCACCGTCTAACGTATTCCTCAGCGTCCATATGTAATGTTGGCCACCATATTCCTGCGGCTAAGACAAGTTTTGCTGTCTTATCACCTGAGAAATGGCCTCCACCTACTCCTCCATGAGCTTGCTCTAGGATTATCACATACTCAGACTCTGATGCGCAAATCCTAAGCTGGTTGTCTTTACATCTCTTATAGAGTTGATCTCCTATTAAAGCGTAATCTCTAGCTTCTGTTTCTACAGATTTCTGACGAGCTTTTGACGTTCCTTCTGGGAAAGTTCTATTTGTGAGATATTCAACAATATACTGACTCCATTCTGGAGCAATCGTTATCTGATATAATGTCGAATACTCTGCTGGCGATTTTGATGAACATACAATACATACAGTGACATATTCATGTACGCTTTCTTTCATTCCTGGCCAATAGACTCCCAATTGTAACAAATTCCTATATATGTTCCTTCTTGAACAATGAAATGCACATTCCTGAACACGTGCTTCGCGCAGATATATATTATATTCCTTAGGATTGATGCATAGTCGTAAAACATGATCATTTCCCAATTGATACAACCTTCCTGCAACCAATTGAAGATTCTTGGATTGCTGAATAGCAATATGTTTCTGGTTGTATTCTCTTCTATCGAACTCTCCTCCATAGGTTAATAGGTTAACGACATTTTGAGACCACTTCGTTATCATTTCTATGTTGAACAAGTACGCGTCTGGCATGTCGTCATCTACTCCTATAGGGTCTTCTCCATTCGTCAATCGCGAAAGATGATCAGCTCTAAGATGTGTTTTTCCTTTCTTTACTACTACCGTGAAGTCGAATTCCACTAAGATAATGAACCATCTCACTATTCTCCCGGTATTGCATGGTTTATTCACTAGGTAGAGCAAGGCTTGGTGATCCGTAAAAAACACAAACTTGTTGGCTAGAAGATAATGCCGAAATTTCTTCACAGCATATATCATTCCTAATCCCTCTCGCTCTGTTGTGGTGTAATTCTTCTCTGCATTGTTGAGTTGTCGACTGGCATAACAGATAGGAAAATCCATGTTTCCTTCTTCTGGCTGAGCCAGAATGCATCCTATTGCATATGCCGAAGCATCTATATGCACATGGAATATCTTCTCCCAATCTGGTGATTTCAAGACTGGAGCAGTAATGAGTGTCTCTTTCAATTTCTTGAACGATTCCTCACACTCCTCTGTCCATTCAAAGTTCACTATTAGCCTGTAAAGTGGTTGGCCTATTATAGCGTACATGTAAATGAATCGTCTATAATATCCGCAATGTCCCATAAAGCTCTGTACTTGTTTCACATTGGTTGGTCTAGGCATATCCACTATAACTTTTATCTTCTCTAAATCCGTGGATATTCTGTTTTGTGAGACAATATGTCCCAGAATTCTGCCCTGTTGGACCATAAACACACATTTCTCAGGATTGAGACAAATGCGATATGTCCTACATTTCTCAAATACTTTTCTTAGGTGTTCTAGATGCTCATCTCTTAGAAGAGAATGTACACATAAGTCATCCATGTATATTTCTAGAAACAACCTTAAGTATTCTTTGAAAGCATGCGTCATCACCCTCTGGAAGGTTGCGGGAGCATTGGTTAGACCAAAAGGCATAACCCTATAAGCATAGATTCCCCACTCAGTTGCAAAAGCTGTTTTATGTTGATCTTCCAGTGCTATGGCTAGCTGGTTATATCCTGAAAAACCATCAAGAAAGGAGTAGGCTGTTTTCCCTGATACACGCTCTAGAACATGATCAATTATCGGCAGGGGATAATTGTCCCTGATTGTTGCAGCATTCACTTTCTTTAAGTTGACACACACTCGGAGTTTTCCGTTCTTCTTGGGTACTACCACAATTGGAGATACCCAATCGGTGTGTTCAATCTCGTATATGAATTCAGCTTCCATTAGCTTATCTATCTCTTCTTTGATTCGCTTAGCAAACGTATCATTATATGTGTATGGTCTCTGTCTGCTAGGCTTTGCGTCTTGTTTCAGTGGGATTATGTGTTGGCATATCGATGGGTCAACTCCCTTTAAGTCCTTATAAGACCATGCAAACACATCCCTATACTCTCTGAGAAGACTCAAAAGTCTCTCTTCCTCGTCTGGAGACAAATCTGTGGCTATGTACATTGGTTTAGGTGGATCACCTGGAGCTGCTAAATCAACTTTTTTTGCATCCTCCGGTCCGTCATAAGATTTGTTCTCCTTTCTCTCTCGAATAGGTGGGGTTAATACCACCCCTATCCTCTATTGTGAATTTCCTATAGTGAGAGGGAACATCCATGTTTTCCTTGATTTTGGCGTTTTCGTCCTCTCCACTCTCAATTTCTGTCGTCCAAACTTCTTTCAGAGTTTTCTTGAGCTCTCTGTACTTGTTTCTACGTTCTAGCTTGGACTCCGTGTGTTCTCTGTTGCGCTTGTTCTTTTCTGATTTTTTAGTTTCAGTTTTCGTTCCATTCCTTTGAACTCGATTTCTTGAGCCTCTTTTATTTTTTCGTAAACTCTTTTGATCGTTGCCTCTCATTCTTCTAGAAACCTTGTCCTTAACACAATCTTCCGCCTTTACTAGCATTAGGAATTGATTTTTTCCTCTTATTCTAGGCATCGGATTGGTTCTAACCCCCTTTGTTTTTTTCTTTGCTCTATAGCGTTTCTGGCGTTGTTTAGTTGGTTCGGAAAATCATAAAATCGGACATCCGTTATTTCTAAGACTCTAGTTATTCTAAAGCTAGATGATAAACGTCATTATGGGATATGGGAACTATCTTATAACTTTCTTACTTGTGTGATTGGGTAAACTCAAAGAAACAGGATTCCTTAATCAAAGTCTTTTATTCATTGTCTTACAAGATGTTTAAGATACTACAATTTTGTGGTTTTTGGGATCGATTTTCATTGCTTAACATACAAACATAAAAGTAGTTAAGGATATTATTTTTTGGAAACCTTTTTGAGATACAAACAAGATACTACCAGATTTTTATAAAAACGGTTATATGTGCCAGTGACATGGGATGAGGTGCTAGGTTTTGACAAGTGACATACATGTTTTTTA
Organism: Adiantum capillus-veneris; assembly: GCF_014529385.1. NCBI lineage: Eukaryota > Viridiplantae > Streptophyta > Polypodiopsida > Polypodiales > Pteridaceae > Adiantum > Adiantum capillus-veneris. The sequence continues at coordinate 136,162,703 of NC_140955.1, read as the reverse complement.
TTAATAATGCCGTAAAACCTCCTGTGAGGGTCTCATTGAGAGATGGCATAAACTAAGGATTTGAAATAGTATTTGAAGTACAAGGGAGATGCTGCCCAAATTTCGTCAGGAAGTATACAATGATCTTAAAACCAAAATTACCAAAAGGGTATCTACATCATTTATGGTAGTAGTCATTAACATTAGTTCTTCGGGGAAATTCAGTGAATATTGGGATACACATGATTAGACAATCAAAGGTTATCTTACTTAAAAACCCAACTTAATGATCAATCCTAAGGGTAGGCTGCAAACTAGGTCTACAGGTGTGACATGGATAACAACTGGATCCAGTGTCGACACCTGCAATACACACAAACATAGCCAGTTCTAACTGAATGTTTTTGTATGGATGCAGGTAACAACTGGATCCTTCTCCATGTAGAGGTAGTGGAAGCTCATCTCAAAGGGTGGACACACAGTGATACAACATTTAGATAGCACTTTGTAATGATTAGAGATCAAAGTTTTGATCTAAATAACTGTACCATCCATTATATACAGAGGATGTATTGCTGTATATGAAATGTTAATTGAGTTTTATGACATTGGGTTTTAAATATTGTTATTTAATATATTATGTAATACAATTGTCTAAGTATGGTTCAATTATGAAGGGATTTTTCATACTTAAACACACACACACACACACACACACACACACACACACACACACACACACACACACATTCACTACAAGAGGCTATTCATATTAGCGACGCTCAAAAAAAAAAAAAACCCGGTGTCGCTATGAGCGTCGCAAATTTACAAGTAAATTTGCGACGCTCATAGCGACGATGGCTGGGCTAAAAAAAATAACAGAGAGCGCCCAAAAACTCAGATCTCAGATCTGAGTTTTTCGGCGCCCTCAAGCAAGGAGCAGGTAACGCTCTCCCTCTCTCTCTCTCTCTCTCTCTCTCTCTCTCTTTCTTCTCCACACACACACACACACACACACACACACACACACACACACACACACACACACACACACACGAGGAGAGGAAGGAGAGCCAGGTATGCGCCTTCCCTCTCCTCACTCTCATGTTCCCTTCCCCTCTTTCTCTCTCCCTCTCTCTCTCTCTCACACACACACACACACACACACACACACATAGTGTTTTTGAGAGAGAGAGAGAGAGAGAGAAAGAGTACAAACATAAACAAAAACGCACACACACATACATAAACAAAGAATGCACACACACATTGAGAGAGGAAAAGAGAGAGAGAGCATGCATAAACAAAAAACGCACACATTGAGAGAGGAAGAGAGAGAGAGAGAGAACATGCATAAACAAAAAACGCACACATTGAGAGAGGAAAAGAGAGAGAAAACATGCATAAACAAAAAAATGCACACACATTGAGAGAGAAAGAGAGAGAAACTAATTTAACGTCGTAGGAAACTAATTAAAATTAAAAGACCTAAAGATCTAGCCTACGAGGAGTTGAACTCAAGACCTATTATTCAAGAGGGAAATGGCATAACCAATCTATCATACTTGGCATGGGTGATAGAAAGGTTATACCATTTATCTCTTTTTATTGGCACACACATCCACACACGCGCACACACACAAGAAGAAGAGAGTTATAACGTCGTAGGAAACTATCCTAAAAGACGTTAAAGATTAGGTTAGATGTAGACTTACGTTAAATTAGATTTAGGTTTATTTAAGTTAAATTAGATTAGATTTAGGTTTATTTTTAGTTAGATTTACGTTTATTTATGCTAGATTTAGATTTACGTTATATTAGATTAGATTTAGGTCTCCATAGACTGCGATGCCTGCATGAAGCGGGTGAAGAAAACCCTCAATGGAATATAGGGTATTGCTGCCTTCACTCATGGTGGGCTCCGTCGATCCAAAAGTACTGGTGAAATATCTTCAGAAGATAGGGAAGAAGGTGGATCTTCAGGGCGGCAAGAGTCACTACATCCCCGACAATGACCATCTAGACAACCTCTAGTCATTCAACAACAACTTCAAAGTTAGTAACAAGAGCAAAAACGGTCCAAAGGGCCAATTGCTGTCGTCAGATGTGGATGGAGATGAGGCAGCGTCACCGCCGAAAGTTAACTCTCACATCTTTAGTGATGAGAATGCCAACTCTTGCCGAGTTATGTGAAAAATTATGTGTTAAATCAGTTTTAAGGTTCTTATAATCCCTGTTAGTTTAGTTCTTTGTTTTTAATATAACATAATTTACGTTAGATTTAGATTTATATTATATTAGATTAGACTTAGGTTTATTTAGGTTTACCCACACACACACACACACACACACACACACAAGAAGAAGAGAGTTTTAACGTCGTAGGAAACTATCCCAAAAGACGTTAAAGATTAGGTTAGATGTAGACTTACGTTAAATTAGATTTAGGTTTATTTTTAGTTAGATTTACGTTTATTTAGATTTACGCTTATTTACGTTAGATCGAGTCCACACAAGAATTACTTACGGTTTAGGGTTTAGAGTTAGACGAACAGTGAAAAGATCTACTGTGAAAAGATGTTAAGATGCTGTGAAGTGCTACAGCTAGAGAAGAGGCAAAGGGGTTTTGTCCACTACATGCAGTATCATGTAGACGTGGGTCTGTAGATTTCTTGTACCCACAAATATAGGTATTGACCAATAAAGACGAGATTATAACCCGGTGGTTTTGATCTCCGTCCACCTCTAGACCAAGGTGTGCGGGGATTGGACATGACTAGAGAATGTGAGGTAGAGAGAGAGAGAGAGAGAAAGAAAGAAAGAAAGAAAGCTTTATTAACGTCTTTGAAAAGCCGAACTCGACCTATGAGACAATATCATATATTTAATGGTCTTTGCGTCATTGTCTACTCTATTCATTCAATATTAAGTTTAAATATTCGTGTGTTTAATGCAGGTATGGATGATGAGGAGTTTCTTTCTTCTTTGTCACCGCAGCAGAGACAGTGGTACGTGGAGCGTCATCGCTCTGGCGCATCATCACGCGTTCCTACTCCATCCGCATCTCCCTCTCTTTCGGAGCATTCGGCGCGCTCCGAAGCTTCGGTGTCGACGAGACGATCTTCACACTCGTCTAGACACCGGCGCTCTAGTGGTGGCGGTGGCGGTTGTTGTGGGGATTCTGCCGCCGATGCCTCCACACCGCCTCGTGTTCGACGAGGCTCTTTACCCTCCCCTTCTTTGCCCGCCCCCACACCAGCCACAGCATCTCCATCTACGCCAGGTTTTGCGCGGCTGACTGTTTCTAGCAGCTACACACCTCTACCTACTCCGCCAGGAGCCACCCCACTCGACACTCCTCGCTTCGGGGCCCAGACGCCGGTGGAGACACCTGACGTCCGTACCCCCATCGACATGCCACTAGAGACCCCTGCCGGGACACCCAGGTTCACGCGTCACCGGCCAGAGGGCTTGCCTTACTCCGTCGACTTCAGCGGCGGCATCATCATGGATGATGACGGCAAGAAGGTGATCTCGTGCATGCGTGGTCTTTGCTCTCAGCTGTTTAGACACTACATACTAAACAAATGGAGTGAAGTACCAAGTGATTTAAAAGCCAGAGTCATCAGCATACTTCATGACGAGTTTCCCGTTCCAACATGGGATCAGCACTTCAATGAAGACCTGATGAAGATTCGAATGCGCGAATACTGCAAACACAAGCGTTCCGAAGTGCAAAAAGCAATCAAGCATGGGTGGAACAGGCCAGATTGGCTGGCCAAAGAAGATTGGAAGAATGCGAAGAAAGCAGCGCGCGAGAATCCCGACAAGTGGAAGCAACAAAAGGATGTAGCCAGAGCGCGAGTAGAAGCAGGGAGCTCGCACCACTTGGGGAGCAGTGGATGGGCATCATTTGAGGCCGATTTTATAAGTGTTTTTGCATTGCTCTTTATGTTTGATAGTTTAGGGTTTATGAGTTTTTTAATTCTAACATAATGAAATCTTTGTATGTTTTGACAGTGGTCGATGACAGGACGTGATCCCACACCGTACGAGCGCGAGTACGCAGGCAGGAAGGGCTTAAATGCTCTGATGGACATTCTCAGTTCTCGCGGCGGCATGGTTAGTATTAGGGTTTACTCTTTTCTATTTTTTGTATTGTTGCGCGATGAGACGTCTGAGTAGACGACGTCCATTTAGCCGTAGCTAGATAGCATTAGTTTAGGGTTTCTCATAGCTTATGTATCATGAGACAGATTTTATACGTCTTTTTCAACCATGTATATTATTACATTTGTCACCGCAGTTCATTTTGCCAATCAATTCTTTATGCCTATGATGTTGTACAATTGTCATTATTACATTTGCCAATCAATTCATTTTGCCTATGATGTGTACAATTGTCAATTTTACGCTTGTCAATTTTGCAAACAATGCGTCTTGTGGGTCACTATTTTGGGTCTATTATCTACCCTTGCACTTTTTTTAAAAAGTGAATCGAGTACAATATGGTTGATGGGTGGCAGAGCATTCAATGCCCTGTCACCAAAAAAAATTTCTCTCGGGCGTCGCTATAATCGTCGCTATTTATGGCTATGGAGCGTCGCTATAAGCGTCGCTATAGACTTCTGTGTAAACATCGCTATAATTGTCGCTATGACCATCGCTATGAGCGTCTCTATATAGCGTTGCTTATAGCGACGCCTATAACGTCGCATATAGCGACGCTCTCGTAGCGACGCTATTAGCGACTGTTTTAGCGACGCCGGGGGTTATAAAAACTCAGTGTATTTCCGTCGCTAACAGCGTCACAAGAGCACACAACCTCTTGTAGTGATTTTCACTAGTAGAGACAACACACATTGCATGCTCAACCATCTTGGAGCCAATTTATTGATTCACATGCACACACACATGATACCAGTGTGAGCGGGATGAAAACACACACAGCGCCTCTATAACGACCCGACACACACTCTTGGGAAGATACACACACACACACACTATGGGGCACCACTCGGCTTACACAACACACCTAGCCGAGACAGGGAACACACCTCTGGAGTGAGAGGAGAGAGACTATCCACTTGCCCACTCCACACAGACACACACACACAATCACACACACACACACACACACACCCAAAAAACTCAGCTCAAAAGAGGAGAATTTCTGATGTTTAGATACAATTGAGCTTGGGCCAACACCAATGGGGCAAATAGCTCACACAATATGGGTACAATAAGCCAGATACAATCACAAACTAGAGCAGAAACTTCGCTCATAGGAGAAACTTACACAGAAAAACAGCAGGAAAAGAGTGAGGAATTTGGCAAAATGGATAGCGCCATCGCGTCCGGAACGGCCCAAAACCCCAGTCTACAATGTCAAAGTGCTCAAATCCAACCTCGGATGAGCAGTTTACGGCCAAAACAGGCTCCAAAATGAGCAAAAAAATAGCTGCGGCTGTTCCTCCTCTCTTCTCCACGTTTTCTCTGGTCTTCTCTCTGTTTTTTCAGTTCCCACACTTAGCTTCTTTAGTTGGGCACCCTTGGCCTTTTAGATGACCTCAAATGGACCCCGAACAGGCCAAAAACTGACCTCGCGGTGCATAGTTGTCACCTTTTTGCATCATTCGCACACCTGGCACTCATCTTTTTTCCAATAATGCATCTCGCCACCACGTGAAGTGGCCCCAAACAGTGGTCCTAATGATGACCTTTCTGCATAACTCTCACAAGAAAACACCCACGTTGTGTCCGTCCTCATCCGCGTGCAAATATTGACCTCGTTCGCCCTCCTGACGCCACTAGATGCCATCTGACGCACCTGCTTACCTCATGTCGTCGGCCCGCGGATAGCTTCCTCAAGAAGTTTTACGCGCTACCAACTCCTCCTTAGTGTAGAAAAAACACAGTGGTACTGGTAATAGTGAAAATCGATGCACTATGTACACCCTGTCCTACCTGTACACATGTGGGCCCCACGTAACCACCTGGCTTTGGAAACTGGGCAATCCTTTATTCGATGCACCATGCATGTGTATGAACATATGTGCAATCCCTTGCTCAAAAAAACTCCTGACATAATTTGCCCATCCCCTAGCCTGCTAGAGCATTCATGCTCAGCAGCAACAAAAAGAGATATTCATTCCACCTGGATCCCACACAAAAACACTTGGTATTCCCTGCCTTAAAAACATAATCCAGCTTCCACTTGGTTCCCAAGGAAAACATGTAGAGATTCCATATATCAATCTTGCATCAAGAAAAGCATCAAATACTTTGGCATAGACCGACATGTGCAAATATATTCCCTTCTCCATAGCTGAGAGGTCTCCACCGATCATTTGTGTCATCAATTCCTGCTTCTTTGACAACTCAACCTTGGTTTGCATCATCCCTTCAATCACTTCATAAGGCCCTTCACTTTCATCTTCAACCTCATTCGCAAATGCAACTAAACCAAACTCCTGGATTTCTTTGTCCATCAAAAGAAATGCAACATCAGCATCCTCATCACTGCTGGTAGTGCTATCACTGTCCTCATCTGTCACCATGGAAGAGTCTTCATCACTAGACTCATCCTCATCTTCATAAAGCTCCTCTAATCGTTTCCTTGTGTCCATATTATAAAGCTTCTTGGTACGCGTCTTTCCATAGAGGCTAATCGTACCATGTCGCCAATCTTGAACAGCTCCCACTGCACGTAACCATGGTCTGCCCAGTATAATAGGATATGCTCCCAACCCTGCTGGCATCACATAAAAATCAACCACTGCCTTTGCATCATATGCCTCCACTTCTAAGCTCTTTACAACACCCAAGCATTTTACTTTTTGATGGTTTGCCAATCTGATCCAAAAACCTGACACCCCAGCCACTGTGAGACCCATCTTCTCAACGCATGAGTGTGTTATGACGCATATTTGGGCTCCGCCATCCACATAACCTTGTCCCAAATTTTTCCTTTTATGCCACACATCTACTATTGGACAAATGTCTGGTAGCTCATCCATTGCCAACACCTTTACTGAACCTCTCTCTGGCTCTTTCTCCATTGGGTTAACCATCCTCTTCCACTGTCGCTTTAGCTTAGGAACCATCTCTATAAGCTGCCAAAAAGTAACATCTGCCTTCCTGCTCGTCAGATCCTCCTTCAAGTCATAGCTTAATTGCCCATCCCCTAGTGGAAAATCTGAAACATGAAACTTTCGACGAGCTCTCCTTTTCCTCTTGGCCTTGACATCCTCGCCTTCATGGCTCTTTCCTTTCTTCTTACTAGGACCTGGGGCACTTCTTCCTTCCTTATCCTCTGTGGTCCTCTTCCCAATAGGCATCACTAATGTATCCTCTAGCTTTGATGCCTTCTCCAAAGTGACTACACTTAGCACTTTTGTTTTTCCCTTTTCCTCCTGGGTCAGTCCACTGGTTCCTTCATCTCCCTTAATTTCGATGCCATAATCATTTGACCTAGTTAGCACCTGTCTTGGCAATGGATACATATCTCCCCCCATCCTTGGTGCATTATCACATTGCGGGCTGATGTGACCCAACTCTCCACAATTATAACATGTGGGCGTCTGCCTCCAAAACCTACCATTGCTTTGTCCAACACCATTCCTAGGCCTTTCTTCACCTCCTTGCTGATTTGCAAACCTCCCTCGACCTCGATTATTTCCCACTTGACCTAGCATGTTTAGGCTGAGATTCTTCATCAAATCTACCATTTGCCTCATGTCTTGCCTTAGCCCATCATCTTGCACTGCTATAGTGACCACTGCTGGCATAACCTGAGTAGTAACATGAACTACTGGTTCATGATGAATCCCTGACATGCGCCCTTGTAAAGACTCTATAGGCTGAAATTCAGACCTCATTGGCAAAGACTCCACCCCTAATTGGCTCATTTTACTCAGCTTCCACTCTTTGTTCCTTGCTACCTCTAGGGCATCCTCATATGTCCTAGGCTTCTTTAGCTCCACTCTCCAACGTATATTCTCCCAAAGACCAGCCAAGAACCTGTCCTTCTTCATCATGTCAAGCGGGGGTACCTGTGGTGCTAAAGCCTTGCACATTCGCTCCCATGCCAATGAAAACTTACGTATGTACGCATCTACTGGCTCACCTTCCTTTTGCACCAAAGCCTGTACTTCTTGCCACACCTTGTCAGGATCTTCTATCTTCACAAACTCCACTTCCAACCCATGTCGTAGATTGTCCCAACTCAACCTTACAGGTAGATCAGCCACACGCAACTCCTCTTCAAATGCTTTAGACCAAACTCGTGCATCACTCTTCAAACAAATTTGGAGAAGGCGTAACATTTGCGTAGGGTCATGAATCTGGTTGCTAATGCAGGCAACCTCCATCTTTTCCAAAAATTCTTCCACATCTTCATCACTTCTTCCATGAAACTCCGGATAAGAGAAAGCCATGGCTACCCAAATTATGATGCTTTGAGAACCCCTTCGAACACACATGCAAGAACCCAAAACTTTTCACTACCCAATCCCCAGAAACTTCAATGGAGCTCAACTTTAGATAAGGACAAACACATGCACATCAGATGAGATTTCATAGTTAATCATCGGAATGAGAACAGGCAAAGGACATTCCAGGATCTCTCTCAATCTTCTTGGCCCAAACATAAAGACTATGCGCTGCTGGAAAAAGATCTTCCTGGACACATGAACATTAATCTGAATTCTTTGAGTTAAATGAAAAGGAGTGAACTGAGGGCCATTTTGATCATCCATTAAAGCCAACCATGAAGCTCCCAAGAAGGCACACCTGACTCAACCTCTGATTTTGCCAAAATTTCAGCAGCATAACATCATAAATGGCTCAAAATACCAAAAAACCAGCCATCATAACTTGGGAAAATTTCGACAGCGTTTCCCCAGAAGTAGAGCAGTAGGAACCCAAAATATAGACTGTCTATGTATGCATAAACTGTCAACAATAGAACCCGAGCATCAAGTAGGACTCACTAGTACATAGCCTATGGCGAGGTCACAAAAAGGGTGCTCCAGCTACCTGTATCACCGAAAGGATCTCCACATTTGAGAATCCCCCAGCTCAATAAAAACCTCACGCTATCGACCCTCACACGAAGGCTAATGCAAATCGCATATAGTCAAGTCTCAGAAATGACTATCTTCCAGACCAAGTCTCAGAAATGGCTGGGACTGCCAAATACAACCAAGTATGGCTCCACAAATGCGTACAATGGCAGTTTCCACAAGTAACGTATAATCCAGCAGACAATGCGCTCAAATAGGCGCCAAGTGATGCATTCCCACAACAACTGCAAGTGACATCAATGCTAGTATATCACTGTACTCCAGCTACCTGTACCTGTGTGAATCACCTGTAGCTGTACCTGTCCCTGCAACCTGTAACCTATAATCTGTAATCTGCAACCTGCAACCTGTAATCCCGAAGCTCGAAGCTCGAAGCTCGAAGTAGAAGGTACTCGAAGAAGATCCTCCGTGGGGGCGCCAAAAGAATGTGAGCGGGATGAAAACACACACAGCGCCTCTATAACGACCCGACACACACTCTTGGGAAGATACACACACACACACACTATGGGGCACCACTCGGCTTACACAACACACCTGGCCGAGACAGGGAACACACCTCTGGAGTGAGAGGAGAGAGACTATCCACTTGCCCACTCCACACAGACACACACACACACACACACACACACACACACACACACACACACACACACACACACACACACACACACACACACACACACACACACACACACACACACACACACACACACACACAAACACACCCAAAAAACTCAGCTCAAAAGAGGAGAATTTCTGATGTTTAGATACAATTGAGCTTGGGCCAACACCAATGGGGCAAATAGCTCACACAATATGGGTACAATAAGCCAGATACAATCACAAACTAGAGCAGAAACTTCGCTCATAAGAGAAACTTACACAGAAAAACAGCAGGAAAAGAGTGAGGAATTTGGCAAAATGGATAGTGCCATCGCGTCCGGAATGGCCCAAAACCCCAGTCTACAATGTCAAAGTGCTCAAATCCGACCTCGGATGAGCAGTTTACGGCCAAAACAGGCTCCAAAATGAGCAAAAAAACAGCTGCGGCTGTTCCTCCTCTCTTCTCCACGTTTTTTCTGGTCTTCTCTCTGTTTTTTCAGTTCCCACACTTAGCTTCTTTAGTTGGGCACCCTTGGCCTTTTAGATGACCTCAAATGGACCCCGAACAGGCCAAAAACTGACCTCGCGGTGCATAGTTGTCACCTTTTTGCATCATTCGCACACCTGGCACTCATCTTTTTTCCAATAATGCATCTCGCCACCACGTGAAGTGGCCCCAAACAGTGGTCCTAATGATGACCTTTCTGCATAACTCTCACAAGAAAACACCCACGTTGTGTCCGTCCTCATCCGCGTGCAAATATTGACCTCGTTCGCCCTCTTGACGCCACTAGATGCCATCTGACGCACCTGCTTACCTCATGTCATCGGCCCACGGATAGCTTCCTCGAGACGTTTTACGCGCTACCAACTCCTCCTTAGTGTAGAAAAAACACAGTGGTGCTGGTAATAGTGAAAATCGATGCACTATGTACACCCTGTCCTACCTGTACACATGTGGACCCCACGTAACCACCTGGCTTTGGAAACTGGGCAATCCTTTATTCGATGCACCATGCATGTGTATGAACATATGTGCAATCCCTTGCTCAAAAAAACTCCTGACATAATTTGCCCATTCCCTAGCCTGCTAGAGCATTCTTGCTCAGCAACAACAAAAAGAGATATTCATTCCACCTGGATCCCACACAAAAACACTTGGTATTCCCTGCCTTAAAAACATAATCCAGCTTCTACACAATAGTATGCTCCTATGGGATAAATTTGAGGAATAATATGTGGGAATTTGGCATACTATGGCTCTCACTTATGCTTAGCTCAAATTTCCATTATCTTGGTAACATGTTTGTGTGAAATTATCATGACATAGCACCATATCAGATCACGGTTGTGGTTTTCATGATGTAGATGGATGTACCAATAATAATAATTTTTTGACTTGTTCTCATTCTTCACATAACACCAAACACAATGATAGTAATCTCAGGGAGGGAAGATATTGAGCAGTTTAGCTGCTACTCTTTTTCATTTTTTTGAACGGTTTTTATGCTTCACATGGACTTCAAGTTGGGATTTTAAATTTGCTTTTTTGGGCTGAGATTACAAAGCCGCTTTGTTGAAACCTCACAAATTTAAGCAATTTTTTTTGGAATTAGGGTTGTACAGAAACGCACACAGCTTGGAGAAGACGAAGGAAGCTCAAGGCACACAATAGAGAGTATGTTACTTTGTGCAATGGAAAGATAGATAGCCCTAGAGTGATGGGCGTATATACAATGCGCGGGGAAAAAACCTCCTAAAGAGGGAAAAAATGCCCCAGCGGTCCTAGTGTGTTCACACACATCACTACCACATGTATATGGTAACAAATCCCCCCCCGGAGTGATGCGGTGAACAAGATCTAGCACATGAGTAAAGGGAAGTGCCATGCCCTGAGGACATGGTCAGTCCACAAAGGGGAGTACGACCAAAGTTTTGCAAAAAGCTTTGAGCTTCTCACGAGACAATGCCTTTGTGAAAAGATATGCAAGGTTGTCTTGTGGTGGCACATAAGCCAAGCTGATCTCTCGTGTTGGGAGCCTCTCCCTAACATCGTGGTAATGCACCTCAATGTGCTTTGTGCGAGCATGAAAAATTGGGTTCCTCGCAACTACCAATTCACTGTGACTGTCAGTGTAAATAGTGTTTGCAGTGTCCTATCCAACACACAAATCAGCCATAAGGCGTCTGAGCCATACACACTCAATCGTAGCTATGAAGACCGCCTTGTACTCAGCCTCACAACTTGAAGTGGCCACAATAGGTTGTTTATTGCTCAACCATGATATACATGAACTACCAAGCATGAAACAAAAACCACTTGTGGACACTTGCGTGTCAAAATAATCAGCCCAATCTGAGTCCAAAAAAGCATGTAAGTCTGGCGGAAATGATCCCCCCTTGGGATAAAAAAAGCCAAGATGTAAAGTGTCACTAAGATAGTGAAAAATCCTCTTGATAGCCTGCCAATGCTTAGACCTTGGGTTATGCATAAATCTGCTTACCTGTGAGACTGCAAATTGAATATCGGGCCTCGTGTTGCATACATAAATGAGGCATCCAACAACAGTTTGGTAAAGAGTGACATCAACAGGATTGCCAGCATCATGTAGACTCAACTTCAAACCTATTTCCATAGAAGTGGCAATAGGTTTGAAATCCTCAAGTTCAAACTTACATAGCAATGTCTCTATGTAACTTTTTTGACACAAGGAAATACCATTATCACATTGCTTAAACTGTATACCCAAGTAATGATGCAACAGTCCCAAGTCTTTCATCTTGAAAGTAGCGTTCAAATCAGCCTTGAATTCAGCAATATGTCTCTCATTTGGTCTAGTCATCAACAAATCATCTACATAAAGAACCACAATGAGAAGTACATCATCCTCACACTTTACATATAATGTGCTTTCTGTTGGACTGCTACAAAAGACTTGTTTGACCAAATGAGTGTCAGCTTTCTGATACCAAGCATGAAGAGATTGCTTCAATCCATATAAAGCCTTATTACATCTGCACACTTTGTCCTCTTGTCCTTTCTTGACAAAACCGCGAGGTTGCGTTACATAAACTTCCTCAAATATGTCACCATTTAAGAAAGCAGTAACAATGTCCCATTGATGTACATCCCAACCAAAATGAGCTGCCAATGCACATAGAAAACACACAGTAGTCATACGACAAGTGGGAGCAAAAGTCTCTTCATAATCTATGCCTTTTTGCTGTGCAAAACCCTGTGCAACAAGTTGAGCCTTATGGCAATCGATCTCACCATCCGGCTTACGTTTCAACTTGTAAACCCACTTCGTACCAATGGCATTTATGCCAGGAGGCAAATCACATAAAGTCCATGTGTCATTTTTTATAAGTGCATCATATTCTGATTGCATGACAGCCATCCAATTTTTTGAATTTTTTGCTTCATCAAAAGACAGAGGCTCCTCAATGTTATGTAAGCTAGACACAACCAAAGCATAACAATCTGATGCATAAGATGCATGACAAGAGCATGAGCAAGTACGACTAGACAAAGGTGCATACAATTTACTGTCATGCAATGTATGCACCATCCATTTTGGCATACCTCTAGCTTGCTCATTTTCAGCCCTTTCCTCATCAAGTACATCTGCATTAGTAATAGGCTGATCTGTAACATTTTCAGAAACCCCCATATGCTGTACATTTGCCTCATTGGAAATAACATTCGTATTTTCAAAGAGGCAACAAAGTGTCATAAATGTCCTGTGAGCTAACATTACTGTCTCTAGTACATGACACCAAGGGTTGAACAGAATCTTCCACAAACACTATATCTCGTGAAACCAAAATACGCTTTATTTGCGGATGATACAGTCTGTAACCTTTGCTTTTAGCACTATAGCCAACAAAAATACATTTGATAGCCTTATCATCCAATTTTCTACGCTGTGTTTGTGGCACCAAAGCATATGACAAACAACCAAAAACACGCATGTGCTCAATAGAAGGCTTTCTATCATGCCATGCTTCATATGGAGTAATAGACTGCAAAGATTTTGTAGGACACTTGTTTAGTATCTAAGTGGCACACATGATGGCCTCAAGCCAAAAAGAATGCGGCAAAGCTTAACTTTTGACCATACATTGTGCCATTTCTGTAAGTGACTTGTTTTTCCTCTCAGCAACACCATTTTGCTGAGGTGTATAAGGCATTGTATGTGAGGTCCCTGCCCCTTGTCAAGAGGAGCGGAGCACCTTTGATAGGTCTCCAATCCTGAGAAAGAAAAACCAATGGACATTTCCTAAGCTACTACGTAGCCACGGTCATGAATCGTTAGTGAAGGATTGGTCCTATCTCGCTATGGCGGAGTGTGACCACCATAACCCTATCTAAAAACTATCTATAATCAACTATAGCGCTAAAGATATAAATCTTAGAGTGACCAACCTGTGTGCTTTTTTTCCCATGTTCAGAAGCACAGCCGCCAAGGTTTGTCTCTTTTAAGATTTATGACTATTAAAAAAAAACAATTTCTTGCGTTGGAAAGTTACTCGACTCATCGGGTCCACCCGTCCATAGAATGATACCATGAGGGTATCATTCTCCCACTTTCCACACCGCACTCACCCTTATTTTGTTATCTAATTACTACCACACTGTTTAAACATACATGTTCCTTTACTTTATTTATGATACTTGTTTGTTAAAACAACCCTTCAAACAGTATTACAAACAATAATCAAAGAAGAAGTCATCCAATTTTAAACCAACAACCCTTGGATTAGGTTCACTTAAGAATCTCTACTGGCGCTATTATGTCCGATTGGTATATACATTATTTATAAATCCCTTGTAATCATGAGCATCCCATACCGCTCGACAAGTACTCGTTGTGATAATCTGGACGTACTCCTTCCATAGCAACAATGGTGCTAACAAAACAAAACTGCAGTATCCAGCTGTGGTAATCTGGGTGTACTCCCACCATAGCATCAATGGTGCCATCTTGGGCATCATCTCACGCCTCGGCAACTGTCACATAATGCCAACGCTAATAAGTAGAGAGACTTGAGAGAAACCATACCGAAGGTTTTGGACAAACATTCTTTCCTATAGCAACCAATTTAACCAGACATTCTTTCGTACTTGTCAAACATATGCCGAGTTTCTTGGGGTTAAGCCCCTTGGTTTTGTTCCATGTTCTCTTTTCATAAGGTAAGTAATATATTCTATGGTCTCGCATATGCAATGATGCATAACTTGAAACTGTAATGCTAACGTGTACCATAGCTCTGATTGATCCGATTGGTGGAGACATAGCATGTTCCGCAGGAGTTTCCCCCTTACTTATACCAGCTTCATGATCAATTAGCACCTTGGGTTAGAGCACGCTTTGGAGCCATTTTTTTTTGTACCACACTTAGGTTATAACTTTAAATTGATCAATTTCCCTAGTAATCTCCTTGAAATCTAAGGTTAGTTTTACATATGAGTAACCTTGTTATTTTTCTTGAATATTACTTTACGAAAAGTTTCCAAAGAGTCTCTGTAATTTGAACCCTCGCCAACTCGGATTCACACTTAGTGTTGTTGTACTACATCTAATTTCTATATATCAGCATGTTTACTAATCTTAATTAATCAAAAATTAAGTGTGTAAACTACGAGTGAAAGTTTAGGAATGCATTACTTTTATGCATGACATTTCTAATCCAATTCTAACTTCAATTTCTATACTTCAACTATATCAAATTTTTAGTATTATTCAAAATACTAATTAATCTAATTGACAATAAAATTAATGAATGAGAATTTCATCATGCATAATAAGAGTGTGATGAGTACTCTTATGTATTAACTTCTAATTAACTATGCATAAGTTAATAGTGAAGATGTACTAACTAGAGAGAGTAGGTATACTTAGAGAGATTAGAGTAAGAGAAAACATACACACACATCTTTTCTAAATTTAATTGAATCTTACTAATCCATTAGAAAGATTAGAGTAAAAGGGAACACACACACACATCCTTTCTAAAACTAATTGAATCTAACTAACGCACTAGACAAATGAGGATAAAAGAGAACACACATACATCCTTTTCTAAAGCTAATTGAATCTTACTAATCTGTTAGAGAGACTAGAGTAAGAGATAACACACATATATCATTCCTAGAGCTAATTGAATCTTACTAATCCATTAGAAAGATTAGAGTAAGAGATAACACACACACATCATTCGTAAAGATAATTTAATCTTAATTAATACGCACCTTACTAATCCACTAGAGTTTTTGTTCTCTTAGTGGTTTGTGGACGCCTTCTCTCTAAGAGAAGTGGCAGCACTTGGTGAGCGCTATAGAGGCAATCTCTATGTCTAAAGTGTGAGTATGGATGCTCTATTTATAGAAGAAAAGAAAACGTCCAACTTTTTTTCCCCAAATTTTTTAATTTTTTTTTACTTTTTCTAAAATTCATACCCGTGTTTCTTGGTCCCCTTGTGGTACCCATTAGCTTGACCAATTTGTCCTCATCATCAAGAGATAAGGTCACACAGCCCCCTCTCATTAAGATTAGTCAAGACTAGCCTCTCCTTTTCATGTGACTGTGTGTCCCACTTTGTCCCCGCCTATGTGAGTCCTGGTGAGTCCATGTGCCTTCATGTGTCATCCATGTGTATTCTTTTGTCTTTATAATTATTTTATGTATTTTCTTAACGATAATTTACTTTACATTTTCAAGTTAAACTTTACAGTCTTTTACTAACTTTACAGTAGTAAGAGAAAATCCTATAATCAGTAAATGAGTATTGTAATAAGCTAGATAGTCTTTTGTATAACTAAACATGTCATAATTTTCTAGCGTAAATTTTTAATCTTAGCCTACGATTCATAATTTGAACTTGAATATCTTAAATAATGAATGATGGTTAAAAAAATTTAAATGTGTAATAGAACTTGTGTGAAATTCGGAAGTAGAGACCTTACAATCTCTCCAACTTAGAATTTGAGATGCCCTCATCTCAAGAACAGTAAAGGATAATCCTTAAGAAGGGTTGTCGCATCTTCCCAAGTAGCATCTTCTACAGGGAAATCCTTCCATGAGATAAGATGTTCTTTGATAGATCTATTCCTAAGCTTTCTCTCTCTAGTTTCTAGGATAGTATCAGGTTGGAGATGTAAAGCATCTTGAGCAGGTAAAATGATTTGCTCATCATAAAGGACATGATCAGGGTTATGTACAGAAGGTTTTAATAGACTTACATGAAATACATCATGCACTTTGAGATGGGAAGGGAGTTTTAGTTTATAAGCTTGATCACTTACAACCTTGATTATTTTGTAAGGTCCACAATATCGGTAGCTAAGCTTCTTATACCTTCCGAGAGATAGATTGCTCTTTTTGGGCTTTACTCGTAAGAAAACTTTGTCACCTTCCTTGAAAATTTGATCAGATCTTTTCAAGTCTACGTACTTCTTTTGTCGATCTTGAGCCGCTTGAATATCCCTTCGAATAGATTTGGTTTGAGCTTCCATTTCTTCGAGCATTTTCTTTGAGGCTTCTACCCTTATAGTGGGGTTAAAAAAGTTAAGAGGTGATAAACATTCTTGACCATAAAGAGCATTAAAAGGTGTCATTCCAATACTTCTATGAGTAGAAGAATTGTATGCAGTAGGCTCTGAGGATGTCTTCAATTACTCGATTAACTCTTTCAGTTTGGCCATCAGTTTGAGGATGATAAGCAATACTAAAACATAACTGGGTTCCAATAGCTTGAAACAATGATACCCAAAACTTTGAAGTAAAACTTGGAATCACAATCGCTCACAATCCTCTTGGGTAAACCAATGATCAATATCTGAAGATGTAAAGGTTGTCTTGATTGGGATTAAGTGAGCCACTTTATTAAGCAAGTCGACTATGACCATGATTGAATCATAGCCAGCTTGAACAGAAGGAAACCCGGTGATAAAGTCCATGCTAATACATTCCCATTTCATTCGGGAAATATCTAAAGGATGTAATTTACCTGGCATCTTTAGTCTCTCTACCTTAGTCCTTTGATAAGACAAACACTGCTTGACATAGCGAAGGACATCACCCTTCATACCTTGCCAATAGTAACTTCTACAAATTGCATTAAGGGCTTTGGCATAACCTGGATGTCCTGAAGTTGGGCAATCATGTGCTTCATATAGGATAGCATTCATTAGGGTAGAATCCTTAGGTATGCATAGTCGATTGCTATAGTAAAATTTCCCATCTTCTAAGGAATAATGTAGAGGTTTATGCTGATTTGATGATACCCTCTCTTCACGTAGGATACTAGCAAGCATCTGGTAATCTGCATCTCTGACATCAGCATCCGAGACGTTGTATAAAATAAGATTGTTAGCCATGGAAATTGCCCCCAGAAAAACTTTATGGCTTAGGGCATTTGCCACAACAGTATCCTTACCTGGTCTAAATTTAATATCAAAATCATATTCGTGCATGAGCTCTATCCATCTCAGCTGTCTCATGTTAAGGTTAGGTTGGGTAAAAATCCACTTAAGGCTCTTGTGATCTGTTACCAATTGGAATTTGCATCCCAATAGATAATGTCTCCATAGCTTGAGAGCATGAATAATTGCTAGCAATTCTAAATCATGTGTAGCTTAATTCACTTCATGAATCCTAAGCTTCCGAGAAGTGTAAGCTACAAGCCTTCCTTCTTGAGTAAGGACTCCTCCTAATGCAAGGTTACTAGCATCTGTGATCACCTCAAATTCTTGGGTGAAGTCTGGAAGTTTTAAGAGAGGTTCTAAAGAAAGATACTCCTTAAGCTGTTTGAAGCAAGATTCATGTTTTTCTTCCCAAAGTATCATAGCTCCTTCTTTAGCAAGTCGGTTAGTGGTGCAGCTTTAAGAACATAGTCCTTTACAAAGATCCTGTACCACCCTGTGATACCTAAGAACCCTCTTACTTTGGTTTGTGAAGTGGGTTGAGGCCATTCCACAGTATCCTTGACTTTGTCAGGTCCACAGAGACTCCTTCAGGTGAAATGATAAACCCTAAGTAACAGACCTTAGGGGTAAAGAAGGTACATTTGCTTTTCTTTGCATACAACTTATTTTGGCGTAAAAGCTCTAACACTTTCCTAACATGTCCTTCATGCTCTTCCTCTGATTTGGAATAAATTAAGATATTGTCAAAGAATACTAGGACAAAATCATCCAAGAATTCTCTAAAGATATCGTGCATCAGAGGATTGAAAGTTGCAAGAGGATTTATTATTTGACCTTGCCCTCTGGCTCGATTAGGTATATTTGTTGTAGAGACTCACCTAGGACATACATTCCTTAAATGTCCTAGCTCGTTGCATTGATAACATCTAAGATCTTCATTTTGAGCTCCAGTTGCTGAGGCTACGACTATCGGATGAGTTTGGTGAACTGGGTGAACTGGCCTTTGATTCCACATCATAGGTCGTCCTCTCCTTGTAGCATTCCTTATATTTCCATTTTGTCCCCTTTGATAGTTTGACATCTCTTTAGCTAAGGGTTTAGCTCTTAAAAGAGCACCTTGTAAATTTATAGGTCTCATGGCTTCTAAATGAGTATTTAAAGGAGCATTTAGCCCTTGGCAGAAACGGGCTACTTGTTGATCTGTGGTCATTGGCGGAGCATAGCGCCTAAAAGTTACAAATTTGGATAAGTATTGTTCCACTATAAGATGAAACTGAGTAAGTTGAAGAATTCATTCATCTTAAGGGATTCGTGTGTAGGTGGAAGATAACGTCCTTTGACAGCATACTTAATGTCTTCCCAAGTTTGAGTGTTTTGAGCTACTTGATTATCTTTGCAGTGTTGTTTCCACCAAGCTTGAAATCCCTCGTGAGACAAAACATAGCCAACATTGCTTGTTTATTGGTATTAGTACCAGCAACAACAAAATAATACTCCATCTCTTCGAGCCACACTTCTGCATCTCGCTCAACTAGGGCTCCTTCCCCCTTGAAAGAGGGAAGTTTAACTTGCTTGAGAAGTAGTTTTTTCTCTTCAATAGATGTGTACACCGCACTCTGTGCAATATAGATTAAGTGAAATTTTATTTGATACAATAACTCTAATCCACTTTAAGACAAGACTTGATCAAAGAATAGTATAGGCAAAAGTCAATATTGATCCAAACTTTATTCATATACACATTATTTGCTAGCAAGGTTGGTAGTCTTTAGGTACAAGGCTTGTAATGTCTCTATATTTTGAGTTTAGTGATTACAAAAGGATACGCTAAAGGATCAAAATATTAAGATTCCTTTGACCCTTGAAAGCTATGAGATACACATATGGGTCGAATCCTACCAGCATGGATAACTGTTGTAACTTGGTTATAGACCCATTGATTTTGAGATATCTTTTCTCCTTCCAAGGTAATGGTAGCATCCGGATTCTTAGTACCAATGAAAAGATAAACTTTGATGACTTTTAATTCCTCTACCCATCAAAGTTTCTTAAGATTGGTAGCCATGCACCATATCTTGTCAGCATCGATAGTGTAGATTCCTCCAGATGGACTCCAGTTGATGCCCCATCCTCTATGCACCCTCGAGATAGGTGGTGCAAACACCCTATCGAAAATCATCATCACCCTTTTTCGAAACTGATAATTTGGTGATTGGCATGTATTTTCAAACATGATGGTGAACACTTGGAATTTCTGGTAGGCCGAATGAACATTTTCCTATATCAGGAAAGTTCCTCAATACCATATAAACATTCAAAACAATTATCCTAGACTTTTCTATTATTTCAAACATTCGCATCCTTCATCCTCCAAACATCAATCTAAAAATCTCCCCAAGCTTTAACCTAGGCTCTGATACCAGTGTGAGTCCCAGCCCCTTGTCGAGAGGAGTGGAGCACCTTTGATAGGTCTCCAATCCTAAGAAAGAAAAACCAATGGACATTGCCTTAGCTACTACATTTTTTTTTTCTAAAATTCATACCCGCATTTTTGGTCCCCTTGTAGAACCCATCAGCTTGACCAATTTGTCCTCATCATCAAGAGATAAGGCCACACAGCCCCCCTCATTAAGATTAGTCAAGACTAGCCTCTCCTTTTCATGTGACTATGTATCCCACTTTGTCCCCTCCTATGTGAGTCCAGGTGAGTCCATGTGCCTTCATGTGTCATCCATGTGTATTCTTTTGTATTTAAAATTATTTTATTTATTTCCTTAATGATAATTTACTTTACATTTTCGAGTTAAAATTTACTGTCTTTTACTAACTTTACAGTAGTAAGAGAAAATTCTATAATCAGTAAATGAGTATTGTAATAAGCTAGTCAGTCTTTTGTATAGCTAAATATGTCAGAATTTTGTAGCGTAAATTTTAAATTCTAGGTTTTCTCAGCCTACGATTCATAATTTGAACTCGAATATCTTAAATAATGAGTGATGGTAAAAAAAATTCAAATGCGTAATAGAACTTGTGTGAAATTCAGAAGTAGAGACCTTACACTATACATTGGTGTTTTATCCCACGATTGGCCAGAAATGCATTTAATTCTTGATACATATACTCCCCCCCTCGATCGAAACGGAGGGTGCCCATAGTACATTTTGAGACATTTTCAGCCATAGCCAAAAATTGTTTGAAGCACATAAAAACTTCAAACTTCGCTTTAAGCGGAAATACCCATGCATGCCTGTAGTAATCATCAATGAGAGTCACGAAGTAAAGGTAATTGCCCAAGGACACAGTTTGCATGGGCCCACAAACGTCACCATGCACGAGCTGCAACCTGCATGTGGCCCTAACTGAACCATCCTTTGGAAACTTAGAACGCTGCATTTTACCCAAAATACAGTCTTCACAAACATGTTTGACAGGTGCTTTAGGAGGCCGCAAAGAAGCAACCATATCATATTTTTGCAAACGCACCAAACTGGAAAAATTCAGATGACCAAAAGGTGCATGCCAAAGTTTTGCATCTGAAATAGCCCTTGAATCTACAACTGCATTTGCAAAATTTTCTCCACACTTGTCATACAAAGTGAGCTTATACAGCCCACGGCACAAAGGCCCAGATGCAACAATTTCATCACCAAAGCTGAGATCATGAACTGTATATCTGTCATCCACAAATTTGACGACAAGTCCAAGTCTAGCAAGTGCAGATACAGACAAAAGATTCTTCTTGATCCCAGGTACATAAAGTGCATCGACAAGTGTAAAAGAGCTGCCATTTACAGCAGTAAGAACAATCTTTCCAACTCGTTGAACCGGATAAGAGGGATTGTTGGCACAACTGATTGAATTCCCATGAGGGACAGGCTCAAGAGAGGTAAACAATTCACGATGAGAGGTGATGTGCTTTGTAGCGCCATTGTTGAAATACCACACATGGAATTTGCAGCAACTGACATGCATGCATCATGGACAACAAGATTGTAAGTGCACTCTGCACTAAAAGCCCATTCTACATCAACATCAGTATTATAGTCTCCTTTTATAGAAGACTCAACAATGGCTGCATTTGTAGTGGAATTAGCATTTGCAATGGAACCACCTTCTTTCTTCTTAGCCTCTTTTTCCTTCAACTTAGGACACTGCTTGATCAAGTGATCATTAGCTTTACAATGATAGCAACGTATCTTCTTTTTGCCCTTATCACCAGAATTGCGAGACGAAGTGCTGCAGAAGCATTGGGAACAAAATTTTTGCCACTCGTAGCAAAACCATAAGAAGTGGCTGCATTGCTCTTACCACCCTTTCTTTGAGAAGCAATAAAAGCCTGTTCAACTGCACGACGCTGTCTAGTCCTGTTTTTTTTGGAAAGTGACTCTTGCAACAACAATGTGCATAATGCATCAAACTTGACAACTTTTGGATTTCCTTGGGTCATAAGTCTCCAAGTACTAGCAAAAGTCAGGTAAGAATCTGGTAAGGCATCAAGAATAGTCTTCACAAGGGAACTGTCTGAAATGACTTCACCTGCAGAAATAAGTTGCTCATTGATATCCTTGACACCAGTAAGAAAAGTTTCCATATCATCTTCCTCATGCATAATCTTTGACTCCAACTCTTTACGCAGCAAAGCAATTTTAGTCTCATTGCGGCTTGCATAAAGACCTGCTAGAATATCCCAAGTCTGTTTCGCAAATTTTGCTGAACGAATGTGAGGAAAAATGGTGCGCTTCACAGAAAATGCAATCAACACCAAAATGAAAATCCTTTACATCCAAACGAGATTTTTCTACCATATGCAAAACAACTCTAATAGTAGCAATCCTTGCAGCAAGACTTGCAACATCCTCAACATCACCTACATCCTCAGAAACAGGACGTACATCAATGCCCTACACAATATTCTAGACGCCCTTTGACACAAGAACATGTTGCATTATGTAAACCCACATAGGGTAATTGTCCGCATCAAATCTATCCTCAGCAAAGAGAACATCTTGAACACATTTGTGTTGTTCTCAGCATGGTAAATGCTACACTTGATGTGAAAATTGCCGAAAAGAGGAGAAACGAAGCGAGAACAACATGTGCTCTATAGCACAAACCATAGAAGACTATATGGCACCTGTTATGCAAAAAAAGGCACTCACAAAATTTTTGCACAAAATGACAAAATTGGATGTGCATACCTGCATGTAGTGGAACCTGGGAATGCTCCACCAAACCGCATTGAAATTGGAGAAAGTGAGCAGGTGTGTGCTGAAGCAGCTGGTGACTAAGCCCGGGAAGATGCAACTTGCTCTGATACCAATTGTTGGAATTAGGGTTGCAGAGAAATACACACAGTTTGGAGAAGATGAAGGAAGCTCAAGGCACACAATAGAGAGTGTGTTACTTCGTGTGCAATGAAAAGATAGATAGCCCTAGAGTGATGGGCATATATACAATGCACGGGGGAAAAAACATCCTAAAGAGGGAAAAAAAGCCCTGGCGGTCCTAGTGTGTTCACACACGTCACTACCACATGTATATGATAACAAATTCTCGGATAATAATGGGCTCATAAGTTGAATACCCGTACTTGTATGGGTGAACCTCTTTGCTTTAAAAATTTCTAATCTTTATTGGAAACTTTGAGTACCAATAGGTGCCTTTAATCTTCCTGTGATGGGCTCCAATGAGCTAACTTGTTTTGGAGTACGGAAAATATCCCATCAAAACAAGGGAAATGCTGCCAAATTTTTGACGGATTACCAGCTTTTTGAATGATTACCAATAGTTTCATACGTAAATTGACTTATAAATAGTAACTGATGGTTTGAATGAGTATCGATATCTTAGCAGTATAGGATATTTTGTATAAAAAGGAGCTTGTTTGCCATTTTGAAAGCTGCTTTGCGTCATTGTTTGCTAGCTGAAATCACACAACTAGCAATTTTGTTGGTTGTCATTAATGACTTGGAATGGTATAATTGAATATTGCTAACCAAGTATGGTTTAAAGGTTTTGGACTTACACTCAACACAATTGAATATTTATTGGCTGGATATCAGATATTAGTCAATTTTTTGGTAATGTAATTCCTAACATATATGTGGTTGCAGACACAGCTAAAGAGTACACTCAAATTGAAGTATATGTACAAAGCCATGTTCAACTATAATGCTAACCATGGTTATAATTGGGTGGTTAAATTTGTCCAATGTTTGTTACAAGAGCCTTAATCCTCATGTGGGGTTCTCGGATGAGATGGCATTAGATTGGACTTTTGAAAATTGATCCAATATACAAAGGAGATGGTGTCCGATTTTTTCTAGAATTACAAGATGTAAACATTAAGTAAATAAATGGCTCAATCTCTAAACATAATAGTTGATATGTGTTAGGTTGTTGGTTTTTGTGGTAATTCCTGACACTGATAACAAGAAGAGGGAGTCGTTGCCATCTGTTTTCCCAAGTAATGCTAGTTCTGAGGGGCTTGTGTTTTTGGGATGGTGGTAGGTAAGAGGTTCCTTCCTTGGGTTAACAACAACAACTGCAACAATAACGAGAGATCACCCATTGTGCAATTATTTGTATGATTGATAGACAAACCTTGTATAATCTTCTTTGATAATTTCATATATTTACAATTAATATTGTATATGTCAATGTTTAGTCTATATGTCAATTGTAGTCTTATCTCTGTCATTTTTAAAGATTACTTTTTATCTAATGTAGACATAGCTCTTGGCCATTGTATACGCTTTTTTTGGTATCTAGTCCCATTGTGTGGTTTAATAGTTTGTGAAATCAAACTATTGTTAGATAATCATTCTTAAACACACACATACTTGTTTCTAGCTAGCCTTAAGTCTGCTAGCATCATAGAATGGGCCTAGACCAGCTGTATATTTTGACTTGACCCACCTAATCCAAGAGGATGGGTTGGGACCATGACTCCTAATCTGGTCAAGCGCATATAGCATTCAATTATTTTGATAAACTATACAGATAAACTATGCAGATATCTAGCAGTTGTTTTTTTATCATTGATTACCTCAGAAGATATTAAGCTAATATGTAGGGTTTTTGCAGGATATTGGACAATTTCCATATAAAAACGCTAGAAACTACTATCTTGAATGTAAATCAATTCAGCGATGATGAACAACAAGTAAGAGATTCTTTCTTACTCAATACTTCACAAAATATACCTTATCAGATGACTTTTTCTATAAATGATGATGCTTATATTGATAGCCGTTTTTCGGCTCTTTGTAATTGCCATAGTGAGTTATCTCACCCTATCAAATCACTCAAACACTGTGGTTACCTTCATCCTTTCACTGTATATAGGTGCGTGTGAGTTAGGGGACTTTTCCCATATCTCCTTACTGAAATAAAAAACCCTCAATTAGCTAGTCATTGGGCTAGTTGAGCCAAAAAAATAAAAAATATAAGTATATTATGGCCCATGCGTATGTAAATATTTCTTTGTATATAGGGCCTAAATAAAAGATTTTTTCATAATTATTTTGGTATTTATTTAAATATTTCTACCTAGGTGTGTGTTATTTATGCTCTATACATTGCCTCACCATTACCACAATTTTTCTTACCATTTTTCATACTCTTTATTCCATGTAGAAATAATTTCATGTAAGCTTCTCTTATATTTGGTGTAACTCCACCCCAACAAAAATCCAAAAAAAATAGTTTTATTTATGTGTATATTTTTTCACTATTGTGATTTTTCCCATCCTACATCTATTTTGTTTTTTTTTTAAAAAATTAGGACACCAAAAATATTTATCTTTTTATGGTAGCCTCATAATGAGAGAGATTTTTTTTGACCCCTTTATATTTTTTCCACTTATATTATTTATATTTGACATGTACATATTTTTTAGACCCCTCAATATTTGATTTTCTTAGTTGTACTATTCACTTATATCATGATCTCAACAATATCTTCAATTATAGATCTACCAAATAAGGTCAAGGGTAGGTGGAATGCATACATGCCCTATGGAGGGCTCACTCTTGGAGGTATTCAAAAGAATCATCCAAAGAAGGACCCCACAAAGACCTTGTGCAGTGGAAAAAAACGGTCGGTTTTGCTGAATTTTTAAAGTTCACTTGCTCTCCGAATTTGAAAAGGTGATACAAACAAAAGTTGTAGCTCGTGGGCTGAACTTTTGCCTCAAATGTTTTCATATTTTTTTGAGCTACGAGCTGTGAGCTATGATTTTATTAGTGGACCCCAGTTTTCCCATGCTATGCAGCCACACTCTCTCTTCCACTTTATCATTTTCCTCTTTCACACACACTTCTCCACTCATCATCCCCACCTCTCTCACCACTCCTCTCTGCACCCTACTCACCTTCTCCTCAACCTTGAAGAATAAGAGAAACCATGGTGAACTCATACCTCCCACACACAACTCCATTCCAAAATTGACCACCTAGTCTCATTTTTCCTCCTCCAAATTACCCATATCTATAAAAAAAACCACAAAATTCAGCCTATTCTCTTAAAAGATAGCATCATGGTGGTTGATTACTCAGCTTCAATTACCTTGTCTCTCAAGGAAGGTCAAGAGTGGAGAAAAAATGTATAGTCAAAGCTGGTGGACCGTCAACAAGCGTCAAAATCGGCCCTACTCAAGACACTTGGAGCATCAACCTTGTAAGAAAGCCACCTTTTCTTACCTCTTAAGAGTTTTTCTTCCTTATTTGTATCCTACATGGATATCCCATTGTAAATATCCAATTCCATTTGTAAATTAATACTAACTCTACTAACACTAACCCACTATGAAAAGTCCTATCATCTCCATTTCTCTCCTCTCTCTTTCTCCACCAACTTCTTGATAATTCCAAGCAAAAGAAATTAGATAAATTGCTGAAAATCTAACCCAACCATGGTTAGAGGAGTAACCCTAGCCTTCAAAATTGCTATAAAGGAGGGTGTAGCTAGCACAAAAGGGGGGAGCCATAAGCAAGAGCACTATGCTATAGCTTGAGAAGCCAAGCTCAACC
This sequence comes from Adiantum capillus-veneris, assembly GCF_014529385.1. Classification (NCBI taxonomy): domain Eukaryota; kingdom Viridiplantae; phylum Streptophyta; class Polypodiopsida; order Polypodiales; family Pteridaceae; genus Adiantum; species Adiantum capillus-veneris. The sequence goes on along the minus strand of NC_140955.1, from coordinate 136,135,568 downwards.
TCTCTAGAAGGAGCTCTTGAGTGGAAGCTCATTGTCTTATGCATGTGCATGTGTTGTAATAGGGGATTAGCAAGGGAACTCTATGCCATTGTAAGAGAGAGAGTGATCATTCAATTGAGAGTAGGAAATCTATCATTCCTCCTACTAGTGTAAGCCCAACATTCGCTGAATCAAGGAGGGTGGATTTGGACTAAGCTTGGATACTTTGTCTCCCTTCCAACGTGAAGTAATGGACAACAATGATGCGTAAGTGTCTTGGTGTTTTTTGTTAAGTTCTTGATAGCTTGTCTCTAATGTTGTCATCAATCTAGCCATAAATCCCACATACTGTAAGAGGGCGACAGGGTGGAGAGGACTCCCCTGGCCTTAAGACAGTGATTGGGGTGGCTTTTCTTGTGATGTGTTGTGGTGAAATTTACGCAAGCTATGTTGAACAAATACTAATCTCACTTTGATTTGTCATGACAGATTTGTAAGAAGGTATTAATGCAACAAGCACCCCCTCTCCCTCTCTCTCTCTCTCTCTCTCTCTCTCTCTCTCTCGTGTTTTAGTGTGTGAGAGTGTTCCATTGGTGTTAGGGTTAATGTAAATTCCTTGCTTGTTTGTGGGTTGCTCTAACGATTCTCCTCTTTTGCGTCCTAGTTCGCTCTTAAACTAGGTGGTGCCCCTTGTGTAGTTGGGATTTGGCTGTGGGTTTGTTGTTTTGGTTTGTGTTGTGTTGTGCCCCAGCCCCATCGAGCAGCACGGGAGCCTTGAAGGGTGTCTAGAGGTTGCTCTTCTTGTCGCCCGCCCCGGACCGCCTCAATATATTAGCCCTTGTGGCACCACTTTACCAAAAGGTAACCTTTCTACATATAATGAATACCTCTTTGAACACTTCATACTGTTTACTTTGAAATTCTTGTCACTCTTTTGTGCAAGCTTGGTTGGGGTAGGGTTCCACATGGTGGGCCCTACCTCTCACCATGTGGACCTTCTCCTAGGGTTGGGGGAGGGCCACACACACACACACACACACACACACACACACACACACACACACACACACACACACACACACACACACACACACACACACACACACACACACACACACACACACACACACACACAGAGTATATGGAATACATGACACGTATAGACAACATTCCGTGAAATCATGCGCACATAAGCACACACACAGATACATACACAAAAAATAGTATACAAATATACAAATAGTATAACATTCAAAAGCAAAAATAAACATGACCATAAAGCTAATAACCAAAAACAATGTGTATCATTTGAAGGGCATAGCAGGGACGGTGTGCAGTACTTTGGATAATAAGCATATGCAAGAGAAACAGATGGCGACGGCAAGCAATAACCAGGAAATGTGATACAGAAACCTCTACTAACAAATAAGTTTCCTTTAGTTTTTATGAATTAAAACAAAGATGTTAAGTTATGAGTTTTCCTTTTTTTCATTCAAATTCAAAGAAATCTCATAAAAATTGACTAGGTGGTATAAATATGGATAAGGATATGATACATGTGATATGACAACCTCCTGTGAGGACACAAGTCAATGTGTACGGATGTTTTTTGAAAAAAGAGTGACAATACAAACAAAATGTTGCCAAAATTTGTACAAAGTGTAGACACTTATAAGGAAATTGGTTTAAAAGTTAATTGTATATAACATAGAATGCAACAACTGAGGGATTCAGACATAATTGGGGCAATAGGTAAGTCTGGTACAAAAAATATGTATCAGCTATCTATGAACTATAACAAAGATGTTAAATTGTAGGTTTTCCTGTTTTGAAGCATTTGAATTCAAAGAAATCCCATATAAGTGGGCTAGGTGGTATAGAAATGGATAAGGATATAACACATTTGGTATGAAAACCTCCTGTGAGGGCACAAGTCAATGTGTACAGATGGTTTTTTTTGAAAAAAGAAGGATATTACAAACAAAATGCTGCCAAAATTTTTACAAATTATAGACACTTATAAAGAAATTAGTGTAAAAGGTAAATGTATATACCATAGACTGAAGCAATTAAGCAATTCATACACATATAGTTAGGGAAATAGGCAGGTCTAGTACATAAAACTATTAACCACATGTGTGTAAATATTTTTGACAAACAGGAAACCGACAGACAACTAGGATGAGCATCACTCGGGACATGTTTAAACTACAACATATTCGGAACAAGCTCATGGATGCACATAATAGGCAAAAGAAAACCAAGCCAATAGAAATTAAGGATCCCATTTCCAAACCATGTAAACCCATAAAGCTTTTCAAAGAGTGCAATAGACCCTACTTACATAGACGAGCTAAAGAAAACATAGTTTATGTTTAGGAGTATTGTTGGGGTCTGGGATGTGACAACAATAACAAGCAGTGGGGATTGCTTGATATACCTGTCACCCATTTAGTACAAATTAGTTCTAATTAATTGTACTTGTGGTTGGTTGACAGGTAAAGATCCCTGCTTTCATCTGGTAGGATTTCCGGCTTAAACTCCTACTTTGTCATGTATCAAAGTATATTGTAATAAATATTATCTCAAGAAATTCTTCTTTGTTTTGTTTTTTACACAATATGGTTTTTTCAAACAGTATTTAAGTCTCTCAATATATGATTTTGAACGATGGGATTTTACATTCAAACACACACACACAAACACACACACACACACACACACAGACACACACACACACACACACACACACACACACACACACACACACACACACACACACACACACACACACACACACACACACACACATACATAGACAAAAAAATTTGCCCCATTCTCTCAGACATATTGACTTTCCTCAGTATTCCTCGCAACTTCATACCCTTCTCTCACCTCGATATGGCTTTGGGCCAATTTCAGTCTCGCACGTGGGTGCATGCTTGCTTCTTTTAGAGTGGCCTCTGGTAACACTATCATCTTTTTGAGTAGGCAATAGAATTAACCTAATAAACTCCTATACAAGGCAAACCTGGATATTCATAAGTGAGTGAATACATGCACACAAGGGTTTTTCATGACTGCCCTTCCTGTTTTGGAAATGAAATCCTTTATCATTGGAGGTATATGCCTTTAGCTCCGACATGCCTAGACATGCACACACACACACACACACACACACACACACACACACACACACACACACACACACACACACACACACACACACACACACACACACACACACACACACACACCCACACACACACACACACACACACACACACACACACACACACACACACACACACACACACACACACACACACACACACACACACCACACACACACACACACACACACACACACACACACACACACACACACACACACACACACACACACACACACACACACACACACACGCACATGCTGGTGTACACAGAGGATGCAACACACCAAGACTGCATAAAACAAGGGCTCTGAGTAAGATCTTGCATATCAGGAGTGGCTACCCTGCGAACACACATACCCACACACCACACGTAGGCTCACAGTTGCATATGATTCCGGGTTGCCACATGCAATCTACTTGTTCTTAAGCATGATAGTTGCTTTGTTTACTCGCAAGGTATCTCCCTCGGCTTACCCTAGTTACTCAGGAATGGCTGGCTCGCCCATGACTACTCACGGAGTCCCCAAGTGTGCGCCTTCAACCACACATGTCTCATACATCATATCAACACAGGACTCAAGGAGACATTCAACTACAGCACAGGTAGGTGGTCCTACACCTACTTAGCATTTGGATTATAATAGGCAAGATAGTCATGATTTTGAAATATGTTGATAAACATACCAAGAATGCTAAAAGATTTTTTATATACTATGATCATTATGACACACAGCGTGGCGGTTCTGTATGAAGTATAAGGTGTGAAAAAATCATTGAAGTTATAAAAATCTCAAGTATTACATGGCAGGATAAAAAAGCAGGTGTTGAACTAGCCTTAAAATCTGTTTTAGAATGTCTTGATAAAGGTAGCAATCTGGCTTTTTTGTACAATTGTTCATTTTGCCAAATGCATAAACTTATAACTACCTTATGAGGAAGGGAGGAAAGTGTTGGTATTCTTTTGATGCATTGAAAAAGCTATGATTTAGTGGTTTTTTTTAATAAATTAAAGAAGGAACTTGGGTGTATGCCAGTATCGTAAGCTGTAAACCTCCCGTTGAGGGTCTCACTATGAGATGGCACATACTGAAATTTTGGAAATTTGTTCGTTTTACAAACAAGATGCTGTTCGAATTTGGTCAGAGTGACAATGTTAACCTTACACACTAAGATCTTATTCTCTTTGATTGGCATAAATGGATGGCTTGTAGAATTGTTCTATTTGCAAGCTCCGAATTTGAGTAGTCAGGCGGTATTAATTTTTTTACAAATTGAGATAAACGCATGCCACTTTGGCGATGCTATCTTACTTACTTCTCTAAGACTCTAGTTATTCTAAAGCTAAACGTCATTATGGGATATGGGAAATATCTTATAACTTTCTTACTTGTGTGATTGGGTAAACTCAAAGAAACAGGATTCCTCAATCATAGTCATTTTATTCATTGTCTTACAAGATGTTTGAGATACTACAATTTTGTGGTTTTTGGGATCGATTTTCATTGCTTAACATACAAACATAAAAGTAGTTAAGGATATGTTTTTTTGGAAACCTTTTTGAGATACAAACAAGATACTACCAGATTTTTATAAAAACGGTTATATGTGCCAGTGACATGGGATGAGGTGCTAGGTTTTGACAAGTGACATACATGTTTTTTTATTAATAATGCCGTAAAACCTCCTGTGAGGGTCTCATTGAGAGATGGCATAAACTAAGGATTTGAAATAGTATTTGAAGTACAAGGGAGATGCTGCCCAAATTTTGTCAGGAAGTATACAATGATCTTTGAACCAAAATTACCAAAAGGGTATCTACATCATTTATGGTAGTAGTCATTAACATTAGTTCTTCGGGGAAATTCAGTGAATATTGGGATACACATGATTAGACAATCAAAGGTTATCTTACTTAAAAACCCAACTTAATGATCAATCCTAAGGGTAGGCTGCAAACTAGGTCTACAGGTGTGACATGGATAACAACTGGATCCAGTGTCGACACCTACAGTACACACAAACATAGCCAGTTCTAACTGAATGTTTTTGTATGGATGCAGGTAACAACTAGATCCTTCTCCATGTAGAGGTAGTGGAAGCTCATCTCAAAGGGTGGAAACACAGTGATACAACATTTAGATAGCACTTTGTAATGATTAGAGATCAAAGTTTTGATCTAAATAACTGTACCATCCATTATATACAGAGGATGTATTGCTGTATATGAAATGTTAATTGAGTTTTATGACATTGGGTTTTAAATATTGTTATTTAATATATTATGTAATACAATTGTCTAAGTATGGTTCAATTATGAAGGGATTTTTCATACTTAAACACACACACACACACACACACACACACACACACATATTTTCACTAATAGAGACAACACACGTTGCATGCTCAAGCATCTTGGAGCCAATTTATTGATTCACATGCACACACACATGATACCGGTTTCAAATATGTTCTTTGGCTCAATTGGAAACAGAATCTCTAGCCACCATTTTTGGCTTCAATCAGGGATTTGCAATTGAATGAAAACTTGCTGTTTTCATTCACATGGGGTAAACCCCACGTATTCAATGACACCGTTGTCGTGTTGTGACACGTACATAGTGGGAACGCATGCTACAAGAGTTATCTTGTATTTTTTTTAGATACATAATTATATTTCCTATAATGTACATATGCATATGTAAGTATAAAAATAAGCTTTCTATCTCATCTTATTATTTATCTCAAGGGTAATGTATTCTTACTTTACCATCAAAAAAATACTATGGGAAAAGTGTCAATAGCTCCGCCTCTTTAACTTGGGGCAAAAAAGCATTGATTCTTTATTTCTACTATTTCATTATCATCTCACACCCTAGCTAGATCCTATATCTAGGGTAAACTCCAATATATATATATTCTATGTATTTTTTATACTTTTCTTATATTTCTTTTTAAATAGCTACTAGGAGAGAATCAAATCCTAGTGGGACACTAGGTGGCATGATTTCAAAGATACACTTATTTTAATGCATTATTGCAAGCATGATTACAAAACTTTGTCAAGGAGAAATGTCATGATTTCATATGGCATGAGGTGTCCTTTGGAATCAAATGAAAGTCTAGGCTAAGGGGACCACATGAAGACTTTTGCTGCCAGAAATGGACCCTATTTTGATGAATTTTTTACACAAGGTTCCAATCCGAATTGGAGAATGATTTTAAAATGAAAATCGTAGCTAATGAGCTGAAGTTTCTGCCCATATTTTTACTTTTTTATTTGGAGCTACGGTTGAGGAGATATGATCAAAATACTGGACCCCAGTCTGCCCACATCATGCAGGGACAGCTCATTTCCAACTTTTCCAATTCCTGTTCACACTGGCTCCTCTCTTCTTGTGTAAACCCTTGTGGGTTCCCTTCACCTATAAAAGGGGACCTCTTCTTCCTTGGAAGGAACTCAAGCATTCAAGCCATTGATGAGAGAAATTCTTGAGGGAGTGAGTAGTAATGCCTAATTGTACTTAGCCCCATTAACATAAGCCCAAGCCTACACTTTCTCCTAGAGGAAAACTAGCCATTCTTGTACGCCATCCTTGGAGGATCAACTCTAATCAAAGAAGGTGTTGTACTTGGCGTATCAATCAACGTTGAATTCTCCCCTCTTCTTCTCTCTCCCATCAATAATGGTGCCGAAGGGTTTCAAGTAAGATGTGTTCTACATTGATGTTTTCTTGATTTCTTGTTGTTTTCATTTTCATCTCTAATCCAACATATATATATGTATCTAATCTCATCTCCTTAACCAAACCTATCTCTCTCATTCTTAGTAATTCATCCTCTCTAGGTTCTCTTTGCTACAGGTACATCTCTCCCCGCAGTATCCTTATTGCCTACGGGCAAGAATAGTGCTTGGGAGGGAAACTTCTCATCTCTTCACTTCTCTCGTATCTACATTTCTCACATACTATCCTAGATGAATAACCCACATGATGATCATTTCTATCGCTTTCACTCTGTACGATCTATTAGAATTAACGTATGGATTAGCCGTAAAATACACTTTCAACAACGTATAGTGTTTCTCTTCGGCCCTGAAAGGCTCAATGAAATACTTCTATCACCGGATCCCATCATACTACCTCTCATAGACTATAATTTTTCTTTTGATGTAAGCGTAGTTATCTTGCTATGAACCAAGAGGATTTGTACACACAATTAATCCCAATCACTAGGCAAAATATATATATTATGGTAAGCACAAAACTACAATTCCAAAGAACAATTCGTAGCCTATTTGGTCAGCCAATATTGAATGCCATTAACTCATCCATTAACCCTTTCATATTACCCATGATACGATATGACCATAGCCTTGATGTTTTCATCTTCGTATTGTTTTGACATTCTCTTTTGCGTTCTTTCTTTGTGTGTGTGTGAGTGCAAGAGAGAAAGAGTGAGTCTTCTTTGATTGCACTTCTTTCCAAACCCTAGTCTTCATGGCATCCATGGTTTAACTCCTTCATATAGTTTTTGTTGAGTTCTCTCACAAACTATCACAGCCATAAGCCCGGTGCTTTCCTGGCAAGACCGCAAATTTCTCGACATATTTTTGGTGAACCCGACGTGAAGCTGCTAGGGTGAGAGTTTGTGGGTAACCATGGGTGATCATGTTGAGCAACAGGGTATGCATTTTGACCCAGCAACAATGCAAATGTTTCGAGCATTTGCAAGGTTCATGCAACAACAACATGCTACTGAAAGAAGGGAGATTTCAGCAACAAAGGCCATACAAGCGGTCGTCAACAGAATGGATCAGTTCAATGGCAAAGATGTAACCAAGTACTTACGCGAGTATGTGAAGGAGATGGAGCTGCATCGCGTGTCAGAAGGTGAGATGATTCAAAGCTTTGAGCTAGTTGTTGCTCCAGAAATTAGGGAGCATGTTAGAGCAATTAAAGATGGGCATGGGAGAAATTGGGAAGAACTCAAAGTAGCTTTAAAGGAGGAATATTTCATGGAGGACTCGGAGAGAGTGACCAAAAGGACATTCTTAGAATGGGTAGTCAAGCCAAAGCAAGGACTATCAATAACAGAGCTACTTAGGGAATTTGAGCGGCGCTATGCACAACTCACTAGGACAGAAAGTGCCACACTAGATGCAGAGAAGACAGATCTTTTCTTACAAGCTGCAGGTAAAGAGTTTCAAGAAAATTTGGAGCTTCTTCTTGAAGATAAAGATGCTGAGCAAGGACTAAAGACCGACTGGAATGAGGTTGAAGGTGCTGTCTCACTGCTTGCCAAACGACAAAGAAGAAGGGACAAGATGGTAGTAAACACTACAAGTCCTTCCACCTCAACTTCTGACAAAATGGTAAAGCCTACTTTTATCGCTCCTAAGTTTGATGAGTCCATGCTAGATGAGCTTGTGAAGGGAATGCGTGACTTGAAGGTGAAGTTTGCAAAGCTTGAAGAAAAAGGCCAACCATCAGGGCCACTTCCTAGGCAAAGACAACAGCCCAAAGAAGGGTTTGTTAATAGATGTATTTGGTGTGATAGTACAAACCATGTAAGAAGGGATTGTGATGATTTTAGTGATGCTTTGTCAAAAGATGTTGTCTTTTTTAAGGATGGTAAAATCCACTTAAGAGAGACAGGTCTACCCTTGAGAACTAACTTTGGGAAGGGGGGAATGCAAACCTTAGTTGAAGATATGACAACCAAGCATGCCACCTCTTCAGTTGAGGCAGCTACTTATGGAGTAAAAATTGAACATTTTTGTGATGAAGAGGTGAGTGACCATCATGGTCAAATTTGGCCAAATGTCATGCAATTAGCTAAAAAGGGAAAGCTTACAAAAGAGATTCTACATGAAGCAGGTGATTGCATACGTCTAGAAACGGGATGGAATGATCCAGTGGACTCATTGTCAGTGCATGCCTACATTACAAAATGCCAACAAAATGAGGCAATTGTAGAAGAGAAGCGCAGACGTGAGAATGCTGATGAAGGACCATCAAAAAGAGCTTCTAGAAGTGGGGGAAGAAGCGACTCAATGCCTTCTCAAACACCCTCAACACAAGGAGCATCTCCACCTGAAGTACTCATGGAGGAGTCTACAACAGGAAAGAAGAAAGAGCCAACGAAAGGTAAGACAAAAGGCCCAACTTATAAACTACAATATGATATTGAGGTTGCTACAGATTTAAAGAAAGTCTTGGAGGAAAGGATCTTGAATAGCAAGATTGAGTTTACTTTGGGAGAAGTTCTTGGCATTGCAAAGCGTGAATTCCATGAGGAGATCATTGACATCATCAAGAGAAAGAGGCAAACCCTTGCTGAAGTTTCTCGTCCACAGGTTGAAGGGGAAACCTCAAAGACACAAGGGATGCAACTGCAAAATAAGGAGAATGATGGAGCTGTGGTAGGATGCTACCAATCTAGTGGGAGAGTGAAGCAAGTGCATTTCTCAAATGATGATGAAGAAGTTGAAGATATTCCTAGGAGTTACTATTCACGAAGTCATTGGGCAAGGGCTACTACAGAAACTTTGGTCAAGGTAGGTGATCTTGAAGAGCCATTTGTTGCCTTGATTGACCATGGTTCAGAAATAAACATAATGTCAAAGAGTCTCTACAACAAGTGCAAATGGCCAATGGACACAGATCATGGTTGGATGGTAAAAGTGGCAAACAATTCATCCGGTGAATTGTATGCAGCATGTCCAGGTGTGCAGGTGACAATAGGTGATGTAAAGATTGACCAAAACTTCTTTGTACAGGATACATCTTCATATCATCTCATCCTTGGACAGCCCTACATTGTGGGAGTTCGAATGGAAACAAAGGTAATGGACGATGGTTCAGCATATGCTAGGATACGTAGCAAAGATGGTAAACGTGCTGTCCAATTTCTCACAGTTTGTGTAAACCATGAAAGAAATCGTGACAACCTCAGAGAACACCCTCTACCAAAGGTGAGCAAAGAGTTTCATGATCATAGAGAAATGATGGGTTTTGGCCAAGTACCATTGTAAAGCGGGATTGCAGTGGTACAGAAAGAAAAAGGGTCTCGCCTGATCCAAAAATAGGTGAAGCATTTTCAAAGAGCTCCTTGGTAACAAAGAATGGATCAGTATGTTTTACAAAACTTGAAGATTTGAAGAGATGTGATAAGCAATATGTGCATAATGTACAAATGTGCATGAAAAAGAGTGGGTTGCTAGAGCCTACTGAAAATGTTTTGGGTTTGTGTGAACAAGTTTCTTTTGTAGATACTATGGGTGAGCTTGATGCTATAATGAGGTCTAGTTTGCATCTTGAAAATGAAGTTGTGGAAGTTTGCTCTATGGAAATGTATCAAGTAATAGAAGCCTTTAAAGAAAGCCAAACAGTAGGCCCAGAAGTCCATGTTGAAACTAAATACAAGAGTGTAGCAAAGAAGGTGAAACCAGTAGCTTCACCCTTACCACCCAACAACAGGGAAAAGATTGAACAGGCTTCTTTACAACCAAGTTTGCGGAATCCTAAAAAGATCGGGCATACCTTCACAAAGGAGTCTTTTCAAGAGTTGCAGATTGGTTGCGAGGAGTTTCTAACACAGGAGGAGACAAAGTGCTTCAAAGAAATGCTTTCAAAGCATGGTAAGGCTTTTGCATTTGAGCCACATGAGATAGGATGTGTTGATCCTTATATTGTAGCTCCTATGGTAATTTTCACAATACCTCATGTGCCTTGGAATCTGCGGCCTATTCCGGTTCCAAAGGCTCATTTGCCAAAGTTAGTAGAGCTACTGAATGAGAAAATCAAAATGGGAATCTTGGAGCCTTCTTGTGCTCCATACTCAAACAGGTGGTTCACAGTTCCAAAGAAGAATGGTTCTCTACGCTTCATCCAAGATATGCAACCAGTGAACAAGGTTACAATTAGAACTGTAGGAAGAGGTCCAATTGTGGATGAATTTGCAGAGGCGTTTGCAGGGAGGGCAATCTACTCAATGGGGGATCTCTACTCAGGGTATGATCAATTTCAGCTTGCAATCGAAAGCAGAGACTTGACAACCATGAGGACACCTTTGGGTTTGGTAAGGATGTGTACCTTGCCACAGGGAGCAACCAACTCGGTTGCACATATGATGAATGGGATGAATAAGGTCTTACGTGACTTTATTCCTCAAATCACAATGCCTTTCATTGATGATTTGCCTATCAAAGGATGTGAAGAAAATGACACAGATGAAGCTATGAATCTTCAAGATTCACAAATCAAAGATAGAGAAGTGTTTGGGAATGCTATACAGGTTGAAGTGACATCAGAGGATAGAGTAGAAGAGCAAGAAACCTCTTGGGATATGGTCTGTGATTGGGGTGATATTTCTTATCTGTGTGAAGATGCAAATAAAGATGCTTGCCATAAAGTGCCTACTATACAGGGTTGCCTACAAGTATGCAAACAATATCTGAGGTATAAAAGGGATTTAGGTCTTGTGTCACAGGGTATAAATTGCAAGCAGATTTGTGAGCATCTATCTGCTATGGATAGGAAGGGTATACATGGTGATTCCTTGAAGCAAGAAGAGGATGCTAGCTCTACGCTGACACCAGAGTCATGTAATGAAGAAGGGTTCTCCCTAGATGAGTGGAGACATGATTCAATTGAAGATAATTTAGCGATGAGTCAAAAACAAAGAAGGGGTGAAGATATTGTGTCAGAGACTAACTCCAAGGAGGTTTTTGAGCAGTCGGTTACAAGTGACCGGGAGCATACCTACCAGGATGATTTGGAAACGGAATTAGACACCATATTTGAGAGGTATGAAAAGTTTTATGCTATAAAGCTGGAGAGGTATTTGGTAAAAGGTGAGAGAATTGATGAGAGGTTTACCATGCACATTTCTGAGGTTTCTCTCGATGTTGAGAAAGGCTATCTAGAGGATTCTTTTGAGAATGAAGATGCAGATTCAGACTTCTATGCGAAAGAGGTACATATGGATTTACAGGTTGGTCAGAAGGTTGAAGTGCAGTTTCAAAAATCTTTCAAGTATATTACAGGAATCCTGGAAGTGTTTTTTGAAGAGGAGGATGAGGAACTTATGTCTCTACGTCATGAAGATTTTGCGCATAATGGAGATTTGTTACAGATGTTTTGGAGACAGATGTATATCACAATTCCTTATGATCTGAGAGCAATTAAAACATGCGGAGAATCTCAATGCTTAGTACAATACAAGTTTTTGAGTTACCCATATGATCTTGGAGGAGGTCATGAGATGACAGGGGATACAATTGCTTTCACAAGTTACCATGAGGTTGGCACATGCCGGAGGATGTGCAGGTTTAGAGGGGGTGGATGTCGTGTTGTGACACGTACATAGTGGGAACGCATGCTACAAGAGTTATCTTGTATTTTTTTTAGATACATAATTATATTTCCTATAATGTACATATGCATATGTAAGTATAAAAATAAGCTTTCTATCTCATCTTATTATTTATCTCAAGGGTAATGTATTCTTACTTTACCATCAAAAAAATACTATGGGAAAAGTGTCAATAGCTCCGCCTCTTTAACTTGGGGCAAAAAATCATTGATTCTTTATTTCTACTATTTCATTATCATCTCACACCCTAGCTAGATCCTATATCTAGGGTAAACTCCAATATATATATATTCTATGTATTTTTTATACTTTTCTTATATTTCTTTTTAAATAGCTACTAGGAGAGAATCAAATCCTAGTGGGACACTAGGTGGCATGATTTCAAAGATACACTTATTTTAATGCATTATTGCAAGCATGATTACAAAACTTTGTCAAGGAGCAATGTCATGATTTCATATGGCATGAGGTGTCCTTTGGAATCAAATGAAAGTCTAGGCTAAGGGGACCACATGAAGACTTTTGCTGCCAGAAATGGACCCTATTTTGATGAATTTTTTACACAAGGTTCCAATCCGAATTGGAGAATGATTTTAAAATGAAAATCGTAGCTAATGAGCTGAAGTTTCTGCCCATATTTTTACTTTTTTATTTGGAGCTACGGTTGAGGAGATATGATCAAAATACTGGACCCCAGTCTGCCCACATCATGCAGGGACAGCTCATTTCCAACTTTTCCAATTCCTGTTCACACTGGCTCCTCTCTTCTTGTGTAAACCCTTGTGGGTTCCCTTCACCTATAAAAGGGGACCTCTTCTTCCTTGGAAGGAACTCAAGCATTCAAGCCATTGATGAGAGAAATTCTTGAGGGAGTGAGTAGTAATGCCTAATTGTACTTAGCCCCATTAACATAAGCCCAAGCCTACACTTTCTCCTAGAGGAAAACTAGCCATTCTTGTACGCCATCCTTGGAGGATCAACTCTAATCAAAGAAGGTGTTGTACTTGGCGTATCAATCAACGTTGAATTCTCCCCTCTTCTTCTCTCTCCCATCAATAATGGTGCCGAAGGGTTTCAAGTAAGATGTGTTCTACATTGATGTTTTCTTGATTTCTTGTTGTTTTCATTTTCATCTCTAATCCAACATATATATATGTATCTAATCTCATCTCCTTAACCAAACCTATCTCTCTCATTCTTAGTAATTCATCCTCTCTAGGTTCTCTTTGCTACAGGTACATCTCTCCCCGCAGTATCCTTATTGCCTACGGGCAAGAATAGGGCTTGGGAGGGAAACTTCTCATCTCTTCACTTCTCTCGTATCTACATTTCTCACATACTATCCTAGATGAATAACCCACATGATGATCATTTCTATCGCTTTCACTCTGTACGATCTATTAGAATTAACGTATGGATTAGCCGTAAAATACACTTTCAACAACGTATAGTGTTTCTCTTCGGCCCTGAAAGGCTCAATGAAATACTTCTATCACCGGATCCCATCATACTACCTCTCATAGACTATAATTTTTCTTTTGATGTAAGCGTAGTTATCTTGCTATGAACCAAGAGGATTTGTACACACAATTAATCCCAATCACTAGGCAAAATATATATATTATGGTAAGCACAAAACTACAATTCCAAAGAACAATTCGTAGCCTATTTGGTCAGCCAATATTGAATGCCATTAACTCATCCATTAACCCTTTCATATTACCCATGATACGATATGACCATAGCCTTGATGTTTTCATCTTCGTATTGTTTTGACATTCTCTTTTGCGTTCTTTCTTTGTGTGTGTGTGAGTGCAAGAGAGAAAGAGTGAGTCTTCTTTGATTGCACTTCTTTCCAAACCCTAGTCTTCATGGCATCCATGGTTTAACTCCTTCATATAGTTTTTGTTGAGTTCTCTCACAAACTATCACAGCCATAAGCCCGGTGCTTTCCTGGCAAGACCGCAAATTTCTCGACATATTTTTGGTGAACCCGACGTGAAGCTGCTAGGGTGAGAGTTTGTGGGTAACCATGGGTGATCATGTTGAGCAACAGGGTATGCATTTTGACCCAGCAACAATGCAAATGTTTCGAGCATTTGCAAGGTTCATGCAACAACAACATGCTACTGAAAGAAGGGAGATTTCAGCAACAAAGGCCATACAAGCGGTCGTCAACAGAATGGATCAGTTCAATGGCAAAGATGTAACCAAGTACTTACGCGAGTATGTGAAGGAGATGGAGCTGCATCGCGTGTCAGAAGGTGAGATGATTCAAAGCTTTGAGCTAGTTGTTGCTCCAGAAATTAGGGAGCATGTTAGAGCAATTAAAGATGGGCATGGGAGAAATTGGGAAGAACTCAAAGTAGCTTTAAAGGAGGAATATTTCATGGAGGACTCGGAGAGAGTGACCAAAAGGACATTCTTAGAATGGGTAGTCAAGCCAAAGCAAGGACTATCAATAACAGAGCTACTTAGGGAATTTGAGCGGCGCTATGCACAACTCACTAGGACAGAAAGGGCCACACTAGATGCAGAGAAGACAGATCTTTTCTTACAAGCTGCAGGTAAAGAGTTTCAAGAAAATTTGGAGCTTCTTCTTGAAGATAAAGATGCTGAGCAAGGACTAAAGACCGACTGGAATGAGGTTGAAGGTGCTGTCTCACTGCTTGCCAAACGACAAAGAAGAAGGGACAAGATGGTAGTAAACACTACAAGTCCTTCCACCTCAACTTCTGACAAAATGGTAAAGCCTACTTTTATCGCTCCTAAGTTTGATGAGTCCATGCTAGATGAGCTTGTGAAGGGAATGCGTGACTTGAAGGTGAAGTTTGCAAAGCTTGAAGAAAAAAGCCAACCATCAGGGCCACTTCCTAGGCAAAGACAACAGCCCAAAGAAGGGTTTGTTAATAGATGTATTTGGTGTGATAGTACAAACCATGTAAGAAGGGATTGTGATGATTTTAGTGATGCTTTGTCAAAAGATGTTGTCTTTTTTAAGGATGGTAAAATCCACTTAAGAGAGACAGGTCTACCCTTGAGAACTAACTTTGGGAAGGGGGGAATGCAAACCTTAGTTGAAGATATGACAACCAAGCATGCCACCTCTTCAGTTGAGGCAGCTACTTATGGAGTAAAAATTGAACATTTTTGTGATGAAGAGGTGAGTGACCATCATGGTCAAATTTGGCCAAATGTCATGCAATTAGCTAAAAAGGGAAAGCTTACAAAAGAGATTCTACATGAAGCAGGTGATTGCATACGTCTAGAAACGGGATGGAATGATCCAGTGGACTCATTGTCAGTGCATGCCTACATTACAAAATGCCAACAAAATGAGGCAATTGTAGAAGAGAAGCGCAGACGTGAGAATGCTGATGAAGGACCATCAAAAAGAGCTTCTAGAAGTGGGGGAAGAAGCGACTCAATGCCTTCTCAAACACCCTCAACACAAGGAGCATCTCCACCTGAAGTACTCATGGAGGAGTCTACAACAGGAAAGAAGAAAGAGCCAACGAAAGGTAAGACAAAAGGCCCAACTTATAAACTACAATATGATATTGAGGTTGCTACAGATTTAAAGAAAGTCTTGGAGGAAAGGATCTTGAATAGCAAGATTGAGTTTACTTTGGGAGAAGTTCTTGGCATTGCAAAGCGTGAATTCCATGAGGAGATCATTGACATCATCAAGAGAAAGAGGCAAACCCTTGCTGAAGTTTCTCGTCCACAGGTTGAAGGGGAAACCTCAAAGACACAAGGGATGCAACTGCAAAATAAGGAGAATGATGGAGCTGTGGTAGGATGCTACCAATCTAGTGGGAGAGTGAAGCAAGTGCATTTCTCAAATGATGATGAAGAAGTTGAAGATATTCCTAGGAGTTACTATTCACGAAGTCATTGGGCAAGGGCTACTACAGAAACTTTGGTCAAGGTAGGTGATCTTGAAGAGCCATTTGTTGCCTTGATTGACCATGGTTCAGAAATAAACATAATGTCAAAGAGTCTCTACAACAAGTGCAAATGGCCAATGGACACAGATCATGGTTGGATGGTAAAAGTGGCAAACAATTCATCCGGTGAATTGTATGCAGCATGTCCAGGTGTGCAGGTGACAATAGGTGATGTAAAGATTGACCAAAACTTCTTTGTACAGGATACATCTTCATATCATCTCATCCTTGGACAGCCCTACATTGTGGGAGTTCGAATGGAAACAAAGGTAATGGACGATGGTTCAGCATATGCTAGGATACGTAGCAAAGATGGTAAACGTGCTGTCCAATTTCTCACAGTTTGTGTAAACCATGAAAGAAATCGTGACAACCTCAGAGAACACCCTCTACCAAAGGTGAGCAAAGAGTTTCATGATCATAGAGAAATGATGGGTTTTGGCCAAGTACCATTGTAAAGCGGGATTGCAGTGGTACAGAAAGAAAAAGGGTCTCGCCTGATCCAAAAATAGGTGAAGCATTTTCAAAGAGCTCCTTGGTAACAAAGAATGGATCAGTATGTTTTACAAAACTTGAAGATTTGAAGAGATGTGATAAGCAATATGTGCATAATGTACAAATGTGCATGAAAAAGAGTGGGTTGCTAGAGCCTACTGAAAATGTTTTGGGTTTGTGTGAACAAGTTTCTTTTGTAGATACTATGGGTGAGCTTGATGCTATAATGAGGTCTAGTTTGCATCTTGAAAATGAAGTTGTGGAAGTTTGCTCTATGGAAATGTATCAAGTAATAGAAGCCTTTAAAGAAAGCCAAACAGTAGGCCCAGAAGTCCATGTTGAAACTAAATACAAGAGTGTAGCAAAGAAGGTGAAACCAATAGCTTCACCCTTACCACCCAACAACAGGGAAAGATTGAACAGGCTTCTTTACAACCAAGTTTGCGGAATCCTAAAAAGATCGGGCATACCTTCACAAAGGAGTCTTTTCAAGAGTTGCAGATTGGTTGCGAGGAGTTTCTAACACAGGAGGAGACAAAGTGCTTCAAAGAAATGCTTTCAAAGCATGGTAAGGCTTTTGCATTTGAGCCACATGAGATAGGATGTGTTGATCCTTATATTGTAGCTCCTATGGTAATTTTCACAATACCTCATGTGCCTTGGAATCTGCGGCCTATTCCGGTTCCAAAGGCTCATTTGCCAAAGTTAGTAGAGCTACTGAATGAGAAAATCAAAATGGGAATCTTGGAGCCTTCTTGTGCTCCATACTCAAACAGGTGGTTCACAGTTCCAAAGAAGAATGGTTCTCTACGCTTCATCCAAGATATGCAACAGTGAACAAGGTTACAATTAGAACTGTAGGAAGAGGTCCAATTGTGGATGAATTTGCAGAGGCGTTTGCAGGGAGGGCAATCTACTCAATGGGGGATCTCTACTCAGGGTATGATCAATTTCAGCTTGCAATCGAAAGCAGAGACTTGACAACCATGAGGACACCTTTGGGTTTGGTAAGGATGTGTACCTTGCCACAGGGAGCAACCAACTCGGTTGCACATATGATGAATGGGATGAATAAGGTCTTACGTGACTTTATTCCTCAAATCACAATGCCTTTCATTGATGATTTGCCTATCAAAGGATGTGAAGAAAATGACACAGATGAAGCTATGAATCTTCAGATTCACAAATCAAAGATAGAGAAGTGTTTGGGAATGCTATACAGGTTGAAGTGACATCAGAGGATAGAGTAGAAGAGCAAGAAACCTCTTGGGATATGGTCTGTGATTGGGGTGATATTTCTTATCTGTGTGAAGATGCAAATAAAGATGCTTGCCATAAAGTGCCTACTATACAGGGTTGCCTACAAGTATGCAAACAATATCTGAGGTATAAAAGGGATTTAGGTCTTGTGTCACAGGGTATAAATTGCAAGCAGATTTGTGAGCATCTATCTGCTATGGATAGGAAGGGTATACATGGTGATTCCTTGAAGCAAGAAGAGGATGCTAGCTCTACGCTGACACCAGAGTCATGTAATGAAGAAGGGTTCTCCCTAGATGAGTGGAGACATGATTCAATTGAAGATAATTTAGCGATGAGTCAAAAACAAAGAAGGGGTGAAGATATTGTGTCAGAGACTAACTCCAAGGAGGTTTTTGAGCAGTCGGTTACAAGTGACCGGGAGCATACCTACCAGGATGATTTGGAAACGGAATTAGACACCATATTTGAGAGGTATGAAAAGTTTTATGCTATAAAGCTGGAGAGGTATTTGGTAAAAGGTGAGAGAATTGATGAGAGGTTTACCATGCACATTTCTGAGGTTTCTCTCGATGTTGAGAAAGTCTATCTAGAGGATTCTTTTGAGAATGAAGATGCAGATTCAGACTTCTATGCGAAAGAGGTACATATGGATTTACAGGTTGGTCAGAAGGTTGAAGTGCAGTTTCAAAAATCTTTCAAGTATATTACAGGAATCCTGGAAGTGTTTTTTGAAGAGGAGGATGAGGAACTTATGTCTCTACGTCATGAAGATTTTGCGCATAATGGAGATTTGTTACAGATGTTTTGGAGACAGATGTATATCACAATTCCTTATGATCTGAGAGCAATTAAAACATGCGGAGAATCTCAATGCTTAGTACAATACAAGTTTTTGAGTTACCCATATGATCTTGGAGGAGGTCATGAGATGACAGGGGATACAATTGCTTTCACAAGTTACCATGAGGTTGGCACATGCCGGAGGATGTGCAGGTTTAGAGGCGGTGGATGTCGTGTTGTGACACGTACATAGTGGGAACGCATGCTACAAGAGTTATCTTGTATTTTTTTTAGATACATAATTATATTTCCTATAATGTACATATGCATATGTAAGTATAAAAATAAGCTTTCTATCTCATCTTATTATTTATCTCAAGGGTAATGTATTCTTACTTTACCATCAAAAAAATACTATGGGAAAAGTGTCAATAGCTCCGCCTCTTTAACTTGGGGCAAAAAAGCATTGATTCTTTATTTCTACTATTTCATTATCATCTCACACCCTAGCTAGATCCTATATCTAGGGTAAACTCCAATATATATATATTCTATGTATTTTTTATACTTTTCTTATATTTCTTTTTAAATAGCTACTAGGAGAGAATCAAATCCTAGTGGGACACTAGGTGGCATGATTTCAAAGATACACTTATTTTAATGCATTATTGCAAGCATGATTACAAAACTTTATCAAGGAGCAATGTCATGATTTCATATGGCATGAGGTGTCCTTTGGAATCAAATGAAAGTCTAGGCTAAGGGGACCACATGAAGACTTTTGCTGCCAGAAATGGACCCTATTTTGATGAATTTTTTACACAAGGTTCCAATCCGAATTGGAGAATGATTTTAAAATGAAAATCGTAGCTAATGAGCTGAAGTTTCTGCTCATATTTTTACTTTTTTATTTGGAGCTACGGTTGAGGAGATATGATCAAAATACTGGACCCCAGTCTGCCCACATCATGCAGGGACAGCTCATTTCCAACTTTTCCAATTCCTGTTCACACTGGCTCCTCTCTTCTTGTGTAAACCCTTGTGGGTTCCCTTCACCTATAAAAGGGGACCTCTTCTTCCTTGGAAGGAACTCAAGCATTCAAGCCATTGATGAGAGAAATTCTTGAGGGAGTGAGTAGTAATGCCTAATTGTACTTAGCCCCATTAACATAAGCCAAGCCTACACTTTCTCCTAGAGGAAAACTAGCCATTCTTGTACGCCATCCTTGGAGGATCAACTCTAATCAAAGAAGGTGTTGTACTTGGCGTATCAATCAATGTTGAATTCTCCCCTCTTCTTCTCTCTCCCATCAATAATGGTGCCGAAGGGTTTCAAGTAAGATGTGTTCTACATTGATGTTTTCTTGATTTCTTGTTGTTTTCATTTTCATCTCTAATCCAACATATATATATGTATCTAATCTCATCTCCTTAACCAAACCTATCTCTCTCATTCTTAGTAATTCATCCTCTCTAGGTTCTCTTTGCTACAGGTACATCTCTCCCCGCAGTATCCTTATTGCCTACGGGCAAGAATAGGGCTTGGGAGGGAAACTTATCATCTCTTCACTTCTCTCGTATCTACATTTCTCACATACTATCCTAGATGAATAACCCACATGATGATCATTTCTATCGCTTTCACTCTGTACGATCTTTTAGAATTAACGTATGGATTAGCCGTAAAATACACTTTCAACAACGTATAGTGTTTCTCTTCGGCCCTGAAAGGCTCAATGAAATACTTCTATCACCGGATCCCATCATACTACCTCTCATAGACTATAATTTTTCTTTTGATGTAAGCGTAGTTATCTTGCTATGAACCAAGAGGATTTGTACACACAATTAATCCCAATCACTAGGCAAAATATATATATTATGGTAAGCACAAAACTACAATTCCAAAGAACAATTCGTAGCCTATTTGGTCAGCCAATATTGAATGCCATTAACTCATCCATTAACCCTTTCATATTACCCATGATACGATATGACCATAGCCTTGATGTTTTCATCTTCGTATTGTTTTGACATTCTCTTTTGCGTTCTTTCTTTGTGTGTGTGTGAGTGCAAGAGAGAAAGAGTGAGTCTTCTTTGATTGCACTTCTTTCCAAACCCTAGTCTTCATGGCATCCATGGTTTAACTCCTTCATATAGTTTTTGTTGAGTTCTCTCACAAACTATCACAGCCATAAGCCCGGTGCTTTCCTGGCAAGACCGCAAATTTCTCGACATATTTTTGGTGAACCCGACGTGAAGCTGCTAGGGTGAGAGTTTGTGGGTAACCATGGGTGATCATGTTGAGCAACAGGGTATGCATTTTGACCCAGCAACAATGCAAATGTTTCGAGCATTTGCAAGGTTCATGCAACAACAACATGCTACTGAAAGAAGGGAGATTTCAGCAACAAAGGCCATACAAGCGGTCGTCAACAGAATGGATCAGTTCAATGGCAAAGATGTAACCAAGTACTTACGCGAGTATGTGAAGGAGATGGAGCTGCATCGCGTGTCAGAAGGTGAGATGATTCAAAGCTTTGAGCTAGTTGTTGCTCCAGAAATTAGGGAGCATGTTAGAGCAATTAAAGATGGGCATGGGAGAAATTGGGAAGAACTCAAAGTAGCTTTAAAGGAGGAATATTTCATGGAGGACTCGGAGAGAGTGACCAAAAGGACATTCTTAGAATGGGTAGTCAAGCCAAAGCAAGGACTATCAATAACAGAGCTACTTAGGGAATTTGAGCGGCGCTATGCACAACTCACTAGGACAGAAAGGGCCACACTAGATGCAGAGAAGACAGATCTTTTCTTACAAGCTGCAGGTAAAGAGTTTCAAGAAAATTTGGAGCTTCTTCTTGAAGATAAAGATGCTGAGCAAGGACTAAAGACCGACTGGAATGAGGTTGAAGGTGCTGTCTCACTGCTTGCCAAACGACAAAGAAGAAGGGACAAGATGGTAGTAAACACTACAAGTCCTTCCACCTCAACTTCTGACAAAATGGTAAAGCCTACTTTTATCGCTCCTAAGTTTGATGAGTCCATGCTAGATGAGCTTGTGAAGGGAATGCGTGACTTGAAGGTGAAGTTTGCAAAGCTTGAAGAAAAAGGCCAACCATCAGGGCCACTTCCTAGGCAAAGACAACAGCCCAAAGAAGGGTTTGTTAATAGATGTATTTGGTGTGATAGTACAAACCATGTAAGAAGGGATTGTGATGATTTTAGTGATGCTTTGTCAAAAGATGTTGTCTTTTTTAAGGATGGTAAAATCCACTTACGAGAGACAGGTCTACCCTTGAGAACTAACTTTGGGAAGGGGGGAATGCAAACCTTAGTTGAAGATATGACAACCAAGCATGCCACCTCTTCAGTTGAGGCAGCTACTTATGGAGTAAAAATTGAACATTTTTGTGATGAAGAGGTGAGTGACCATCATGGTCAAATTTGGCCAAATGTCATGCAATTAGCTAAAAAGGGAAAGCTTACAAAAGAGATTCTACATGAAGCAGGTGATTGCATACGTCTAGAAACGGGATGGAATGATCCAGTGGACTCATTGTCAGTGCATGCCTACATTACAAAATGCCAACAAAATGAGGCAATTGTAGAAGAGAAGCGCAGACGTGAGAATGCTGATGAAGGACCATCAAAAAGAGCTTCTAGAAGTGGGGGAAGAAGCGACTCAATGCCTTCTCAAACACCCTCAACACAAGGAGCATCTCCACCTGAAGTACTCATGGAGGAGTCTACAACAGGAAAGAAGAAAGAGCCAACGAAAGGTAAGACAAAAGGCCCAACTTATAAACTACAATATGATATTGAGGTTGCTACAGATTTAAAGAAAGTCTTGGAGGAAAGGATCTTGAATAGCAAGATTGAGTTTACTTTGGGAGAAGTTCTTGGCATTGCAAAGCGTGAATTCCATGAGGAGATCATTGACATCATCAAGAGAAAGAGGCAAACCCTTGCTGAAGTTTCTCGTCCACAGGTTGAAGGGGAAACCTCAAAGACACAAGGGATGCAACTGCAAAATAAGGAGAATGATGGAGCTGTGGTAGGATGCTACCAATCTAGTGGGAGAGTGAAGCAAGTGCATTTCTCAAATGATGATGAAGAAGTTGAAGATATTCCTAGGAGTTACTATTCACGAAGTCATTGGGCAAGGGCTACTACAGAAACTTTGGTCAAGGTAGGTGATCTTGAAGAGCCATTTGTTGCCTTGATTGACCATGGTTCAGAAATAAACATAATGTCAAAGAGTCTCTACAACAAGTGCAAATGGCCAATGGACACAGATCATGGTTGGATGGTAAAAGTGGCAAACAATTCATCCGGTGAATTGTATGCAGCATGTCCAGGTGTGCAGGTGACAATAGGTGATGTAAAGATTGACCAAAACTTCTTTGTACAGGATACATCTTCATATCATCTCATCCTTGGACAGCCCTACATTGTGGGAGTTCGAATGGAAACAAAGGTAATGGACGATGGTTCAGCATATGCTAGGATACGTAGCAAAGATGGTAAACGTGCTGTCCAATTTCTCACAGTTTGTGTAAACCATGAAAGAAATCGTGACAACCTCAGAGAACACCCTCTACCAAAGGTGAGCAAAGAGTTTCATGATCATAGAGAAATGATGGGTTTTGGCCAAGTACCATTGTAAAGCGGGATTGCAGTGGTACAGAAAGAAAAAGGGTCTCGCCTGATCCAAAAATAGGTGAAGCATTTTCAAAGAGCTCCTTGGTAACAAAGAATGGATCAGTATGTTTTACAAAACTTGAAGATTTGAAGAGATGTGATAAGCAATATGTGCATAATGTACAAATGTGCATGAAAAAGAGTGGGTTGCTAGAGCCTACTGAAAATGTTTTGGGTTTGTGTGAACAAGTTTCTTTTGTAGATACTATGGGTGAGCTTGATGCTATAATGAGGTCTAGTTTGCATCTTGAAAATGAAGTTGTGGAAGTTTGCTCTATGGAAATGTATCAAGTAATAGAAGCCTTTAAAGAAAGCCAAACAGTAGGCCCAGAAGTCCATGTTGAAACTAAATACAAGAGTGTAGCAAAGAAGGTGAAACCAGTAGCTTCACCCTTACCACCCAACAACAGGGAAAAGATTGAACAGGCTTCTTTACAACCAAGTTTGCGGAATCCTAAAAAGATCGGGCATACCTTCACAAAGGAGTCTTTTCAAGAGTTGCAGATTGGTTGCGAGGAGTTTCTAACACAGGAGGAGACAAAGTGCTTCAAAGAAATGCTTTCAAAGCATGGTAAGGCTTTTGCATTTGAGCCACATGAGATAGGATGTGTTGATCCTTATATTGTAGCTCCTATGGTAATTTTCACAATACCTCATGTGCCTTGGAATCTGCGGCCTATTCCGGTTCCAAAGGCTCATTTGCCAAAGTTAGTAGAGCTACTGAATGAGAAAATCAAAATGGGAATCTTGGAGCCTTCTTGTGCTCCATACTCAAACAGGTGGTTCACA
Organism: Adiantum capillus-veneris; assembly: GCF_014529385.1. Lineage (NCBI taxonomy): Eukaryota > Viridiplantae > Streptophyta > Polypodiopsida > Polypodiales > Pteridaceae > Adiantum > Adiantum capillus-veneris. The sequence continues at coordinate 136,111,057 of NC_140955.1, read as the reverse complement.
GTTCCAAAGAAGAATGGTTCTCTACGCTTCATCCAAGATATGCAACCAGTGAACAAGGTTACAATTAGAACTGTAGGAAGAGGTCCAATTGTGGATGAATTTGCAGAGGCGTTTGCAGGGAGGGCAATCTACTCAATGGGGGATCTCTACTCAGGGTATGATCAATTTCAGCTTGCAATCGAAAGCAGAGACTTGACAACCATGAGGACACCTTTGGGTTTGGTAAGGATGTGTACCTTGCCACAGGGAGCAACCAACTCGGTTGCACATATGATGAATGGGATGAATAAGGTCTTACGTGACTTTATTCCTCAAATCACAATGCCTTTCATTGATGATTTGCCTATCAAAGGATGTGAAGAAAATGACACAGATGAAGCTATGAATCTTCAAGATTCACAAATCAAAGATAGAGAAGTGTTTGGGAATGCTATACAGGTTGAAGTGACATCAGAGGATAGAGTAGAAGAGCAAGAAACCTCTTGGGATATGGTCTGTGATTGGGGTGATATTTCTTATCTGTGTGAAGATGCAAATAAAGATGCTTGCCATAAAGTGCCTACTATACAGGGTTGCCTACAAGTATGCAAACAATATCTGAGGTATAAAAGGGATTTAGGTCTTGTGTCACAGGGTATAAATTGCAAGCAGATTTGTGAGCATCTATCTGCTATGGATAGGAAGGGTATACATGGTGATTCCTTGAAGCAAGAAGAGGATGCTAGCTCTACGCTGACACCAGAGTCATGTAATGAAGAAGGGTTCTCCCTAGATGAGTGGAGACATGATTCAATTGAAGATAATTTAGCGATGAGTCAAAAACAAAGAAGGGGTGAAGATATTGTGTCAGAGACTAACTCCAAGGAGGTTTTTGAGCAGTCGGTTACAAGTGACCGGGAGCATACCTACCAGGATGATTTGGAAACGGAATTAGACACCATATTTGAGAGGTATGAAAAGTTTTATGCTATAAAGCTGGAGAGGTATTTGGTAAAAGGTGAGAGAATTGATGAGAGGTTTACCATGCACATTTCTGAGGTTTCTCTCGATGTTGAGAAAGGCTATCTAGAGGATTCTTTTGAGAATGAAGATGCAGATTCAGACTTCTATGCGAAAGAGGTACATATGGATTTACAGGTTGGTCAGAAGGTTGAAGTGCAGTTTCAAAAATCTTTCAAGTATATTACAGGAATCCTGGAAGTGTTTTTTGAAGAGGAGGATGAGGAACTTATGTCTCTACGTCATGAAGATTTTGCGCATAATGGAGATTTGTTACAGATGTTTTGGAGACAGATGTATATCACAATTCCTTATGATCTGAGAGCAATTAAAACATGCGGAGAATCTCAATGCTTAGTACAATACAAGTTTTTGAGTTACCCATATGATCTTGGAGGAGGTCATGAGATGACAGGGGATACAATTGCTTTCACAAGTTACCATGAGGTTGGCACATGCCGGAGGATGTGCAGGTTTAGAGGGGGTGGATGTCGTGTTGTGACACGTACATAGTGGGAACGCATGCTACAAGAGTTATCTTGTATTTTTTTTAGATACATAATTATATTTCCTATAATGTACATATGCATATGTAAGTATAAAAATAAGCTTTCTATCTCATCTTATTATTTATCTCAAGGGTAATGTATTCTTACTTTACCATCAAAAAAATACTATGGGAAAAGTGTCAATAGCTCCGCCTCTTTAACTTGGGGCAAAAAAGCATTGATTCTTTATTTCTACTATTTCATTATCATCTCACACCCTAGCTAGATCCTATATCTAGGGTAAACTCCAATATATATATATATTCTATGTATTTTTTATACTTTTCTTATATTTCTTTTTAAATAGCTACTAGGAGAGAATCAAATCCTAGTGGGACACTAGGTGGCATGATTTCAAAGATACACTTAGTTTAATGCATTATTACAAGCATGATTACAAAACTTTGTCAAGGAGCAATGTCATGATTTCATATGGCATGAGGTGTCCTTTGGAATCAAATGAAAGTCTAGGCTAAAGGGACCACATGAAGACTTTTGCTGCCAGAAATGGACCCTATTTTGATGAATTTTTTACACAAGGTTCCAATCCGAATTGGAGAATGATTTTAAAATGAAAATCGTAGCTAATGAGCTGAAGTTTCTGCCCATATTTTTACTTTTTTATTTGGAGCTACGGTTGAGGAGATATGATCAAAATACTGGACCCCAGTCTGCCCACATCATGCAGGGACAGCTCATTTCCAACTTTTCCAATTCCTGTTCACACTGGCTCCTCTCTTCTTGTGTAAACCCTTGTGGGTTCCCTTCACCTATAAAAGGGGACCTCTTCTTCCTTGGAAGGAACTCAAGCATTCAAGCCATTGATGAGAGAAATTCTTGAGGGAGTGAGTAGTAATGCTTAATTGTACTTAGCCCCATTAACATAAGCCCAAGCCTACACTTTCTCCTAGAGGAAAACTAGCCATTCTTGTACGCCATCCTTGGAGGATCAACTCTAATCAAAGAAGGTGTTGTACTTGGCGTATCAATCAACGTTGAATTCTCCCCTCTTCTTCTCTCTCCCATCAATAATGGTGCCGAAGGGTTTCAAGTAAGATGTGTTCTACATTGATGTTTTCTTGATTTCTTGTTGTTTTCATTTTCATCTCTAATCCAACATATATATATGTATCTAATCTCATCTCCTTAACCAAACCTATCTCTCTCATTCTTAGTAATTCATCCTCTCTAGGTTCTCTTTGCTACAGGTACATCTCTCCCCGCAGTATCCTTATTGCCTACGGGCAAGAATAGGGCTTGGGAGGGAAACTTCTCATCTCTTCACTTCTCTCGTATCTACATTTCTCACATACTATCCTAGATGAATAACCCACATGATGATCATTTCTATCGCTTTCACTCTGTACGATCTATTAGAATTAACGTATGGATTAGCCGTAAAATACACTTTCAACAACGTATAGTGTTTCTCTTCGGCCCTGAAAGGCTCAATGAAATACTTCTATCACCGGATCCCATCATACTACCTCTCATAGACTATAATTTTTCTTTTGATGTAAGCGTAGTTATCTTGCTATGAACCAAGAGGATTTGTACACACAATTAATCCCAATCACTAGGCAAAATATATATATTATGGTAAGCACAAAACTACAATTCCAAAGAACAATTCGTAGCCTATTTGGTCATCCAATATTGAATGCCATTAACTAATCCATTAACCCTTTCATATTACCCATGATACGATATGACCATAGCCTTGATGTTTTCATCTTCGTATTGTTTTGACATTCTCTTTTGCGTTCTTTCTTTGTGTGTGTGTGAGTGCAAGAGAGAAAGAGTGAGTCTTCTTTGATTGCACTTCTTTCCAAACCCTAGTCTTCATGGCATCCATGGTTTAACTCCTTCATATAGTTTTTGTTGAGTTCTCTCACAAACTATCACAGCCATAAGCCCGGTGCTTTCCTGGCAAGACCGCAAATTTCTCGACATATTTTTGGTGAACCCGACGTGAAGCTGCTAGGGTGAGAGTTTGTGGGTAACCATGGGTGATCATGTTGAGCAACAGGGTATGCATTTTGACCCAGCAACAATGCAAATGTTTCGAGCATTTGCAAGGTTCATGCAACAACAACATGCTACTGAAAGAAGGGAGATTTCAGCAACAAAGGCCATACAAGCGGTCGTCAACAGAATGGATCAGTTCAATGGCAAAGATGTAACCAAGTACTTACGCGAGTATGTGAAGGAGATGGAGCTGCATCGCGTGTCAGAAGGTGAGATGATTCAAAGCTTTGAGCTAGTTGTTGCTCCAGAAATTAGGGAGCATGTTAGAGCAATTAAAGATGGGCATGGGAGAAATTGGGAAGAACTCAAAGTAGCTTTAAAGGAGGAATATTTCATGGAGGACTCGGAGAGAGTGACCAAAAGGACATTCTTAGAATGGGTAGTCAAGCCAAAGCAAGGACTATCAATAACAGAGCTACTTAGGGAATTTGAGCGGCGCTATGCACAACTCACTAGGACAGAAAGGGCCACACTAGATGCAGAGAAGACAGATCTTTTCTTACAAGCTGCAGGTAAAGAGTTTCAAGAAAATTTGGAGCTTCTTCTTGAAGATAAAGATGCTGAGCAAGGACTAAAGACCGACTGGAATGAGGTTGAAGGTGCTGTCTCACTGCTTGCCAAACGACAAAGAAGAAGGGACAAGATGGTAGTAAACACTACAAGTCCTTCCACCTCAACTTCTGACAAAATGGTAAAGCCTACTTTTATCGCTCCTAAGTTTGATGAGTCCATGCTAGATGAGCTTGTGAAGGGAATGCGTGACTTGAAGGTGAAATACTATGGCTCTCACTTATGCTTAGCTCAAATTTCCATTATCTTGGTAACATGTTTGTGTGAAATTATCATGACATAGCACCATATCAGATCACGGTTGTGGTTTTCACGATATAGATGGATGTACCAATAATAATAATTTTTTGACTTGTTCTCATTCTTCACATAACACCACACACAAGCTTCTACACAACAATATGCTCATGTGGGATAAATTTGAGGAATAGTATGTGGGGATTTGGCATACTATGGCTCTTGCTTAGGCTTAACTCAAATTTCCATTATCTTGGTAACATGTTTGTGTGAAATTATCATGACATAGCACCATATCAAGTCACAATTGTGGTTTTCACGATGTAGGTGGATATACCAATAATAACATTTGTCTGACTTGTTCTTTTACGTTAAAAATGAAAGTGAATGCATGGAGATTTCCACACACAGGGAACATAATGTTATTGGCCTTTTAAGGATCTGATCAATCCTTATGACATAGCTAGCAATACTAATCATGATAGTAATCTCAGGGAGGGAAGATCTTGAGCAGTTTAGCTGCTACTCTATTTCATTTTTTTGAACGGTTTTTATGCTTCACATGGACTTCAAGTTGGGATTTTAAATTTTTTTTTTTTGGGCTGAGATTACAAAGCCGCTTTGTTGAAACCTCACAAATTTAAGATTTTTTTTTTTGGAATTAGGGTTGTAGAGAAACGCACACAGCTTGGAGAAGACGAAGGAAGCTCAAGGCACACAATAGAGAGTATGTTACTTTGTGCAATGGAAAGATAGATAGCCCTAGAGTGATGGGCGTATATACAATGCACGGGGAAAAAACCTACTGAAGAGGGAAAAAATGCCCCAGCGGTCCTAGTGTGTTCACACACATCACTACCACATGTATATGGTAACAAATCCCCCTCGGAGTGATGCGGTGAACAAGATCTAGCACATGAGTAAAGTCCATGTGTCATTTTTTATAAGTGCATCATATTCTGATTGCATGGTAGCCATCCAATTTTTTGAATTTTGTGCTTCATTAAAAGACAGAGGCTCCTCAACGTTATGTAAGCTAGACACAACCAAAGCATAAAAATCTGATGCATAAGATGCATGACAAGAGCATGAGCAAGTATGACTAGACAAAGGTGCATCCAATTTACTGTGATGCAATGTATGCACCATCCATTTTGGCATACCTCTAGCTTGCTCATTTTCAGCCCTTTCCTCATCAAGTACATCATGTACATCTGCATTAGTAATAGGCTGATCTGTAACATTTTCAGAAACCCCCATATGCTATACATTTGCCTCATTGGAAATAACATTCGTATTTTCAAAGAGGCAACAAAGTGTCATAAATGTCTTGTGGGCTAACATTACTGTCTCTAGTACATGACACCAAGGGTTGAACAGAATCTTCCACAAACACTATATCCCGTGAAACCAAAATACGCTTTATTTGCGGATGATACAGTCTGTAACCTTTGCTTTTAGCACTATAGCCAACAAAAATACATTTGATAGCCTTATCATCCAATTTTCTACGCTGTGTTTGTGGCACCAAAGCATATGCCAAACAACCAAAAACACGCATGTGCTCAATATAAGGCTTTCTATCATGCCATGCTTCATATGGAGTAATAGACTGCAAAGATTTTGTAGGACACTTGTTTAGTATCTAAGTGGCACACATGATGGCCTCAAGCCAAAAAGAATGCGACAAAGCTTAACTTTTGACCATACATTGTGCCATTTTTGTAAGTGACTTGTTTTTCCTCTCAGCAACACCATTTTGTTGAGGTGTAGAAGGCACTGTATGTGAGGTCCCTGCCCCTTGTCAAGAGGAGCGGAGCACCTTTGATAGGTCTCCAATCCTGATGAGAAAGAAAAACCAACGGACATTGCCTAAGCTACTACGTAGCCACGGGCATGAATCGTTAGTGAAGGATTGGTCCTATCTCGCTATGGCGGAGTGTGACCACCATAACCCTATCTAAAAACTATCTATAATCAACTATAGCTAAAGATATAAATCTTAGAGTGACCAACCTGTGTGCTTTTTTTCCCATGTTCAGAAGCATAGCCGCCAAGGTTTGTCTCTTTTAAGATTTATGACTATTAAAGAAAAACAATTTCTTGCGTTGAAAAGTTACTCGACTCATCGGGTCCACTTGTCCATAGAATGATACCATGAGGGTATCATTCTCCCACTTTCCACACTGCACTCACCTTTCTTTTGTTATCTAATTACTACCGCACTGTTTAAACATACATGTTCCTTTACTTTATTTATGATACTTGTCACCTTCCTTGAAAATTTGATCAGATCTTTTCAAGTCTGCGTACTTCTTTTGTGAATCTTGAGCCGCTTGAATATCCCTTCGAATAGATTTGGTTTGAGCTTCCATTTCTTCGAGCATTTTCTTTGAGGCTTCTACCCTTATAGTGGGGTTAGAAAAGTTAAGAGGTGTAAAAAATTCTTGACCATAAAGATCATTAAAAGGTGTCATCCTAATACTTCTATGAGTAGAGGAATTGTAGGCAGTAGGCTCTGAGGATGTCTTCAATTACTTGATTAACTCTTTTAGTTTGGCCATCAGTTTGAGGATGATAAGCAATACTAAAACATAACTTGGTTCCAATAGCTTGAAACAATGATACCCAAAACTTTGAAGTAAAACTTGGAATCACAATCGCTGACAATCCTCTTGGGTAAACCAATGAGCAATATCTGAATCGGTAAAGGTTGTATTGATTGGGATTAAGTGAGCCACTTTATTAAGCAAGTCGACTATGACCATGATTGAATCATAGCCAGCTTGAACAGAAGGAAACGCGGTGATAAAGTCCATGCTAATACATTCCCATTTCATTCGGGAAATATCTAAAGGATGTAATTTACCTGGAATCTTTAGTCTCTGTGCCTTAATCCTTTGATAAGACAAACACTGCTTGACATAGCGAAGGACATCACCCTTCATACCTTGCCAATAGTAACTTCTACGAATTGCATTCAGGGCTTTGGCATAACCTGGATGTCCTGAAGTTGGGCAATCATGTGCTTTATATAGGATAGCATTCCTTAGGTATGCATAGTCGATTGCTATAGTAAAATTTCCCATCTTCTAAGGAATAATGTAGATGTTTATGCTGATTTGATGATACCCTCTCTTCACGTAGGATACTAGCAAGCATCTGGTAATCTTCATCTCTGACATCAACATCCGAGACCTTGTATAAAATAGGATTGTTAGCCATGGAAATTGCCCCCAGAAAAACTGTACGGCTTAGGGAATTTGCCAGAACAGTATCCTTACCTGGTCTAAATTTAATATCAAAATCATATTCATGCATGAGCTCTATCCATCTCCTCTATCTCATGTTAAGGTTAGGTTGGGTAAAAATCCACTTAAGGCTCTTGTGATCTGTTACCAATTGGAATTTGCATCCCAATAGATAATGTCTCCATAGCTTGAGAGCATGAATAACTGCTAGTAATTCTAAATCATTTGTAGCTTAATTCACTTCATGAATCCTAAGCTTCCGAGAAGTGTAAGCTACAAGCCTTCCTTCTTGAGTAAGGACTCCTCCTAATGCAAAGTTACTAGCATCTGTGATCACCTCAAATTCTTGGGTGAAGTCTGGAAGTTTTAAGAGAGGTTCTAAAGAAAGATACTCCTTAAGCTGTTTGAAGCAAGATTCATGTTTTTCTTCCCAAAGTATCATAGCTCCTTCTTTAGCAAGTCGGTTAGTGGTGCAGCTTTAAGAACATAGTCCTTTACAAAGATCCTGTACCACCCTGTGATACCTAAGAACCCTCTTACTTTGGTTTGTGAAGTGGGTTGAGGCCATTCCACAGTATCCTTGACTTTGTCAGGTCCACAGAGACTCCTTCAGGTGAAATGATAAACCCTAAGTAACAGACCTTAGGGGTAAAGAAGGTACATTTGCTTTTCTTTGCATACAACTTATTTTGGCGTAAAAGCTCTAACACTTTCCTAACATGTCCTTCATGCTCTTCCTCTGATTTGGAATAAATTAAGATATTGTCAAAGAATACTAGGACAAAATCATCCAAGAATTCTCTAAAGATATCGTGCATCAGAGGATTGAAAGTTGCAAGAGGATTTATTATTTGACCTTGCCCTCTGGCTCGATTAGGTATATTTGTTGTAGAGACTCACCTAGGACATACATTCCTTAAATGTCCTAGCTCGTTGCATTGATAACATCTAAGATCTTCATTTTGAGCTCTAGTTGCTGAGGCTACGACTATCGGATGAGTTTGGTGAACTGGGTGAACTGGCCTTTGATTCCACATCATAGGTCGTCCTCTCCTTGTAGCATTCCTTATATTTCCATTTTGTCCCCTTTGATAGTTTGACATCTCTTTAGCTAAGGGTTTAGCTCTTAAAAGAGCACCTTGTAAATTTATAGGTCTCATGGCTTCTAAACGAGTATTTAAAGGAGCATTTAGCCCTTGGCAGAAACGGGCTACTTGTTGATCTGTGGTCATTGGCGGAGCATAGCGCCTAAAAGATACAAATTTGGATAAGTATTCTTCCACTATAAGATGAAACTGAGTAAGTTGAAGAATTCATTCATCTTAAGGGATTCGTGTGTAGGTGGAAGATAACGTCCTTTGACAGCATACTTAATGTCTTCCCAAGTTTGAGTGTTTTGAGCTACTTGATTATCTTTGCAGTGTTGTTTCCACCAAAGCTTGACATCCCTCATGAGACAAAACATAGCCAACATTGCTTGTTTATTGGTAGTAGTACCAGCAACAACAAAATAATACTCCATCTCTTCGAGCCACACTTCTGCATCTCGCTCAACTAGGGCTCCTTCCCCCTTGAAAGAGGGAAGTTTAACTTGCTTGAGAAGTAGTTTTTTCTCTTGAATAGATGTGTACACCGCGCTTTGTTCAATATAGATTAAGTGAAATTTTATTTAACACAAAAACTCTAATCCACTTTAATACTTTTATAGAATTGATATTTCATTATTTATTGCAGCTGACAGGTGGAAAAGACTAGACCCAGCTTGGCCTATGCGAATGGATATGTATATCATGTACATTTTATTATTCAAGTGCTTTTTTTATGAGCTTTGGCCATTTATGATCGGCCTGCCAATTTGTAACCAATTTGACCATTCAAGAAATCTATATAACAAATATGTGCAAGAGGGAAATGGTCTGGGGCGGGCAACAAGAAGAGCAACCTCTAGACACCCTTCAAGGCTCCCGTGCTGCTCAATTGGGTTGGGGTTGGAAAAACAACAAACACACACACAAACCCGCAACCTAACCCTACAAAAATTTGGGGCACCACCTAGTTTTGGATGCGAACTAGGACGCGTAAGAGAGAGAGAGAGAGAGAGAGAGAGAGAGAGAGAGAGAGAGAGAGAGAGAGAGAGAGAGAGAGAGAGAGAGAGAGAGAGAGAGAGAGAGAGAGAGAGAGAGAGAGAGAGATAGTGCTCGGGCTGCTTTGAAACGTATCGGCAATGATCAAGCAAACACAATTATATAGGTAAGAAAGAGAGAGAAGGGGGAGGGGGTGTTTGTTGCACTAATACCTTCTTACAAATCTGTCATGACGAATCAAAGTGATATTAGTATTTGTTCAACATAGCTTGTGTAAATTTCACCACAACACATCACAAGAAAAGCCACCCCAATCACTCTCTTAAGGCCAGGGGAGTCCTCTCCACCCTGTCGCCCTCTTACAGTATGTGGGATTTATGGCTAGATTGATAACAACACCAGAGACAAGCTATCAAGAACTTAACAAAAAACACCAAGACACTTACGCATCATTGTTGTCCATTACTTCACGTTGGAAGGGAGACAAAGTATCCAAGCTTAGTCCAAATCCACCCTCCTTGATTCAGCGAATGTTGGGCTTACACTAGTAGGAGAAATGATAGATTTCCTACTCTCAATTGAATGATCACTCTCTCTCTTACAATGGCATAGAGTTCCCTTGCTAATCCCCTATTACAACACATGCACATGCATAAGACAATGAGCTTCCACTCAAGAGCTCCTTCTAGAGAGGTTGAGCTTGGCTTCTCAAGCTATAGCATAGTGCTCTTGCTTATGGCTCCCCCCTTTTGTGCTAGCTACACCCTCCTTTTATAGCAATTTTGAAGGCTAGGGTTACTCCTCTAACCATGGTTGGGTTAGATTTTTTGCAATTTATCTAATTTCTTTTGCTTGGAATTATCATGAAGTTGGTGGGGAAAGAGAGAGGAGAGAAATGGAGGTGATAGGACTTTTCATAGTGGGTTAGTGTTAGTAGAGTTAGTATTAATTTACAAATGGAATTGGATATTTACAATGGGAGTATCCATGTAGGATACAAATAAGGAAGAAAAACTCTTAAGAGGTAAGAAAAGGTGGATTTCTTACAAGGTTGATGCTCCAAGTGTCTTGAGTAGGGCCGATTTTGACGCTTGTTGACGGTCCACTAGCTTTGACGGTACATTTTTTCTCCACTCTTGACCTTCCTTGAGAGACAAGGTCATTGAAGCTGAGTAATCAACCACCATGATGCTGTCTTTTAAGAGAAGAGGCTGAATTTTGTGGTTTTTTTTGAAAGATATGGGTAACGTGGAGGAGGAAAAATGAGACTAGGTGGTCAATTTTGGAATGGAATTGTGTGTGGGAGGTATGAGTTCACCATGGTTTCTCTTATTCTTCAAGGTTGAGGAGAAGGTGAGTAGAGAGAGGTGGGGATGATGAGTGGAGAAGTGTGTGTGAAAGAGGAAAATGATAAAGTGGAAGAGAGAGTGTGGCTGCATAGCATGGGAAAACTGGGGTCCACTAATAAAATCATAGCTCACAGCTCCTAGCTCAAAAAAATATGAAAAATTTGAGGCAAAAGTTCAGTCCACGAGCTATAACTTTTGTTTGTATCACCTTTTCAAATTCGGAGAGCAAGTGAACTTTAAAAATTCAGCAAAACTGACCGTTTTTTTCCACTGCACAAGGTCCTTGTGGGGTCCTTCTTTGGATGATTCTTTTGAATACCTCCAAGAGAGAGCCCTCCCTAGTGCATGTATGCATGCCACCTACCCTTGACCTTATTTGGTAGGTCTATAATTGAAGATATTGTTGAGATCATGATATAAGTGAATAGTACAACTAAGAAAATCAAATATTGAGGGGTCTAAAAAATATGTACATGTCAAATATAAATAATATAAGTGGAAAAAATATAAAGGGGTCAAAAGAGATCTCTCTCATTATGAGGCTACCATAAAAAGATAAATATTTTTGGTGTTTTAAACAAAATAGATGTAGGAAGGGAAAAATCACAATAGTGAAAAATATACACATAAATAAAACTAGTTTTTTTTAATTTTTGTTGGGGTGGAGTTACACCAAATATAAGAGAAGCTTACATGAAAATATTTCTATATGGAATAAAGAGTATGAAAAATGGTAAGAAAAATTGTGGTAATGGTGAGGCAATGTACAGAGCATAAATAACACACACTTAGGTAGAAATATTTAAATAAATACCAAAATAATTATGAAAAAATCTTTTATTTAGGCCCTATATACAAAGAAATATTTACATACGCATGGGCCATAATATACTTATATTTATTATTATTATTATTATTATTTTTGGCTCAACTAGCCCAATGACTAGCTAATTGAGGGTTTTTTAAGAAGATATGGGAAAAGTCCCGTGGCTCACGCACGCCTATGTACAGTGAAATGGTAGGGATAGCCACAGTGTTTGGGTGATTTTGGTACGGTGAGGTAACTCACTGTGGCAATTACAAAGAGCCGAAAAACGGCTATCATTAGCCCTCCCCCTGGATGATGGTATATTCATGTACCATCATAGAGCATCTTTTCCAAAGACAGTGCTTCAGAGTCCTTGACGAGATCTTTATTGTTTGGCCCCTCAGAATTTTGGCTAGAGTTACACTCATGCTTCATGTAACAATACTTACATGAGACAGTGGCCTTTTGACAGATCTTTGGTAGATCCTTTGGTAGAAGGTGACTCAAATAGGGCTTCAAGCGATACCCGTTTACTTTCCTGGAGTGCTCTTTACCATTCAAGTCCATAAGCTGATAGTAACTTGAATTGAAAGCCTTCTTGACTATGTATGGCCCTTGCCATCTTGTTTCAAATTTGGCATCAAAACGATTATCGAGTCGATTGTCATACCTTAGCACAAGATCTCCTTCATTGATGCCTTTGTCCTTCAGTTTCTTGTCAAGCTTGTCCTTTGTCTGTGTGGCTTTCCTCTTATAGCACTCGTATGCTGCTTCTCTTTTCCACTCAAGCTCAGCTAAGGTAAGAAGTCGATCCATCCATGCTTCTTGATCATCTTGAGCTCCTTTGCCATGAAGTCGCATTGTTGGAATGTTGAGCTTGATAGGCTGAAAAGCCTCTTGACCATAGACCAAGTGAAATGGTGTGAACTCCGTGGCTTCCCTATATGTGGTTCGATATGCCCACAAGGCACCATCCAAGAAGTCATCCCATAATTTTGTCTTGTTTTGCACCATCTTTCTAATGATTCCTGCAATGACACCATTAGCTTTTTCTACCAAACCATTTGATTGGGGATAGTAGGGTGTACTGTGACGATGTAGAATGTGAAGTTCTTCACAGACTTCTTTGAGCAATCCCTTTCTAAACCCTGGACCATTATCAGAAACAATCTCCAAAGGTGTGCCAAATCTACAACAAATGTGAGTGTAGACGAATTTGCTCACTGTCTTCTCATTTACCTTTGCCACACTTTCTGCTTCCACCCACCTAGTCATATAGTCTACAGCCACTAGAATGTAGAGTTTACCATTTTTTGTCCTAGGCAGAGGACCCATAGCATCAATGCCCCACTTTTCAAAGGGTCCATTTGCAAGCACAGTTTGCCTTGGACCATAAACCAATCTTCTATTCCCATTTACCTGACAATTGTGACAACTTTTACACCAATGTTGGACATCCACATGCAGACTTGGCCAAACATACCCCGCAAGCAAAATCTTCTTCACAGTTAATTCTTGGGCAAAATGACCACCACATGCTTCTTCATGCAAACCTTTTAGAATGGCTGGAATTTCCTCAATAGTTGGTACTCTTCTGCATACTTGATCCCTCCCTCTTTGATAGAGGGAGCCTTCTAGGAAGAGATATGCGCTTGCCTTCTTCATGAGTCTCCTCTTCTGAGCCTTCGTGAAGTCTTGTGGAAACTCGCCCTCCAAAATGTAGCTAATGATGGGAGTCAATGACTCCAATCCCTGGTATCTCGGTTGCTTGACAGTTGCTGCCACCATGATGACCTGCACTTCTTTCTCAACACATGTAACTACTTGCTGTGCAAGTAAATCGGCATCTTCATTCTGTTTCCTAGGAATATGATATAGTTGCACTTCTTCAAATTGATTAAACAATCTATGAATGGCATGAACTTTTGTCCGTAAGCTTTCATTCTTGCATGCCCAAATGCCTAAAATCTGTTTAACAATGAGAAGTGCATCTCCCTTTACCATGAGGCGTTGTATCCCTTGGCCAATGCACATCTTCAAACCATGAAGTAGTGTGTCGTATTCTGCTTCATTGTTGCTAGTTGAACTTGGTACATTGAACTTCTCTTTCATGACCACCTCTCCACTTGGGTTGAGCAACACTAGCCCCCCCCCCTGCTTTTCCTGTGGCTCGACGAAAAGCTCCATCAAAGAACAAGGTAAAAGCATTAGGAATACTTTTTGGTGGTGGCAATGGTAGGGTCTTTACTTCAGGCACCCTAATCTCCTTTTCGTGCACCCTATAAGTGAGAATCCCTGCCAATTGTGCACGCACACTATCTTCTACCTTGAAAGAGTATTGAAACTCTTGCAACTCCATAATCCACTTTGAGATCCTAGTACTAAGATTCATTTGAGATGACACCCAAGGGAACAAATTTTCTGCAGTGAGAATTACAAAAGGTTTTGGTAGCAGGTAGGATCTAAACTTTCTCACCGCATACATGAGAGAAAGCATCATGAGTTCTGCTTCTATGTAGTCTCTCTCCAAAGCATTCATGACCCTACTAGCAAAGTAGATGGGTCGCATCCTTGTACTGTGGGGATCTTGTTGTAGCAACACAGCACCAATTGTTTCTTTCCCAGCACTAGAGCTAACAAAGAATGTGTACTCCCAACAAGGAGGCATGAGTGCTGGTAGCTCTGACAAAATGGCTTTAATGTTACAAAAGTACTCTTCAAGCTCATCAAACCATGCAAATTCTACTTGTTGTGTCAACTTTTGCAAAGGATGAAGCAACTCCGAAGCTAAGTGAATAAAGCGTGACATATACTTCACTTTTTGAATGAATGATATGACCTCTTTGAGATTCTTGGGTGAGGGGAGCTCAATAAGAGCCTTTGCCTTTGAAGGATCCACCTCAATGCCTTTATAGAAAACCTTGTGACCAAGCAAGATCACTTCATCCTCAGCTATGTGGCACTTGTCGGGGTTGAGTTGACCTCCCATGTCATAGAGCTTCTTTAAACCTTCTTTAACCCTTTGTAGATGCAATGATTTTGAGCTATAAATGCAAAAATCATCAATAAAAACCCTAATGGACTTTCCAAAGAATGCTTGAAACACCATGTTCATGAAGCGTTGGAAAGTTGCAGGAGCATTTGTCAGGCCAAATGGCATGACTCTAAAAGCATAACAACCCCAAGGAGTGATAAAGGTTGTTTTCAATTGATCCTCCAATGCGATACCTATTTGAAAGTAACCCGAGTAACCATCACACACAGTGTACTTCTCATGACCAGCTACTTTATTTAGTATCTCATCCTGAAATGGGAGGGGAAAGTGATCTCTTTTTGTTGCCTCATTAAGTGGATGATAATCCATACACACCCTCCACTTGCCGTTTTTCTTAGGAATGACAACAACGGGAGAGACCCACTCTGAATTCTCCACTGGATAAATGAAACCAGCTGCTAGAAGCTTTCTTACCTCCTTGAGTAAAGCCTGCTCCTTGATGACTCCTAGCCTTCGTAGCTTCTGAGCCTTAGGTGTGGCCTCTGGCTTCAACTCAATTTTGTGTTGAACAGCATCTACTCCACGCACATCGGTGTAGTCTTTAGCAAAAAGCCTAGGAAACTTCCTTAGCACACGTTTGAACTCCTCTCTTTCATCCTTTGTAAGTGTTGTTGATAGCATACCTTCCAGCATCCCTTCATCTTGAACACCTTCGTTCTCTTGAGGACCCACCTCCTCCAAGCCTTGACAAGAGGTCTCTTGGTTGCTTGGCTTAAACCTTACCCCCATGACTTTGATGGAAGACTCCTCTTCAGTAATGCTGCCGCTACTTTCTTCTTCTGAAGTGCTATCGGTCCAACCTTCTTCCGTCTCACTTTGAGATGATTCTTCATGGAGCTCCTCTTGGCGTTGCTCCTTCATGTCAAAGACAACCTTCTTATGATTGTCATTCTTGCAAATTAATTTCCCACTCTCCCAATCCTGCAAAGCTCTCATTTTCATTAGCCATGGTCTTCCTAGGATAAATGGATAACCACTTCCCTTGGTCGACATAACATAAAAATCCACCGCTTTCTTAATGCCAAAGGCCTCTACAAAGACATTTTTACAAATGCCTACACACCTAGCCTTGCTATTGTTTGCCATCTTGACCTTAATTTCAGGTGTCTCATGGATGTGCATGCCTAGTTTTTGCATGAGTCCCTCTGTCATGATGCAAATTTGTGCACCCCCATCCACTAGACCTTTCCTAACCAATCTCCCTTTTATGTAACAATCTAGCACAGGTGTAATGTCCTCATTCATTTCAGCTTGTGCAATTTTTACAACAGGCACACTCTCTTTTACCTTTCTCCTAGTGCACTGCCTTTGTTAAATCCCTCCTAGCTTGTGGGAATAATGCAAGAAACTGAGGCCATGAGATATCAAAACCCTTACCTTGCATGTCTTCCAACAGGTTGTATGGAGCCATACCATGTCCAAGAGGGAAGTCTTGGAGATTGATACGACGTCGAGTCCTCTTAGCTTCCTTGGTCTCCTTTGCCTTCTTGCCTTGTCCATGGTCACTCTGTGATGGGACACCCTCTTTCTCTTTACCTTTTCCTCGGCCACGCTTAATGCCATTTGCTTCCATGTCAACCTCTCTTGAATTTGTCACCTCTACCACATGCACATTTGGATCTGGCAAAGGTGGAACTCCTTCTACCCCTTGTGGAGGTGGTCTTGGTCCATTTGGTCTTTGTAGAAGCCTTGGTTGTTGACCAGTTCCTTCACCTGCATTCATCACTGGGTAATTCAAGTTAGGTCTCCCTGGCTCCCCACGGGGCCAAGGACAATTATACATCCCATGTCCAGACTCTCCGCAATTCCAACATTGCAAGACTCTCCTAGGTCGTGGATCTCGCTCTTCAGACTTCTTTGCTTGTCCCTTTAGACCTACAGCTTGTGCAAGGTGAATTGACAGGCTGCTTAAAGATTCGTTTAATTTCTCAATTACTTCCGCCGTTACCTCAGGAAGCTCCCTCGATGTTGATGCTTGTGACTTACCTTTGGGTCTAAGACCTTCTATTGGAACCTCTCCCCTTAAGCACTTGAGTTTCCTATATTTCTCAACAGTCCTAGTTTCTACTGCATCAAAGGTAAGAAAGAGAGAGAAGGGGGAGGGGGTGTTTGTTGCACTAATACCTTCTTACAAATCTGTCATGACGAATCAAAGTGATATTAGTATTTGTTCAACATAGCTTGCGTAAATTTCACCACAACACATCACAAGAAAAGCCACCCCAATCACTCTCTTAAGGCCAGGGGAGTCCTCTCCACCCTGTCGCCCTCTTACAGTATGTGGGATTTATGGCTAGATTGATAACAACACCAGAGACAAGCTATCAAGAACTTAACAAAAAACACCAAGACACTTACGCATCATTGTTGTCCATTACTTCACGTTGGAAGGGAGACAAAGTATCCAAGCTTAGTCCAAATCCACCCTCCTTGATTCAGCGAATGTTGGGCTTACACTAGTAGGAGAAATGATAGATTTCCTACTCTCAATTGAATGATCACTCTCTCTCTTACAATGGCATAGAGTTCCCTTGCTAATCCCCTATTACAACACATGCACATGCATAAGACAATGAGCTTCCACTCAAGAGCTCCTTCTAGAGAGGTTGAGCTTGGCTTCTCAAGCTATAGCATAGTGCTCTTGCTTATGGCTCCCCCCTTTTGTGCTAGCTACACCCTCCTTTTATAGCAATTTTGAAGGCTAGGGTTACTCCTCTAACCATGGTTGGGTTAGATTTTTAGCAATTTATCTAATTTCTTTTGCTTGGAATTATCAAGAAGTTGGTGGGGAAAGAGAGAGGAGAGAAATGGAGGTGATAGGACTTTTCATAGTGGGTTAGTGTTAGTAGAGTTAGTATTAATTTACAAATGGAATTGGATATTTACAATGGGAGTATCCATGTAGGATACAAATAAGGAAGAAAACCTCTTAAGAGGTAAGAAAAGGTGGATTTCTTACAAGGTTGATGCTCCAAGTGTCTTGAGTAGGGCCGATTTTGACGCTTGTTGACGGTCCACTAGCTTTGACGGTACATTTTTTCTCCACTCTTGACCTTCCTTGAGAGACAAGGTAATTGAAGCTGAGTAATCAACCACCATGATGCTGTCTTTTAAGAGAAGAGGTTGAATTTTGTGGTTTTTTTTGAAAGATATGGGTAACGTGGAGGAGGAAAAATGAGACTAGGTGGTCAATTTTGGAATGGAATTGTGTGTGGGAGGTATGAGTTCACCATGGTTTCTCTTATTCTTCAAGGTTGAGGAGAAGGTGAGTAGAGAGAGGTGGGGATGATGAGTGGAGAAGTGTGTGTGAAAGAGGAAAATGATAAAGTGGAAGAGAGAGTGTGGCTGCATAGCATGGGAAAACTGGGGTCCACTAATAAAATCATAGCTCACAGCTCCTAGCTCAAAAAAATATGAAAAATTTGAGGCAAAAGTTCAGTCCACGAGCTATAACTTTTGTTTGTATCACCTTTTCAAATTCGGAGAGCAAGTGAACTTTAAAAATTCAGCAAAACCGACCGTTTTTTTCCACTGCACAAGGTCCTTGTGGGGTCCTTCTTTGGATGATTCTTTTGAATACCTCCAAGAGTGAGCCCTCCATAGTGCATGTATGCATGCCACCTACCCTTGACCTTATTTGGTAGGTCTATAATTGAAGATATTGTTGAGATCATGATATAAGTGAATAGTACAACTAAGAAAATCAAATATTGAGGGGTCTGAAAAATATGTACATGTCAAATATAAATAATATAAGTGGAAAAATATAAAGGGGTCAAAAGAGATCTCTCTCATTATGAGGCTACCATAAAAAGATAAATATTTTTGGTGTTTTAAACAAAATAGATGTAGGAAGGGAAAAATCACAATAGTGAAAAAATATACACATAAATAAAACTAGTTTTTTTGGATTTTTGTTGGGGTTGAGTTACACCAAATATAAGAGAAGCTTACGTGAAAATATTTCTATATGGAATAAAGAGTATGAAAAATGGTAAGAAAAATTGTGGTAATGGTGAGGCAATGTACAGAGCATAAATAACACACACCTAGGTAGAAATATTTAAATAAATACCAAAATAATTATGAAAAAATCTTTTATTTAGGCCCTATATACAAAGAAATATTTACATACGCATGGGCCATAATATACTTATATTTATTATTATTATTATTATTATTTTTGGCTCAACTAGCCCAATGACTAGCTAATTGAGGGTTTTTTAAGAAGATATGGGAAAAGTCCCGTGGCTCACGCACGCCTATGTACAGTGAAATGGTAGGGATAGCCACAATGTTTGGGCGATTTTGGTAGGGTGAGGTAACTCACTGTGGCAATTACAAAGAGCCGAAAAACGGCTATCAATATATAAAATCATGATATTTTATATATTGAGTGAAGATCTAAATATTGCTAATATCTCATTGAGCACTCTGTAAATAACGATATAGCTTGTAGTTTGTTCATCATGCACGAGGTCGAGGATAGAATAATAGAAGGAAAAATCATTTATATCGATGCAGATCCAATTCCCAAGGTATAGGAAATAAAAAAGAAAAGCCCGATAGACTTCAAAGATCTGTCTGATGAGGCTTTGATCTCGAAGGAGCCAAGGCTCAAGATCTACGACCCTAGGGTGTTGAATGAGAAGAAAAGCGTTATTTTAATTTAGGAGCATATATCCGACGAATCTTCAACTCGCAACTTCTCATTGACTTGCGCAACTTGCAGTCCAGCATGCATCAGACACCAACGTCGTCAGCAAAATTGCTGCAGCCTAGCAAGAAACACAACATAGTGAAGAAGGAAGAAAAAGGTGTATTTTTACATCGTGATAAGATCTCCAAGGGCACAAGCCCTTGAGCTTCCATCTACAACTGAGCAACAGTCGCAGCTGTAGCGGAAATGGCAAGGGCAACTGCTCAAAACTGTGTGTGCCTGCATGGAGGCGCCTACCCTCAACCATACAATCACTTTTTTGGGCTCCAAATGTTGGAGGCCAATCAATCCGGACTGCACATACAGCTGTATCTCTCTCTCTAGAAATCGATTGTTTCACTCTCACTACAGGGACCGTCCACTCACCCTCTCTCTCTTTCTAAACTAATGGCGCAGCTGTGTGCCTTATCATGCACACCACCAGCCCGGCCAGATCTTATGTGACTTTTGGAAGTCCTCGTTGACTCTCTCCTTCTCTCTCTTTCTCACTCAGTTGAACTCACCAAACCCTTGTTTGGCCTATTGACGGGCAGACGTATCTGTTGTCTCGCAGCCTTGAACTATTAACAACCAGCCGCCCAATCACCCAGTGATATCATCATGCATCCAACTCTTTTTCTCTCTGTCTGCCCCTTTTTTGCTACACATGCACACACCTACACCCACTCCCAGGTTCCAACCAACCATGCAAAGTCGCTCTCCCTCCCTCCTTCTGACGGTGCAGCCTATTTACCTGAGTCAATGAGGACAATTGAATTATTTACCTCTATCTCTCTCTCCTCAGCCGCCAGAAACTCCCTATCGCTCATCTCTCTCTCTCTCTCTCTCTCTCTCTCTCTCCCTCATGCACAGATGGCCCGTTGCGGCCGCCAGCCAACCCCGTGTACTGGATCATGCAGTGGGTCCGACCCCTCTCTTCAGCTGTCCTTGTCCTTCTCTCTCGATTTTCTATCACCCATCACAACAGTCTTTATCTTTCTCTCTCTCTCTCTCTCTCTCTCTCTCTCTCTCTCTCTCTCTCTCTCTCTCTCTCTCTCTCTCTCTCTCTCTCTCTCTCTCTCTCTCTCTCTCTCTCTCTCTCCACGGCCGTCATCACTCTCTCAGTGGTCCACTGACGCCCACAAACACGCCGCCATCAACTACCACTCTTCTCACGTTCAGTTGCATGCACACTCTTGCATGGCGTCTACACACACACAGACTACTTCATCCTGTGCACTGTAGTGCGCGTCCACCGCCTGAACTGCCTCTCTTACTCTTCCTAACTTCATACTGCTACCCTGCGGGTAGCTACCAATCAACGACTCATAACCACAACTTTTTTTTCATCATGCGCCATCATAGCCTCCCGGCACTGCAGATAATCCACCAGTTTTTCTCTTTGGGCTACGAGTGGCCACACACACACACACAAAATAGAAGCCATCAAGGCGCCATTATCCTCTGCAGTCCTCTCTCTCTCTCTCTCTCTCTCTCATTATGCAACACATTCTAGCACATCAGGGTTAGGTGGTTAGCCGTGGTGCGTTGTGAAAAGCAGGCTGGGCTGAAAAAGGGGCCATGGACACGGGAGGAGGAGGACCAGAAGCATGGAAACTTCGCTGCAGCAAAGGAGAACTCCACCATCCAGATCCCCGCACTGTTCTTGGCAACCGGGACTTCAAGCTTCCATTTGTAACTCAGTATAGTGAGCTGTGGCCAACCCGGACATCCATTATGGTGCATTGGCAATGGACTTCTCGTAGGACAAGCGTGCAAGTTGAAACTTGAGCCAGATGCGGGAGATATCCCCGCCAACACTGATCTCTTTTACTCCTGTCAGGCTCTTACTTGCGGCCGGCATTCCTATCCCCCTGTACACCTGCTCCAGGTTCCATTCTCTGATTTGCTTGTCGAGATGTTATTATACGTGATCTTATGAGGGGGAATTGCAGATGCTGAACATATGGCAACATCTTCCAAAAGCGACCTCCTACAACAACAGTATGCGAAAGCAAGTGGCGCGCGAGATTATCTTCAATCCCTTGCCAGCATGCATCAAGCAAAAATATGTCGCTGCTTCCATATGCGTGCATGCTCTTATGTTAAGCTCATTTTGGGGACGAAGAGAAGGCTCAAGCCTTGCAGTTGTATTATCGAATGCAAGAGCAGGCTCTTGTTAAGCCCAACACCTATATTCTCATGTCTTATGAAAGCTTGCAGCGGATTGGGTGACCTACTTCAGGGTGCCCTTACACATTCCGTTGCTACTATAGTAAGCCCTGGAGTCAAACATGGTTGTGGGGACTGCTCTTTATTGCAAGTATAACCACTTAAAAGAAGGATTTAGTGTGTTTGAAAACATCAAGGGTCACAATGTCATTTCATGGAATGCATTGCTTACTAGCTATGTGCAGAATTAGCAATGGCTTCCCACCCTTAGTCTTTATGATCGATTGAGAAAGGAGGGAGTGACGTCAGACCGTGTTACTTTATTGTGCATCATATATAAAAGTGTGCGGTAGATTAGGCTCCACCGAAGGCTGCAAGCAAATAAAGGCGAGCGATCTTGTTTCTGTTGTTCTAATTGGCAATTCCCTAGTTGACATGTTTGCCACAAAGGGCAATTGAGGTTTTTAAAAGCTTGTGCATGTCCAATTGATTAGAGATGGACCTCTATTAGATGGAATGTTAGGAAAAAACCTTATGGATATACATGCCCAATGTGGCAGCTCGAAGATACCAATGGGCTGAGAGAGAGCCCAAGAATTGTTGTACATTATGGAGCCCACGGCACAAAGGCTCAGATGCAACAATTTCATCACCAAAGCTGAGATCATGAACTGTACATCTGTCATCCACAAATTTGACGACAAGTCCAAGTCTAGCAAGTGCAGATACAAACAAAAGATTCTTCTTGATCCTAGGTACATAAAGTGCATTGACAAGTGTAAAAGAATTTCCATTTACAGCAGTAAGAACAATCTTTCTAACTAGTTGAACCGGATAAGAGGGATTGTTGGCACGTCTGATTGAATTCCCATGAGGGACAAGCTCAAGAGAGGTGAACAATTCACGTGAGGTGATGTGCTTTGTAGCACCATTGTTGAAATACCACACATGTGAATCTGCAGCAACTGACATGCATGCATCATGGACAACAAGATTGTAAGTGCACTCTGCACTAAAATCCCATTCTACATCAACATCAGTATTACAGTCTCCTTTTATAGAAGACTCAACAATGGATGCATTTGTAGTGGAACCAGCATTTGCAGTGGAACCACCGTCTTTCTTCTTAGCCTCTTTTTCCTTCAACTTAGGACACTGCTTGATCAAGTGATCATTAGCTTTACAATGATAGCAACGTATCTTCTTTTTGCCCTTATCACCAGAATTGCGAGACAAAGTGCTGCAGAAGCATTGGGAACAAAATTTTTTCCACTCGTAGCAAAACATAAGAAGTGGCTGCATTGCTCTTACCACCCTTTCTTTGAGAAGCAATAAAAGCCTGTTCAACTGCACGCTGTCTAGTCCTGTTTTTTTTTGGAAAGTGACTCTTGCAACAACAATGTGCATAATGCATCAAACTTGACAACTTTTGGATTTCCTTGGGTCATAAGCCTCCAAGTACTAGCAAAAGTCTGGTAAGAATCTGGTAAGGCATCAAGAACAGTCTTCACAAGGGAACTGTCTGAAATGACTTCACCTGCGGAAATAAGTTGCTCATTGATATCCTTGACACCAGTAAGAAAAGTTTCCATATCATCTTCCTCATGCATAATCTTCGACTCCAACTCTTTACGCAGCAAAGCAATTTTAGTCTCATTGTGGCTTGCATAAAGACCTGATAGAATATCCCAAGTCTGCTTTGCAAATTTTGCTGAACGAATGTGAGGAACAATGGTGCGCTTCATAGAAAATGCAATCAACACATGAGCCTACACATCCTTTACATCCAAACGAGATTGTTCTACCATATGCAAAACAACTCTAATAGCAGCAATCCTTGCAGCAAGACTTGCAACATCCTCAACATCACCTACATCCTCAGAACCAGGACGTACATCAATGCCCTACACAATATTCTAGACGCCCTTTGACACAAGAACATGTTGCATTATGTAAGCCCACATAGGGTAGTTGTCCCCATCAAATCTATCCTCAGTAGAGAAAACATCTTGAACACATTTGTGTTGTTCTCAGCATGGTAAATGCTACACTTGATGTGAAAATTGCCGAAAAGAGGAGAAACGAAGCGAGAAAAACATGTGCTATATAGCACAAACCATAGAAGACTATAAGACATCTGTTATGCAAAAAAAGGCACTCACAAAATTTTTGCACAAAATGACAAAATTGGATGTGCATACCTGCATGTAGTGGAACCTGGGAATGCTCCACCAAACCGCATTGAAATTGGAGAAAGTGAGCAGGCGTGTGCTAAAGCAGCTAGTGACTAAGCCCGGGAAGATGCAACTTGCTCTGAGACCAATTGTTGGAATTAGGGTTGCAGAGAAATACACACAGCTTGGAGAAGATGAAGGAAGCTCAAGGCACACAATAGGGAGTGTGTTACTTCGTGTGCAATGAAAAGATAGATAGCCCTAGAGTGATGGGCATATATACAATGCACGGGGGAAAAAACATCCTAAAGAGGGAAAAAAAGCCCTGGCGGTCCTAGTGTGTTCACACACATCACTACCACATGTATATGATAACAAATTCTCGGATAATAATGGGCTCATAAGTTGAATACCCGTACTTGTATGGGTGAACCTCTTTGCTTTAAAAATTGCTAATCTTTATTGGAAACTTTGAGTACCAATAGGTGCCTTAAATCTTCCTGTGATGGGCTCCAATGAGCTAACTTGTTTTGGAGTACGGAAAATATCCCATCAAAACAAGGGAAATGCTGCCAAATTTTTGACAGATTACCAGCTTTTTGAATGATTACCAATAGTTTCATACGTAAATTGACTTATAAATAGTAACTGATGGTTTGAATGAGTATCGATATCTTAGCAGTATAGGATATTTTGTATAAAAAGGAGCTTGTTTGTCATTTTGAAAGCTGCTTTGCATCATTGTTTGCTAGCTGAAATCACACAACTAGCAATTTTGCTGGTTGTCATTAATGACTTGGAATGGTATAATTGAATATTGCTAACCAAGTATGGTTTAAAGGTTTTGGACTTACACTCAACACAATTGAATATTTATTGGATGGATATCAGATATTAGTCAATTTTTTGGTAATGTAATTCCTAACATATATGTGGTTGCAGACACAGCTAAAGAGTACACTCAAATTGAAGCATATGTACAAAGCCATGTTCAACTATAATGCTAACCATGGTTATAATTGGGTGGTTAAATTTGTCCAATGTTTGTTACAAGAGCCTTAATCCTCATGTGGGGTTCTCGGATGAGATGGCATTAGATTGGACTTTTGAAAATTGATCCAATATACAAAGGAGATGGTGTCCAATTTTTTCTAGAATTACAAGATGTAAACATTAAGTAAATAAATGGCTCAATCTCTAAACATAATAGTTGATATGTGTTAGGTTGTTGGTTTTTGTGGTAATTCCTGACACTGATAACAAGAAGAGGGAGTCGTTGCCATCTGTTTTCCCAAGTAATGCTAGTTCTGAGGGTCTTGTGTTTTTGGGATGGTGGCAGGTAAGAGGTTCCTTCCTTGGGTTAACGACAACAATTGCAACAATAACGAGAGATCACCCATTGTCCAATTATTTGTATGATTGATAGACAAACCTTGTATAATCTTCTTTGATGATTTCATATATTTACAATTAATATTGTATATGTCAATGTTTAGTCTATATGTCAATTGTAGTCTTATGTCTGTCATTTTTAAAGATTACTTTTTATCTAATGTAGACATAGCTCTTGGCCATTGTATACGCTTTGTTTGGTATCTAGTCCCATTGTGTGGTTTAATAGTTTGTGAAATCAAACTATTGTTAGATATCATTCTTAAACACACACATACTTGTTTCTAGCTAGCCTTAAGTCTACTAGCATCATAGAATGGGCCTAGACCAGTTGTATATTTTGACTTGACCCACCTAATCCAAGAGGATGGGTTGGGACCACGACTCCTAATCTGGTCAAGCGCATATAGCATTCAATTATTTTGTTAAACTATACAGATAAACTATGCAGATATCTAGCAGTTGTTTTTTTTATCATTGATTACCTCAGAAGATATTAAGCTAATATGTAGGGTTTTTGCAGGATGTTGGACAATTTCCATATAAAAACACTAGAAACTACTATCTTGAATGTAAATCAATTCAGCGATGATGAACAACAAGTAAGAGATTCTTTCTTACTCAATACTTGACAAAATATACCTTATCAGATGACTTTTTCTATAAATGATGATGCTTATATATTAGCCCTTGTGGCACCACTTTAGCAAAAGGTAACCTTTCTACATATAATGAATACCTCTTTGAACACTTCATACTGTTTACTTTGAAATTTTTGTCACTCTTTTGTTCAAGCTTGGTTGGGGTAGGGTTCCACATGGTGGGCCCTACCTCTCACCATGTGGACCTTCTCCTAGGGTTGGGGGAGGGCCCCACACACACACACACACACACACACACACACACACACACACACACACACACACACACACACACACACACACACACACACACACACACACACACACACACACACACACAAAGTATATGGAATACATGACACGTATAGACAACATTCCGTGAAATCATGCGCACATAAGCACACACACACATACATACACAAAAAATAACACCATTTTGAGAAAAGATACAAGTTTTGATAACAGGACACCAAAAATATACTAATCTTCTAACATGGCGCATGCAACTACCTCATTAGCAAAAGAATGATGGAAGGAAGAATGTCTCCAAGGCAAGACACAATGATGGATTTTTAAAGCTGAATGACCCCCCCTTTTTTTGTAAACAATTCCGGCATGGAAAATCCTTTTATTTGTTATTTGTTTGGAAGTCGCCAGAAGCATGTACAAAACCTTGAATAAATCAAATTTCCATTGGCATCAATTGTGAAAATCCTACAAAACAAGAAGTTTTTAAGCACTCGAGCGGTGGATACACTGGCACAAGTAAAACAAGTGTACATGCATAGTTAGTACACGGACACATTTGGTTTATATCCAATAAGTTACACAAATTGTTCCCAAACCAGATCAGTAACTGGTTATGTTTACATACACGATTGGTGGTACATGGACCCAAGGGAACTACCGACGCATTGTGAGTTAATACACAGTTTAAAAATTTCTTTTTGCGATAATAGGCTTGCTTACATAATAAATTTTAAAATTTTGCCCGTATCAAGTAATGAAACTGGTAATGTTCCAATCTTTCTACAAAGATAATAAGGTTTTTAAAAAAAAGGGAGGATAGGATAAAACCAAGTGGTAAATAAAAAGGTATACGGTTGATACGACAACCTCCCTAGATAGGCAATTGTTATAGCTTGGAGCCTTAAAGGCACCGAATGCCAACTCTAGCGATTTGTACAACGTATAGCCTTAAATGCACCGCAAGACAACTCTCCTTATAAAAGCAGGTAGCGCAAGTAGTTAAACTTGCAAGGCTCACAAACTTGCACACACAATATCGCATGCATGCGTTCTATATTTGATAGCGAAAGCAACACCGAATCGGTTGCAAACTCGCACTAGGCAATACCGTATTAAATATTAGCACATAAGGCAAGGCTCACAGCTGAAGGGGTTGCTCATAAGCAAACATGCACTCTCAAGAAAAACAACAAGGAGGAGTAGCGTATAACGCATGGCTCACAACTGAAGGAGGTTTTCTGATCACCGACTATACTAGTACACCTTGAATCAGGTACACAAGCGCAAGGAGACCCAAGCGGGTTGCTGTGCAACATTTCATCCCAACTTCTGGCAAACTGGTGGATACGCCAAGCAAGGAGGGCCTCTGAGTACATACTAAACGAGCGGAATACCACTAAACACAAAAGGTAAGTGATGTCTTCTATAAGCAATCACACACACAACGCGTTTTTCAAAAATAAAAACACATACAATGTCTTGTATGCCTAGTTATACACACAATCCCTGAAGGTAATCTCCATTTTCATAAAAGTGCATGATGTGTAGCGGTTGTATGTCACATAACCAAAGACAAGGATTGGGATACGCA